>NW_026591598.1:10955390-11033941 GCF_907164565.1 Psammomys obesus | reverse complement strand
CTATCTATCTATCTATCTATCTATCTATCTATCTATCTATCTATCTATCTATCTATCTATCTATCTATCTATCAGTTGGTTGGTCTCTCTGTGTTTCCCTGGCTGTCCTAGAAATCACTATGGAGACTAGGCTGGCCTCAAACTCACAGAAATCCTCTTGCCTGTTTCCTGAGTACTGGGATAAAATGCCTGGCTCCAGTAATTTTAGAGGGCGAGGTTGGGAGGGATTCTCCTGAGCACTGGGATTGCAGCTTACAGAAGTTTCTTTGGGGGCTGTTGTCTGTTTCTTTGTTGAGACAAAGTCTTACTGTGTGGGTCTGGTTGGCTAGAACTGACTTTACCAGGCTATCCTTGCACTCACAGAGGGCCACCTGCCTTTGCCTCCCCAAGTAAACTCCCTTTGTGACCTAATTACTGCCATTATGTCCTCCTACTCATTAAATCTAGATTGTTGTGGTAATTTTTTTTTAACTTCTTATTCCAGCTGGCATGCCGTCACAGGCTAATTTTTCTGTTAGTAGTTGTGCTTGTCAGGCTGTGTCCCCACTCAGTGGCCATTGCTCTGTTCCTTAAGGGTGATCCCTGAGTTCCCTAGTCTGATGCTGGGAACTGGCTGGTTAGCCCTTCCCTGCTTTCCAGTTTTGATTCTCTTATGAATACATGCATACACCTTTGGATTCAACTTTCCCTCCCTCCCTCCCTCCCTCCCTCCCTCCCTCCCTTCCTTCCTTCCTTCCTTCCTTCCTTCCTTCCTTCCTTCCTTCCTTCCTTCCTTCTTTCCTTCCTTCCTTTCAAGTTTTGGTACTTTCTAGCTTTCTAGGATGTGGGAAAATAAGCTATTTTATAAGTACAGGCTAGGTGTGGTGGTGGCCTTCCCAGCACTTGGGAGGCAGAGGCAGGGGGGTCTCTGTGATTTTGAGGCCAGCCTGGTCTACAGAATGAGTCCAGGATAGCCAAGGCTACACAGAGAAACCCTGTCTCAAACCAAACCAAACCAAACCAAACCAAACCAAATACAGTACTTAACTTAGGTATGGCGGTAACTGTGTCACTGTCATGGTGTTCTGTACAGTCCATGAATAAATGGATGGTGAGTTGCTGAGACTGGGGTGCCTTTCCCTGTCTGTGTCTATCCCAGGGTGGGGTCTCTCAGTTTGTGTTTTGAGAAAGACGAAACCTAGTGAAGGTAGCCTATAGGTAAATAAAGTAGTTTTTAAGTTCTTGAAAATTTAAAATGAAAAAAAGAAAAACTGTATAATAAAATAAATGATAGATTTTAAGAAAGCTAATAACTCAATTATAAGTGGGCTTTTTGGCTACTTTATTCATTTTTTCCCCCCAGACAGGGTTTCTCTGTGTAGCCTTGGCTGTCTTGTACTCTCTGAAGACCAGGCTGGCCTCGAACTCACAGAGACCCACCTACCTCCGCCTCCCTTACACCATCACGTCTGGCTTCAGCTATTTCATTCTTATATCTACCACCCTTCCAATCCTTATATCGCCCTAATTTCTTTCAATTCCCCAACACCAGGTAGGAGAGGAAATTTTAGAGGGAAACGGTTGTAACGTCTTTAGACTATTTCCTGCTGGTTGAGGCTGTCAGGCTCCTAGGGGCAAGTCCAGTCCTCGCTGTCAGATACCCAGCAACCAGCAACTCACCGTGGCATTCAGAGCACACCAGCACCCTCTGCTTTCTTCCATTTCCCTCCAGGGTCCCCAGGACTAAACACTCAACAGCGGGCAAAAAGCACACTCCTCCTAGAGCACAAGACAATCATAGTTAATGGCCGTGGACAGTCTGAAGCAGCCCAATATCCCACACCTGGGATTAGAACAAAAACATATTCACATAACAAAACTGTGTTTTTAAAGAATCCAAAATTCTTACTACACTCAATATAGAGAAATAGAGTTTCAGTGTTTCCAGGAAAAAAAAGTAACCTATTTAGACAGCCTGAGCTCAAAGGCCTTTACTATACATTTAGGTTCTCCAAGCAACAAATATTCCAAATTGCAATTTCTTTTGAGTTATGCGATAAATGACACCTAATTCTCAGGTTCATTAGTGTACTTTTACCTGGTCCATAGGGTTAACCAGAGGTCTGATTTAGGAAGGAACAAACTTACTAATTTAAGGAAGAGTCTATTTTGTAATAATATTTGTACTTTAGAAATGTCTTAAGTATACAGTTGTGGTTTTAATGGGTATTAAAACCAAATGATTCTGAGTTGATTTGAAATTTCAAGTTCTTGTTTAATTTCTTCAGCGCCAACAGAAACTTCAGAAGGAACGCCTCATGAATGACTTCTCGTCAGCCTTAAACAATTTCCAGGTTGTGCAGAGAAGGGTATCTGAGAAGGAAAAAGAAAGTATCGCCAGAGCAAGGGCTGGATCTCGTCTTTCTGTGAGTTCATTCCCATGAGAAGGCCTTTACAATCCCAGAGAGTTACCCAGTATTTTCCATTTTCCAACCACTGACCCTGTTCACTGTCCACCAGATAACAGTCATCACCTCCATCCTGTGCAGAATACTTTATGTTCTTGAGTCTAAACTGGAAAGGCAGATTTGTTCTCACCCATTCCATACTTGTTTCTTACTCAAGGCAAATTGCCAGAACCCTGTGTCATCTTACAGATGTGGTTAGAGTCGAGGGATACCACTCTGTAGTACTGTAGCTAAGGCAACTCTTGTTTTGTGTGTTTCTGGCCTGGTTTTGGATAACAGCAGCAATAATGCCATCTGCTTTCTAGGCAGAAGACAGGCAAAGAGAAGAGCAGCTCGTCTCATTTGACAGGTAAAGAATCACTCATCCAGCCTGCTGGATAGTTACTACAAATCCATATCTTTGTGCCTATATTTTTACTCTTCTTTATGTTTGTGGGGGTTTTGTTTACATTTAATTCTGTACACCATGTGAATGTCTGGTGCCCATAGAGGCTACAAGAGAGCTTTGGAGCCCTTGAAACTGGAGTTTCAGATGGTTGTGAGCTTTTGTGTTGGCGCTGGGAATCACACCTCGATCCCTGTAAAAGCATTCAATGCCCTTGACCATTAACATTGAACCATCTCTCTAGTCTCTTTTTGTCTGTTTTTTACTTCAAAACAAACAAAAACAGACAACAACCACAACAAAACAGGAGCTGGAAAGGTGGCTCAGCAGATAAGAGCACTGACTGCTCTTCCCTCTTCCAGAGGTCCTGAGTTCAATTCCCAGCAACTACATGGTGGCTCACAACCATCTATAGTGGAATCTGATGTCCATTTTTCTTTGGCATGCAGGCCTACATGCAGATAGAGTACTCATACATAAAATAAATAAATAAAATCTTTTTTTTTTTTTTAAAGTCAGGGCTGGGCATAGTGGCACACACCTTTAATCCTAGCACTTGGTAGGCAGAATTAGGTGGATTTCTGTGAGTCAGGTCAGCCTGGTCTACACAGTGAATTCTAGAACAGCCAGAGCTATGTTGTGAGACCCTGCTTCGAAAAAACAGAAAAGAGAAAAATAAATAAATAAATAAAAAAGATCAGGGACTTGAGTTAGGCATAGTAATGCATGCCTGTAACCCCAGCACTTTGGGGAATGAGGCAAGAGGATCAAGAAAGTTGGTGGATAGTCTAAGCTACATAGCTTCATTGTCAAATAAGTAAGTAAATGACTAAATAATTAGAGTTGGACAGATGAGTCAGTGATTAAGAACACAGGCTGCTTTTGCAGAAGAATGGGTTTCAGTTCCTAGTACTCATATGGTGGTTTACAACTGTTTATAGTCCAGTTCCAGAGGATCCAATCCTGTCTTCTGACTAGCAGGCTCCATGCCCAGCTACTTAATAAATAGCACACCTTTTAAAAAGAGATTTACTTATTTATTATTTATATAGTATCCTGCCTGCATGTGAGCCAGCAGGCCAGAAGAGAACACCAGATCTTTTTATAGATGGTTATGAGCCACCATGTGGTTGCTGGGAATTGAACTCAGGACCTTTGAAAGAACAGCCAGTGCTCTGAGCTATCTCTCCAGCCCCCATACTTTTCTTGTAAGTACCCAAAACAAATCATGTTACAAGCATTAGCTTTCAGTTTGGTTTTCTGTTAAGTGGAAGAATCAATCCCAAAACACAGTCTCATGGAAATTCCTAGGAACCAGGCATGGTTCTGACAGCTTAGTCTGCTTTTCTCCATTCATTTAGTGCTCCTGATACCAACATTACTTGTACTTTGAGAGTGCCCTGGAGAGCTGGGTCAGTGCAATTCATTGAGTTTAAACCTCTGGATACTTCCCTTGTCTAGCAAGTCCTAGTAAGACTGCCAATATACCCCTAAGTGGAAAAGGCAAAGAGGCCTATCCTCTATAATTCTGCATCATCACAGTTTCCCTTTAGCTGAAATTGTATTTTCTTGGTATCACATCTTTGCCTTTGTTTAGGATTTAGGCCTTCAGGGATTTTGATAGCAGCCGAGTTGGGTTCTGAGAGACATCTGCCTAGGTTTGGTGGTCAGTAGACATGTAGCTGTGGCTCCTTGTACCTTGGAGAGAAGGAATAAATTGGAGTGCTTGTCTCCCTGTAGCCATGAGGAATGGAACCAGATGCAGAGACAGGAGGATGAGGCGCCCATCACTGAGCAAGACCTGGAACTTATTAAAGAGAGGGAAACAGCGATCCGGCAGCTGGAGGTAAGAGGCAGGCTATTGCTCTTGGTTGGCTCAGGAGTCTACAGATATCTGGAGATTTATTTTGCCGGATTAATACGAAAAGAGCTGGATTGAGTCTTTGTATATTTTATATCATCTATTAATTTAATTATGGCAAAATTGAACTACTGCTATGTGCTGATCAATTTAAGTTATTGTAAAATTGAACTACTGCTCTGTGCTGCTGGCCTTGGCACTTAAGAGCACCCAGATTTTTCCTCAAACTCCCTGTAGCATATGATGTCTGGGAGAAGAACATGCATGGAAAGCAGCAAGGCAGATGATACTGTGTTACTTTCTAGAACTTTCCCCATCTTAATGGCAGTCTTCAGGTTAAGCAGGGTTCTGTAGAAAGCTCCTTTCATAGTCTGAATAGCAATCAGAAAGCCTAGAGAGATGGCTCAGCGGTTAAGAGCACTGGCTATTCTTCCAAAGGATCTGGGTTCAATTCCCAGGACCCTCATGGCAGCTCATAGTTTATAACTCAAGTTCCAGGGTACCCAACAGCTTCACACAGACATACATACAGACCAAAACACCCATGCACAGTAGAAAAGAAAAAAAAAAGGGGGGGGGGCAGGCCAAAGCACTGGCTCTATTTTTGTAAATTTTAAAGTCCAGTTCCAAGTATAGTTCTAGTCACTTCAGTGGGTCAAAGTTGGAACCATTTTTGATGTGGGGTTGAGGGAGAGTTGTATAGACTGCCTTTGGCTCCTAGAACTCCATTGTGACCAAGGCAATGTATTTTTGAAGAACCATTTAAAAATGCTGTTAAAGGTGTAATCATAGTTGGTTTGAATGAGTATTGCCCCAGTCAGTGGACTACTAAGTAGGAATTGGGAGGTGTGGCTTAAACTTGGAAATTTTTAAATTTTAGTTTATTTTTTATTTTTTTGTTTGTGAGTGCTCCTAGGGATCAGAAGGAGTCAGGTCTCCTGGATCTAGAGTTCTGGGTGGTTGTGGGCTGCCAAGTGGGTGCTGGGAACTGAACCTGGGACCTCCATAAGAGCAACAATTCCTCTTAACTTCTGAGCCATCTCTCCAGCCTCTAAAAGAAAGCATTTAATAGGGTGCTTGCTTACGGTTTAGGCAGGCAGGCATGGCATTGTGCCAGTTGCTGGGAGCTTACATCTGATTCATAAGTTGGAGGCAGAAATAAAAGTGAGACTGGGCCTGTCATTGACTTTTGGAACTTTAAGGCCCACACCCAGTGACACACCTCCTCTAACAAGGCCACACCTCCTCATCCTAACTGGTCCCACACATCAAATGACCATACCCTTAATAGCCAGTCCACTGCTCTTCTGCCTGACATGTGTCAGCCAGGCCTTATTACCTATTGAGTACGTAAAAACCTGAACATAAAGAATCTTATTTCCTGTCAGGGGAGGTGGCACACGCCTGTAATCCCAGCATTCAGAGAGGCAGAGGCAGGCAGATCTCTGGGAGTTTGAGGCCAAGCTGGTCTACAAAGCGAGTCCAGGACAGCCAAGGCTTCACAGAGAAACCTTGTCTCAAAAAAAAAAAAAAAAAAAAAAAAAAAAAAAAAAAAAACAAAACCAGGGCTGGAGAGATGACTCACAGATTAAGAGCATTAGCTATTCTTCCTAAGGGACCTGAGTTCAATTTCCAGCAACCACATGGTGGCTCACAACCATCTGTAATGAGATCTGGTGCTCTTCTGGCTATGTAGATGTATATGCAGACAGAACACTATATAATAAACAAATAAATAAATCTAAAACAAAACAAACAAATGAAAAAAGTCTTATCTCTATCACTGCCACGAAAACTGTGCAGTTTAGCCCACCAAATTGACTAGTTACTAAATTTTTTCAGTCAGAACAGCAGACTGGCACATGATGCTATCCTTTCACCGTACCCACTGTTCTCTACCATCTAAACTCTTTGTGGTTGAAAGTTGTTTATAGGGCATCATCCAAGTGTCAGTAGAATCCAGCAGTTCCTCAACTAGACCTAGAGTCAGTCCTGGAGAGAACCAGCTCCTTGGTTGTTGGTGTTGCATGTGTTCCCCAGGCGGCACAGTCCTATAGAAGCCATTTGAATTCTGTGGCCCAGAGTTCTGTAGTCACTAACATTGGTGTGCTCCACCTAGGACCATCACGGGGTGCATGTGTCCATCATAGCACCCCAGGTTCTGTTGTATAAAGTTTAGATTTAAAGATCTTACTGGTTTCCAGGTAACATGTGCAGTTGATGGGGGGATTTCATGTCTTCTGTTCTATAATATTAGGTAAGTAGCAATAGATAGTTTTCTGTTCATAGAGAAAGCTTTAAAACACATGTGATTGTTAATCTTTAGGGAAGGGCAGGAAAGAAATCTTCTAACATGTTGCTTAATGTGAGTTAATTGTTCTGTTTTTTTTATCTCCCTTAGGCTGACATATTGGATGTCAATCAGATATTTAAAGATTTAGCTATGATGATCCATGACCAAGGTGATCTGATTGGTATGTACTATTATACCTCTAACCTTGGGGTGAGTACAGAGAACTGAATAAGATGGGCATAGGTGCTACTTTTTAACTCTATTTTATTCATGTTTCTTAATCCTCTTCCTCTCTTCTTCACCCCAGTCCCTTCCAACACCCCACACTGGGTAGGAGAAAAGGAACGTTAGTAAGGAGAGGGGCCAGAGTTCTCTTTAGTGAGTTCCTGCTGGTTAGGGTTGTTGGGTTCCTTGGGGCAAGTCGAGTCTTCATTTCAGGAGATCTCCAACTTCTTCCTGTTAAGCTGCATCAGAAGCAACCATGAGCAGCAGGGGGAACAGCAGCAGCCTCTTCCCTGGAGCCCCAACGCTGTCTGGGCCCTGGCCTCTATTGCCTCACCAGAGTCCTCAGAATTAAACTATCTACAGCCCCTCTCAGAGCTCTCATGAGGGAAATAGTTTGCTGCTGTGGACAATCTGAATCAGCCCCATATTCTACACCTCGGATTGAAACAGAAACATGTTTACCATCTACAACAGATGGGTCACCTAGAGACTTAAAATGTAGGAATATCTTTTTTAAATTACTCTTTTTTTTTTTTTTTGTTTTTTTGTTGTTGTTTTTAATCCCTGTAATAGCCCTGCTGTCTTGGAACGTGGAACTTTCTGTGTAGAGCAGGGTGGCCTATAACTCATAGAGATCCACCTGCTTCTTCCCTTCCTAGTGCTGGGATTAAAAGCACACACCACAACTGCCTGGCGCTGAATCTATTTGTTTTCTTTCTTTTCTTTTTTTGTTTTTGTTTTGTTTTTCTAAACAGGGTTTTTCTGTGTAGCCTTGGCTGTCCTGGACTCGCTTTGTAGACCAGGCTGGCTTTGAACTCACAGCGATTCGCCTGCCTCTGCCTCCCTGAGTGTAGTGCTGGGATTAAAGGCGAGCGCCATCACACCCAGCTGAATTCATATACAGTCAACTGTTGAGTCCTAAGGGGTGCTCTGTGGTCAGGCCTGTTCTCTGGTAACAGCATGCGAGTTGTCCGTGCCCCAGCTTTCAGCTCCAGATCTTGCAGGATTGAGGGCTTAATGATCTCATAAAAAGCTGTAAAATAAAAACAATAGAGAGAGTCTTTTATATCCCTCCCCAGAATTTTTCTGGTTAACAACATTTTGCTCCATTTGTTTTGTGATGTGTCCCCATCTGTGTGTGTATATACATAAATAGGTGACATGCCCTCACACGCAGTTTTTTCCTTGAACCCCATATAGGTGAATTGCGTAAGTAGTAACCCCTTGCTATTAAATATCTCAGCATTTATTTCTGAACAATGGTGCTGTTCTCTCATCAAGTTAGAAACTTGTAGTTAGGAATGATAGTGATGCCGCTAACCTTGGCACTCAGGTGGAGTTATGAGGATCAGGAGTTCAAGACCTGATCAAAACCTATGTAGCATAAGCTACATAGCATATTATTGAAGATGTTAAGGCCATCTTAGACTACATGAGAATTTTACCTCAAAAAACTAAATGAAAAGAGGTAAATTTTGATTTCATGACTGGTTAGTTTGGATGGTCATAGTGAAACTAAGGCCTGTGACATCAGATCTGTTCAGGGGAGGTGTAGAGATGGCGCAGCAGCTAAGAACAGTGGAAGAGAACTGCTCTTCCAGAAGACTATGGTTCAATTCCCAGCACCTACATAGCAGCTCAGAACCATCTGTAACTCCAGTTCTAAGGGACCTAACACCCTCTTCTGGACTCTAGGAATGCACATGGTACATAGACATACATTTAGACAAAACACCCATTTATATTATAAAAGGAGAGAAAGAAATTGGTTTTATTTTTTCCTGAATATTGAATGCCTGAATGTGCTGAAATGTGCATTGTATTTTTCACAGATAGCATAGAAGCCAATGTGGAAAGCTCAGAGGTGCATGTGGAGAGAGCCACTGATCAGCTACAAAGAGCTGCTTACTATCAGGTAAATACAAACAAAAAAGCCAAAACCACAGAAAGTCACTCAATGCTGGAGATGTAGTGAACCCCCAGGCTGTGTTGACACATTGCAGACTGCCGCAGCCTTTTGCCTGGGTTTAAGCTGGAGGCAGGTATAATCTGCAGCTCCAGTCCCATTTTTAGTATTTATCTTTGTAGCCAGATCTCTAACACCATCAGATCTTGAATAACTTACACAGAAGTTGTGTGGATGCAAAACTAATTTCATGAGCTAGCTTGATGCCTAAATCTAGCATGATGCTAATCTTATATCCTAAATGGCAGGGCTGTTGGGAGAGTAAAAGCTTCAGGGAGATTGGAGTTTCCGAGACACCTTATATGGACTGTTGACCCAGAGTATGGGCCCCTAGAGTCAACCATGACAGCTGTATGTACACAGTGCTTAACTTTTATGCAGCTGTGCCATGAAGGGGATTCTTCTGCCTTTATGACTTTAATGAGTCTTTGTTTTATTTTGGTTTTTGAGACAGGGACTCACTGTGTAGTCCTGATAGGCGTGTAACTCACTCTGTAGACCAGGCTGGCTTTGAACTCAGAGGTCCTTCTGCCTCTGCCTCCCAAGTGCTGGGGTTAAAGGCGTGCCACCACACCCTGCTCTTTCTCTGATCCTATAACTCAGGTTTTAGATAATAAAAATAAGGTCCTCATTTTCCCTCAGTTGGTATTGCGCAGCTCTTTAGAAGTAGCTAGCATTTTAGTCATTTTCTCTTCCTGGGGTAGCTGTATTTTAACTGGGAGTACACTTGAGGAAGTCATGCTTCATAACAGTATTTCCTTAGTTTACAGCAGTAAAAATTCCATCTACTCAATGTTGTATTATGTGGGAACTAAAAGATGTTAATGAGATTATAGCAGAAAAAGAAGAGTTTGGGCTAAATGTTAAATGAGAAAAACATCAAAATACAGTATAATCCAGTTATACCAAACAGGAATATTCATAGATGAGAGAGCAGAAGGAATCTTGCATGCTAGCACAAGCCTCTAACCCAGCACTCAGGAGGCCAAGGTGGTAGATCTCTATAGATTAAGCTAACCTGGTCTATAGAGAAAGCTCCAGGCTAGCCACGCCTACATAATGAGACCTGATCTCAAACAAACAAACCAACCCAAGTGAACAGAAATAAATAGAATCAGATGTTAGCAGTCTTATCTATGGGTGATTGGTTTTTTTTTCTACTGCCTGTATGTTTTCCAGTGAATGTGCAATTTGTGATAGAAGTGAAGTGATTATTAAAACATACACACAAGGGCTTAGGGAGAAGGCTCGGTGGTTAAAGTAAACAGGAGGCCTGGCTTCCAAATCCTCAGATCCCACAGGTAGATGTGGCAGCTGCTTGTAATTCTAGCCATGGAGGTCAAGGGGGTAGATGGAGATCCAGGAAGAAGCTGACTAGTGTGAGACAAGTCATATTATAAACACCCAAGACAAAGGCATAGCTCCTTTGCAAAATTGTATTTGGGGACAATTAAAATGTCCCAGCACTTGGGGAGGCAGAGGCAGGTTGAACTCTGAGTTCGAGGCCAGCCTGGTTTACAAAGCCAGTCTGGGACAGCCCAGTCTACATAGAGAAACCCTGTCCCAAAAAACAAACAAACAAAAACCTTGCACTAGTACTTTGAACTGGTGGCTTGAGAATTTTGAGATGTTTGCATCTTTGTGCATGGTAAGAGTTAATTATAAAGCCAGGTGTAATGGCACATGCCTGTAACCCCAGCACTTGGGGAGGCAGAGGCAGGCAGATCTCTGAGTTTGAGGCCAGCCTGGCATATAAATTGACTCCAGAATGGCCAGAGCTATACAGAGAAACCCTGTTTGAAAAAAAAAAACAAAAAACAAAAAACAAACTAACCAAACAAAAATTTAATTATAGGCCGGGAAGTGACTCAGCAGCAGATTACCTAGCATGTGCAGGGCCCCGGGCTAAATCCCAGCAGAGAAATAGAAGAATGTTAGAATTTCAAGGAGGCAGATTATGACGCACTCTAAATCTCAGGTGTAAATTTTTACTTGTTTCATGAGTGTCTTTAAATATTTCTTTCCTCAGAAAAAATCTCGCAAGAAGATGTGTATCCTCGTGCTTGTCCTGTCAGTGATTATTACAGTCTTGGTAGTTGTTATCTGGGTTGCTTCTAAATGAAGTGTGGCTGCCTCAGAGCCTTCTCCTGCTGAGTTGTTTTCGAGGGCAAGTGCTTGATGGAGTTGCCAGAACAAACTGACCACAGAAGAGAGCCTGTACCAGAGTGTCCTGTGATTATTTAGCTAGAAACTAACTACTAACTAGTCCTTGGAATTAGTGACCATGGAGACAGTATTTATCAATTTATGCATACATTCTATTGATTTCTCAATAAGGAATTAACTTATGTGTATTTTCCTTTCCCTTGTATTTTGATTGCCCTTTATCTCAAGTGTTTATTGACAGTTCCATTGTGGATATTCTTTTTGACAGTGACACTACAGTCTCATAATATTGTCTTTTTGTATATACACAAACTTTACCTTTCTATGAGTAGCTAAGATAAATTTCCTTCTGGGGCCAGCCTGTTGGAGTCCAAGAAACTGTACAATATGCCAGCAATTTTTGTTATTTTGATTTGAGTTTCTGAGGAGTCTCTTCTCTGTTTTGGGGAGTAAGAACCCTGCACCTGTGACTTCAGATGAAGTGAGAACAACCTGCCAGAGTGGGCCCGTCGTCAGGGCGTGTGGAGGTCTGGGTTCAAGTTCAATTGACTTTTTGTCTGCTGGCGTCGTTTACAGAGTCCATCCTCACACACTAAGCCATCCCACTCCTGGTTTAAAAGAGGTTTGTCTGCGTAGAAATGAACTAGGCACAGCATGATTTTGGAAAGCAAATAGGAATTGTTTGGAATGTGTCCATCCTGTTCACTTGTGGCTTACATTCTGGTGAATGATAAATGTTGCTGTCAAAAGCTGTTCCCGACCCTTAAAAGGGTTGCCTGGGTTTGATGGCAAGACTTAAACATTTAGACTGAAGTGGTGTTTAAAGTTTAGGGTCTGTGAACCTACTGATAAAGCGAAGAGAAGGTTCTTGTTTGTATATAATATTGATTTAGTGATGTTAGACTTACCTAATTTATGAACAAGAGAGCAAACTCTGTAGTTTTAGACAAAAACAGTTTTAATAAAAGGTTGCTGTCTTGTAATATAAATGTTGTCCACTGCCCTTTTTCACAGGCCTAGAACAGGTAGAGAGCATGTAATTGGTTTAGGCTCTCAGATAAATGTGAATTGAGGCTGAAAATGTCAGCTCATCCTTCACTGAGTTAGAGGATTTGGCTACTGTAGGTGTATTTATGTTTGTTTCTTCTATTCCTCTTAGTGTTACTTAATCTTGTTCTACACTGATGTGATCAGTAGGGAAAGAAGGGCCCAAATGCCTAAGTTTCTTTGCACTTTTGCACCATCCCACCTGCTTAATACCAATAAACATTTAACAGCACTTGTAGTTGTTTTTATGTGTTAACATCCTAATGACATAGGTAGTAGGTACCTTACTGCCATGAGAAGAACAGACCTGCAAGAAGACTGGAGAGCAGGTAAGGGCTGGCTTCGCAGTGGAATAGACATTGCTGTCTTTCTTTGAAAAACAGGATAGGGCTGGACAGATGGCTCAGTGGTTAGGAGCACTGTCTTCCAGAAGACCTGGGTTCAATTCCATCACCTACGTAGCAGCTTGCAACTGTCAATAACTCTAAGATCTGACACCCTCATACAGATATACATGCAGGCAAAACACCAATACACATAAAATAAAAATAATAAATTATTTAAAACAAAAAACAGGACAGAGCTCAACCTGTGGTTTACATACACTTCTAATCCCAGTGCCTGAAAAAACAAGACAGGCAGGTTGTGAGTTCAAGGGATACATAACAGACTGGGATACATAACAGGTTTGAGATCAAACTGTTTAGGATAGAGAAGGAGAGGAAGAGAGGAAAGCTGTCTGCATGACACAGTGGCCCACATGGGGCCACATGTGTTCAGAGAGAAACCATTGTTCTCAGATTGTACCTGGACTTGGATACGTCATTTGTGACAGTCCAAGAAATTAAAAAGGAATCTTTTGTGGCAAGCTATTGGGAATAACAAAGTGTCTGTAATTCCATAATACTGTGTCATTGATCCAGTGGTGATTATCACAATGGCTATGGGAACAAATGGGAAGCTGGTCTAGAATTTTTGGCAGTTGTCAGGAAGCTCCAATAAACTTATTCCTAGAACCCTGCTTTGTGCCTGATTATCTTGGAGGCACCATGACTCTTGCCTTCATGTTAGAAATGTTTTAAAAAGTGCTGAAGTGGGGCTGGAGAGATGGCTCAGAGGTTAAGAGCACTGGCTGTTCCTCCATAGTCCTGAGTTCAATTCCCAGCAACCACATGGTGGCTCACAACCATCTATAGTGAGATGTGGTGTTCTCTTCTGATGTGCAGGTGTACGTGCAGGCAGAAAAGTGCTGAAGTTGTAGTCTCCCTAGCAAGAGATCCATTAGTCTGGTGTATTTCCTGGACATAAGAATCTATTACAGTTCCACGTGAATACTGTGTACAGCTACAGCTGAGAACATTGTTTGTGGTCAAAGACTAGACTGGAGTATAAAAGACCTGTAGAGTCCTAGCCCACCAGTGATTTGCTGAAGGTATTTGGACAAGTTGCTTTAGCCCATAAGCCCCAAGTTTTCTCAGTTGCTTTTTTTTTTTTTTAACTTTAAAATTTCTAACAGATGTTTAGTTTGAACATGCATATTGTAAATATGTTTCTGTATTCCTTTCCATTTGGCATCTCCTCTTCAGCTTCCTGTATTGAAGTTGAAATGTTGTAGGAGCACTGGGTACTATCTACCGCTGGGCACTTCCCCCCCCCCTCCAAGACAGGGTTTCTCTGTGTATCCTGGACTCACATTGTAGACCAGGCTGGCCTTGAACTCATATTGATCCGCCTGCCTCTGCCTCCCTGAGTGCTGGGATTAAGGGCGTGTGCCACCATGCCCAGCTATTATGTGTGGGAATGTTTTGCCTGCATGTATGGCTGTCTACCACATGCATGCCTGGTGCCCTCAGAGTTCAGAGCGGCTCAGATCCCTGGAACTGACACTAGAGACGATTAGAAGCTACTGTGTGGATGCTGGGAACTGAACCTTGAGTCTCTGCACAACCAACAAAAGCTCTTAACTTCTGAGCTGTCTTTTCAGTCCCTCTGGCAGCCTCTTAAAATGAATGAGTGCTTCAGGGCGTGGTGACCCACATTTTTAATTCTAGTCCTTGGGAGGCAGAGGCAGGACAACCAGGGCTACCCAGAGAAACCAGAGTGAATAAAAGTATCCCTGCCACTCCACTGGTGTTGCTTCACAGTAAGACCTGGGCAGGTATTAGATCGGCGCTCTCAGTGCAGGGCTATGTGCATATGTGTGCCACGTGCATGGAACGTTTTTTAATTTTTACTAAGGGAGTGCTTATCTACTCAGTGTGCAGTCTTACATTCAAACTAAACTTACACTGCTTTGTACTGTTGGGGAGAGACACTGAACTGAAATTACCGGGCAGGTGTGGTAACACACCATAAATGCTAGCACTCAAGAGGTAGGGGCAGGTGAATCTCCACGAATTCAGGGTTGTCCTGTGCAATAGTTAAGACCTTGTTTTGTTTAAAAAAAAAACAAAGGAAGGAAAAGAAAATAAATTCTATTCAGCCTTTGCAAAATAAAACACTGAGTCCTTCACATTGCATTATTTGGTTTGTTTTGTATTTTCTGTTCAAAGACTATCTTTAGTCATGGGAATGAAGCTTTTGCTTTTTGGTCACTAAGTTCAGACTACACAACTCAAGTCCTATCTCAATCCATTCTGTTTCCTAGTGCTAGGAGCTCTGTTTTCTTCCCTGCTTTTCCAGACATGGTAGCTCTAGGCTTCAATGTTCAACTACTTCAAAATCTCCGTCTAACTAGGATATAGTTTAGAAGATTTTTATGTGTCTGTATGTGTGTTTGGCTCACATGTATGTCTGTGTACCTTGTGTGCCTGTTGCCAAAGGAGGTCAGAGGAAGGCATCAAGTCCCGGGAAACTGGAATTATAGATTTAAAAAAGCATTTCATTTTTAACAAATAAACTTAGGCAGGGCATGGTGGCACACACCCTCATTAATCCCAGTACTTGTGAGCCAGAGGCAGGTGGATCTCTAAGTTTAAGGCCAGCCTGGTTAACAACATACTGAGATCCTTTCTAGAAATAAGAAAGGAAAGAAAAATTTGTAAGCTGGCAAAATGCCTTAGCAGCTAAAGACATTTGATGTCAAGCCTGATGTAACAAGAGGAATAGATATGTAATGATACAAGTTTTAGAGTTGGATTATGCTTAAAGACCAGGTTTTTAACTTGCGGTGAAATGAGAATAATGCTATCGTGAGGTTTTCTTTCAGACTTTTAGTTGTATCTGAGAGAATGCTCTTTCCAAATTGTGTGTGATGAGAGAAGCTCATGTATGTGTAGGTGAGCACATGCATTTTTGTAGAGGTATAAGCATCAAATAGCGCTCTCCAGAGAACCTTGGGTGTTGTTCCTCAGGTGTCTGTTATTTTTGTTTGAGTCTCTTGCAAACATATTTGCCAAATAGGTAGACGAGGTGGCCAGGGAGCTTCCAGGGCTTTTCCTGTCTCGGCCTCCTGTTCTTCCACACACACACCCATGATTTTTTTATTGATTTGTGTGTGTGTGCATTCCACATCATGACCCCCATCCTACTCATTTTTCAGTCCTTCCATGTCCACCCTTCAAAAGAAAGTAGAAAATAAAAGCTAAGAAAGTCTTATGTGGAAGCTGTGGTGTATGATGTGACACACACTGTCCCTCTGGCCAGGCAGCTTTACTTGCACATGTTCATTGCAAAGAGTGGTTGGTCTACTTCCAGGCCGTGGCTTCTGCTGCACTCTCAATACTGGATCCTCACTGCGGCTCCTCTCAGACACCCTGTTGTTGCCCTGGGTCATGGAGACCTTGCAGCTTTGGATGTGCAGGACCGGCCCCTTCACACACTCCAGCAGTTCACAGATGGGGTAGGTGTGGGATGGGCCACCTCAACGCCCTGGATCTGCCTCCTATGCTTAGAGTCACTCAGTATCATTCCTGGCTTTTTACTGGGTTTGGGGGACCTAAACTTGGGTCCTCAGGTTTGCAAGACAAGTGCTTAACCAACTAAACCATCTCTTCAGTCCCCACCACATTTTTGGTGATGCTGGGAAACAAACCTGAGACTTCATACATGTCATGTCAAGGACCTGGAGTCTGGATTGAGGCCTCTGTGCTACAAAACCATTTTTTTTAAAGGGTGTTTAAATATTATTAAAATGAAAAGATGAAGCTTGGGCTACAGATCAGTGGTAAAGTGCTTGTTCAACATAGGTGAAACCCTGGATTCAGCGCCAAGTATTGGTGGGGAAAGGTGATGTTACACAGTAACTTTATTTGTGACTCAGTTGCCTCAGTTGACAAAGATTGACACACCTATCATCCCCCCCTCCCACACACAAACACATACCCCAAAAGCCAAAGGCAGGAATGGTAGCCTGAAATAGGAATTTAAAGGGTTGAGGTACTGGAATGTTGATGTCATTTGTGGAATATTTGATCAGTTAATGCCAGCAAGCTATGATGCTAGACTTTTTTTTTTTTTTACAATTAATATATTTTTATGTATATTTATTTGTGTCTTTGCCTGCAAGTATGTCAGGATGATAGTGTTGGATCCCCTGGAACTGGGTTTACAGACTGTTGTGAGCTGCCATGTGGGTTCTGGGAATTGAACTCAGGTCCTCTGGAAGAGCAGCCAGTGCTTGTAACCACTGAGTCATCTCTTCAGCCTCTACACTTAATGTATTATACCTAGAAAGCTCTCTGGGAGATTTATTGTAGTCCCCCTTTTTTATTTGTTTTTATTTTATGTGTATTATTTTGCCTAAATGCATGTCTATACACCATATGCATGGCTGGTGCTGGGGAGTCATAGAAGAGGGAGTTGGATCCCCTGGAATTAGTTACAAATGATTGTGAGCTACCGTGTAGGTGCTGGGAATAAACCCAAGTCTTCTGCAAGAGCAACAAGTGCTTTTTATGGCTGAGCCATCACTAGATGCCCTTGAATTTTTTTTTTCTTTCTCTCTCTCTCTCTCTCTCTCTCTCTCTCTCTCTCTCTTCCTTTCCCAAGACAGCATTTCTCTGGCTGTCCTGGAATCAATTTGTAGACCAGGCTGCACCTGCCTCTGCGTCTGCTGGGATCAAAGGTGTGCACCACCTTTGTGTGCTTTTGTGTGCTTTTTCAATGACTGGAGAAGCTCAGACAAAGGTAGCCTGCCCGTGCTCAGACAGCTTGTAAGTAAGGGTGGTCATCTTGAGTGCTCCTGCTTCAAACCACCATTACACGCTATATACACTCTGCATCACTGACAGCAGCTGTTCTGCTCACCTCCTCCTCAGAGTGCTTTCTCCAAGATGTCTGGAGAAACAGTAGTTTCTCCTTAAGTCTTCACAGGGACACCTTGTGCACTTTTCATCTGTCACTCTGCTAAATGAGGGGTACTGCTTATAATATCCAGCCATACAGTTTTTCATTGTCTTCATTTGATCATACCAAAGGTTGGTTGGTTGGTTTGTTTGTTTGTGACAGGGTTTCTCTGTGTAGCCCTGGCTGTCCTGGAACTTACTCTGTGGACCAGGCTGACTTCAAACTCAGAGATCCGCCTGTCTCTGCCTGCCAAGTGCTGGGATCAAAGGTGTGCACCACCACCACCTGGCAAGATGTTTTAAGATTTATTTTTATTTATGTGTATATGTATGCCACGTGCGTGTGCAAATGAAGACCAGAAATATTAGATCCCTTGAGCAAGAGACACAGATGGTTGTGTGTTCTTGATATGAATTTTGGGAACCAAATTCAGGTCCCCTAGAAGAGCAGCAAGCATTTCTAACTGTTGAACCATCTCTCGAGCTCCAGTCGTTTTTTCCCCTTTGATTACAGGGTCTTAGGTAGGCCATTCAGGCTTCCAACTCACTGTAACAAAACTGACGCGCTTACAAATAGTGCCATCTCACCATTTTGAGGTGTTTTCATTCTCTTAGCTTTTAATTTTTAGTGTGTTTTTTGTTGTTGTAGTCGTTTCGTTGTCCACCCCCCCCCCACACACAGGTGAGCAGGCTGGCTTTGAACTGACAGAGAAACGCTTGCCTCTGCCTCTACTTCCAGAGTGCTGGGATTAAAGGCATGTGCCACCACCGCCTAGCTTTTTTTTTTTTTAAAGATTTATTTATAATTATTTATTTATTTATTTTATATATATGAGTGCTCTGTCTTCATGTAGACCTGCAGGCCAGAAGAGGACCTCAGATCCCCCAGTATAGTCGGTTGTGAGCCACCACATGATTGCTGGGAACTGAACTCAGAACCTCCGGAAGAGCAGACCGTTAACCACTAAGCATCCCTCCAGCCCCTCTGCCTAGCTTTTTTTTTTAACTTTAAAAAAAAGTCTTTAGATTTTATTTTAGAGAAATCTAGCAGAGTCTTAAAACATTACTGTCTTTAGATTCTAGTCTAGAGAAGTCTGTTAGAGACTGAAGAAATTAACTTCTCTTTGGCCAGATGCCATGACAGCTGACCTTTCAGTCCTTATTTCAAAAGGTTAACTTTATTGCCGTCCTCCAGTTTGCTGGTCTACAGGGACACCACTGGCACCCAAACAAAGAGCATTTTGCTTTGAAACGGCCTTGTTAGATGTGAAGTGCTGACATGCCAGAAGCTGTGGTGGCTGTGGGGCCATCATAGTGGAGTAGAGAGTTATAAGGCTAAGAATACACCTCTTAGATTTCTTTTGTTTGGTTGTTCGGTTGGTTGTTTTTTGAGACAGGGTTTCTCTGTGTGGCCTTGGCTGTCCAGGACTCACTTTGTAGACTAGGCTGGTCTCAAATTCACAGAGATCCGCCTGCCTCTGCCTCCTGAGTGCTGGGGTTACAGGTGTGTGCCACTGAGCCTGACTTCTTAGATTTCTTACGGATGATACTAGGTAAATCATAGATTTTGAAGTTGAAGAGATTTTATCTAGTCATTGATAGCTAGAAATGACTTCAACACTCATGCCTGAAAGGGGATTCAAACCTCAAAAGCCCATAAAAGCTGCTAGATAAAAGTATCTTTGTATATGTATGTGTGAGGCTGTAGAAGACAATGCCTTGCATAAGCCAGGTAAGCACCTTCCCTCTGACCCAACCTCAGCTAAAGGTGTGCGTCACCACATCGTGCTTAATGTTTTATTTCATTGAGACAGAGCTGTCTGTAGTCCAGGCTGGCCTCCAACTTGCTTTGGGGATAACAGTGACCTTGAACTTCTGGCTGGAACTTGGTTTCTTCCCAAGGTGGTGGTGTGGTTTGTTCCTGCACAGACCAAACCTGACCAGGTGGATAAAGCTTGTGTTTAATTCTGAAAAAAGCTCAAGAAACCTGTAACAACTGCTTGAACACACACATACACCCCTGCCCCTGAATGTCTCTTGGAATTTAGTCCTGGCCTGTCAGGTGGCAGGTAGAGAAGCCACTGTCTGCCCAGTGGAGAATGATACCTGATCAAGCCCAGGTCATAGGTCTATGTCATCACACCCAGTTTTGTGTAGTACTGTGTACTGGATCTAGCTTTGTACATTCTGGGCAAATATTCTTCCAACTGAGCTACATTCTCAGCCCTTAAAAATTACTTTGATAAGTGACCTGATTAGTTCCCATTCTTTCTGGATGAATTGATTGTACTTTGAAAGCCCAAGGAGAAGATTTTATTTTCTACATAATAGTTGATAATTTAAAAATCCAGCTTCGGGGGCTTGGAGAGATGGCTCAGAGGTTAAGAGCACTGGATGCTCTTCTAGAGGTCCTGAGTTCAATTCCCAGCAACCACATGGTGGCTCACAGCCATCTATAATGAGATCTGGTGCCCTCTTCTGGCATCCAGGTGTACCTGCAGACAGAACATTGCATACTAAATAAAGAAAATTATTTAAAAAAAAAAAAAAAATCCAGCTTGGAGCTGGGTGTCATGGCACATGCCTTTAAGCCCAGCACTGGAAGCAGAAACAGGTGTATCTCTTGTGAATTCAAGGCCTGCTTGATCTACTTAGTGAATTCCAGACCAGCCAGGGCTACACAGGAGGACAGTGTCTCAAAACAAAAAAACAAACCACCAAGCCATTTTTAAAAATAAAAATCAAGCTTCATGATACATTTCAGTTACATCTTGATACCTGGAGACTCATCCAGAGAACAGTCTCTTGAAGGACGGGTTTATTTGTTTGCTTATTTATTTTACTGTCTAGCAGGGCATGGTGTTGCATGCCTTTAATCCCAGATCCCAGGAAGCAGAGGCAGGTAGGTTTCCTGAGTTCGATTCCAGCCTGGTCTACGCACTGACAGGCCAGCCAAGGCTACCTACTGCAACCTCCTCCTCGAAAAAATAAAAATAACAGTATAGGGCCCGGGAGCGGTGATTCACAAAAAGAATTACTTCCATCAGAGTCCTTCATTACTGAACTGTGTATGTGTGTGTTGTGTGTGTGTACATGTGTGGATGCTGATATGTATGCGTGCATGTATGTGAAGACCAGACATCATTTTCAGACACTGAATATGAGGTCACCGTTCATCTATGCTAGTTCACCAGCAAGTCCCAGAGATGGGATTACAGCTGTACCTTGCTTTTTTAACATGGGTACTGAGAATCTGAATTCAAGTCCCTGCGCTGGAACAGCTCACCTGCTGAACTATTTCCATGGCCCTAACAGTGCTTTTCTTAATGAATAATAATTAGACAGAATTTTTGAGATAGGATCAGACTGATCAAATCACTGTGTAGCTAAGGCGGTCTTCATAAATTTCTGATCCTTTCACATCTCTCTCCTTAGAGCTGGGATTTCAGGCATGTGCTACCACACCCTTCCACAATTTGGGAAAAAAAAAAAAAAAAAAAGCACTGCCAGACCACTGCAGGTTTTTGCAAAGTGAAAAAGGAACATCAGCTGCATACTAAAGTAAGGGTGTGTTGTCAGAAACAAGTGGAGCCTGACCTTTGGTTTTATATAGACTCAGGTTTGGATCCTGCTCCTTGTTTTAGGGTGAGGCTGGACAACTCACTCTGAGCACCTGTGTTGAGTGTTGGGAATACCATCTGAGATGATCCATATGGGGGAATACCTCCCAGTAAGCACTCAATAGACAAGGCCCTTAACAACCAGCAAGCTAGCGGCATGGCTGAAGATGGCAACCCTAATGCTTCTGTGTACAATACAGCCTCTATGACTCAAGTAGAAAAATCCTGCGAGGACAGTTCTTAACCATTTGAAAATTGGTGAGCCACCGTGTAGTTGATGGGAATTGAACTCAGGACCTCTGGAAGAACAGTCAGTGCTTTTAACCTCTCGGCCCCCTTGAAAAGTGGTGAACCAGTGAAAAGTTGGATGCCTTTTTTTTCTGTTTGAGCCTGTGCCTGGCTGCAGTTTGCGCAAAGTTCTCATAATCAAACTACATGATTTTTGACACACACACTCCTTCCTAATCGATAGAAGCCCTCAAGCCTCAGAAAATTACTGGTTCATGGACCTCACTCGTGCATGCTGAGCGCACTCACTATCTATCATTGAGCTGTATGTGGTGGAACATGCCTTTAATTCTAGTACTCGGAGAGGCAGAGGCAGGCGGACCTCTGTGAGTTCGGGGCCAGCCTGGTCTACAAAGCAAGTGCAGGACAGCCGGGGCTTGATACACAGAGAAACCCTATCTGGAAAAAAAAACGAAAGAAAGAGAAAAGAAAGGACAATTGGGAAAGAATGCTGCTTTCGGATGCAGCTTTCCAGGGAAGGGCTGGAAGAAATAAGGAATGAGCGATCACTTGCTTATCGCTAGATGAAGCGCGAAAGGCTGGAGTGCTGGGAGTTAATGCAGATTACAGAGTTCAAGAGCTTTTAGAGGAGACTCGGGCGGGAAAACTGACACCTCGGTACACACTGCTTCTGACCCGGCAACCAAAAAGAACCCAGCAAACAACCTAAACCCTGCAGACTGAACCCCTAGGCCCCTCCCTCCACCAGAGGCGCTCCCAGGCTAGCGCGCTTGCGCTACGCGTGCGCACGCGCGCTCGTGCGCACAGGCTGCCGGGATGCCGCCTCTTCCCTCCCGACCTCCCAGTTTCCCGGCGTGCTTCAGGCCCGCCAAATGGGAGGGGGAGACGCAAGATGGCGGCAGCCGCGAACTCCGGCTCCAGCCTCCCGCTGTTCGACTGCCCGACCTGGTGAGTAGCGAGGCTGCTGGGGCTGGAGCGGCCTGGTGTGAGCTAGCCAGGGGAGGAGGGGAGGCCGCTTCCCCCCGCCTTCCTTCTTTTTTTTTTTTTTTTTTGCGATGAAATGGACGGCTTTAAAAGATCCTGGAATGATTGAGGGAAAACTGTCCGCTGTGAGGGGCCGGACGACGTGTGGAGGAGCCTGGAGCCGGGGCCCAGGCTCTCAGGAAACCCGAGGTTTGGGGGCTCGAAGGCGTTCACTTTAGACAGCTCTGGGGAGGTCAGCCGCTCGCCAGGGTGCTTCAGGCCTTGGCCCCTAACTTGCCCCAACTCTTCAATGGGAGCATCGTAACCTGGCCCCGGTGTTGAACGTCCCGAGCGCGCACGAGCTAGCTTCCCTACCCCAGCCCAACCTGATGCTGCATCCCTCCGTGACTGCTGCATCCTCCAGTGCTTACCCGTCCCCCGCGGACTGGGAGCTTCCTGAGGGCAGGGATGGCGCGGAACCATCCCCCTTGTTCTCGGTGACCAGACCAGCGCGAAGCCCTGTACAAAAGATAGCAGAAGTTATTAGAATACATCATTTTCATCCCTTGGGAAGTTCATAGGAGTAGTAGGATGATTTAGGCTTTGAGTGGGGTACGAAACGAATAAATGCGAGCTGCTTTGCACGGGCATTCATTCGAGTTAGAGCCCTTTCTGCTGTTGTGTCTCTTCATGGTGGTTAACATGTTACTTCTCAGTCTTCTGTTACATTGAGATCTTCAAGGGCAAAAACCCTTGCATCATTCTCAGCTCCTAGGCCCTCGTCCGGCACACGAGAGGATATTCAGAAAATATATTTGGCTTTAATGTTCATTTTAACCTGTTTCTGGAACAAATGGGCTTTTATCCAGTTCATTGTCCTTTTACCTACTGCCATAAAAGATTGGAGCAGAACTGTGAGATGGTTGTGTTGAATCTTCAATTAGATAGACAGGATATGTTTCTTTTGTGCAAATGTAAGGGTCCTGGGAGGTTCAAACAAGCAAGCCTAGGAAGCAAATGAATGTTTGGCTATTTTCTGGATTTAACATATCCATTTGCTTCAGCCTACAAATTCTTTATCCACACTGCTCCCTGGCTGCACTTATTTCAAATTTGGGCCAGCCAAATAGAGACTCTTTGAGATCACCTGCTATTACCTCAAAATCTGGTCTATACCAAGACTTGTTGACAGATGACTTGACATGCACACATCCCCCTTGATTGATAAAGCAAAGTACAGAGAAAAGTTTGATTAATTATATCTCTGCAGGGTACCACCACACCTGTATGTTTGAAACTGGGTTTTGTGGACATGATTTTGATTTGCGATGGTTCCCTAGTTATGAATCTCTGGTTTGGTATCAAAAGTTCATCGGGGGGGGGGGGGACAGCCTGCTGCCCCTCTCATCTGGACAGTGGTGGGTGTCTGGTGGGGCCTAAGAAAAGATGAGGTTTTCCTTACCATGTAAATGAACATTTGTATGATTAAATTAACACGCACAAAAGAAGAGTTCATCTGGGTAATAGTTTCTGCTTATTTTGTGATGAGAGTAATATTAATCAGTCCCCAAACAACTATTTTTATTGTTGTTTGTTTGTGTTAACATTTGTGTATTTGTGTCCATGTGTAATTCTGGCTGTTCTAGAACTTGCAATAAAAACTAGATGGCCTGGAACTTGGCAGTGATCCTTCTGGTGAAAATTCACATGTGTACTTCTGTACCCAGCAAAACAACTGTTTCATTCTGTGTTTATGTTACATCAGGAGTAGTAAATCTTATATTAAAACCCCAGGTTAGATCAGGCATGGTTGTACACACCACAGTATAATTCAGCACAGGGAAGATGGAGGTAGGAGGTTCAGATAGTCAAGGTCACCCTCAGATTCAAACCCCTAAGGTTTGAGCCTAGCCTGAGATACATGAGACCCTGTCTCAAAAAACAAGCAAGAAGAAAAATCCTCTTCAGGTTGACAAGACATACTTATACACTGAGCTGTTTTTTCTCTGAAGTGCATAGCCAATGTTAAAATGCAGGCTTGCTTTTTTTTTTTTTTTTTTTTTTCCCCTGCTCTAAATACAGATCCACAAAAAAAATCCCCTCTGGAATAATTGAATCACTTGGGAAGAAAGTGTTGATCGGGGAAAGAAGATCTAAGTGAAAAGCATGACATTTCATTTTGAACATGAACTAATTATAGGCTGGTAGGAGAGCCTTAATGTTGAATGGGACAGAGATTGTAAGGAACGTTTATGGACTCATTCTAAAAATCTAAAAATGCTTTTTTCACTCTTCTTTTTCAGGGCAGGTAAACCTCCACCTGGCTTACATCTGGATGTAGTGAAAGGAGACAAACTAATTGAGGTATTGAAATTGCAAGTGACTCACTTTTCCACCCCCTCTCCTTAGCTTTGTTTTCAGGACTATTACTTTTCTTTTTTGTTTTTATTTCTTTAAGATAGGGTCAGTCTTGGCTGTCCCAGAATTCACTATGTAGACCAGGCTGGCCTTGAACTCACAGAGACCTCCCTGTCTCTGCCTCCCAGTGCTGGATCAAAGGTGTTAACCACTGCACCCAGCTTGTTCTTGATTCTGTTTGTTTGTTGATTCAGTCTCTAGCACTGAACACGTTTCTACCACAGATACTCTGTTTTTCGTTATTACTCTCAAATGAAGTTGTTTTGTTTTGTTTTGTTTTAATTTTTTTTAATTTTGTTGTTCTTCAAGGCAGGATTTCTGTATGTAACAGCTCTGGGCTATCCTGAAACTCTGTGTAGATCAGGCTGGCCTCAAATTCACAGAGATCCACCTACCTCTGCCTCCCGAGGGCTGGAGCTAAAGGTGTGTGCCACAATGTTGGACTTAAATGAAGATATTTTTAACAGGTCATGAGCCTCAGGGGCCCGGATAAACTAGAAATCCACTAATTTGGAGTTTGTGGAATGCATAGTTTATAACGACTAAAGACATTTATGAGATAGATTGAGTGTAGCTTTTAAGCTGCTTCTATGAGATGCAGGATTAGTTCCTTCAATAGTATGGTTAGGTAGGGCACTTGCCAAAAAAGAAAATGAAATACAACTAGAGTTCATTCATTTAAAACTAAGGGAGAGGCCAGATATGGTGCCACATACTTTTCATCCTAGCACTTTGGAGTCAGGCAACAGATTGGAGGCTGTAAGGGCTGTTTACATGTTCGGGCCCTAGCTGAAAAACAAACAGACAGACAAACAGAATCACACACAAAAAAATATAATTACAGTTAAGTATTAAAAAGGAAAATTTAGTGGAATTACAGCCTCGGAGTTTCTAGAGTCACGTCAGATTTTAGAGTACAATGACTAGCTGTTAGATTATGTTAGGGTTTTGTTCAACTGGGTCTCATTTTAAAGCCTTGGTTGGCCTGGACCTCGCAGACGTCCACCTGCCTCTGCCTCCCAAGGGCCAGGATTTCTTTTATATTTGAGATAGAGTTCTGCTGTGGCCTGGAACTCACTATATAGCCCTGGCTGATTTCTGACTCATGGTAGTCCTAACCTGGTCTCCCAAGTGCTGGGATTATCTGAGTCACCATATCTGGATTATTGATGCTAAGATATATAGTTATTTACTAAGAACTAGAGAATAAGCTCACTGGCTTCATAGTTAGAAATTAGGGTGGTGATGGCACACACATTTAATCCCATCACTTGGGAGGCAGGGCCAGTTAGAACTCTGAGTTTGAGGCCAGCCAGGGTTGTTGCGCAGAGAAACCCTGTCTCATCGAAAAAAACAAGAAAGAGAAAGAAAGATTCAGTTCAAAGCTTTATTAGTGAGTGTAATTATTTTCTTCTTGGTGTATATAATAAAAAAAAACATGACATTTTGCAGATGTTAGCTTGAAAAGTGAGGGGTTGTTTTGGGGTGATGGCAAGGGAATTGGCCAGTCTTATACAGCCCCTTTGTCATGAGTTCCTTTATGAAAAACAAGACCAAAAAAAAAAACCAAAACAAAACAAAACACAAACAACAACAACAACAACAACAAAAAACCTCAAATGGTTGTTCAAGGAAATAATTAAAAATACCTGAAAAACCTCTTTTACTTCTGGTAGTTCTGTACATAGGGGGAAAAATTGTTGCTACACAGAATAGTGTGAAATTTGAAGACTTACAGAAATTTTATTTTGTGGGCTGGCGAGATGTCTCAACATGTAACTTGCTATACAAGCCTGACTACTTAAATTGTATCCCTGGAACTCATGTAAACATGGAAGAAAAGAACCATCTACAATTTTTTGTGTCCAATATAGACTCACAGAGAAATAATAATAAATTAAAAGACAAAGTCTAATTTGTTATTAGAACTTAGTAAATCTTTTTTTGCAACAAGAATAAACAGGCAAAGAGGCCCAGTGATAGCATACATTCCTTTGTGGAAGACGTTCATTCTCGGCGTCCCTTTACCTCGTTCAGCACTCTCTGCCTGCTGCTCTCCCTCTGCTGGTGACGTTTTTATCTTCCAGTGTGCTGAGTTGCATACCATCGTCAAAGTTAATAGTCCTTAGATATCACTATATGGCTCTTAAAGAAATACGTCTGAGATGTGTGTCCTTGTATGTGTGTCTTTACCTTGCCTTGCTAGCAATCAGACAAGTGTCTCCTGCTGCTAGGCAAGTGTCGTACTGCTCGGCTCCAGCCAGTAGCCTAGGTGTATTTGTTTTAAGGACTTAGATTTGACCAGCACTTGATACTAACCGAGCTATCTATATCCTCGTCTTTTTCAAAGGCTTGTGATATGTTGTGATAGTTGGGTTGAAGAAGTGCGATATTAACGTAAAAGCCATGAGTCTTTTAGGCCCAGTGTGTAAAGATACACCCTGAGTTATAACTCAGAGGCACATCTGGATAGTGATCAGTTGTAGGTAGCCAAAAATCACAGCTTTAGTAACCAGAAAGAATAGTGCATGATTTGTTCACTTTTAATGTACTTCCTTAATTCTAAGAGGTATGACTTTCCATTAAAATTCCTTTTAATATTCGGTGGTTGGGATGCTGTTGACAGTGAATGTGTGCCTATAGTATGAGAATCCTCCCTCTTTTTCTTTTTTTTTAATCTGTTATGTCTTCTGCACTCTAGAATCATTGCTTGTGACCCACCATGAGCACTGAGGAACTTTTATCTTTATAAATGAAAATATGAGTGGAAAATGCATTGAGATCAACCTGTGTACATGCTGCCTTAGAAGACATGGTTAATGTTGCAGACCTCTCTGCTAATCCTAAAGTAATGTTGGCTTTTAACAACTGGGCATTTTGGTTTTCGAGACAAGGCCTCATCATGTAGCCCTGACTGGCCTGTAATTCACTGTTTATAGACCAGGCTAACCTCACACTCACAGAGCTCTGTCTCGGCCTTCTAAGTGCTGAGTGCATTCCCCAATCACTGTTTTGAGGTAGGGTCTTTAGCCTGTTCTGGAACTTAATATGTAGCCCAGGCAGAGGCAGAGCTTGAATGTGCAGTGATCCCCCTGTCTTGGCCTCCAAAGTGCTGGTATTACAGGCAGCAGCTACTATACCAGGCTTCCAATGTTTTATTAGTAATATGAATCTATTTCTGTTCTGGTTTTGGTATTTGGAGGTCGGGGAGGTTTGTTTTTTAAGACAAGGTCCCAGAAACTACCCTTTGGCTGACCTGAAATTCACTGTGTAGACCAGACTGGCCTTCAGTCTATTGTGATCCTCCTGCCTCTGCTTCCTGAATGCTAGCAGTACAAGTGTGCACAGCCATAGCCTACCTTAATCCATGCTTTAAACATAACACGACTGGTTGGCTGTCAGGCCATTTTAAATCTAGGTCTCCACAGTAGCATGGCCCTGAAATGAGCTGTAGCATGGCAGGTGGGCATGGCTGGATAGGGTTCACAGAGACGATGCGCACACCAGGCTGCCTGAAGTGACTGGCTCTTACAAAGAAGCTCGGCAGAAGCTGTGTAAGCGCTTAACGGGAGGAGAGGGCTGGGTTCTTTAAGACTGTGACCCCATGGTACATACATATTGACTAAAAATATTTAGCCTCAGGTGGCTTGCCTTTTAGTAATAGTGGATTAAGGAAATTATATTGTAGAGGCTAAAAATGCTCAAACTGGGAAGGTCTAGAGAGATGGGCCAGCAGTTGAGAGCCCATCCTGCCCTTCCAGAGAACCTGAGTTCAGTCCTGGTACCCAGGTTGGGCAGCTTTCAACAATCGATAACTCCATCAGGGGATCAGACGCCATCTTCTGGTCTCCACAGGTACCTACTCAAATAACATAATTGCACAGAAGCACTTAAAATGAAAATAAACTTTTCCTTTTCCTTTTTTTTTTTTTTTTTTTTTTTTTTTTTTTTTTTGAGACTGGGTCCCACTATGTGGCTGTGACCTGGTATTTACTTTGTAGACCTCTGTAGCCTTCAACTCACAGATCTGCCTGCCTCTGCCTATCATTAAAGGCATTCAACACTGCCCGGCATTCTTAAATGCTCTAATTTAACTAGGCTTTGTAGTACATACATGTAATCGTCAGCACATAGGAGGTGAGGCAGAAGGATCAGAAGTTCAAGGTCATATATATAAAGTTTGAGGCTAGCCTGGAATAAATAGAATCTTTTTTTTTTTTTTTTTTTTTTTTTTTTTGGTTGTGTTTTTTTGGGGGGTTGTTTTGATTTTGGTTTTCAAGACAGGGTTTCTCTGTGTAGCCTTGGCTGTCCTGGACTCGCTTTGTAGACCAGGCTGGCCTCAAAATCATAGAGATCTGCCTCCTTGAGTGCTGGGATCACAGGCTTGCACCATTGTGCCCAGCTATGGAATCTTGTTTTTTAAAAAGGAAAGAAAAAATATTTAAACTGTAAAATCAAATAAATTTGAATTTTTTAAAATCATTTTACTTTAAAAAATTACTGCAGTGAGAGTGGTATGTTTTAGTATGCATCTCTAAGAATGGAAAGGATGTCAGTTCTGGGAGATTGTCCTTGCCAGTGATAGATACAATATAAAACTGGCGGCCACTGTGTTGCAGGTAGGTGCAGGCAGCTGCGGCTGCTGACAGGGCCAGAAGTTCTCCTGGTGAGATGTGGGCACTGATGCACATGTCCTGGTGATGAGTCTCCTCCCTGAGGTACAAAATAAACTCTGGATTTCTAGCCTTACACTAACTTCATTTTACGTATTGCCAAGCCTAACCCAGGCTAGCCTTGAGCCAGCTTTTTAAAATTTATTTATTATGTACACAGTGTTCTGCCTGCATGTAGACCTGCACACCAGAAGAGGGCACCAGATCTCACTATAGATGGTTGTGAGCCACCATGTGGTTTCTGGGAACTGAACTCGGCACTTCTGGAAGAGCAGCCAGTGCTCTTAACCTCTGAGCCATCTCTCCAGCCCCAACTTGGAACCATCTTGCCTTAACGTCTGAAGTTCTTTTTTTGTTTGTTTTGTTTTAGTCAAGGCGGGGTTTCTCTGTGTAGTCTTGGCTGTTCTGGAACTTGCTCTGTTAACCAGGCTGGCCTCAAACTCAGGGATCCACCAGCCAGGGATTAAAGGTTCGCATCGCCATGCCTGCCTTAAACTTCTAAGATAATAGTGCCAACATTCCTGGCTTCTTAGGGATTTTAGGAATATAGAGTGGAATGTGAGCAAGAGCTTAATGAGACCCTGTGTTAGTTTTGTTTTGTTTTTCAAAACTGGGTTTCTCTGTGTAGCCTTGGCTTCTCCTAGACTCACTTTATAGATCATGCTGGCCTTGAACTCAAAGATTGGCCTGCCTCTGCCTCCCTGAGTGCTGGGATTACAGGCATCACTGTGCACGGCTGAGACCTTGTGTTTAAAGGGAAAAAAAAAAAAAAAACAGCATATTAAATGAAGGTCATCAGGGGCTCACACTAGACTACTACATCTCTAGTGTTGGGCTAGAATTGGCAAAATAATTTCCTCAGTGTCCCTTACCTATAACTGTAGTTTATAACCGTCTACGACAAGAGTTGAGCTTTTTATAGAACATAATTCAGCTCAAAGAATGTGTGCTTTCTTTTTCTGCCCTTCCTGCTCATTTGCTAATCAAATGGTCTTTTTTAGTCTTTTTTCCATTTGTACAAGTGTTTGGCCTACATTTACGTGTACTGTGTGCATGTCTGATATATGTGGAGGCCAAAAGTCGCATCTTCTAGGTGCAAACTGGAGTTAGAGACAGTTATGAACCTTCATGTGGGTTTTAAGGATTGTAACTTGAGTCCTCTGTAAAATCAGCCAGTGCTCTTAGTCTCTGTGCCATCTCTCTAGCCCTCTTTCTTTGAGAAAGGCTCTTACTATATAGCCTTTACTATACTGGAACTCACTATATAGACCAGGCTGGCCTCCAAGTCTGAGCTGTCCATTGCCTCTGCCTCCTGAGTGCTGGAATTAAAGGTATTTACCTATCACTCCGGCCCTTGATAGAATTCTTATTTCATCAAGTAATGGTGGCCCACCCCTTTAATCCTAGCACTTAGGAGCAATGGCAAATAGATCTCTGAATTGGAGGCTAGCCTAGTCTATAGAGTTCCAGGACAACCAAAGTTACATTAAAAGAAAAAGGGTACAAGAATTCTTATCTCACAAGGAGAGGCTACTTGACAGCTGATAGAACTAAGAACACTTTGGGATTTGGTTTGGTTTGGTTTTGGTTTTTCAAGACAGAGCTTCTCTGTGTAGCCTTGGTTGTCCTGGACTCACTTTGTAGACCAGGTTGGCCTCACACCCACAGTGATGTGCCTGCCTCTGTCTTCCTGAGTACTGGGCTTAAAGGCATGCATCTTTACCAGCACTACACAATGCTGGTAGAAGATTGTGTTTGGATAGATAAAATGTAATTCTCCATCAAAAAGTGTTAGCTTAGCAAACTGCTCTGGATACATAGAAGCAGGCCTGTACAAAGAGCATTCTTAGAGTAAGTTTGTGCTACTCACTTGAAAGGAGTACCTAGAAATGCAAGACATTTTTTTTTTCCTGCTCGGTAGTCCAGATCCCAGTTCTTCAGCTGACAGTCCTACCCCGAAGACATTCTTGCTGAAGTTGGATGAGGCAATTGTCCTGGGGGAGAGGTCTGTCTTTCAGCATTTCAGTAGTGAATAATGTCCTCTGGGAGCCAGGGGTGAACTAATGGCCCAGTACGCTTTTATCTTTAACTGGACTTGAGAAGAGTGTATGCTGGCTGCTTAGGAGCCAGTGAGCATCCCATGTGAAAGCTGTTCCCAGTGTGGATCTTACCATGGTCAGGAGCTTGACTGGGGCAGCTGCTGCGGAAAGCCCTTGCACTGATCTTACCAGACCCTAGAACTTCACAGAACAATGGGAGATACCAAGCATTTTACCTACTCAAGATCCTCTACTTACATGATTGGAAGTTTTTGCTAAGCTTGCTTGCAGTAAAAGTGAAGTAATATTTAATTTCATATTTAGAAGCTGATTATTGATGAGAAGAAGTATTACTTATTCGGGAGGAACCCTGATCTGTGTGACTTTACCATCGACCACCAGTCTTGCTCTCGAGTCCACGCGGCACTGGTTTACCACAAGCACCTGAAGAGAGTTTTCTTGATAGATCTCAACAGCAGTAAGTGCCTGCCTCCCATTTTTTGCTCCAGGTGGTGGGTTGTGGGGGGGGAGACAGAAATGCTGTCTGGTGTTTGGGCTCTTGCTTTGGGAAACTTTTAAATCAGCTCTTCTTTATTTCTGAGATTCTGTTATTTTCCTGAAATAATTGACCAAGGAGAACACATTCTTTGGGGTTGCATAGAGAGAGAATAAAAATGGCATATAGGAACCCAGAGTACTGGTGTTCATAAGACCCTGGTTAAATGTGACTCAGTTTATGTTGAAATTGTGACTAGCATCATTGGTATGCAGTAATACAGGATTTTGAGCATTCATTATTTACAGTAAGTTCCTTATCCCTGATATACTTTGCTTTAACTGAATTACAACAATTTTAGCTTCACAAATACACTGAGAGTATTAAGATTTTAAACTTTGCTTGAAATAGTCTTCAAAAATGCAGCTGAGACTGGACTGTGTGGACTGCCTAAGTTTATTTTTTTCCCATGATAAATAGAGGAAATATATATATACACACACAGTCTTCTGCTAGGCAGTGGTGGCACACGTCTTTAATCCCAGCACATGGGAGACAGAGGCAGGCAGATCTATATCCATGCTTGATCCTCCCAATCAACCTAGCACACACAGACACACGCCTCCCAGTCTGTTTGCATAAGGACTCCGTCTGCCTTGTCTTACAGATATACTTATTTCATCTTTTTTTTCTTCTTCATTTCATAACATGCAGAATGCTGACATGGAAAATTTCAGAATCTCTCGTAGAATTTTGGCTTGCCTTGCATTGACATTGCATCTGTGTTGGCCAATCTGGTCTCCTGTCCTGGGGAAAAGCTAAAGCTAAAACAGCCAGCAGACCAGCAGTTTCATGATCCTTAGAGTTGGAGCTAGAGAGGGTTGGCCACACCGAAGTTTGCCTCGGACCTTGGAGAGCTGGATCTGCTAGGTTGGAGCCATTCCTGCTGGACCCAGAATGGAGCCAAGCCTTTCTGGCAGCAGAGAACAGGCAGTGGTTTTCATGTGAGATCAGCAGATGTGAAGGTGTGTGAGAGAGCAACTGAAGAAATTCAAAGCTTCCTTGCTTTAATACAAGACAGGATGAAGTGGACCCAGTGACATGTTCATCGTTAAAAGTTTTTTTTGTTTTTTTTGTTTTTTTTTTCTACAGACATAGTGGCACATGTCTGTATTTCCAGCACTTGGGAGGATGAGGCGGGAGAATCGGGAGTTCAGAGTCAGTCTGGTTGACATAGTTTGTCTGAGTCCAAACTGCCTACATAGTAAGTTGAAAGCCAGCTACATAGTGAGACCCTGTCTCAGAAACCAAGGGCTGAGGTTGTAGCTCAATGGTAGAGTCTTTGCCTAGGGTGGGCAAAACCCTAGGTTTGACCTTGTACTATAAAAAACAAAACAAGAAAGCTTATTTGTGGATATTCTGAGTATGCCATTATCATTTAGATCTAACCATCAGAAAACAAACTTGCTGTGCTCTGGGAGCTGATGTCCTCAGAGCCAGCGGCGGTGCTTTCCCTTCGGAGAGCACTTGCGGCTTTTGATTTCTTTCCTCACTGTTCTGATTTGGTTCTTCCCAGCACATGGCACTTTCTTGGGTCACATTCGGTTGGAACCTCACAAGCCTCAGCAGATTCCCATTGACTCCACGGTCTCGTTTGGTGCATCCACAAGGGCATACACTCTGCGAGAGAAGCCTCAGACATTGCCATCGGCTGTGAAAGGAGATGAGAAGATGAGTGGAGAGGATGATGAACTCAAGGGCTTGTTGGGACTTCCAGAAGAGGAGACCGAACTTGATGTAATTTCCTATCATTTTTGTCTGTCGGGACCCTTGTTGCAGTGTGTAGCTGTTCTTCCTAGTTTGAAATTACAATACTGTGGGCTGGAGAGAGGGTTCAGTGGTTAGGCGCACTGGCTGCTCTTCCAGAGGACCTGAGTTCAGTTCCCAGCAACATCATGGTGGCTCATAACCATCTATAATGAGATCTGATGCCCTCTTCTTCTGTGCATGAAAACAGAGCACTTGTATACATAAAAGAAAAGAAATTACAGTACTGTAGTAGCAGGAGACTCTTGAGTCTAGTGGTGAGCCCTGGACAATACATATGGCCAGCTGGGACAGGCTTCCCACTCTTGTTCCTCCAGGGGTGGTGTGCTGCTTCACTGGCTATGGAGGTGTTTTCCTGCTTTAGTTTTTGGGTTTTATGTACTTGAATGTTTTGCCTGCATATATGTATGTGCCAGTCAGAATATGGCATTGATCCCCTGAAACTGTAGTTACAGTTAGGAGCTACCATGTGGCTCTGGGAATCACACACAGGTCCTCTGGAAGAGCAGCCAGTGCTCATAACTGCTGAGCCATCTGTGCAGCCCCTGTTTTCTCTATTCTTGGGACTTTATTTGCCTTTTGGTCCAGTGCAGGAGTCACTAACGACATTTCATGTCTTCTGGTGGATAACGTGGAGAATCTAGTTAGCTGTGTCGGGAGAGTCTCTAAACAGTATAACTTCATACAACATTCACATTGGAGTGGGTGTTAGATGTTCTCATTAGGTAGGTTCTAGGGTTGTCTGTGGGAGACTGCCTAGGCACCTAAGGATCTGCATAATTTTGGTATCCGAGCACAGTCCTTGAATGTGTACAGACACACACCTTGGATACCCATGGCAGACTATAATTTCTATCATCACAGAAAGTTCTGTTGACTGACTCTAGCTTCGCAAGCAACATTTCATCCATTTAGCCTCTGTGATACTGACCGGACAACCCAGGAATCTGGAGAACTAGGCTGCTTTTGGTCTGGAGAGACAACCTAGTGGTTAGCAGGCTGCTGTTGCAGAGGACGCTGGGCATTTCCCAGCACACACTTGGTGGCTCACAACATTTCTGTCACTCCAGTTACAGAGTTGTGGGCACGCACATGCCACAGACATGCATGCAGGTAAAACATCCACATACTTAAAGTAGAAATGAAGACTAAAATACATAAAAAACTAGGCTACTTTTTTTCTTATAGATATGGATGCCTACATGGTCATACATTTTACAAATTTAAGACAAACAAACAAACAATTGTGATGGTGTGGTATGTCTATTCATGTAGACAAAATGCAAGTGAGGTTTTTTTGTTTTATTTCTTTTTTCGAGACGGGTTTCTCTGTGTATAACCTTGTCTGTTCTGGACTCACTTTGAAGACCAGGCTAGACTCGAACTCACAAAGATCCACCTGCCTCTGCCTCCCATAGGTCTGGGATTACAGGTATACGTCACTGCGCCCCCCTTGCAAGTATGTTCTTAACCAGCCCTTTGCCTTTACTGTTCCTATACACAGCAGCAGCTTCCCAAGCTTCAGGAAGAAAAACAACAGGAATTAACAATGTATAAGTCATTTTCTCAAGGGTAGCCTCACATCTATGGGCCTTGCTGGTTGTCACTCTTGTCATTCTCCCTCCAGGCCATTGTGCTTTCCTGTGTTTCAGTTCAGTGTGTTAGGTCTTGTCTGGGTTTTGGAATATCTCAAGCTGCAGTGCAGGTTGGAACAAGTCCAGTGGAATTGGAAAGAAGCAGAAAGCAGCGCTAAGGCCAAATTAATCATAAAATTGATGGTGATGTGAATGGAACTGGGGCCTGATGCAGGAGGGAGACTCTAGCAAAATATTAATGCCAAAGATTAAGTGCACTGCCAGGGTCCTTAAGAATTCTAAAGGAGAAAGTCGGTGTGCTGGCTTATTGTTGTGATTGCAGAAGTTGAAGCAGGAGGAGTGCTATAAATTTGAAACCATTCTAATTTGTGTAGATCTTGTCTGTCTTTGCCCCCCCCCAACACACATCACACATACATACACCCACACACAGACATACCAGCTATTGAGAAGCATTCAATTGTCTTTTTCATCTGTTTTACTTTAAAATAAATGTTATTGTTCTTCCTTGTTAAGTTTTCTTTCATTCTTGGCATGGAGTTGTGAGAGAGCGTTCCTTCGAGACCAGAAAGTAAATAACACACCGTCATTTCAAGGGTGCCCTGTTCTCACAGCCTTCACGTCCTTTCACACAGCACTCCCATAGTCAGTGAGGAGTTACACGTTCTCTCTATCAATAGACTAATTAGGACATTATGAGTCCTCTGAATGCAGAAGGCCGTCTCGCTGGCCTTGGGAGGTCAGCGTAGCTCCAAACGCCCTTTTGTCCTTTGTTTAGTATTTTCTCCATGAAACTCCCTATGTACTAATTTTCATCTTTACTGTGTGAACTTTGGTCTAGAACCTGACAGAGTTCAACACTGCCCACAACAAGCGGATTTCAACCCTTACAATTGAGGAGGGAAATCTGGACATTCAGAGACCAAAGAGGAAGAGGAAGAACTCCCGGGTGACTTTCAGTGACGATGATGAGATCATCAACCCAGGTGAGAGGTCGCCCTATGTCTCTTGATGGAAGGTTACGGTCTCAGGGGCAGGTACAGCCCCCAGGTCGTTGGGGCTAGTTTGTTGGGTCACTGTGCTCATATGTGAGCTCACGATACATTTCAAGTGTTCTGATCGATGGGTGATGCAGAGTGGCAGCCGTGCTCAGGGTGGACAGATGCTGCAACTTTGAAGTGCTACGTTCGTGTCTCAATACCAGTTATTTAAATGAGAGATCTGCTCTACTGACGGCCCACAGAGGGAGGGGCTGGGAAGGATCAGTGACGTGGGGGATTTTACTTAATTTAAGACAGCCTGGGTCTTCGGGGTATATAGAAACCAATCAAGTGTGCTGCCGTAATCCCAGCCCTGAGGACACTGAAGCAGGGGTGTGTTTGTTTTGAATATATACACCCTGCATGGTGCGTGTATACACATGTAGCAGCCATGGAGGCCTGGAACTGAACCTCTGCAGGAACAGTGAACATGATGAACTGCCTATTGAGCCATCTCTGCAGCCCCAAGGAGTTTGTTTTTGAGACAAGGCCCTTCACTAGCCTAGAAGCTGAGTAGCTAGGCTATCCAGCTCATATACCACAATGGCTTTTAAGTGTGTGTACACATGTAAAATGCATTTATGCTGCATGTGCATGATGTGCAGGTACCTGCCGAGGCCAGAAGAGGTCATTGGATCTCCTGGATCTGAGTTACAGGTGGTTGTGAGCTGCCTGATGTGGGTGCTGGGAACTGAACCCATGTCCTCTGCGAGAGCAGCACATGCTCTTAATAACTTGAATTCGGATAAATTTCTTTATCCTAATTTAATGTGTATGATTATTTTACCAGCATGTGTCTATACCACATGTATGCCTGCAGGGGCCAGAAAAGGGAGACAGGCCCCCTGGAACTGTACTTACAGATGGTCCATATAGCAAGTTCTAGGCCAGCTAAGAGCTATAAAGCATGACTCTGTCTCAAACAAACAACAGAGCAATAATGTATCACATCTTTTAGGGAAGCAGCTACTTGGCTGTGACACTAAGCTAATGATTGCTGTCACTCAGTCTTTGGTGTTGTGACTCTTAATATTCAGTGTGGAGTAGTGCAGTCACCTCTGCTTGGAGAATATTTAACAACTCTGACGTGGGGCCTAGAGAGATGGCTCAGTAGTTAAGCTCTTGCAGAGGACCCACGTTCCTTTCCTAGCAGCCCAAACCCAGCTGTAACTTCAGCTCTAGGGGATCTGACATTGTCTTACGGACTCTGGACACTTGCACTCACACTTGCACATACTCACACTTATATACAAATATGCATGTAGGCCAGCCTTGAACTCAGAGCTCTGCCTGCCTCTGCATCCCAAGGGCTGTGATGTGTTGTAGCCTGTTTGGCTCATTGTTATGGATTCCTCAAAGGCAGAGTGGTATCATGCTCTTTTGCATTGACAGCCAGTGCTTGGGGCTGGAGAGGGTGATGAAAGTAGATCCCTATCTACCTTGACAATCTGTCCTTGCAGAGTGGAGCCAGGTGCTCTCTAGGGTAGTGGTGTGTGTCGCAAATCATGAGAAGAAGCCCCTTTGCTGAGCTGGACAGACTCTCAAGTGAGAGACTCAGACCCTGGTCTGAGTCCTAAATCTAGCCTTGCTGGTGAACGAACAGCAATATATGTGGTTATGGCCACTTGTCATTTATTTTTATCACTAAAATAATAGTGTTTGCTGTTTTATCTGCCAGGCATCAGAAATGCCTGGAATAGAAAAGAAAATGGGGGAAACAAACAAACAGACCCTGGGAAGGCAAGTTCTTCTCTGTGCTCTAAAGCGCAGGCCTGTCTCTGGTTGCTTGGCTCCTCCCCTCCAGCAGATAGACTGGCCCAGAGCTGTCCCTCTTCTGAGACTTGGTCTCTTCCTCATCTGCCCAATCCACTTGCAGCGGCCCCTGCCTCGTGGGGTGTTGGGATGGCGTAGCACAGAAAATGTCAGCATTAGCTGTATTTCCCATTTGAACAAGCTGGTTGGTTGTTTGGTGTGCAGCTTCATCCCTGTTCTCCCAACATTGTTCTCCTTTTACAGAGGACGTGGATCCCTCTGTTGGTCGCTTCCGGAACATGGTGCAGACGGCAGTGGTCCCAGTCAAGGTAGGAGGCACCTTTTGAGAGTGTTTGCAGCGCCTGATAGCCTGGGCTCGGGAATCCACTCAGTTGTAATGCATGTACTCATTAGCAGAGTCCTGGCTTTGATCCTTGGCACTACAAAAAAATCCAGTTATGTGTAGATAGTTTCAATCAGTGCATAATGTTACAACATATTCTGTGTTTCTCTCCCTTTAAAAAAGAGTTCTTTTTAATTTATTTTTCTTTTTATTCTTTATTTTTCTTTTAATTTCCTTTTCTGTGCGAGTGCTTTAACTGCATGTATGTTGTGCACCACGTGCAGGCCTGGTACCCTGGGAGGCTTGAGGGGCCATTGGATTCCCTGGAGCTGCTATGTAGGAACTGGAGAGTGTCAGTGTTGGGAACTGATCCCAGGTCCTGTGGAAGAACAGCCGGTGCCCTCAACTGCTGGCGCATTTCTCCAGCCCTTCTCTGCCATTTCTTGTTATCTGGGAATACCCTTGCTGTTGCACCTGTGTCTCAGAAATCCTAGAGCAGCACAGAAGGACTTCAGGTGGCCGGACAGAACGCAGTACACTCAGTACTTGCTCTGGGGTGCTGTCATCTTCCCCGAGGCTGCAGAGAGGCCCACCTTCCTCTTGTCCTCTCTGCTGGCCCAGCTCAGGGTGAAAGGAAACATGGAAACGTTAGCATATGGCATTTCCGTGTCCTTTTAAAAATTGTTATGTACGTTTTTAAAGGTTCATGTACTTGTTTTATGTGTGTGAGTGTTTCCCTGCATGTATGTGTATGCTTGATGTGTGTGCCTGGTGCTGTCAGATGTCAGAAGAGGGGGTCTGAGCCCTTAGAACTGGAGTTTACAGGTGGTTATGAGCTGCCATGTGGGTGCTGGGAACTGAACCTGGGTCCTTTAACAACAGGTGCTCTTAACTATTGAGGTCTGTCTTGTTCATGCCCTTACTTTATGCATAGGAGTAGCACAAACTGAGGATCCTGCCTTGCTCTCAGGTTGGGTTTAAGGGTCAGGTGTGTTAGGAAAGAAGTAGAAGTTGGCAAGATGCCCTGATTCTCAGCATATTGAGCTTCCTGGTGGAGAGAACCGTCCAAAGGATGCACATTGCCCCTTACAGCAGCTAGACACCTGTTCCGGGGTGCCCAGAGTGCTTGCAAGAGGCTAAGCAGCGCTGGAGGGAGTTTGTTTTTAGTCGTTAGCAGGCAGTTGCCTCTGATACTAAAAGAAGTGAGTTCTAGACACTCACAGCCAGCTTTCAGAATCCACAGACGCCCGAATCAGCTCCACGAGTCCATGCTCACTTCTGACCTGCTCATCCTCCCAGACACGCTCTGAGCCTTGTGTTCTCTAAACAGAATCTCCTCCATGTTTACCGTCCCCAGCTCTTCTTCACACTTTAGTATCTCTTAAGTTTGTTTTTTTGTTTTGTTTTGTTTTGTTTTTTGAGACAGGTCCTCTGTGTAGCCTGGGCTTCGAGACAGGGTTTCTATGTGTAGCCTGGGCTGTTCTAGACTCACTTTGTAGACCAGGCTGACCTGGAATTCAGAGAGACCCACCTGCCTCTGCCTCCCCCGGTTCTGGGATTAGGGGCATACAAGTAAATTACTCTTAATGCTTACCACATGTTAAGTCTCTGTAAGCGTTGCTAGGCTTGGGGTGTAGCTCCTAGAGTGTCTGGGCTCAGTCCAGCAGTGCAGAAATAAATCAACATGTTATTCTCCTTTTGTGTAAGTAATAAGAAGAAAGAAAAGAAAAAACTATGTAGTCCCAGGACAGATGTTTCCTTATTCAGCTGTCTTCCATTCATAATGTTTTGAATCCACACATGTGGAGCCCATTTACCTTAAAGTAAAAGGACAAGGTATTTTAGAGTTCTAGCTTCATCTTTAAGTTAAAAAAATAAAATAAAATTTTAGGATTTTTTATATTTTTATAAAAATAAAACTCTAGAGCATGGTGGTGCCTATACTCTCAATACTTGGGAGATGGAGGCAGGGGGATCAGAGTTCAAGGTCATCCTCAACTGCATACTTTAATTCAAGACCAGCTTGGCTGCATTTACTCTTTCTCAGAAATGGCAGGCAAGATGGTCTAGTGGGGAAAGGGCATCTTGACAAACTTGGCGACCTGAGTTCAAACCCAGTACGTGTGCACACAAAATAAATAAATTTCTGGGTGCAACAAGAAAGAGTCCCATACAGACCGGCTCTTTTCATATCTGTGGCTTGGTTGAGAAAGTAGAGTGAGCTTACTTTCTGCGGGACTCCACAATCCAGACGCTTCCCTTCCGAGCTCCTTTCTGTCCATTCTTCTGTAATGTTCTGTTGTTAACATACAAAATCAGCAGGTAGGTTCATGTCAGCCTTACCATGTCATCATATGTACATGCATAATAAAACATGCAGGTTTTATGTGTATCAGTTAAGTTTTAGCATCTGGGTGGCTGTGTTTAGCCACCACGCCAGTGAGACAGACCAGGCACTCCCCAACTCTTCAAAGCTAATCTGCTCAGCTCAGGCACTACTGATACAGATCCCTGACACAGATTTGATTACTCCTGGGTTGTTTAAAAATTACACACCGGGTCTATTCTCTCTCAAACCGCCGTCCGTCAATCATGGATCAGGTAATGCAGTTTGTTGAGCCAAGTCGGCAGTTTGTAAAGGACTCAATTCGGCTGGTTGAAAGATGCACCAAACCTGACAGAAAAGAATTCCAGAAGATTGCCATGGCCACACCAATAGGATTTGCTATCATGGGATTCATTGGCTTCTTCGTGAAACTGATCCATATCCCTATTAATAACATTATTGTGGGTGGCTGAGTCCTTTCTCATCATGGGAACTACTAAACTAATGAGAGTGTGATGAGCTCATGAAGTAAAAAGCTGCCTGTGCTTTGTGTTTTTCTTTCCTTTCCTCTTCCCCATGAGGTTTTCTATTTCTAAATTAAAATAATTTCAAAATAATAAATAGATAGATAGATAGATAGATAGATAGATAGATAGATAGATAGAGATTACACACCGAAGGCCAGGCAAATGTAGTGGCCCACACCTTTAGAAGGCAGAGACAGGTGGATCTCTGTGAGTTCAAGACCAGCCTGGTCTACATAATGAGCTTCACTGCAGCCAGAGCTATGTAGAGAGAGCCTGTCAAGGGGGTGGGGGCGGGGTGGTATAGTGGTGATGCCTGCTCGTTGTTCCAGCTAGCTAGAAAGCTGAGACAGGAAGATTGCTTTGGTTCAGAAGTCACAGCTGTAGCACATGGTGCTAACTAAGTGAACATGGTGACTTTTTGGGCACAGACTAAGTCACCAGCGGTGACGTCCCAGCTGGAGGTCAGCACCGATTAGCAATGAGATGGTGCTGCGAGTGGCCTCCGCAGTACGCTGAGCTAAGTTTCCAAAAGCAGGGCATGGTGGTGTACGCCTTTAATCCCAGCGCCTAGGAGGTAGGAGCAAGCGGGTCTCTAGGAGTCTGAGACAGCCTGTTCAACAGAATGACTTCCAGGGCAGCCAGTGCTGTTACACAGAGAAATTTTGTTCGGGAGGTAAGCAAAAAGAAAACAGTTTTCAAAGGACCTGGCATCCAACTTGGACTCATCACTTACCACTTTAATTTCCTACTCGGCATCAGTCTAAGAGAGGATGGTGTTTGCCCTGTGAATAAAGAATGGTCACTTCTTTGTTTTCTTTTTAGTTATGTGCATGTGTATGTATCTGTGTGTGAGAATGTTCATGTGAGGATTTGAGGCCAACCTGGTCTACAGTATTGTTAGCATATAGGCCATTAAATATATTAGTACAAGTATAAGTTCCAGGATAACCCAGAGCCACATAAGAGACTCTGTCTCAAAAGAAGAACCATTGTTCAGATGGCATCAGACCCTGAGATTTCTGAAATGGGCTGGGCTACTCAGTGGGACTTCTCCCAAATGTTGGTTTTCTGTGGCTAGAATGGAAAGAAACTAGGGCCTCACCTCATCTCTCTTGTTTTTCCCCTCCCTATGGCAAACCACAGAAGAAGCGGATGGAGGGCTCCGGCTCCCTGGGCCTGGAGGAGTCGGGGAGCAGGCGCATACAGAACTTTGCCTTCAGTGGAGGACTCTACGGGGGCCTGCCCCCGACACACAGTGAGACGGGCTCCCAGCCTCACGGCATCCACGGGACAGCACTCATCGGCGGCCTGCCCATGCCATATCCCAACCTCGCCCCGGACGTGGACTTGACTCCTGTTGTGCCATCAGCAGTGACCATCAACCCCACACCAAACCCTGCAGTCTATAACCCTGAAGCTGTAAATGAACCCAAGAAGAAGAAATATGCGAAGGAGGCTTGGCCGGGCAAGAAGCCCACACCTTCCTTACTGATTTGATATTTTGGTTATGGAGAGGGTGGGGATGGGTGGGAGCGGGTGGAGGGGTGACAAGGGGAGCTAATGAACTAGGGAGAAAACTTTCCATGTGTGCAGTATCGTCTTTCAGAAAGTCTCCTGGGGTCCTAACCATATACTGAGGCTAGGGGTGGGCCTAAAGTACCAGTAAAGACCTGAGTCAGAACGCTTGAATCGTCAGAGAAAGGCTTCCTGGGTCCTCCTGAGAAGGCTGCCCTGCTGCTCTCCCTGTGCCGCCTCTGTTGTATGTGAAGTGGCTCACAGGTGGAATCAGAGCTATGGAGGGTGGGAGCCTCATTTGCATTCACTTCCCTCCCTTGTGAGTCTCAGATAGCAAAGCTGTTGCCATGGATTCCAGGCTCTTTGACGTTGTTCATTTAAACCAAGGTGTAAACTTAAGTGGTTCCCTGGTTTTGAGGTCCAATAGTTAGGCCGTTCTCCTCTGTCCTTTCTGCTGGAGTGAGACCATTTTGAGTTCCCTTCGTCTGTGGCCAGTGTCATGGGCACAGGTTTATGGGTTTTACCATATTGTTGGACTTGAGCTCTTTTCCTTGTCCACACTGGATACTCCACTTGCCTAGTTCTCATTTAGTTCAAGTACTGCCCTCCCTGCTGTGGCACGCCTTCTGTGTGTGCCGTGAGGCGGTTTCTTGTGGAATGACCAGCCGGGCAGTTCCATTGAACAGGGAGACTTTGCAAGGACCAGGTTTGTGGTAGGAGGACATGCTCAGGTGTTGTGTGGAGGCTCCCCTGAAACCCCCACAGAGAGTTCTGGTTATTCAGAGCCCTAGGACCTGGCTAACAGGAGACAAGGTAGGAACCATTGTATGAGCTTTGTACAGATTTGTACATTTGTGTAATAGGCCTTTTCTGCTTTAAGTGTAGCTTTTTACCTGTAACCTTTATTACATTGTAAATTAAATGTAACTTTTGTCATTTGGGTGCGGTCTTGAGTCTTGTTGCCAGAGGACACTTGTCAGGGAAATGACTGTTGTCCTGGGAGTCACCGCTCTGCCTCCTGTGAATTAACACAAATAAAAGTAGCCCCTAAGAATGCAAAATTCTCATAAGACATTCTGATCCCCAGGCTGAGACCCCAAGGTCCAGGCTTGAAGAGTGCCTACTGCCCTTTGCAGAGTGGCGGCAACACTTAGGGCTGTATGTCCTGGAGTCTCATTCACTGTGCTTCTAGGAAGGGTCCGAGGGCTTAGAGTCATCATTGGTTACCAGTTCAGGCCAGCCTGCTCAACACAAGCCCTCAACAACAAAACCCAGGGTTAAGAGAATTAGCCTTCTAAAGAGTGTAGATCTGTAAAACCGTAGCAGGCATGATTGGCTTCTCCAGTCTGTACCAGGTAAGTGTTCACCTCATGAAGATACCTTTTTGCAGAAGTCATCCGCCGAGGCAGCCATTCACTGTGCTTTGCCTTCTTTCCCAAGGAGAATCAGCTCAGAGATAAGCTTGTCTGTGATCATCATGGGGAAGTGAAATTCTCAGTACAGACTTTTACGTGGCTGCTTGGGCAAGGGCAGTAAGTATTCTAAAGACATCTAGTGGGGCCCCTTGAGATGGTTCAGTGGGCAAGGCGCTTGTCCAAGCCTGGTGGTAGGAGTTTGATCCCTGAAACCCAGTGCAACAGTTGTCCTTTGAAATGCACACAATGCTATGAGCATTTGGGCATGTGCCCATAAGCACAGATATGTAAAAAATTTAAGGCCAAGTTTGGGAGGCAGATTTCCACAGAATTCAAGGCCAGCCTAGTCTATATACGTTCCAGACACCTCGAAGCTCACCTCGAAGCTATTAACACCCTGTCTCAGTATTTGTTTTGTTTTGTTTTTTAAGGCAGGGTTTCTCTGGGTAGCCCTGGTTGGCCTCAAACTCATAGATGCTTTTTCCTCTGCCTCCCAAGTGCTGAGATTAAAGGCATGTAATACCACCACCTAGCTCAAATATTGTTTCTCTTTTTGTTTTTGCTTTAGATTCATTTATATATTAGGTATACACTTGTGCACACCAGAAGAGGGGACTGGAACTCATTTTAGATGGTTGTGAGCCACCATGTGGTTGCTAGGAATTGAACTCAGGACCTCTGGAAGAGGTGGCAGTGCTCTTCCCCTCTGAGCCATCTCTCCAGCCCCCGTGGTTTTTTGTTGTTAAAGAAGTATAAAAGACTTACTCAGATATTTTGGAAACTCCAGAAAAAGGTGTGCATGTGTCACCTCACCCAGACCAGGGGACAGCTTCCTGGGGGAGGTTTCAAGTTGGGCAGTGTGACTGACCAGTGGTGCTGAAATAACACCCTAGAAATGGGTAAGTTCCGGCCTCTGTCTTTCCCAAGTAGGGGACAAACATGTTCTAGAACACCCCCACGACCAAAGAACCCTGGCATGTGATGGGTGACAAACAGCCTGTGCGCCCTGAAGCGAGCTTATACCGGCGCAGGGCATGCAGTACCAGATCTCACCAGCAGGAGGGGCCCTGCCTCCACCGTCGGAATGATTTCCCCAAGCGTTGCGGTTCCTAAGGCAACTGCACCCTGCCAAGTGTGTTCTGGAAATGGGGGCTGCTTCTCTCTGTCCCTCAAGTCAGAAAGCCAAGGACCACCTGGACATCTTGAAGAGAGGTGTATCCACGGGGTGTGGGGAGGAGCCGGGCTCTGAGGGTTGGAGGGCCGCTGAATCCAGGTAACCCACAGGAGAGTGAGCCGGAGCGGAGGACAGGCGACAGGGAAGTGGCCGGTGAAGGCCTGAGGAGCAGGTGAAGTTCATAGTCTACTAGGCTGGCTGTCACTGAGGACGATGAGAGGCCTTCGGAGTTCTCTAAGCAGAGACCCAACCAGACTAGCTGAGGGCAAACGGGACTAAAGCAGATTCCCTAGGGAAGGGGAAAAGACCCAGCGGGCACAGCAGAGCAGAGACGTGGGCACGGACTGAGGTAGCCACTAAGGACGTAGAGTCCAGGTGGTTTTGCTTTGTTTTCCTGCATTGTTAGTTTTGTTTTTGTTTTTGAGAGCAGCATTCCGAGACTGTCTCCTGTCCTGGGAATAGAAAGGGTAGTAGCAGCAGCCAGGAGCTGCCCTGTGCCGTGGTACCACCTTGGCCTGTGTGGGCTAAGTCTCGAGGGATCCATCTGGAAAGTGGGGACGCTTTTCCCTCCTCCAGGTTTGTTGGGGGCAACAGACAATGATGTGTTCTGAAGGCCACTCATCTTCCTGAGTGACAGCCAGCCTAGTGTTCCTCAGGCTTTCACCCATCACCCTTTTCTCCACAGGTTGCTTTTGGTCCGCTCTGACCATGATGGGTCCTCACACAAACAGGGCCGCTCTGGGCCATCTGAGCACAGGCCAGGCGTGAAGAGTCTGTTTGGGCCCAGATGATTTGCAGTTGCTCTCTTGGATGATGTCTACGAGGAAACATCACCCCTACAGGGTGAAGTAAGGCCACAGCGACAGCAGGGACATGGAAGAACAGAGAGCCTGTTGGCCCAAGCTCTGCTGGTGATGACATTCTAGTGGCTAGCTAAACTACACAAAAAGTACTATGGAAAAAAATATATTTATATGTATTTTTTAAGGCAGGCTCTTACTATATACGACTAGCTGAGCAGAACTAGCTATGAAAACCAGGCTGGCCTCAAACTCAGGGATACTCCTGCCTCTGCTTCCCATGAGCGCTGGGATTATATATAGGCGTGCATTACCATGCCTCACCAAAACCACACCTAGCCAAAATGGTTCACTTTTAACGTGAACCCAGAGTCTTATGTCTGTGTCTCCTGTTACCCTCCTTTCCAGGTATCTGTTGTGCCCATGGCTGTACTGGCCATGACACCCGAGCAAACTTAGCAGCTCCTAATTGTAACAGGGCCCAGACCTTAGCGCAACTGACTCCATAATGGAAGTGTCCCTCAGGTTGTGAAACTCAGCATATAGTTAGCACTGCCTGCCAAAAATGAAAACAAAGACCTGATCCATCCGGGAAACAGGACATGGTTTTTGTGCTAAAATAAAAGTTCACCCTGAGGCCTGGAGAAATGGCTCAGAGGTTAAGAGCATTGATTCCTCTTCAAGAAGATCTAAGTTCAATTCCCGAACATGGCAGCTCACAGCCATCTATAATTCCAGTTCCAGGAGGTCCCAATCCCCTCCCCACACAGACATATGCATGCAAAACGCCAGTGTATATTAAATAAAAAACAAACAAACAAACAAATAAATGCCTAGTCTGAAAAAGGCTCAGGGTACATTGGAATCCCTAACACTCAAACTAGTCACTGGCCAGCTGATACTTTCTATTGGTTTAAACTCATGTCTGAGCAGTCTTCACTGGTGAATACCGCATAACACTAACCTGCCCACAAAGATGGCTTCCTTGGAGAAAGACTGTCATTCTATTGTCATTTTGTTTTACTATATTACCTAAGCTGGCTTCAGTCATCCTCTTTCCCTGATCTCCTGAGTAAAGGGGACTCCAGGTGTGCCACTGTGTCCAGCTAAGGCTGAGATCTGAAGGGCATCCAGGTCCAAGAGTGAAAAGTAGCCCATGAGCCTATGGTTCAAGGGCAGAAAGAAAGTATTCCAGGATTAAAAACCTGTGCTTCAGTCGGACATGGTGGTACAAGCCTTTAATCCCAGCACTCGGAGACGAGACACAGGCAGTCGGATCACTGTGAGTTCAAGGCCTGCCTGGTCTCCAAAGCTAGTCCAGGACAGCCAAGGCTACACAGAGAAACCCTGTATCGAACCCCCTTCCCCCGTAAAAAACAGCATGTGCTTCAAACTGAAGAGATGGATTAGTGGGTAAAGGGCTTATAGTTCAAGCATGAGGACCTGAGCTTAAATCCCCATCACCCATGTCAAAATCCACACTATAGCCCGAGTGCCTCATGTGAAGACAGGTAGATCTCGGGGGCTCACTTGTCAGCTAGTCTACTCCAAACCCTTCACTGAGAAAGTGTCTCAAATACTATGGTGAAGAGGGCTGGAGAAACGGCTCAGCAGTTAAGAGCATGTACTGCGTTATCAGAGGACTCAATATGACTTCCGGCAGACACATCAGGCAGCTCACAACTGCCTATAACCACAGCTCAAGGGGATCTGACACCTCTGGCCTCTGCAGACACACACACACACACACACACACACACACACACACACACACACGTACCTTTAAGATAGAAAGGGAGAAAAAACATGGAAGCCTGTCAAAGGGCCTAAAGAGATTATGCTGGAAGAAAGCAGGAAATGAGACTACAGTGCCGCCTGCAGCCAGGGCCAGCTCCCATGGAGCCATGCTATCAGGTGTTAGAGGTCGGTCAGATGCTGATTTCTGTGCCCCAGATCTGGTTGCAGTCCTGACATGGGCATTGCCAATTTTCGCTGGTTGGTTAATAAAAAAGCTGAGCAGCCTATAGCTGGGTGAAGGGACAGGGAGGTTGGACTTCCATTGCCAGTCTAGGAGTCTCAGGTAGGGACAATGAGGAGGAGGAGAAGAAAGTAGAGAGAGAAGGAGGAAGAGGTAGAGAAAGGACCGTAGCCATGAGGAGCTGGCCATGAGGACTGACCTGATAGAGCAAAAGCAGACCAGGCAGGACCAGTATGGCAAGTAATTCAGGGCGTGTGGCTGGGAAGTAGCCAGACTAGCATAGAGGGTTAGAACAGATGAGTATCTGCTCGGTTATAGAGCTGAAGGCTTGTTGAATAATCTCGTAGGCCTCTGTGTCAATTATTTGTGAAGCATGAGCAAGTGATCAGAAAAGGCCCCCTGTCATCACTCTGCCCAGTGGTAGTTAGGATGTGTTAGCTTCTAGACAAAGAACAGAGGGGACCCGAGGTCAGAGCTTCTGTTCTCTCAGGAACAGCCAGAGTGATCAGGGTGAGGCCTGTGCAGTAGCAAGGCTGCTGGTCTCACTGGGGGAGGGGGAAGTGAATTTCCCACCCCAGTGTTACAGTTAGCTCTTTTAAGTGAGACTGTTGGTATCAGAAGATGCCAACGTGTTACGGCCCTTTGGCTAAGCCACTGTATTACCCTCAGAGGTGCAGGCAAAAGCCCATGCCTCTGCTTTCAGCCAGAAACAAAGGCCTGGCAAAGATGAGTGCCAGCAGGCCAGAAGGCAGGTCCCGGTGAGGCACAGGCCTGGTGGGCCAGAAGGCTGGTCCAGGCCTGGCCAGTGCTGCCCCAGTGGTCAACATAGAGTTCATGGCTATCAGATAGGTGGACTCCAGCCAGCCTGGGTGGCAGCCAAGTCACAGGAGGAGGGGAACCCTTCCCTCCCTACAATAAATAAGCCTCAGGCAGCCCTGGTGGGAAGTTTATGGGATGATGTTTTATTTCATGAAATCAGGAATTTCTAAACCTTGGGCAGTGGGAGGGGTTTTGATGGTAAATGTGTTTCATTCTCTGGGACTAGTGGTGCTAAGGATACTTGACTTACATGTAGAGGTTCAGAACCTCACTGACATGCAATATATCCTATCACAAGAAGGAGAACATAGTACTTAATTATCCTATTGTGGGGTGAAATGTCCAGGTACAATTGGAAGTCATTTGCTTAAAGCTAAGATCTCCTAGCTTAGGGTAGAGTATTTCCAGGAATCCCCAGGTGATTGCTGAGCAGGTTTCTTATCAGGAAAGGGACAGGCCCTTATGAGGGCTATGTGATGCTCCTTAGAGGCTTTAGGGTTGAGGTAGAGAGGCCACCGCGCTGAGAAAGGGAGTCTGTCATTATAGACCGAGCCCAGAGGCTACCTGGAACATTCAGACTTCAACCTTAACCAGCAGAGCCCCCCCCCCCCATTATAACACATATTTCTACAATCAGGTGTAACTGGTGTTAGCTGCTTTGTGGATTCTTCTTTCTTCCACCCTTCCGTGCCCCTTTTCTTCCACTTTGTCAACCCCCTAACACTACATAAGAGAGAAAAACTGATAGAGAGGAAAGGAAAGAGGTTCCTGAAAAAAGTCAGGGGTCAGAAACGGGACGACATTATCATTAGACTTTTTTTTTCTGCTAATTAAGGGCATCAAGCATCTTGGGGCAAGTTTGATCTTCACCATCAGGATATCTAATTTCTTATTATTTCTTCCTTGTGCATGACTATTTAACAAACTGTGACAGCAACCAATAACAGGCTGGGATTAAAAGATTGCACATGCCCAGTTTGTGGCTTTTAAAGAAACCAAAGTTACAAAATTGTCACTACAACCAGGGGCTCAAAATTGAGCCTCAGAGCCATGGGGAGTCATGAATAGTTTACCAAATCCAGAGTCGTATTTTAAAAAGCCATGATGGGGGAGGGGGAGCTGGAGAGATGGCTCAGAGATTAAGAGCACCGACTCCTCTTCCATAGGTCCTGAGTTCAATTCCCAGCAACCACAGGTTGGCTCACAACCATCTATAATGAAATCTGGCGCCCTCTCCTGGCCTGCAGGCACACATGCAGACAGAACCCCGTATACATTAAAAAATAAATAAATAAATCTTTAAAAAGCCATGACAGGGTGGGAAGCTAGAGGGAGCAGGGAGCAGCAGCTTGCTTCACTGGGGTAGGAATGTGGCTTGCAAGTTCAGGGAGGAGGAGAATCGGGGACCTGGGGCCTGCTGGTCCAGACACTGAATCTTCAGAGGTGTTCTTCATCAAAGGAGAACACCCGAGGAGCAGGCTACAGAGAAGGCACTGAGCTTGATGTGCTCTGTGCCATAGGACATTTCCCTGGGGCCCAGGCTGGAGACATGGGCTTGATAATGGGCACAGAGAGAAGGATTCCTGACTGGTTTAAAGTAAAGCTACAGCACCTCGGGGTGCAGGGAGGAGCAGAGTCATTGTCCTCCACTCCTACCCGCCCTGTCCACCCCATACCAATCACATCGTTGCTCTGACTCTGTCCCCTGTAGCTCTCTAGCTCAAGTCAGTCTTGCTTATCTCCTGGAAGATCTCTGTCCCAGGAAATCTGTCTCTTTTTTCTTTCTTTCTTTCTTTCTTTCTTTCTTTCTTTCTTTCTTTCTTTCTTTCTTTCTTTCTTTCTTTCTTCTTTTCTTCCTTTCTTCTTTCTTTCTTTCTTTCTTTTTTTTTTTTTGTTTTGGTTTCTCAAGACAGAGTTTCTCTGTATAGCCTTGGCTGTCCTGGACTCACTCTGTAGACCAGGCTCACCTCAAACTCAGAGATTCACCTGCCTCTGCCTCCCCGAGTACTGGGATTGCAGGCGTGTGCCACCGCGCCCAGATATTTCCAGGTTTCTTAAGAGAGCCAAAATTGGGTGGAGGCCCAGAGCAGATGGTGATCACTGGAAACCCAGGTTTTCAGGAGGACTCAGACCCCATTATTCTGGGATGACATAGAGATGCTGCTGCACTGAATAGTCATCGAAGGAAGCCCAAGGCGTGACCACCCTGGAATGCACACAGCAAGGCTGTGGAGACAGCAGCGCTACGAATAGACAAGGCGGGAAGATCTGTCACAACAGCCAAAAGCATCCTACCCTCAGACTGTGACAGGGCAGGAAGCAGCCTGGTGGGACAGGAAGGGTAAGCACCTACCTCAGACCCAAGGTCTCCTCATCACTCTGCTCCCATCTGACCCACCCCCCAGGTTGGTCCTGTGTGGTGCCTCCTATGAGGGACTTCCCCAGCCTCTGCCCTGCTTCTGCCTGCCTGTCAAGCCACTTTCCACACCAGGCTCTGTTTCAAATTCCACGTGCTGGGCTGGAGAGATGGCTCAGAGGTTAAGAGCAATTTCTGCTCTTCCAGAAGTCCCAAGGTCAATTCCCAACAACCACATGGTGGCTCACAACCATCTATACTGGGATCTGATGCCCTCTTCTGGCATGCAGGTGTTCATGCAGGTAGAGCACTCATATACATAAAAAATAAATAAATTTTAAAAAATCTTATGTGCTTTCTGCAACTTCTCACTCAAGCCAAAATGGGGCTCATCCCCAAAACTTTTTACGAACAACCTCTGCTTCCACTTGAAAGACAGTTCTTTTTGGTTCCTCACTGTCCTCTTGCCTTGCTTCCTGTTGGGCTGCCCTGCCCCACCCTCTGCTGCCATGGTACTTCCTCTGGCCAGCCTTCTCTGGTCCCCAGGCTGTAGCAGGAAGGCCACTTGAGTAACCTTTACACACTGAAACTGTCTTGTCTATTATGGCAACTGTTTCCCTGGGACGTACACTTTGGGCCTTGAACAGGACCTGCCTCAGGGGCTCCTTCTTTCTCCCCTCTTGGTCCCTAGGTCCTACATCCCCTGTGAACTGCTTTCCCTCCCAAGGTCCAGCTTGGTAGTGTATAAACCCCAAACCCAAAAGACATTTGAATCCCTGCTAAACTGAATCCGGTGACCAGAAAGAAATTTTGAGCTTTAGCTATTGAAGTAGCCGTGGCAAGCAGCAGTGGTGGATTTGGGCAGGGGTGAGGTGGAGGTGGGTGGAGCAGGAGTCCACCTTTCCCCAGCCTGGCTGAGTGGGAGCGATGGTGTAGAGCTGACCTTCATTCACATTGAATTAAGGTGTGCCTTTGTATTTTTGATTGTTAATTGCTGACCCTGCAGTGAGCTACGTGCTAACAGATTCTATTGTCGTCATTGCTATTGAGGAATCTCCTGTCTCGATGTTGTGTTAAAAATTATGCTCCAGTTATCTCAGATTGGATAATAAAGAAGCTGAAGGGCCTGTGACTGGGCAGAGGAGACAGTAGGCGGGACTTCTGTTCCTTGTATGGGTGTCCCAGGTAAAGAGGGGTGGGGAGAGAGGTGGGTAGTGAGAGGAGAAGGTAGCTGGGTCATGAGGAACACCGGGCCATGAGGACAAAGATGGAGCAGGAATAGCTAAGATGAGAGTAGTTGGCGAATAGGATGGGGCACAGGCTGAGAAGTAACTAGACAGCATAGGCGGGTTAGAATAGATCAATACATGCCCAGTTACAGTGCTTGAGGCTTAACAATAAAGCCACCGGGTCTCTGACTTTTTATTTGAGAGCTAGAGTGGGCGTAGCAAAAGACATTAATTCTGACGTGATGGCAGCTAGAGATTGCTCCAGCTCCCAAATGTGCCTGTCATCAGAGATTGAGTCACAGAAACACACACAAGGAATGGAGACAGCAAGAACAAACCCAAAAGATAGAACTCAGCACCGACAGTAGACTGAGGCATTGGAAATGAAACCAGTGTAATAACAGAACAATGACAACTGGGGCCGTTCAGAGTTCAGAGTTCAGAGTTCAGAGGTACACCAGTTGACCAAAGGTTTTTTTTTTCTTCTTCTTCTCTTACTCTCCACCCATATCATGGAAGGTCCTCAGGATTCCTCAGTTCTGTTGTACAGTCTAAGCATTGAAACCCTGCCGATGGGCACTGTGCCAAGCCCTTCTGAATTCTCAGTCCTCAGTCTCACCAGGGTGTCCCCAAGGTCCTAAGACAGGTCAGAATGGCTGGGCATGGTGGTGTACCCAGGGAGGCAGAGGCAGGCAGGTCGAGGCCAGCCTGGTCTACAAAGTGAGTCCAGGACAGCCAAGGCTACACAGAGAACCCCTGTCTCAAACAACCAAAAATAAACCAAAACCAAAACCAAACAAACAAACAACCCAATAGGTGGCTCTCGCTGAACTCCCAAATAACTAGAAATAAACAAATGGGCTACATGACTTCTTGCTTATTGCCCTGCCTAGGGCAATATTGGATCTCATCAGACAACCAACTTCATGTCCCCCAAAATGGAATACCACAAAAAGATGTTACAGAAAGAAGTAAAAATTTCTGTGGCTGGGTGGTAGTGATGCAGCCTTTAATTCCAGCACTTGAAAGGCAGAGGCAGGTGGATCTCTGTGAGGCCAGCCTGTTCTACAGTTTCAGGATAGCCAGGGCTACACAAAGAAACCCTGTCTAAAAAAAAAGGGGGGGTGCTGGAAGGGCTGGAGAGATGGCTCAGATGTTAAGAGCACTGGCTGTTCTTCCAAAGGCCCTGAGTTCAATTCCCAGCAATCACATGGTGGCTCACAACCATCTATAATGATACATGGCGCCCTCTTCTGGTGTGCAGGCGTACATGCAGGCAGAACATTGTATACATAATAAACAAACAAACAAATGTTAAAAAAAAGGCTTGCTATCTTTCTTTTTTCAGTGTGGCCATTCACTCAGGCCATCTGCAGACCCAAAGGTGTGCCTTGGGACCTTGGAATGTCTCCAAGGCGTGCACCCCTGCGGAGCAGCTCTTCAGTCCCAGAGGGCCAGAAAAAAAAAAGGGTCTGGCTTTTGAAATTTTGAATTTGGGTTATGGGTCTTAATCCCAAAAATGGCAGGAGAAAGGCCACTAGCCCAGATCATCACAGCCGATTAATTAAAGCAAATAATTAATTAAAGCAAGCTTTTTATTTGTGTACACAGGCTGCCTTCTCCTAAGGTGAGCTTAAACAGGTCAGCCTTGGATGCAAGAAAGACCAGGTTTTTATAGCTCGGGAGTAGGGTATTTCCAAATGGGGGATTTGGGAGGCAAAATAGATGGGGTTATAGGAGCAAAACATAAACATAACAGGGTGGTCATAACAACCTCCTGAAACAAAGATATGATTGCAAGGTGGTTATAACAAGGTGGTCATAACACCAGGTAGTCATAACAATCTTTTGAAACAAAGGTAGTGATTCAAAATGGTTATAAACAGCTTTTTGGAACAAAGACATGGTTGCTATTTCCCGAAACAGGCAGTGTAGAACCATTTGTAGTTAAGCTTACAGGTGTGGCATAGCCCAGTCCTTAAGAAACAGATCTAATCACACATGAGCTTATTTCTGCCTTTACTATCAGATGTCTTTTAGGCCTAAAATGGAAGCGGGATTGTTCATGAAGGGGAAAATGTGAGAAGAGCTAGGATGCCAGCATGGACTCTGAGATGTGTAACAGGTACTTGTGAGGACTGAGGGAACCTGGAGGCCGGCATGAGCTTTGGTGTAATTATAGGAGCCACAGGTCGCCAAGGTCCCGTCTGCCAGATTTAAGTAAATGACTCCTTTTGGTAGATGAGAACTAGTTTCTCAAGTTCCTGAGGAATACTGGCTTTTATCTACAGAAGTCCTCCTGTAGTCCAGGTTGAGTTCATTGGCCTGCCTTTTGGAGTTTAGGGAACTAGTCCCTTTGGACCTAATGAGAGGCCTTTATCTGGGCTACCCACAGTCTCAACCGTGATCCTGGTGATCCAGACTACGCTGGAGGAGACACAGACACATGAAGACTTATTTCAACCAAACTTGGGCCCTTGGGAGAAGTAAGAATAATCAGGAAATAGAGAAAAGGGTTGTGGGAGGCATTCTCGGTCTGGAAAAGGGAACTTGACAGAGGCCTTTGCACTACCAGGCACACCCAGGACCTATGGAATCCCGTGTGGGCCTCTCCAACGCCAGCTATGAGACTGCAGTAAGGTTTTCCTGTTCAGGCAGGATGTCCAAGGATTGCCGGGAGCAAAATGAGCAAAAAGATTCAAATGTGTGTGATACCCAGGCAACGCTGCCTGGGACAGACCCAGAGTCTGGGAACACAGGACATCTGAACAGATGTGCTGCCCGTGGAGTTGGTCCTGGCACAGGGTGACAAGCATTCCTCCACTGGTGAAATGAGCCAATTCAAGCCAAGTTAGCTTATAAATGCAGGTTTATTGGGGGCAGCCCTCCAGTTTCACCCCGCTCACTGGTCCCAAAGAATGGGGTCAGGAGGAGACAGAAAAGCCAGGCGGTGGGAGGTATTGTTAAAAGAGAAAGTACATGCGCAGAGAGAGGGGGGCGGGAAGAAGAAGAAAAGCAGAGAGAGAGAGAAAAGAGCGCAGAAAGAGAGGGAAACCAAAATGTCTGGATTATACAGTGCTGAGCTTCTGGGAAGGGGAAGCCCCTGCTCCTGGGCAGGGTGGAGGGTGTCAGCATTTCAAAATGATGACACACGCACACAACAGACCTTACAGGAAAGAGTGGAAGCCGAAGAGAGTTAGGGCCTGAGTGAGCCCTGGGGGCAGAGCTAGAGAGAGACAGAGAGACAGAGATGGGGGGAATCCCAACACTGTGTGTTAAGTCTGAAGAACACTCTTCAAACCCTCAATATGGCAGGGCCACTCACCATGTCCTGAATGAGCTCCGGGTAGACTTTGGCAGGGTAAACAGATGGACTGCTGGTGGACAGACAAATCTCACACCCAGCCATCCTTAGAGATCCGTCTGTCTGAAAGAACCACCCCTTCCCTGTCTTCCCTTCTCTTAGGCAAGTGGGGGCCATCTCTACTGCACCTGTAATACACCCGGCTCTAATCTGTTCCAGTTGACAGGGTCTCTCACACCTCAGCCTGTTTTCTTTCCACCTGTCAAGGTCTCCCCCCACCCCCCACCCCCACTTTTTAGCTGTTCCCTCTGCCCGGCAGAGGTGGCCATGGAAACTTGGAACTTCCCCTATAAACCTTCTTTGCACCTCTGGAGTGACCTGTTTTGATGGGTTTGCTACACCTTCCCTTATACTGGGAAGTACTAAAGGACAGAGCAGAAGGGACCTTTGATTTTCAGCAAACCTTTTGTTTGCTGCTGGGGAAACTGAGTCTGAGAGGGAACCGTTTTTGTTACTGAACCTAAGCATTGCTTGGGGCCTGGTTTGGTCCTCTGGGAAAGGGATGGTGGGAGACAGGACATGTACCCAGGCTCTAGGTGCCCCAAGAGTATGGTAGGGAGGAGTGATGGGAACCTCACATTCTAGAATCTTCCCATCCACTATTCAGAAAACACCAGGCTCTGCGGGTCTCAGAGTAAACAAATAATGCAGTCCTCAGTGGCCTGCAGTGGAGTGGAAAGAGAAACCACAGACACACATGCTGACTGAGGAGATCGTGGGAGAGACGTTAAAATGATGGGCAGGGCCGAGAGAAGGGGTGTGCTCTGCTTGGAGGGTCAGGGAAGTCAGAGCGTGATGCTCAAGTCGAAACTGTAAGGATAAAAAAGGGTATGAACTCCAGCAAAGACGATGTGTAAGTCCCATGCTGGGAAAACAGGCCACCTAGACCTCAAGCTTGCCTTCAAGAAGGAGCTTGGAGGACATTTCCTTTCTTTCCTTCCTCCACCACCCCCACCCCCAGTCCCAAGTGAGAACGAGAAACAGGAACTTCATCTTCTATCTAGGGAAACTTTCGGTCTTGTTTTGTGAGTTTGATGGGTTTTTTTGTTTTTTGTTTTTTGTTTTTTTTTTTTTTTTTAATACATGGGCTCACTTTGTTTAGGCTGGCTTTGAACTCCTGGCCTTGAGGCTGGAGCCATGACTCATGATAAGACTCCATATAGTTCTTGCTAGGGGATCCAACTTTGGTTCCCAGCAGCTAGGTCAAGCAGCCTGTAAAAGAACACGCTTTTGGTTTCTGTGGACACCTGCAGTTATGCGCACATACCCAAATACAGACACACACATAACACACACACACACACTCCACACACACAATTAAAAATAAAACAAATCTTGTTGTTGCTTTGTCTCAAAATGAGACTCCATTTTCAGACAGGATCTCTCTACATAGCCCTGGCTGTCCTGGAACTTACTGTGTAGACCAGTCTGTTCTCAAACTGGTGAAAAGAGCCGCTTGCCTCTGCCTCTCCAGTTATGCCACAATGCCAGGTGGATAAAAAAAAAAAAAAAAAAAAAAAAAAAAGGGCTCAAGTAATCCTTGCAAGCACTTGGACCATAGAAACATACCTGGCAATGAAGATCTTTTCTTTCTTTCTTTCTTTCTTTCTTTCTTTCTTTCTTTCTTTCTTTCTTTCTTTCTTTCTTTCTCTCTCTCTCTCTCTCTCTTTTCTTTCTTTCTTTCATTTTTTGAGACAGGGTTTCTCTGTGTAGCCCTGGCTGTCCTGGAGCTTGCTATGTAAATAGGCTGCTGGCCAGAGTCAGAGATCCCCCTGCTTCTGCCTCCCAAGTGCTGGGAACAAGATATTTCTTTTTAAAAGAACATTTTTTAAAGGACTGGAAAGACGGCTCAGTGGTTGAGAGCACTGGCTGCTCTTCCGGAGGACCCAGGTTTTGCTCGCAGCATCTACGTAGTGGCTTAAAACCACCAGTTGTAACTTCAGTCCCAGCGGGTCTTCTGGAATCCTGGGGCCCCAGGTGTGCACCTGGTACACAAACTTAAATGCAGGGAAAACACACACACACACACACACACACACACACACACACACACACACACATTAATTTAAAGAATTTTTATTTTGTGTGCATTGGTGTTTTGCGTGTATGTCTGTCTGTCTGTGTGAGGGTGTTGGAGCCTCTGGAACCGGGGTTACAGATAGGGGTGAGCAGCTCTTAACTGCTGAGCCATCTCTTCAGCCCCACACAAAAATTTTTTGACACTTATTTGCTTTGTGTGTATGTGCACAGGTGTAGCGCAACAGGCATGTGGAGGTCAGGGAACAACTTGCAGGGGTCAGTTCTACCACGGAGAATCCAGGCATCAAACTCAGGGTCAAGATTTACCCGCTAAGCTGTCTTGCCAGCTCAAGGAAGATGTTTCCTAGTGCATCTATTTATTTGTTTATTTATTTGTTTGTTTATTTATTTATTTATTTATTTATTTATTTGCTGGGGGTGGGGCAGGTCGTCAGAGGACAACTTGCAAGAATCACTTCTCTCCTTCTACCACATGAGTTCCAGGAACCCAACTCAGGCTTAAAAAACAAAACAAAGCAAAGCAAAACAAAACAAAACCATTTTATATTGGCCATTAACTACTGGCTGGTGACACTCCATTGGAGAAAACTAAAGTGTCCTTTGCAAGCAGATGTCAATTGGAGATGGCATTTTGGTTAGATAGAAACCCTTCTTGCTTGACCCTGTGTGGCTTTTGTTAATCACGCAGATACCAGATACTTGGAGAAAAATTACTGACCCAAATCATTACGTCCTAATTTATTAAAGCAAGCTTTTTTTTTTTTTTTTCCAGTTTTTTGAGACAGGGTTTCTCTGTGTAGCCTTGGCTGTCCTGGACTCACTTTGTAGACCAGGCTGGCCTCAAACTCACAGAGCTCTGCCTGCCTCTGCCTCCCAGAGAAAGCAAGCTTTTTAAATTTGTGTACACGGTGTCGTCTCTCCCTTAAGGTGGGGTCCAAGAGATCAGAACTGGATATGGGGAAGATCAGGGCTTTCATCGTTCAGAGGTACAGGGTTTCCAACTGGGGGAGTTGGTGAGGAAATGGTCAGGGTTATCGACTGAACATAAGCCTAACAAGGGGGTCATAAGGACCTCCTGAAATAAAGACCCAGTTGCAAAGCGGTCATAACAACGTGATCATGACAATGCTGTCTCGCTGAGAGAGTTGTGGGCAGGGCTGGCAAGAAACATTCTGTTTGGGTATAGGATGAAGTTCAGTAAGTAAAACATTTAATAAAATGAGTATGAGGATATTAATGAGGAAAGAGTGATGTAGGAGACAGCCAGAGGAGAGGGAACCAGAAACCCACACACAGGAGGCCTGCGGTTGAATTTTTTTTTTTTTTTTCTGGCCCCTGTCTCTAGGCTCCATCTCAAACCAGTCAGAGTTTGTTGGTGTGGAAACAGCGTTGTTCACGGAGGAGGGCACGGATGCCACCCTGTAGCAGCCAGGGAGCGGAGGCTGATCTGAGCGTCCGCCACGGTTCTTTGGAGACCTGTTGAGACACAAAGGTCCACTGATATCCAAAGGCTTCAGCACAGCTGTTTCAGCCCAAGCCCCAAAAGCATTGTCCACAGTGGCAAGAAGAGAGATGAGTTGGTGGCCAAATGGCCCATTGGTTCCCTTTTAGTCGTCACCCAAACTGCTTTTAGAGGCTAACAGAAAGGCAAAAAGGGCTACGGCAGTTACAATGCCTCAGAAAAGGGCTCATCCAAGGGACTGTGAGAAAACTTAACAGTTAGCAAAGATCCAGTACATTTAGACAGGAGGTCATAGCTGTCTAAATTTGTGGGGAACATTAAGAAACATAGTTACGGGGGCTGGAGAGATGTCTCAGAGGTTAAGAGCACTGGCTGCTCTTCCAGAGGACCTGGGTTCAATTCCTAGCAACCACATGGCGGCTCACAACTGTCTGACTACAGTCCCAGGGGACCTGGTGCCTTCCTCCGGCCTCTATAGGTACCATGTCACACACAGATACCCAGATACCCATATGCGTAAAAATAAATAAAAATTTAAAAAGATCAACATTAGTCAGTATGACATAAGGTTAAATATAAAACTAACATAAAGGCTAAATGTAACTGTGAGTCACCATTGCCGGGAATCAAACCTGGGATTTCTGCAAAAAAAAAACGAAAATGCTCTCAATTGAAGGGTCATCTCTTCATCGAGCCCCACCCCCACCGCGCCACCCATTTAAAAACTACCGACACTGGCAGCGGTGGCACACACCTTTAGTCCCAGCACTTGGGAGCAGAGGCAGGTAGAGCCTTGACTTCAAGCCTAGCCTGGTCTACTGAGCAGGTTCCAGGACAGCCAGGGTTACACAGGGAAACCTCACCTCAAAAAACCAAAACCACAAACCAAACCAAACAAACACAACTAACTAAAGTTGTTTGGTTTTGTTTGTTTGTTTTTCCAGATAGGGTTTCTCGGTGTAGCCTTGGCTGTCCTGGACTCACTTTGTAGACCAGGCCGGCCTCAAACTCACAGGGATTTGGCTGCCTCTGCCTCCCTGAGTGCTGGGACACCCCGCTGTTCAGACTGTTTTTAAACACAGCCCCTAGGTGTAGTGTCATTTCTGCAACATCTGCCACAGCCGTAAGTAACTCGAGTCCCAGGGGACCCAAAGGCACCTCACACACATGGTACACAAACCGCACACAGGCAAAACACCGTACACATGAAATAAAAATAAAGGTGAAAAAAAATGAAAAAGCGGGGGTGGGTGGGGGCAGGAGGGGGAAGGGGAGCTATGCCATCCTTAGGCGTCTCCTGGGGCAGGAGAAGCCATCAGAGCCTCTGGGGCTGGGGTTCTGGGCAGCTATGACCCTCCTGTTGAGAGTGCTGGGAACTGAGCCTGAGTCCTCCGTGAGAGCAGCCAGCTCTCCCCGGCTAACTTCCTCCCTTCTTTTCTTTCTTTTTTTGAGACCGTGTTCCCCTAGGTATCCCTCCCTGACTGACCTGGAAGCTGCTGTGTAGACAAGGTTGTGGAGACCAGGCGGTCCTTGTCTCCTGAGGATTGGGATTAAAGGCATCACCACCACTCCAGTCTTTCAAGGGACTTTTATAAAGTTTTATTAAATTCTTTTAGTAGGGTAAACTACACATAAGACAAAACGTATGATTTTTTTTTCCAGAGCTGAAGATTAAACCCAGAGCTTCAGAGCACTCCAGCTAAGCTATTTCCTGCAACAGTGCAGAAAATACAGTGCTCTCTGTGTGACAGTGCTCTCTCTCTGTGTGACACGTCTCCAGGGCCTTCAGGTCTTGCACAACTGAGATTCTTCCCCATGAGCGGTGCTCCTCCCGGCCCCCGCTCGGCCCCCGCTCGGCCCCTGCTCATCTTCTCTCCGCTCTCGGTGTCTGTGGCTTTGGGCCCTGTGGCTTCCTCATGCGAGTGGAATCCCACGATAGTTATCTGTGAGGCTTACCTAATCTACAGTGATGTCTCCCTTTCAACAGGCCCTTTACCACAGTCCTCAAAGTCCACGTTTTGCTCTTGGCCCATCCATTACGTGCCGGCTTCTCCTTTGGGCCACTGTGAACGTGGTGTGCAAACGGTCTCTGGAGAATCTCTTTCCATTCTTTCGTTTTAGACGTATTTATTCTATTTATCCTATGCATGTATTCTATTCTTAATGTGTGTACCTTTCTGCTTGTGTGTATGTTTCGTACCACGAATGTGCCTGATGCCAGAGGAGGCCAGAAGAGGGCATCAAATCTCCTAAAACCGGAGTTACAGATGGTTGTGAGCCACCGCGTGTGTACTGGGATCTGAACCCAGGTCCTCTGCAAGAGCAGCAAGTGCTCTTAACCGCTGAGCCTCCTCTCCATCCTTCCCTACTTTTAATTCTTTTGGGAATCCACTGGGATGGGATCACGGAGTCACAGTCATAACTTTGTTGTTGTTTAAAGATAGGGTTTTACTCTGCAGCTGGACTGGCCTTGAACACTCCTACCCCAGCCTTTCGGGATGCTGAGATTAAGGGCGTGTGCCGCCAACACTGGCCCCTGAGGCATTTTTACAAATACCAATCTCGTGTGTAAGGTGTGTAGCCATGAGGTGTGTAAGGTGGGAAAGGAGGCGCTGGCACCGTTGTGGCGTGTGGAGGGCAGCTTTGCTCAGCGGATTCCTGCCCTCGTCCAGGGTCCATTGAACTCAGGCTGTCAGGCTTGCCGGGGAAGCGCTTTACCCACTCAGCCATCTTTTCGACCACAAGAAGTTATTATTTTTAAATTTAATCTCTAAAGGGAACAAGAGCCACAGCTGTCTCCCTGAACCTCAGAAATGACAGAGACGTTTGCGGTGGAGGGAAAAATAAAGTCCAACCCCCGTTTCCCAGAATGGGGCCCGCTGACTGGTGCTGGCGGCCCCTTCCTGGGAGAGGCACCTGGCATGCTGAGCAGGCTGTGGCTTCGTCCTCTTCCAGTTACGGAGGGACAGGTGCAAGGAGGCCCCTGGGCCGGGTGAGGGTGCAGTGCCCGGCGCTCATCTAGGCACCACCGCACAGAGAAGGGGGGGAAAAACTCTCTGCACTCTGACCCACTTCCCCAGGCTCAGAATCATAGGTTTCACTTTGGGGTTTCAGCTCTGCACTTCCCTAAGGCGTTTGCTGGGCGTCGCAAAAGCCATGTGCCTGGCCCCCTCAACTCAAATACCCAACTGATGTTTTACCACCATTACAGTATGCTGATTAACCAAAGGACATTCTGAAAAAAAAAAAGCAGACGGCAGGTGACAGCTAAGTGTGAAAACACAGCAGAGCTCTGAGGGGAGAGTCAGGGACGCTGAGGGGATTGGCTGGGAAAGATGGTGGTCAGGAAGTCATTGGTTAGTATGAGCACACACCTCATCATCCGTTCTCAGCACCATGGAAAGTGTTCTCTATGCCTCTAAATTTGGTGGCTTCAAAAAATGTATCTTTTTAATTATGCATATGTGTGTGGGTCTGTGTGTGTGTGTGTGTGTGTGTGCATGCTGAGCCTTAGCATGGGTGCTGGGAACAGAAATCAAGTCCTCTGTGCAAGAACACCATAAAGACATCAACTGCTGAGCCATCTTTCTAGCCCCTAAACCTGGTGGTTTTTAAAATCCCCTAAAAGCAGGCTGCAGAGATGGCTCGATGGTTAGGAGCACTGGCTGCTCTTCCAGAAGTCCTGAGTTCAATTCCCAGCAACCACATGGTGGCTCACAGCCACCTATACTGGGATCTGATGCCCTCTTCCGGCCTGCAGGTGCACATGCAGCCAGAGCACTTGTACGTAAAATAAATAAATCTTTAAAAAAAAAAAAATCACCTAAAAGCAAGTAGTCTCAAGCGAAAGCTTACATGTCACGTAGTTGTTTATTTTTGCACTAGTGGAGAACAGACTGGAGACCTCATTCATGCTAAGCAAGCATTTCATCTCTGAACCACATCCCAGTTTCACTTGCCATTCATGAGGCTCTGGGTTTCATTCCAAAATCTTCAAAAAGAACTTGCTGGAGTTTGTTTTGAGAGACAGTGTTGTTTGTTTGAAATCCTGGCAGTGGTCGCATATGACTCTGATCCCAATGCTCAGGAGGCAGAAGCAGGAGGATTTCTGAGTTTGAGGTTAACCTGGTCTCACTATGTAGTTCTGGCTGGCCTGGAGCTCTACATTGACCAGGGTGGCCTTGAACTCACAGAGATCTGGGTACCTCTGCTTCCAAGGATTAAAGAGTAATCTTAAATCTTCTGCTTTGCATAAACAGTGGCCAGGAAGGATGGAGAGATGGCTCAGTGGTTAGGAGCCCTTGCTGCTCTTGCAGAGGACCCAGGATGGGTTCCTAGCAACTACATGGTGTCTCACGATTGCCTGTAACTCCAGTTCCAGGGGGCCTGGTGCCCTCTTTTGACCTCTGTAGGCACCAGGCCTACACAGGATGCAAGACATACATGCCAGCCAGACACTTGTACACATAAAGTAAAATAAGTAAATTTAAAAATAATTTTATTTTTAACTTATTTCTATTTCATGTGCATTGGTGTTTTGCTCACGTGTGTGTGTCTGTGTGAGGATGTCAGATCGCTTGGAACGAGTCACAGACTGTTGTGAGCTGCCACCTGAGTGCTGGGAATTGAACCTGGGTCCTCTGGAAGGGAAGCCAGTGCTCATAACCACTGGGCCATCTCTCCAGCTCCTAATTTTTATTTTTATTATTTTTTTTTAAGTAAAGTGGGAAGCTGAATGTGGTGGTACATGCCTGTAATCCTAGAATTTGGAAGACTGAAGCAGGAGAATCACGAACTTTTGACCAGCCTGAGTTACAAAGCAATTTTCAAAAATAATAAAATAATTTAATCCCAGCTGGGTGACAAGCTCTGAGTTTGAGGCCAGCCTGGTCTATAAAGCGAGTCCAGGACAGCCAAGCCTACACAGAGAAACCCTGTCACGCATGCACACGCACACACACGCCACACACAAAGACTCTAAAAGCAAAAAGATAAGCAATCAGGAGTCTGTCGTTCTTAGTTTCATCATCTCCTAAGTATCCCTGAGTGAGGGAGCCTCCCTTCCTTTCTGCCTTCTTTGTTTTACCTTCCTCCCCTCCTCTCTTTTTCTCTCCTTTATACTCCCCCCCCCCCCCTTCTCAATCTCCCCACCTCTCTTCCTCCACCCTTCCTTCTTGCTTCTCTCAGCTAACGCTGTGCTGATGGAGGGCTTTCTCATAGTCTCTTCCGTGTCCCACAATCCTTGTTGAGGAGCTGCTCATAGTATCTGTTAATATGAAAATACTCAACCCATTATGGGGAACTCTAGAAAACGGGTAAGAGACAGAAGGTGGCCTTTCACCACCAGGGTTCCCAGGAGCTGCAAGCACTTCTCTTTTCCCACTTACACATTTTTTTTTTCAGCCACAAGGAAGTCAGCTTCCATTCCATCTTATTTTCTAAAACAGGAGGCAGAGCGCTAGGAGAAATTGCGTTTCATTTTGTTTTTGAGAGAGGGCTTCGTGTTGTCCATGCTGGCCTTTGTGATACAGAGATGTCTTGAACTCCTGATCCTCCCAGGTGCTGGGATCACAGCCTGCGCTGTGCCCGGCCCAAGGAGGCGTTTTTTTTTTTACATCCAGAGGACATGGCTGTCCTAGCTAGGTAGTCGGAGGTGGGTAGCCAGCTCTGTATCAGGACGGCAAGGGAATCAGGAGTTCAGCTACCCAATGAGTTTGAGGGCAGTCTGGGCTTCGTGAAATCCTGCCTCAGAAGCCCCAAACAAGGCAGAGAAAATGCAGCTCACTCGGTAGAGTGCTCACTTTAAATGCATGAAGCCCTGGGTTCCAACCTCAACGCCTAATGAAGTGAGTGTCTTTGGCCACACACACTTTAGTGCTGGAGGCAGGTCATTCTCAGCTACACAGTAAGTTTGAGTGCAATTTGTGCTACAGGACACCCTCCCCCCCCTACTCACCAGTCTTCTGAGTATCAAATTTCGAAGTCTTGATTTTAGAACTGTACCCCGTGGAGCCAGAGTAAGGGAAGGTAGAGGAATTGTCCCGGCTGTTCTTTTGCCGCTTTGACCCAAGCTCCAATTGCGTGGGAACTCCAGTTGAGAAAAAAAAAACATCCATCAGATTGCCTGTAGGCAAGTCCAGAATGCATTTTCACCCTTATGATTGCCATGGGTGGATCTGGCCCACAGGGTTTGGGGGGAGGGGGGCCCTGACTTGTGTAAGAAATCAAGCTGAGCAAACCGGTGAGCTGTGTGTGTGTGTGTGTGTGTGTGTGTGTGTGTGTAATGGCTTCTGTCCCAGTCCCAGTCCCTGTATCTGTGTTTGTCTCGAGTTCCTGCTCCGTGATGGAGTGTAGTCCCAGAGTTGTAAGACGAAATTAAAGCCTTCCCTCCCCAAGTTGCTTTTGATCATGGTGTTTTATCATGAAACCCTAAGAAATGCTTCAATTTTAGAGCAGGTTGGGGGGAGGGTAGCCTCATCCAAGAGTTGGGGTGTCGGTGAATACAGCCAGGCTCTGGCCGACTGGACTCGAGGGGCGTGGTCTCAGTGGGCGTGGCTTTCCGGCTCTGCTTGCTGCAAGAGGCAGGCTGTTCTGAGCAGCTCTAGTCGGGACTATGGAGCCGGTACGATTGCAGGACTTCGTGAGAGGCCTGGACCCTGCCTCCCTTCCGCGAGTGCTGCGGGTCTGCTCCGGAGTCTACCTGGAGGGTGAGCAGGCCCCGGGGGGGCGGGGGAAGCAGCCAGGCATGGTGGCTCGTGCCGTAATCCCAACCCTGGGGAGCTGATGCAGGAGGATTGAGGCTAGCCTGGTTTACCCAGCGATTCCAGGTCAGTCTGGGATACCGAGGGAGACCCCGAGGAATCAGGGGTTTGAATTCGGACGCTGCTCCTTGCCCGGAGCACCAAAAGCCACCTCCCTCCACCTCAGCTTCTTTCCCATGGGTGATGAGAAGTTGGCGAGATTAGCACAGAGACGTTTTCTCATCTGAGGTTCCTAGGTGATTCTAACAGAAATTGGCGGGAGCGAGGCAAGGGCTACCTGAACCGCCTAGGAAATCCCGTCTCAAGCAACCAGAACAGTTATGAGAGTGAGCGGGTAAAGAAGAAATGGAGATCCCGAGTAAATGCTCCCTGAGTGCTGGAATTACAGGCGTTAGCCACCAAGCCCGGCTTTTTTTTTTTTTTTTTTTTTTTTCCCCAGAGAGAAAGGCTCTTGTTTTGTAACCTAGGCTGGCCTCAAACGTGAAGCGATTCTTGTGCCTCTGCCTGAAATTGCCATACCTGGCTCACTGTTGCTTCGTACCTGGCTCACTGTTGCTTCGTTTTCTTTCTTTCTTTCTTTCTCTCTCCTGACCCTTTCCCCCCTTTTTCATCTTCTCTCCCTTTCTCCGGGGATCCAACCCAGGGCCCTGAGGAGCTCCAGCCTCTGAGAGACAGCCCAAGTTCATTATTTCACCACCAGATCAGCCTCCCACTGCGCTCTGTGCTCCTCGCTTTCCCTTCTCCCTGGCTCCCTGCTGCATGGACTTGGGTAAGGGAGGTAGGAGAAGGGATGGAGTGGATCTGTGAAGGGAAGAACCTTAGTCCCCAGTGAAAAGAGGGGGGCAGAGGAGAGAGTGGAGGGAGATCCTGGGGTGCAGGGCTTCTTCCTCAGAGAGCAAGCTTCTCAGGGGTGCCTGCCTCATCCTGCTCCCTGGAGTGAGGGGACCTGGCTGCCTACGCCACAGCAGCTGCCAGCGAAGTGTTTTGATGGCCAAATGGATTCTAGACTAAGGAGGGTCCCACGGGCCCCTTGGAAGCAGGGCCTGGCTCCGTTTGCTCTTCCTCCAGCCCAGAACATCCTCTCAGCGTCTCTTGCTCACCGCTGTCACAATACCCGAGTTTCCTCATTTGCTCTGACCTGCAGTGAAGTGGCAGATGTTTGGGGTGACGTGACTAGAGACTAACTAACGTCACAGGGTGCCAGTATGCAAATGAGGTTACCTGGAGGGTAGATGTGTAGGGCAGGGTGTAATGGAGTGACTTGACCCCTGCTGAAGATGGAACCTGGACCTTCATACATCCTAGACCAGCCCTCTAGAACTTAGCTGACATCCTTAGTCTGTTTTTCCTGTGCAGCCTAGACTTCTCTGGACTAAACGTCCTAAATGGTATGGTCACAGATGTGTGCCGCCACAACTGGCCTTCTGAACTTTGTTTACATTTCTTTGTTTTTTGTGTGTGGTGGGGAGCAAGCAGGGGCCACCATATGCACGTGAAGGTCAGAGGACTTTTAGGAATCAGTTGGGGATTAAAGGGTCTTTATCTTGAAGGCCCTTTTTCGGTATTTTTGAGGCAGGGTTTCAGGAAGCCCCAGACTGGTCTGGAACGCCCTGTTTAGCCAAGGAGAACCCCGAGTTCCCGCTCTTCCTCTTTGCTAATCCTTGGGAGCGCTGACAACACCCCTCTGAGCTGTCACTTTTAGGAAAGAGAAACCGCTGTCGCTATTTATTTGCTGACTTGAAAGTGCTGGCCCTGGGTCCCGGAAAGCACAGACACGTGTCTTCAGGGCAGTGAAGCATCCATCACCCTTAGCCCCGGGCCAGGTATATATAACTCCGCGGCCAGCAAGCTCCTCTGCCAGAAGTTCCGCAACTGTGTACACTTTGGTCAGAGTGAGGTTTACACCAGTTTCTCACGGCCTGCCCGGAGGCCCTACTACAGCTCTCCCCGGGGGAGGGGCTCCTGGTGGCTGCCGTTTCCCAGCCTCTGCCCGCTGCTTTCGGACTCTGTGCACACTGCACCGGGAGATTTTATTTTTTTCTGTTTCTCTCCCCATGTTCTCCAAGGTTTCAGCACTTCGCGTCAGGCGAGTGGGCTGCTGAACTTGGGAGTTGGTGCTCAGACTCCAAACCTCCCCAACTTCTAAACAACTCCCTGGGCTGGGGGGCGGAGTGGGCGGGGTGAGCTGGCTGGTGGGCGACTGGGTGGGGGGGCGTGATTGCCGCCAATCCCAGCAGCCTGAATTCAATCTCTGGCTCCCCACCCCACCCCCCGCCCGTGGTGGAAGGAAAAGAACTGACTCTCAAAAGTTTCCTGACTTCTACACCCGTGCTGTGGAATGCACTCAACATAAACATGATTTCCAAAAAAAAAAAAAAAAAAAAAAAAGTGTTGTTGAGAGCGCACCCGGGCTGGGCTGGGGACGTTGCTCAAGTGGAGCAGCAGGGCGCTCACCTAGTACGCAGGAACCCTGGATTTTGACTCCTAGCAGGGCAAAGAACTTGGCAGGGTGGCATACACCTGTCATCTTAGCACTCAGGAGGTAGAAGCAGGAGGGTCAGCGGTTCAAGGTCATCCTCAGTAAAAAAAAAAAAAAAAAAAAAAAGAGAGAGTTCCAGACCAACCTGAACTACACAGGAGAACCTGTTGCGATAAGAGAGAGAGAGAGAGAGAGAGAGAGAGAGAGAGAGAGAAAGAAGAAAGCAGACATGCAGCTTGCTTGTCTGAAGTAGAAAGCAGGGTGTCAGAAGAGCTAGGCACGCCCCTGGCCCTCCCACCCACCACCCACCACCCACCACCCACCGCAGCCTGATTTTGTAGCTAACAGGGGAGCTGGATCCATGGGCAGAACACACTGGCAGAGGCTGCAGAGATGTTGGAATGCGCCAGCCCTGACTGTATTCGCTCTAAGAGACTTGGGGGAAAGGGAAGAGTGGGCGCCGTGGCTGCCTCCCATGGTCGGTGGAGACACCGGACTCTGTCTGAGGATGGCTGGCTGAGCCAGCTGCCCTTTAGCAGGGCAAGTCAAGGAAGAAGCCTGAGGCTGCAGCTGGGGGGGAGGGGGTTCAGTCCCCAGTACTTCAAAAGAGAGAAAGGCACTCAAGGTCTCAGGAGCAGTGAGCAGAGTTTGTGGGGAACCCAGGCCTTTGCCGAAAGGAGAAACTGAGTCTGTGTCTCCACAGGTTCCATCTATGAGCTCTTTGGAAATGAGTGCTGCCTCTCCACAGGGGACCTGATCAAGGTCACACATGTCCACCTCCAGAAGGTGCTGTGTGAGAACCCGGAGACGGGTCAGACCTTGGAGCTCGGCCTCAACTTCACAGGTAAGGCGTGCACACCTGCCCCCCCCTCCCCCGTGTATCCCGTAGGTCTATCTTGAGCAACTTGTGGGGGCCTTGCCACTCCCAGCGTCACTTCTGCCCCTCTGGCCCTGCATATAAGGGTGACAGATCTACTTTCATGTAGCCGAAAGGCCCAGGGCACATTCAGAGTATGTCTTTAAGGATGCCCCGATCCTGCCTTCTCCCTGCCCTCTCCTGATCGCAGCTGCCTCCGAGTCTTCAGGTTCTGGACTCTGTGTTTGCTCACATATTCATCTATCACATGCCACCTGTGTGTGCCAGGCCCTATGGGGAGCCGAGTGAGTGTGCGGACTCAGGATGAGCTAGGCCCTCCTGGAGAGGCAGTGAGAGAAGGCAAGGGTCCGTGAAGCAGGCACTAGCTCAGGATGGAGCGGCCTGCCCACCAGGGACTGCAGAGCCGCAAGCATGAGGGGGTCCCAGGCTAAGGAAGTGTGGCGCGTGCCCATTTGGTGCCTAAGAACTCCCAAGGGAAATAGGTGTGTTGGCACGTGCCTGGATTCTAGCACAGGAGAGGTAGGGGCTGAAGAGCGGGCCAGCCTTAGTTACATAGGAAGTCAGTCTAGTGAGACACTGTCTCTGAAAGTGGGGGAGATTAAAGATGTAGCTCAGTTGGTTCCGTGTTTCCTGGTGTCCACGAGGTCCTGGGCCCCTTCCCCAGCACCGCATAAACCAGCTGTGGTGGTGGCACATGCTTGTGATCCTAGAAGTTAGGTGGTGGGAGCAGGAGGAGCAGGAGGAGGTCTCATGCCCTGGAGATGTCAGCAGCAGATGCTTGCTGCCAAGCCTGGCGATCTGAGTTCCAAGTCCTGGCACTTCCGTGGTAGGTGACTCCTACAAGCGGTGCCTCCACACACGTGCCATAGCATGCACAGGCATACACACACTAAATAAATGGGATTTTTTTTTTTTTTTGAGACAAGGTATTGCTGGATAGCCTTGGTTGATCACCGTGTAAACCAGGCTGGCCCCAGACTCACAGTCATCTGCCTCCTGAGTACTGGGACTAGAAGTATATACCACTACGCCTGGCTTAAATGTGATTTTTTTAAAAATATTTAAAAATTATTATTATTTATTATGTATACAGTGTTCTGCCTGCATGTTAGAAGAGGGCACCAGATCTCACTATAGAAGGTTGTGAGCCACCATGTGGTTGCTGGAAATTGAACTCAGGACCTCTGGAAGAGCAGCCATCCACTTCAAGCCAGTGCTCTTAACTGCTGAGCCATCTCTCCAGCCCCTAAATTTAAAGATCTCTTTGGAGGGCTGGAGAGATGGCTTAGTGGTTAAGAACACTGGCTGTTCTTCCAGAGGACCCTCGTTCAATTCCCAGCCCCCACATGGCGGCTCACAACTGTCTGTACCTCCAGTTGCTGGGGATTCAACACCCTCACACAGACGTACATGAAAGCAAAACACCAATGCACATGAAATAAAAAAATATAAATTCCAAAAATCTCTTTGGATTTCAGTGTCAGCCTGAGATCTGTGAGAACCTGTCTCAAAAAACAAGCAAGCAAGCAAGCCACGCAGAAAATATAAACCCAAGGGATTTGTTTTTTTTGCAAAAGAGGGGGCGTGTTGTTGTGTGTGGCTGGGAGCAGCCTAGGTGGAAAGCCCGATCTGCTGGCCTCAGCTTCCTCTGTTTTGAGCCCTCGGTCTCGATGTGAGGTTTGAAGAGGTAGCATGTATGTACAGAGTGGAGAAGGGGCTGGCACAGAGCAGGCGCGCTTCGAACACACACAGACACATACATACGCACACACGTGTGATGCCTGCAGCGGGCGGTGGGAGGCAAGAAGTTGGTCCTCCGGAGGCTGGACTGCCTCAAGTTTCTCTTGTGAAAGTGTTGAGGGGCCTGGGGCTTTTCAGATATTCAAATGAGGCGTTTCCTCCTGTGTTTTGAGGGCGAATGATTTTCTACAGAAGATTTTTCTTCGAACTCTGAAATACCTGCAAGTAGATCCAACAACTACACACACATACGCATACATACCTGTGCAGGCATGTCTACCCCGGGCGTTTTGGCAGTAGGCTGGTGGTGTGGCACCTCTCTCCATCCACCCTGCCCCCTAGAGAACATTTTATCGGTCACCATTCAAAGTCAGGGGCCTTAATTTCCATACGGTGCTGTTGTCCAACCCACACTTTGTTTATATCCAAAGTCCACCAGCCGTCCTGCAGAGGCCACCGGCGAAGCGCCCCCTGCACCCCTATCGCAAGCTCAGATAAGAGTCCTGTTCTGCTTTCTTGTCCTTAGTCTGTTTCAGGCTGGAATGTGGCCTTAGGTTTTCTTTGTCTTTGAATGGACTTTATTATTATTGTTGTTGTTGTTATTGTTTTGAGACAGAGTGTCTCTGTGTAGCCTTGGTTATCCTGGACTTGATTTGTAGACGAGGCAGGCCTCAAACTCAGAATAATTCACCTGCTTCTGCCTCCTTGAGTGCTGGGATTACAGGTGTGCGCCACCATGCCCTGCGGTGGTGGAGGATTTTTTTTTTAAGAATACAGATCAATACAGATCAACACTTTTTTTTTTTTTTTCCTAGCACTAGGGTCTAGCTCAGGGCCTCTCACATGCTAAGCAAACAGTCTATCATGGAAATATATATATATATATATATCCCTAGTCCCAGACTAGTATTGCTGGAGGATGTCCTTTAGTCCAGGCTTTGTGGTATTTCCATGATTAGATTCGGGTCGTGACTTTTGGGACAAGAAACCATCGTTTCCAGAAGTTGGGCAATTGGGCCAGCCTGGAGGCTACAGGAATGGCAGGAGGGCAGTCTGTTAGTCCTGGCAGACCCACTGAGGGGTGGGTGTCAGAGGGCACCTGGGCCAGCAGCTCCTGGGGCTTTAATTTGGGAGAAAGAGACAATGGTGCTGCCTCAAGACAGAGACAGGCTTTGCAGGGCCAGAGCAGAGCCTGGCTCAGCAAAGGCTGGACCCCTGCATTCTTCCTCCTTCTGTGGAATCCCACAGGTCTCTTCAGCCCACTCACCAGCCTGCATAGCTACAGAACCCTGGAGGATCTCATCTCTGCCATGCCCCAGCCTACACAGTGGCCCATTTTCTTCAGGTCAACTCGAAGAATTGTCACAGAGGCCTGTGTCGTGAGGGAGGACGAGCCCCTGAGGCTCGAGGCCGTGGAAATGAACCACGGGACCCACTATGCCCGCTGTGTCCAGGAATCAAAGACTCAAAAGGTCACCTTTCATTTGCCCCTTTCCCAGAAGGGGCCCTTCTGGAGATTTAAGCCCAGTGCCCCACAAACCCTGCTCCAAATCCTGCAGGACCCTGCTATGAAGGACTTTAAGTTCACCTGCCCAGATCTACCCTGGTCCTCTGTGATCCTGGAGCCCCAGTATGTGCTCCAAGCCATCATGCACAGTAAGTTACCTGGGCAGGCGGGAGGGCAGCGGCTGGGAGCCGCACCATTTGGGCATCTCCCTGACCCTGTGCAAGGTCTGCGGGCTCCGGCCTGCTTACCCAGTGTCTGTGGTGGAACAGAGTACAGATTTCCAACAAAATGGGAGATACGGTACAAAAAGAGTTAGGGAAATGGGATAAACACACCCAAGGTCCCCACACTTTACCAAGGTTAGGTTCCATGACAGCCATGGCCACATAGACGCTGCCTCCAAATTGAAAAGCACAATTAATTAATTAATGGGGGGGACAGCAAGGCAGCTCCGAAAATTGTCCCCTGACCTCCATGTTCCCTTTGGCATGTGCACACACACACATGCGAATAATAAAATTATATACATACATACATATACACACATATATATATATATATATATATATATATATATATATATATATATAATTTTTTTTGAGAAGTAGGGTGGGAGAGTAAAATGGCTCAGCAGGTAAAGGTACTGCCACCAGCAAACCCAAGTTTCTCTTCTGGGACCCACATGGTGGAAGAGAGAACTGACTTCTGTTGTCCTCGCCTTCACACTCAAACCATGGCATGAACACACACCTATACGTGTATAGCTGGACACACACACACACGAATGAATATAAAAACAAAAAGCTTAAAAAAAAAAAGTAAAATCAGAAAAGGGGAAAGGGACAGGAGTGGCACATGCCTTAATCCCAGCACTCGGGGAGGCAGAGACAGACGGATCCCTGTGAGTTCGAGGCCAGCCTGGTCTACAGAGTGAGTTCCAGGACAGCCAGGGCTACACAGAGAAACCCTGTTTCAAAAAACAAAAATAAACAAACTAAAAAGGTTGCAGTCTGGGTCAGTGGTAGTGTTTGCTACGCTAGCACTTGATCCCCAACACTTCCAAAAAGAAATAAAACAAAAACATGTTAAATGCAACTTCTCCCCCCCCCCCCCGAGACAGGGCCTCATGTAGCCTGGGCTGCTCTCCAACGCCTGGTCTTCCTGCTGCTACCTCCCAAGTCAAATGCTGGAGCAGATGAATGTGACACCACACCTGGTTTAAGAAAAGACGCCTTTAAAATTAGTTACCCCATTTTTTTAGGAGATGCATATCCATGGCATGAGAGAGTAGGTTTTGTGTTCTTCATGGAGAAGAAAAGGAAAAGGAAATGCCCTCCAGCTCACTCTTGAAAAGGCAAACTTGAGGTCTAGCTGCCTCAAGCATCCCTAACGTGGTCACCTTCTCCATCCTAGTGTCAGCGTTTCCCTCAAACATAGCACATACCCTTCTGCAGTACTATGGCCTCCTCCATGGCCTCCTCAGCACGTTCTTTTGTTTTCTTGTTAATTTATTTTACGTGCTTCGTTGTTTGGCCTGCTTGTGTGTCTGTGTGAGGGAGTCGGAGCCCCTGGAACTGGAGTCACAGACAGTTGTAAGCTGCCGTGTGGGTGCTGGGAATCAAACCCGGGTCATCTCTGGAAGAGCAGCCTGTGCTCATTAACCCCTGAGCCATCTCTCCAGCCCCGTATTTTGTTTTGTTTTGTTTTGTTGAGATAGCATCTCATGCAGCCTGGCTAGCCTTGAACTCCTGACCATTCTGCTTTCCTCTCCCAAGCTCTTGTGTAATGGTGCGCTACCACACCTGGCTCGTGGGTTTTATTTTTATTTTAATATGGAGGAGTTTTTTTTTTAAATTATTTTTATCTAATGGGTGTTTTTGCTGCATGTGTGTCTGCGCATGCCTGGTGCCTGTGGAGGCCAGAAGAGGGCATTCTGGAACTGGGGTTATCATATCAGGTGGCTCTTAAGTTCCTGTAACTCCAGCCCCTGCAAGATCCAACTCCTTGGGCCTCTGTGGTCATGTGCACATACTTTGGTCACATACACACAGTTCACGCTAATGAAAACAAACATAAAATCTAAAATCAACAAATTAAAATTTACAAATAAAAAAATTAAAAAAAAGAAATTGAATAAACGTTGGGCTAAAAATCTAGTGTGGGGCTCGAGAGATGGCTCAGAGGGTAAGAGCACTGGCTGCTCTTCCTAAGTAGTCCTGAGTTCAATTCCCAGCAACCACATGGTGGCTCACAACCATCTATAATGAGATCTGGCGCCCTCTTCTGTCCTGCAGGCACACATGCAGGCAGAATACTGTATAAATAATAAACATAAAAAAAAAATCTAGTGTGGTGGGAAAGGAAAGATGAACCAGGAGTCAGAGCTGGGTGGGGGCCGCCGCTGACTGATGAGTGCAGGCCTCTGAGCTGCCCTTCTCCCTCCAGTGCGCAGCAGCCTTGTCAAGATCCCGTCCACCTTGGAGGTGGAAGTAGAAGATGTCACTGTCTCCTCCCAGCACATCCACGTCATCAAACCGCTGCTGCTGAGCGAGATCCTGGCCCGGGGAGGCCCCTTCCCTCTGTCCACGGAGATCCTGCAGGTTCCTGAAGGCCTACCCATCTTCCTCAGCCCGTGGGTGGGCTCCCTACGCAAAGGCCAGAGGCTCTGCATCTACGGTCCAGCCTCACCCCCCTGGCAAGTGGTGGCCTCAAGCAAGAGCCGGAGGGCACCCAGATACTTCATACTCTCTGGGGCCTACCAGGGCAAGCTCAGGCGGAGGCCACGGGAGTTCCCCACGGCCTATGACCTTTTGGGTGCTCTCCAGCCGGACAGGCCCCTCCGGGTGGTGGCCACAAAAGACTGTGACGGGAATGAAGAGGAAAATGCTGGGTTTTCTTTCCTGGGCGTGGGTGATCGGCTGGAGGTGCTGAGGGCAGGCCAGGTCTGTGGGTCCCAGGGCCAGGACATAGATGTCTTAGTGTGCCAGCGGCTGAGTGAGCAGGTCCAGGAGGAAGAGGAGGAGGAAGAGGAGGTGGTGGAGGACAAAGAAGAGATTCTGCTACCCCTCTACCTCTCGGGTGGCTTTGTGGAGGAGGTGAACGATGGCCGACGCTACAGCCTGGCGGATCTCACTGCGCAGTTCTCCCTGCCCTGTGAGGTTAAGGTGGTGGCCAAGGATCCCCGTCACCTCAGTGACCCTCTGGTCTCCTTCCCCAGCCTGCGGCTGGAGGAGAAGCTCTCAGAACCCTTTTTGGTGGTAGGCCTGGACTCCCAGCCAGAAACGTGCTTTGAGATTCCGCCCCGATGGCTGGACCTGACAGTGATGGAGGTAGAGGGACAGCCGGGCCAGGCGGCCAGGCCGAGTTCTGTCCTAGCAGTGGGGGAGCTGTCAGAGTCCTTTTACTACAGCCTCCGGAAGTTGCCAGCCTCTGCGAGCCAAGCCCCACCACCCAGGCCCCCAAAGAGCCAGGGTCTCTGCGAGCGGAAGCCGTGCACACAGAGTCACATGGAGAACAATGTGAAGGTATGGACGGACGTCATGGGCAGGAGGGGTCACCTTCCAGGCTCACCCTGTGTCCTCCCCTTGCTTTTGGCCATGACCCTCTCTCTCAGTTGCAGCTCATTAAGTTCTACTCTTTGTACACATTATTTGCGCTTGGGCCTCGTGATCTTAAAGTTGGTGTAGTTGCTACCAGTGTCTTACGATTGAGAAAATGAAGGCCGAGACTCTAGCAGGCTCCCGAGGTCAGTTACTAACGGAAGGCTTGAACCTGAGCGTGGACGTTCTGACTCCACCTCTAAGTGGATTGTCATCTGCTCTCACGCAACCTTTTTCAATCCTCCCCCATAGCTCCTAGGAAGGCCTCCTGTCCTCTTGTGTTTTATGCTGCTGTGATAAAAATGAGCCGTAAGCAACCTGAAGGAGGAAGGATTTTAGTTCACAATTCCGGGTTACAATCATTCACTGCAGGGAAGTCACAGACACAGACAGCAGGCCACAGCACCCCAAGGGTGGACAGAGAATCAGGTGCAAGCATGGCACCTGCAGGCTCTCTTACTTTGACTCAGTTCATAGTGCAGCGTGGAGAATGGTGTTGTCCACATGGTTGTCCCATAATGGTTGGCAGCCAAGACGGTCCCCCATAGACCTACCTGATTCACATAATTCCTCATTAAGACTCTCTTCCTAGGTAATCCTATGTTTTCGTCAAGCTGACAGGTAAAGCCAGCCAGCAGAGCCCCCGCATCCTTCTGTGGTCACCTGCTGGACACTGTTAAAGCCTTCAGTGACTCCACGTGGCATCAGGGTCCTTTATGAGTTGACTCCAGTCTGGCTTTCCTGGGCCACCTCCTCCTGTCACTTTGTTATTCCCCACTCCATCCACAGAAACGCTCTGGTTTGGCCTGTTGCAACTTATCAGACCCATGGTCAGCACCACTATCCCTCCTTCAGGCTTGGGGAGATGTGAGGCCCTGACTCCTCGCAGAGCTAGCCTGCTTTTCTTTGTCATCTCATTGCTGTGTCCATGGCTTGGAGACATGTCATTTTCCAGGAGACATGTAGTCTCTCTACCTAAAAACGGAGTTGGGAAGGATATGGGGCTGGGGTGAGCAGAAATTCCACCTCTCCAAGACTGGCGGGCATGGCTGAATGAGCCAAGGGGAATCAGAGATGGGAGAGTGGGGATCCGGGCTCAGGCTTGTAGTGGAAGGCCACTGGTGGTGCTCTTTTTAAAAACTGTACTTTTTTGGGGGTGTTTAGGCCACTACCTCCCTTCTGCCAACAACCCAACCTTTTTTTTTTTTAAACCCAACCTTAAAGTAGGAAAGAGAAAAGGTTAGTGGGGAGAGGGGGCCCAGACCCCTTTACTTTTCCCTCTAGGTAGGGTCAGGGGTTCTTTTAGGGCTCTGTGCCAATCTCTCTCAACAGCAGACGCAGCCCGCAGGCTCTGCCATGCCTCTGTGCCCCGAAGTGTTTCTCTTCATCTGTCTGCTCCAAACTGCCCCGCCTTCTCTGGCCTCTGGTCTCTCCAAACCGCTACACGCCACATCTTTGCTGTTTCTGCTCTCATATTTAGAGTCTCCAGGCCCTAGGCCACGCCCCTCTCTGTGCTGCACGTGGAAGGCCATTACCAGCTGGCAAACGCCACTCTCCTCACAAGACAATTAACATGCGTGGGCAAACTGTAGCCCAACTAAAACCCCACACTTGGGATTTAAACAGAAACATATTTACATACCATAGCTGCCTTTACAAAGAACCCAAAACTTCCACTGCACAGGCTATCCCCCTTTAAGCATCTGTCTGTCTTAGTGCTACAGAGGAGAAGACTTCACCCACAAGCCCCTTCCTTAGCTACTTCTTGTTTGTCCATAGCATGGTAACTCGATGGCTGACCCCCACTACTCTTCATGGCCTCCCCCACATACACATAGGCCCAGGTACACACACACACACACACACACACACACACACACACACACACACACA
>NW_026591598.1:10908596-10955380 GCF_907164565.1 Psammomys obesus | reverse complement strand
CACACACACACACACACACACACACACACACACACACACACACACACCAGAATTCTCCTTACAGCTGAGTTAACAGAGGCAAGTCAGCTGGGTTCACACAGCTAGGAGGATAGATGGCGGGGCTGGGTTTGAAATCAGGCCTGACTGCACATGGGACAGGGTGAGCTCTCCAAAGCAGGCTTTGTGAACTCAACGGGCATACTGTTTGGGGACCTCTGAGGCCTGAATTTATTATCGTGTAGTCTTGTGGCAGTGAAAGTTAAAAATAGTTTCAGTCCCACGAGGGACTCCTGTCCATGAGAAGCCTGACCCAGAAAAGCAGATGGCCAGGGAAACTCTGTCTCATGGGCTCAGCAGCTGATTCTTGTACCTTTACTGATTTCTGATTTGTTTGTTTGTTTTCCTGCCTAGCCTCAAGTTATAGGAGTGAAGCAGTCATGCCCACAGCCTGAACTCAAGGTGAAGAGCTTGGAAGACCTCCCCCAAAACAAATCCAACCTGTACAGCAAGGTCTCCACCCACAAGAAAGACCCCAAGTCCAAGGCCAAGTCACAGAATTCAGGTGAGTCTGGCCCAAAGGCCATCTCCCGCCCCTGCTGGCTCTGTTCAGGGGACACTATTGTGGTCCTAGTTTGAGAGCCAAGCTTGTATGGAGTGGATCAGGTGGAGAGGTCTCTAGTTTTTTTTCCTTGGACTCCAGACCCTAGTGATGAAATAAGTCACTACGTCCTCCTATGACAAACAGGACAGTAAAATGGCTGCAGTGTTTAAGGAAAATGAATCGTGGTTTCTAGGCCGGCCATAGAGTTAGTCCAGGCCCTCCCCTGTTCAGGGCACCAAACTGAGGATGGGAAATAACTTGTCCAAATACAGAGATTCTGAATGACCTGGACTTTCTTTTCTTCTTCAGCACTGGACATGAAACCCAAATCCTTGAGTGTGCTTGACATATACCCTACCCCCGAGGCACATGTCCTGCCTGACCCAGACATAGATGACCACGACTATGAAGAAATCTGAGCACTTTCAGAAGAGCACCTACGACTCAGGGAAGCCATACTTCCCCGCTGCTCCCGCACAAAGGACTGGAGCGCTGGCTAACCACTGGGGGACGTAGGGCAGAGCCTCATCTCAAGCGACTTAAGACTCAGACGGGCACAGAACCAACACTATTCCTGCCTCTTTGGTTCCTTGCCTCTGCTTGGTCCCAGAAGGTTGCATGTGACACCCTCTGCCTTAGAGCTTTGGTGTCCAGAGAAGCCATTCAGGTGCTGGTCACTCCCGGGCTCAAAGAATCAAAGGCCGCTAGCTTCGCTGTTACCTGCCTGTCAGTAAAGGGAACTTAGTCCTTGTTGCACCACTACGTGTTTGCCTCCGCCTTTGCTCTGCCACTTCTGCAGTCCAGGCTGCACCTGGAAACAGACAGTACCCTCATATCGGGAGAACCCAGCTCATGGCCAGTACCTGGTAGATGGGCTTGTATGAATAAATATGGAAATTTGCCTCCAAGAACAAAATCTCAGGTAGGATTTAGTTCTCAAAATCTGTTAGTGGAACTAAGACAGCTAAGTTACAAAGATGGAGGGATGGGAGAAGCGGCTCAGTGGTTAAGAGCACTTTGCTGCTCCTGTGAAATAGGATTTCTGGGGCTGGAGAGGTGGTTGAGGGGTTACGAGGGCCCAGGTTCAGTTCCAGATTCAGTTCCCGCCTTGCTGCGCACAGCTGTCATCCAGTTCCTGGGATTCTGAGGCTCTCTTCTGGCTTCCGTGGCCTCTGCATGAGCATGGTGCATATTCATGTAGGCAAAGTGCTCGGACACATAACAAATAACAAAGGATTTGTGAGTGATCAGACGCTTCAGTGTAGGGAAAGGCAGCAGTTTCTTAGCTTGGTGTCTCTTAGCTAAAAGGAAGCAGCTGAGTTTGGATCCACAGCACCCACATAAAAGCCAGGCCTAGCACACACCTGTAACCCCAGCACTGGGAGGTGGGGCCAGAGACAGGCAGATCCCAGGGGCTTGCTGGGCAGCTGGTCTAGCTGAAATAGCAAGTTCTAAGTTCAGTGAGGGACCTTATCTCAACCCTACATGTTTGTTGGAGATACCTGCTGTTAACCCACTGGCTGTTCGTGCCCATGTGGGTCCATGTCCTCAAGCAGCTGAAGTACCTCACACATACACACACACACACACACACACAAAGTATGCTCGGCAACTGCAGCTGACTTTCTCTGGAACAAGCTGGGTGCGGGAAGGACCTTACAGTGGGGCTGGGGGTGCCTCCTGAGCAGTGGCCTTCCAAGGGATGAATGCACACCAGTGAGGGAACAGAAAATAGGTGTCAGCACTTTTTGTTTTGAGACAGTCTCACTGTGCAGCCTTGGTTGACTTGAACTTGCTGTGTAGACCAGGCTGGCCTCAAACTCCAGTGATCCGCCTGCTCTGCCTCCCTAGTGCTGGGACCACAGGTGTTTGTCACTTGTCCTGGCTCATTTCTATTGCATGCTTTATAATGCTAGGTATATTAATAGGGTGAACTTCTGTAAACATTGCTAAACAAAATAGAGTGCGTGCTCAAACATTTTACCAATGTGAGGTTCCTCCTAGCAACCTTCTTCCTCTTAGGTTTATGAAATCAACGGCATTAAAACAAAGCTGTTACCCCACACTAAATATTAGGACTAAATAGTGCCCTTTCTCTGGTTAACCTTTCTTTTTCATGATGAAGTACTAAGTTTTCCTGAGAGCAGGTTGCACTCCTCAGGTGACACTGAGGAGTTTCTCAGAGCATGGGTCATTATTAGTGTTCCCACGCGCGGAGCACCTCGTCCTGGATGCCGAAACACGAGCTCTTCCGCCTTGCAGAGCAGCAGTTCCAGCGGCTGCAGTGTACAGCACTTTTGCCTGTGCTCAGCCTCAGCCTCCCACAGTGGGCCGGAACTGTGTGAACCCTGAGAGCCCCGACAAGGAGTCAAGGCGGTCTGGTACAAGCCTCCTGATGCTAATCTCTCCTGTTGCTAGTACCTAACTAGCTGTTTTGGTATCCAATAGATATTAATACCTTGTGTGGGTGTGTGCAAGCAAATGCAGGTGCCAGGAGGCCAGAGGCATTGGTTTCCCCTAGAACTGGAGTGACAGTTGTGAGCTGCCCTGACATGGGTGTTGAACTCAGGCCATCAGGAAGAGTAGCAGGTACTCATAAGCCCCAGCCATCTCTCTAGTCTCCTCGCCATCTCTTTTTGGAGGAGACAAGGTCTCACTCTGTAGTCCTGGCCGCCTAGAACCTAGTGTGTAGACCAGGTTGGCCTCAGAACTCAAAAGTCCACCTGCCTCTGATTCCTGAAACAAAGTTATTTGAATTTTATGAAGATTCTTTACATAAAACCACAGTTTTGCTTACCTTGTAACTAGAGGAAATCAGGAACCTATGCAAGTAGCCTATCATGCAACCCATACTGGAACATGTTTTTTTCTTGTTCTCAGCTATTTCCTTTGTCTAAGAATGGATACATACTAATAATGTAACTGGTTAGCTGAACCTTACCTACAGGTGGTTCCTCAGAGAGAGCTACTCTGTCTAGCAAACAGCCAGATGTTTAAAAACAGCAATCAGGGCAACGGCTCATTTAGAAGCAAGCTATTCTTATTTGCACGTTCCACATTATGAACTTTAACCCTTAGTTAGTTTTCATTCAAGACATCTACCTTTGATGCCTGTGAGCTTATTTCCTTTACTACAAAAACAGCATCTGTGAAGTCTCTGGGTAGATGGCCAACTCAGGTGCATGATCACATACTGTCAGCACCAACATGAAAGGCCCCATTCTTCTTTTTGATCTTTCAAGACAGGGTTTCTCTGTGTAGCCTTAGCTGTCCTGACCTTCCTTTGTAGAGCAGGCTGACCTGAAACTCAGAGATCCACCTGCCTCTGCTTCCCTGAGGGCCGGGATTACAGGCGTGTACCTGGTATGGAGGCCGGTACCTGAACCAGCCTTTTGGGTGGCAGACAAATGCTCCATTACTGTGAGCTATAACCCCAGGCCGAGGTCTATTCAGAATCCTTTACGGCAATGCCACATGCTTTGTGCAATTACAACAAAGCCCTGAAGGAAATAAGCGAAGCCTGATGACCCGAGTTGGATCCCTGGAATACACTGATGGCAGATGACTGACTTACAGTGTAGAAAGAGAAACAGACTCCAGCAAGTTGTCCTGACTTCCAAACGCTCACACAGTGTGAAAAGTAAGACCAAGAACATCTCAGAAGTTACAATTCAACTGTTTTATTAAACATATGGATATTTATATTACAAACAATTCGGTAACATTTCTTCCTCTCCGCCCTGTGAGACCACACCAGAACCTCATGCGCACTTAAACCTACTCTCAGCTGCAAGCAAAACAAGGGGAAGGAAAAGTGCAATTTCGAAAGTAACACCACAGACCGAGAATGGGAAACAAAACAGGCAGAAGGTAGTGGGTTGTTTTGGCCCTAATATTGTCCATCACCTCAACAGGAAGCGGGAGGAGGCAGCTCTGCCCTGCTCTCTCAGTGGTGTTCCTCTTTTAACTCTGACCATCCAACCTGGGGTCTCTGACTAACTTCCCCCGGAATCTCTGATCTGAAATCCCACCCTGGTTTACTTCCTTCTCAACTATCTCCTTTTGAACCTCTAAACAACAACAAAACAACAGCAGTGAGTTTCAAGAGGATTCAGCTAAGATTTTCTATATGAAACTTCTGTCCTAGAAGCCACTGGCCAAAACCTGCAGAGCTGGAGACGACAGGTGATACACACAGGTCCAGCTGGAAAAGTTTCAGGACCCAACGAGATCCAGTTACTCTGCATCTGTAGACTTAAAGTGATCATCATCCACAGTAGAATAAATATGTCCCTCGTTGCACAGAAAATCCACTGCTTGCCTAGAGAGGAAAAAAAGGGGGGGGGGAGGGATGGGGACAGTGTCTTTTAAATATAGCCAAGTAAGCAAACACCGCTCATTTCTGCACTTCTTATCCTAGCCATGAAATATTCAGTCATTTTGTCAATTGAAGTCTCTTACAGAGAAATGCCAACAAAACCTAAGGATTGAGTTATTCATGCAGACCAGGGCTGCTTTGGATCCTGACCTCAAATTTCAAAAGAACAGGGCCTTACTTAAAGTGCCAATCTAAGCCAGGCCTGGCAGCACACGCCTGTAATACCAGTACTCAGGATACTCAGGAGGCAGAGGCAGTTGGATTTCTGTGAGTTCAAGGCCAGCCTGGTAACAGAGTTCCAGGACAAACAAGACTACACAGAGAAAGCCTGTCTTGAAAAAACAAAAGACGTAAGAATCTGACACCACAATCAACTTGCACATGAAATCCCTACTGTATACAGGAATCTTAAGTCTCTCTTCCCTGGATTCAGGCCCCAGAATCACATCCTGAAATGCTTTCTGCTCTGCTTGTGGGCAGTAGAGCAGCAAGAAGGGAAAGTGTGACTCCTTCAAATCCTTAGGTCCTCAGAGGCAGTAACATGTTTAGTAACAGCTTGAATTTACCCAATGATATGTACCTCACCACCAGTAAGCTGGGCATTATCTACCACCATTTTATAGCACAGGAATGGGAAGCTGACCTGGGCATTTCTTTTCTATTTAGGCCTACAACTACTCAATGTTTTTCGTTTTGTTTTGTTTGAGACACGATCTCTTTATACATAGTGGTTCGGGAACTTGCTATGTCAACCAGACTGGCCTTGACTTACAGTATCATGAGTACCATCTACTTATACAGTTCATCTCAGTTCACTGCAATGAAATCAGAAGTCTGTTGCCTAAAACAGAATCATATCATAGATGTAAGAAGGCCCCATGCCTTCAGAGCCTGAACAGAGCAGCAAGTGGAGCAAGAGCGCCAGCTTTTGAACTGTCTCCACAGCTGGTCAACTTCCCTCTAAGTGGGCTGCACCCAACAACTTTTTTCTTTTGTGTGGGTTTCATGCAGTCCTGGGTGGCTCTCAATTCCTGATCCTCCTCCTGCTTCTACCTTTCAAGTGCTGAGATTACAAACAGGAACTACCAAACTCAGATCCAGCTTTCCCTTTTACACTCACTGCTCACTTTGAGGAGACTGTGGACAGATTGCTGAAGTCTAGACCTCTAGGCCACTTACTTGACTGAGGCGACAGGCATGTGCTGGAGCTGGCTCCTGAGGTCCTGAAAGTTTAATCCTTCTGGTCTTGGGCAAGCCTTGATCAAATTCAGTACCTGACAGTTCAAATCATAAAGACTTTAGGAACTACTCTGGATCAGTTTACTTATGAGAACTTTATAAGCAAAAGGAGGGGCTGGAAAGAAGGCTCAGGAGGAGCACATGCAGAAAACCTGGGTTTCCATGCTTTCCAGCCTCCACTGGTATCAGGCTTATGGGTCAGGCACACATATATTAAAGGGGGGTTGGTGTGAAGCAGGCACCAAGATTACCTTAGATCATTTGGGAAGTAACAAAATATAGGACTACCTGTGCTTTGCATCTGTAAATAGGCAGCTTACCTGGTTTTGGACCACATTGAGGCCATTTGCCGGCATGAAGTTATTCCCGCTGTAGTTTCCTGGCTCACCCATTCCTGAGTTGCTGATAGATGGTCTCCCTACAGAGGCCTGAGTGAGTTAAGAACAAGTTCAGAACATTAGAAAAGCCACCAAGTCAAGCCTACTTCAAATAACTTGCTGGTAAACAGCAAGAAACAACCTAATCAGTTTTCCTAGTAATGGTTCTATAGGAAAGCTATACCAGTGAAGTTTTCTGAGAGGAAAGTAATATAACCTCCTGAAGTACATATTTCCTGTTCCCTGAGAAGGATGCTCTGGCACTGTGGTTTCATGTGCACGCTATCATGGTTTCCTTGGGACTCTGGGAGAGAAAAAGGCATAGGCTTGCCTGCAGGTACAGATCTCCAAAAGACGGCAGGCATGCCTAGTATAGATGAGGCTGTGAGTTCAATTTGCAACACTATGACGAGAGGGAACACAGGTGCTCCATCCTTTTTCAGTCATTCTTTCTCTGCCCACCACAATCTGGATTATCTCAAATACACCTCTAAACTGAGTTCTACTACAGTCAACGACTTCTCAATCAGCTGCTCAAGTCTGCACAACCCCTGACCTCTCAGCAGCAGACGATGACCACTCCCCTCAAATGTGTCCCCTTCCAGGCCTCTTCACACCATATTCTCTGGTTTTCTCCTTACTCAAACCGTACCTCCTCAGCACCATTCATCTTTGCACAATGCCTGAGGAACCGTACACAGTGAATGTTGTATCTACTGTACTGAATGGCAGAGGAGCACAGATATCCTTTAAGGTTTAAAGCAGTGTGGAAACACAATAGGAGAAAGTCTATCCCATTAGCATATCACCAGTCAACAAACATTCATTAAATGTCCATTGTTGAGATGCTTCTATAATGTACAGCTGGAAGCAAAATGTTGTCTGGCTTGGGAATTTTCATTCCACCATCTTGGTACTGGGTGAGAAAAACTCAAAATTCTGAGAAACATGAGTGTTTCACTTAGACTAAAGCACAGCTGCAAAGCTCAGGAAAATGATTGAAGACCTAAGTGATGACTAGAGATGGCTCACAGAGCCTTTCAGCTCTTCCAGAGGACCCAAATTTGGTTCCCAATGCATGGCAGGTGGCATACAATTGTTTGTAATCCAGTCTCCAGGGAATCCCACGCTGTCTTCTGTCCTCTGAAGGTACCCTCACCCAATACATGCATTTATACAAACACATGTAAATAAACACAAATCTTCAAAGTTGACTGCGGCTACTCACCTGGTTGTGGGCTTTGCTAAGCATCATGTGTGAATTGACCACTTCTAGAATATGTGCGGTGAACTCATTCATATCTTCCAGGGGAATGATTTTAAAGGCTACCAAGCTCTTTTTGTTCTAGTAAAGAGGAAAATGCAAGTAAAAGACAACCACAGTCAATTCACTTTCTGTGTAAAATAAAGGCTTTTTCCTTGGTAATATTTTCAGCATGGAAAAAAGTACAAAAAAAAAAAAAAATGAGCATGTGAACATGGGCACCTGTACCATACATGGAGGAAGTCATGGAGTAGACCTGGGGTGTTGGTCCTCACCTCCAACCTTAAGACAGAGGTTCTCTGTTTTTCTACCATATACACCCAAAGAGGCAGCCCAAAGTTTCTGGAGATCCTGTCTCCCAACTCCCCAGAGCTGCATTACCAGGATGGCCTCCACCTCAGAAATTTATATACCTCTGCTTCGCAGAAATAGAGATATGTGCCACCACACATGGCTTCAATGTCTGTTTTAAGATAAAACCTAGATACTTCCTTTCAATAAAGAAAATAAAATTGCCTTCCCATTTAAAATACAGACTTGATTATTAAAATTACTCATTCTTCTAATAAAATATATAAATCCAGAAATTGCTTCCTTTTTTTCCCCTTCAGTTTTTTTTTCAAGACAGGGTTTCTTTGTGTTGTCCTGGCTGTCCGAGGACTGTAGACCAGGTCTACAGAGATTCACCTGCCTGTTTTCACAATGTCCTGCTTCAAGCAAAGGCAACCATCTTTTAAAATCTCAAGTATGTTTGTGTATGTAGGTGTTTGTGTGCCACAGCTCAGTGTGGAAATGAGAGGAGTCTTGAGTGTTGGTCTAGCCTTCTACATCTTGAGACAGGTTCTCTTCTTGTTCACCAATGTGTACGTCAAGCCAGCCTGCCTGTGAGCTTCCAGGAACTGTCTCCACCTTTCTCTCCATAGGAGCGCCGAGGTAAAGGTGTTATACCAAGTCTGGTGAGGCTGGCTAACTTTGGTTACAGAGATCCAAACTAAGCCACCCCCCAGCTCTGAAGCTGCCATCGTACTTGACCTTACCTGGAAGGACCTAAGGTGGCCAGCCACTTTCACGTACGTTTCTGGAGGAACCACAGTGTTTTCACCACTGGCATCCTAACAGATAAAATATAAACACACACATATCGCTGTTTCTTTATTTCCTTGATAGGGCTTCATGGAACACAGGCTCATCTTCAAACTTAATACATAGCCAAGGATTACTTTTAACTTCTGACCTTTCTGCCTCTATCTACCAAGTTCTGGATTTACAGGCCTGTGTCACCATGCAAAACTTACTTGGCATGGGAGACAGAACTCCTATTTTGTTGGTTTGTTTGCATTTTTAAAAAGGTGTACATTTGAGAAAGAGAGAGAGAGAGACTGACAGAGTTCTAAATGAATTCCAGGTGTCCAAGAACTATATAACTCAGAATGGTGTGGAACTTACACCAAAATCCTTCTGATTTAAGCTTTCTGAATTCAGTATAAGGCTTTGGATAGCGCAATTGATAAGGCTTCCGAGCTTGAATCTGAGGGCTCAGGGTTTGGTTCTTTGCTACCTGACTGTGATATAACAGACAGGAGCCAACCACACCCGGCTAGTCAACAGTCTTCAATCACTTTCCCCCTATGTTTGTGTGTGCATGTATGTGCCTTGGTGGATGTATGGAAGTCAGAAGACAGATCGTTTCTCCTATTACGTGGCTTGGCATCAAGTGCCGTTAGTTTACCTACTGAGCCACCCTCCTGGCCCCGGTCAATACTTCTTTCTCCCTTCATTTTATGTGTTACGTTATATGAGTATGTCTGTGTACCAGTTGTGGTTTTGGTGCCCATGGAAGCCAGAAGATTCGCACCCACTAGAACTGAAATTACAGCTGTGAGCTGCCAGGTGGATGGTGGGTGATGGAACTCAGGTCCCCTACAAGAGCAACCAACGCTCTTGATGCTGAGTTATTCCTCAGCCTGCCTGGTCAATACCCTTGAACTAAAGTTTAGTACGCATCTTTAATCGTTTCCTCAACGTAAACCCCTGGCAGTGGATTTGTACATCAGTCTTTTTTTTTTTTTGTATAGCCCTGGTGGTTCTGGAACTTGCTCTGCACGATCAACCTGGCCTGGAAATCAGAGCTCCACATGCCTCTGTCTTCTGAGGGCTGCCCAGCAAGGACAATCTTTTAAGAAAAGGTTTATTTATCTTTATGTACTCAATGTTTTGCCTGTATATGTATGTGAGGGTGTTGGCTCCCCTGGAAGTAGTTACAGACAGTTGTGAGCTGCCATACAGGTACTGGGAATTGAACCTGGTCCTCCGGAAGAGCAGTTAGTGCTCCTAACAGCCAACTCCTCTCTCCAGCCCCAGTCAGTATTTTTAAACTGATGATTTCAGTACATGATGATTTTGGGAAAGCACACCAGAATTTATCCCTACTCATGCTATCAAGGGTATCAAGCAGCCATTTCTTTCTTTTTTTAGCTTTTTAAAAAATTTTTATTTTATGTATATTTAGTGTGAAGGTATCAGATCCCTTGAAATTGGCATTACAGACAGTTGTGAGCTGCCATGTGGGTGCTGGGAACTGAACCCAGGTCCTTTAGAAGAGCAGACAACGCGCTTAACCACTGAGCCATCTCTCCAGCCCCCAGCAGCCATTTCTTTATTAAAAAAAAAAAAGCAAAAAAAACCAAGCCAACAAACGGTTGTCTTCCAGCTATCACACGCACTGGGTTAGGTGCTCTCTCACAGAAATTACAAACTCTCATTCGTTTGCAGTGCTTACTAAGTCTGACCTGTATCGCCGCCGCCATTTTCATCTGGTCATTTATAAATGACCTACGTATCTTTCTTTGTCCATTTCTATAAGGTCACTTGTTTTTACCTTGCCGAGCTTTTTACTGAGGTGTTTGACTAGGGCCTGCATGCTTCTCATTCACTTAGACATCTATTCAAGGCCCACTGTGTGACAGGCACTATTCTGGGTATTGGGGACAGTGGTGACCAAGAGAAAATTCTTTCTCATAGAATTGACTTTCTACTCTGTTCTGTCACGAGCCTTTTAATCTTACACAGTACGAAATACTGTTTTAAAGGATGAAATACTGGTTTTACATTTTTATGTGGTCAAATCTGTTACCCTGTCACTCTAGGGGATTTTATGTTTGGCATCTTCCATATCCTCAGCAAAGCCCCAAAGCAAACCCCCCTGGATTCGGAGGGCTCTTACGTCCGTGTCAACCCACTGGCGGACATCCATGGGCGCGGCAGTCATGTCGTCTACTTTGTAGACAATATTGGTTGGCGCCTTCTCTGCATGCCTGACGACTCCCACAACAGTGACCTAGATTACAGAAAGAAAATAAACAGAAAGGTCTGATCTCCCTGGAATCAAAGCAGGCTGGACATACCTACAAAATTCACATCATTTTTTTTTTTTTGATAAAAAATCTTGCTATGCAGCCCTAATGGACTTAGAACTTGTTTCATGGGCCCAACTGGTCTTACAGTAATCGTGCATGCTGACCTCCTGGGTGCAGAGACTATGGATGTGAGCTACCAAGCCCAGGCCAAAATTTACCTATTTCTATTTGTTTATTTATCTGAGCAGAGCAAACAGATTCATTAACAACAACAAAACACAACAACTCCCGAGAGCAAGAGAGGTTCTGAGGGAAGAATATCTTCATTTACTTTAATTTTTCAGAAAAACATAGTTATTACTTTTATGTGTCCATGTGCCATGATCCGGAGGTCAGAGGATATTTTAGGATGTTGGTTATTTTTTCTAACATAGACTCTCAGGTCACTGGCTTGTACAAAACCCCACTTTTACCGTACAGCACATTTACTGGCTATACTTTCTAACTTAGCAAGCTTCATGTTTCCTTTTCCTTCGCTTGAATGCATGTGAGTGTGGGGCATAGAGAGGAGCAGACAGCTGTGTAACCCCTGCAGAGGCTGAGGACAGTGTGTGTCCAGGTCTAGCGCTATTGGCTCTATCCCCTGGACATAGGGCCTCTCACTGAACCTGGAGGCAGCAGCCTCCAAGGATCAGACCCTCCTGTCTCCATGCCCCACAGTGTTGCTGTTACAGCCACAAGGGTAATCAAGCCCGGCTTCGGACATGAATACTATGGTCCAAGCTCTGGTCCTCAGGCCTGCACAGCCATTTTTCCCAACCCCTTAGGTGTTTTTCCACAAAATCTCACATACCTGTGAAATCTCAACATTCCCAATTTTGAACACTTCATCAGTCAGAGTAGCAGAAAGCAGCTGAGATATGGTACAAGGCACAATGTGCTGGGCGCGGACTCTCTGAAAAGGACGATGCGTAAAGTCAACAAGAGAATAACAACCATTCGTTTCATTTAATATTTGCTACATGCCAAGCACTTTGGCTATACCACAACACTGAATTTTCAAAACCAAATTCTTGCTTCAGAAAGACAGAAAACAAGGCCAGAAAAACTGCAATTGATTCACCTGCCTCCTGAGTGCGAGGATGCAAAGTATGTTCCACCACACATGGCAGATACCAACCACACTGCTGATCCAAGAACTCCAGAGGGAACAGATGTTTGTATTATACTGTGGGTTCGCAAAGAAAGTCAGTCTAGAGAGAGGCAGCAGGATCCCCACAAATTCATGGTCTACACAGAGTGAAAGTTCCAGGCTGCCCACAGCTGGATAGTGAAAACTTGCCTCAAAACTAAAGCAAAACATCACAAAACACATGCCTTCATTATTTCTTCCTTAGCAGAAGTACTAATGTAAACAACAGACCTTGTCCTGAAATATTATAGAACAAAACGCGCTTTTGGGGATCCCAGGAACATTTACTGGCAATTTCAAACATCAGAAAACACACAGACTGGATGTTTCCCAGCTATCAGGGAAGCTGAGGCAGAAAGGCAGTGGGATCACTCCAGCCCTGTCAGTTCAAAGCCAGCCTCCGCAGCAGAGAGCACAACCAAGCTCAAGAAAGAAAAGAAAGAAAAGAAAAGAAAAGAAAAGAAAAGAAAAGAAAAGGAAAGGAAAGGAAAGGAAAGGAAAGGAAAGGAAAGAAAAGAAAAGAAAAGAAAAGAAAAGAAAAGAAAAGAAAGAAAGATCACTACAGATAAAGGGCAAATACTCAGTCAGCCTCATCCAAGGACTGCTCGCCCTAGGCCCCGTTGGGATGAGACTGGTGGCTCGCGCCTTTAATCCCAGTACTAGGGAGGCCGGGACAGGTGGATATCTGCGTTCCAGGGCAGCCAGGGCTCACTGTGAACCTGTCTGAAACAAAATCCCCTAAAACTCGGCCTCACACAGGCAGTATGTAGAGGCAAACAAAACAGAACAAAAAACCCAGCAGATTAAGGATTATAGTGTTCTTCCTGCCAGATATCAACAGGAAATAGCTCAAAACTCTGCTCTGGACACAGAGGACTCCCAACCGTGGCCCGAGGGCAGCGACATGAAACCGCTAAATAGTTTCGAGCGGTAGGACCGGGGAGCGGAGCCCGCCAAGCAACTAAGAAAAAAAAAAAAAAAAACAAAAAAGGACAATCCGGACCAGTTCCGGGGTGCCACCCTCCCCCCCACCCTCGCCCCCTCACGGCCGGGTCGGTAGGGACCCCAGGCCGCGGGGGAGACACGCGAGGACGGAGCGGCCGCCCCACGTACCGACTTCTTCTCGCTCTGCGTGGCCGTGGGCGACCCGAAGCCGCCGGGGGACTGCGTGTAGCCGCCCGCTCCGCCGTAGGTGGAGCTGCCGAAGCTGTCGAGCCCGCCTGGAGGTCAACGCGGCCATCAGCGACCCAGCGCAGCGCGCCCGGCCCCCGCCGCGCCCGCCGCCCGGCCCCGGGACCCCGCCGCCGCCCTGCCCTCCCCCGCGGGGCTCGCCCACTCCGGACCCCCCGCCATTACTATTCCACATCCTGGTCGCGGTCTTCCCGAGGGGCCCACGGGTCGGCGGCACGGAGACCTCGGGACCGTCCGCCGCTCCGGCTCGGCCGCCTCGTACCCGCTTAACACTGGCGCCACGACCGCCTTCCCGCGAAGGGCGGGCCAATCAGCGCCCGGGGCCGCCCTCGCCTCGGCCAATCAGAACCCACCAACCCGACGCTTGTTCCGGAATGGAGGCCGAGCTTCGGAAAGACGCTCGCCCCGAGAAGGGACGGAAGCCTGAGCGGCCCCCTTGCCCGAGAGCCGAACCCCGGACGGATGGAATTTCATTAAAAGCCGCCAATCAAAACACTTCCGGGGCCATGTGCCTCCCGCCCGCCGCCGCCGCCGCCGGGGCGCAGCTGTTACGTCACTTCCGTTGCTTGTTGCTTTTCCCGTTCCCGCCAAGCTGCGGGTTTCCAGGCGAAGCCGAACCGCAGGCGCTGTGGTGGAAGTCGCCTTGCGAGGTCGCCGCTCCGTTGTGACCCGCCATTTGCACCCCGCAGAGACGCACGGCACCAGTCGCGCAGGACCTCGTGGGATTGTTTCCTTTCCACCAGAAATTAAAGTCGGGGCAGTGGTGGCATGCGTTTAATCCCAGCGCTCAGGAGGCAGAGGCAGGCAGATCTCTGAGTTCGAGGCCAGCCCGGTCTACAGAGCGAGTTCCAGGACAGCCAGGGCTACACGCTGAAACCCTGTCTTGAACAACAACGACAACAAAGTTTAAAATCGCCCCATATGGCAATTTAATCTCGGTACTCAGCCGGAAGCAGGTGGATCTCTTGAGTTCAAGGTCAGCCTGATCAGCATAGCAAATTCCAGGCTCGCCGAGGCTAAACCTGCCTCAGAAAAATGAACTAAGATTTTCCTTTAGAGTCATTCGATCCATGGATCCATAATCCGTGGATCCATGATCGCTGAGCCTGCGAGAAACCTCATGGAGACAAGCAAGATGGCTCAGCAAGCCGAACTATCCCAGGTGGACGGTAGAAGGAGAGTAAAGGCTATTACCCAAATTCTTTGGTCAAATCAATCAAGTTTCGGTTCTGTCAGACAAGGCTATCTCCCTAAATCGAGGTTTGAGAAAATAGCATCCTTTAATTCCAGCAAGATCAGTTCAGGACAGCCAAGGCTACACAGAGAAACCTTGTCTCAAAAAATAAAAAATAAAACGACAGAAAGAAAGGTCCTGTGGACCAAGTGAAGCGGCTGTCTGGGGTATTGAATAAGAACACTCTGCGAGCTGCTGGCTCCTTTATATTCTGAGACAGCATTAGGTGTGAGAACGGCACATCAGAACGTCGAGGTGTAGCTGGGGTTAGGAGAACACCAACGCTGTGGAGGCTGAAGCGGAAACTTTTAGAATTCATTGGTGGCTTGGGTTACGTGGTGCGACCCAGTATCAAAAATCAAAAGATTAAGAAACAAATCGCAGTTTCTGGAAAATCCACAAAACCTAGAGGAGAAAGTGCATTGCACAGGGGTCATTTCTGTATGGTTGAGGACTGGGATGTGGCTGAGTAGGGTGAGGGCTTACCTAGCATTCGGGAGGCCTTGGTTGGATCCACAGAAATGCATGCACCAGGCTGAGCGATAACACAAACACAAAATCCCTGGTTCACGTTGGGGTATTCAGTATGTAGACTCATGTGCAGGACTTCATTTTGGTTTTCCTTTGTTCTGGGGTCCACTTAAATCCAACATATCTCAAACATCAGGTCAATGCAGGTGACAAAAAAATTATTGTAATCAAGAGTGCTGGACTGACAGGCCTGTGTCCCACACATTATAACGTGCCCTTTTTTCCTCCCTTCCTCTCTTCTCTCGCTTCTTCCCATTTCCCAAGACCCCTAGTTGCCCTGAACGACAACGTTGCTCAGGTGAGGATTCATCTCATTTGTTTCAGTTCACCAGGCCTCACAGTGCTGGGTTAGCAGCACCCAGTTTTATGGGGTGCTTGGCATCGATCCACAGGCCTGGTACCTGCGGCACAGGAACTGTACCAACCCGGCCTTTTCTTCCTGTTTTAAGGCATGTTCTCATGACGCTGTACCTGGTTGGCTTCAACGTCTTCATGCTCTCAGCTACCTGGGGCCTTTGCGTGCATACCTCCCCACTTCCCTTCTTCTACTTGTTTCCCACTTTCCCACAACGCTGAAAGCTTCATGTTGGACCCCTCACTGGCTCTGCACTAACACATTTCCAAACCTCCAGGTTAGAAATCTCTCACCACTCTTCTATTCCTATGAGCCTTGGCTCCCATTATTCATTTTACATCCTTAAGACTGTGTGCTGAGCTCACATCAGAAACACCTTCCACTCAAGAAGCCAAGACTATCTCCCTGCCTGCCCCTCTTTGCTTGAATACATTGTGTTTAATATTTGTTGTTGCTTTGTTTGCTTGTTTTTTAATGTTTATTTATTTATTATGTTTATAATGTTCTGTCTGCATGTGTGCTAGAAGAGGAGACTACATCTAAACGGTTGTGAGTCATCATGTGGTTGCTGGGAATTGAACTCAGGACCTCTGGAAGAGCAGCCAGCAGAAGCATGCTTAACCACTGATCCATCTCTCCAGCCCTGTTTGCTTGTTTTTTTAAAGACAGGGTTTCTCTGTATAGCCCTGACTGTCTTAGAGCTCACTGCATAGACTAGGCTGGCCAAGATCTACCTGCTTCTGCTTCCAAAGTGTGGGATTAAAACATGCTCCAGCTATTTTTATACTTTTTAAAAATTTATTTATGTATGTATACAATGTTCTTTCTTTTCTGTCTGCATGTACACCTGCAGGCCAGAAGAGGGCACCAAATGGCTGTGAGCCTCCGTGTGGTTCAGAGAATTGAACTCAGGACCTCTGGAAAAGCAGCCAATGCTCTTAACCTCTGAGCCATTTCCCCAGCCCTATTTTTATACTTTTAGAGCCTTGCAATTACCGAGGCAAGGTGGTACGTGCCCTTAATGTCACTCAGTACTCCAAAGCCAAAGGTAGGAGGATTTCTGTGAATTCAAGGTCAGCCTGATACATGCTGAGCTCCAGGAGAGCCAGAACTACATAGCGAGACCTTCTCTCTAAAATAAAAACAGCACAACAAGCGAACTGTTGTCTGGCAGGTGGGAGGGGCTGTGTTGTCTGGCACGTGGGAGCTGACCTTAGGGAAGTAGAGCAAAAGAGACTCCATGTTGGTCTTCATCTTACTTTATGACACTTTGCCTTTTCCCCTCACAGAAGGTGGAAGCTTCCAGCACATTGCCTGAGGGATGTGCACCATGACCTCTGGGGTACATGTGCTGGGCCAGAGGATGGAGGATGGACAATGAAAGATGGGGGCTGGACAGATGGCTCAGAGGTTAAGGGCACTGAGTTCAATTCCCAGCAACCACATGATGGCTCACAACCACCCACAATGAAATCTGGTGCCCTCTTCTGGCAAGCAGGCAGAATACTGTATAAATAATAAATAAATAAATCTAAACAAAACAAAAACCCACTGCTCTGGCAGTTTCAGATCTTTTAAAAAATATTTTTAAGAAAGAAAGAAAAATGATGGCTAAGGTTCACATCCAGAGCGCAGCTGTGAACTCCTGACTGGGAGGTTTGGATGTGTGTAAGTGGGAAAGCCGCTTGAGGGTGCAAAATATGTTCCCAGCATTATAGGAGAACAGAAAAGAAACACAGAGAGAAATGGGAAGGTCCATGAATAAGAGCAAAGTAAATTACATATGTTTATGAAAACACCATAATGAAACCCAGCACATTATATGTTGTTGACTTCGTTGTTGTTACTTTGAACCAGGGTATGTGTGTAGCACGGGCTGTTCTACAACTTGATTAATATAGATGAGTGCTCTAGCTGCACAGAAGAGGGCATCAGATCCCAGGGTAGATGGTTGTGAGCCACCTTGTGGTTGCGGGGAGTTGAAGTCAGGACCTTTGGAAGAGCAGCCAGTGCTCTTCACCTCTGAGCCATCTCCAGCCCCATGTTTTGTTACTTGTAAACTAGGCTGTCCCTGCGTTCACAGATCTGCCTGCCTCTGCCTCCTTAATGCTGGAATCCTTAAAGATGAGCCCTCTCAGGAATCCCTGCTTAGAGAGGGTCCAAACACATCTTGTGGAAGTTGAGCCCCTGAATTTTGTCACTGGCTAGTTATTTTTAGTGGGGTGTGGTGGTACAGACCTGAACTGGCAGCACTTGCCCAGGGTGGAGGCTCTCGGAGTTTGAGGTCAACCTGGGTTATCTCCTAATAAAAAGATTTGATCTTTTTTCTTTTTTTTCCTTCAATGACTATTTTATTATAGTTTGAGAGAGAAATATAATAAGGCAAACAGTTAAAAAAATCTTAGCAGCTCTAGGGAAGAGGGGCAAGGATAAGAGAAAGGAAGACAGCCATGCAATGAAAGCTGGTGAGCCGCTGGATGGGGTTTTTAGAGAAAGAATGAGAATGTCCAGAGTATCAGGGCAAGTAGTCTTAGGGTTCTGGCCAGTAGCCAGGGAAGAAATGAAAAGAAAAGGAAACACACACACACATGCATACACACACACACACACACACACACACACACACACACTCACATACACACACACACATTTTAGAATCTCAATATATAACTCTGGCTGGCTGGATTGGAACTCTGCATTTAGACCAGGCTGGCTTCAAGCTCACAGAGCTCTGCCTGCCTCTGCCACACAAGTTCTGAAATTAAAAGCATGCATGAGCCAGGAGCAGTGGCACACACATACCTGTAATCCCAGCACTTGGGGAGGTAGAGGCAGGGGGATCTCTTTAAGTTCAGGATCAGCCTGGTCTGCATAGCCAAGCCTACATGCACACATACACACACAAAAGCAAAAAACAAAAAACCATGGGGGGGGAAAAAAAAGCATGCATCACCATATGCTGCTAATAGTTACACTGTTTGACATACAATTCAGAAAAGTAGGCAGACTTACCAGGAAAGATCTGTAAGCCACTGATGAAGAAGGACATTTATTATTTTAAAAAATTATTTATATTCTGTGTATTGGTGTTTTGTCTGCATGTATGTCTGTGTGAGAGTGTCAGATGCTCTGAAACTGGAGTTACAGACAGTCGTAGTAACTCAGACAGTGCTGGGAATTGAACTCAGGCCCTCTGGAAAAGCAGCCACTGCTCTTAACCACTGAGACAAGCTCTCCAGCCCAAGAAACACTTACTCTTTTAAAAATAAAACAAACCCCTTATTTTAAAAAAAAGATTTACTTATTTTATGTACACTGGTGTTTTGCCTGCATGTGTGTCTGTCTGAAAATGTCAGATTCTCTGGAACTGGAGCTACAGACAGTGAGAGCTGCCATGTGGGTGCTGAGCACCAAACCCTGGTCCTCTGGAAGAGCAGCCAGTGCTCCCAACTGCTGAGCATCTCTCTGGCTTCCCAAACTCCCCCCCTCCCCTTTTTGAGACAAGTTTTTTCTGTGTGGCCTTGGCTGTCCTGGACTCACTCTGTAGACCAGGCTGGCCTCGAACTCACAGAGATCCGCCTGTTTCTGCCTCCTGAGTGTTGGGATTAAAGGCATGCACCACCATGCCCACAGAAAACCCTTATTTTAAGTTGGGTATAGTGACACATACCTTTAATCACAGCAGTTCATAGGCAGAGGCAGATGGATCTCTGTGAGTTCAAGACCAGCCTGGTCTATATAGTGAGTCTTAGGACAGCCAGGACTATGTAGAGAGACCCTGTCTCAAACAAACATACAAACAAAACCAAAAAACTTATTTTTATTTTATATGTAGGAGTGTTTTGCTTGTATGTATGACTGGTGCCCATGGAGCCCAGCAGAGGGCATCAGACACCCTGGGTCTGGGTTTACAGACTGTTGTAAGCCATCATATGGGTACTAGATATTGAATCCAGGTCCCCTGGAAGAACAGCCATCTCTGCAGGCCCCCTAACAATTACTTTATGGCCTTTTCACTTCTTTGCCCTATGGCCTTTAGTGTCTCCTCTGTACAATTTAAAAGAAAATGTGGTGACAATTCTTGAATTTTGGTTTCTTTAAAAAAACACACACACACACACACACACACAGAAATAGTATGTGAATAGGTTTTCATTTTAATCCCAGGTGTGGAGATATGGGGCTCCTTGGCAGCAGCTGACTACGATTTGCCTAGTGCTCTAGCAGAGGTGTGATTTTTGCCAGCCACAGACAGTTTCTGTGACGGCGTGATATTTGAAATTCTGGGAACTTTTCAGAGGCTGTATCAGTTCTAGAGCCGTGATCGGTGGGGTGGGTGGTTGTTGGTTGTTGAGGGGGGTTGGTTGCAGTTTGTTAGTAGAGGAGAATACCAACCATTCAGTTTTACCAGTGAAGCCTCAGGATCCAGATGCTGGGCTGAAAACCTGCAAGCCCAGAGAAGCAGAGAAAGCACCCAGCTGACCTTACTACTTAGCTCACGTCCCAAAGGAAAAAGCCAAAAACCAACAGCTAAAAACCGAAAGCCCGAGGTCAAAAGCTTGCTAGCTCAGCTGACAGCCCAGATGGAACAAGCCAAAAGTTCTTTCTTCTTCTCCACAATGTCTCAAATACTCTCCAACTTAAGCTCCTTTTTTTCTGTTTAATGCCTGTCATTTGGTTACTTGCTCCACCTCTTGATTTAGGGTTAACTTTATTAAACCCTGTGTACAGGAAGCTCTTGGAATAAAGGTGTGGGCTAGGGCTGAGCCACACCAAACAAGAAACAGGTTTTTACAGTTCACAATCTCAGGGTTCATAATAGGATCAAATATCCTGCAACAATCAGATTCAAGGATCTCTCTTTCTTTCTCCCTTCTCTTCTTTCTCCCCTATTTAGTGGTAGGAGGTGAAACCAGGGGGATAAAGGGTAGGAAAAAGAAGAACCCACAAAGCAGTAAAAGACCACCTTCAGAAAGGTCTTTGGAGCAGCAGTTATAATTCTATATGTAGCTATAGGAATCTGTCCAAAGGGTTGAAAGGAAGATGGGAGTGAGCCTGGAGAGTACTTGCCTCTTAGCTGCTGCTGCTTTGTCTTTTCTGTTTTGTGTCACACTGTAGCACAGGCCTGTCTGGAACTCAGCATTTTAGCCCAGGTTATCTCTAAACTCATGCCCCAGACTCCCAGCTGTTGGGATCGTTGACATAAGTCATCATATGTATGACTCTTTTGTCAGTTTACCCCAACATTCTTAGTGCTGGGGATTGTAGAAATTACAGTTGCTGAGAATCACACACATACATGGGGGTCATTTTAAGAAGGGACGTTTAAAAAACAAGTAAAACAGCAGCAACAGCTTGGTCCTTGAAGGAAAGCTAACACAGAAGTTCCCTTCAGGATGAATTTATTAATAAAAGGGCCTCAAGGTTGTGATGAGTTGAGGCGGTACAGAGCAATACAACCCATGGAGATATGAGCATAATGGGAGTTTAAGGAAAGACAAACTTTGCTCTGAAGCCTGGAGAGGAGCATCATTAAGAGTGATAATCAGGGAGCTGGTGAAGGAGTCTGGCAATGGAATTTTGCCTCTTGGCCTTGGCAGATATGAGTTTAATCTAACGTTCAGTTTCTCAGAGATGGACCTTGGCGGTGTCTCCAGCGGGGTGCTCTGTCCCTGAGAACTAGATAACAAACCCTGCGTAACCTTGAGTGAATCTTCGGATGTTTTGCCAAGTGAAACAAATGGGCTGTTTCTGTGAGAAAGTTGCTTGTGGCTCTCTGCTTTAAAAAAGCTGTTTGAGTGCCTAATAAAGGAGTCCTGATCAGAAACCTGTCTTGACTCCATTCTTTGTGTCTCTGTCCCTATCATTCTCGCTCCCTCTTTCAGGTAGACCCTGCTCGACTTGCCTGAGGGACGGGTCAAGCTGGAGAGATGGCTCAGAAGTTAAGAGCACTGGCTGCTCTTCCAGAGGTCCTAGGTTCAATTTCTAGCAGCCCATGGTGGCTCATAAAGGGATCTGATGTCTTCTTCTAGCATGTAGGTGTACATGGAGACAGAGTACTTCTACATAAAAAAAAAAAAAAAACATTATAAATAAATTAATTGTAAAAGTGAGAAGGAGAGAGTGACATAGGGAAAGCATGAGAATGTAATGCCAGGTTCACAGGACCCTCAGAGACCACCAGGAGGTGACTTGATGCAATAGCAAGAGAGCTTTATTATGAGAGTGATCGAACTCGGGACCCAGGTCTCACTGACGCAGCAGTAGAGAAGTGGGACCTGAGCCCTGAGTGAACAGGATTTTTAAAGGGAAAGTCTGTGAGCAGGGGGTTTCCATGGCAGCAAGCAGGGGGGGCCCAAGCCTTGGCGTTACAGAATTGGGTGAAGTTTAACAGGGCAGGGTGACCTTTTCTGAGGCACACAATCACAATGGCTATTTTTCTAAACTATATCTGAAACATTGGGGAGAATTTTCCCACCTGATTTCCAAACGATTCTCACTGATGATTGCCAGGGAGATTGTCTCTATTTTCCATGAAGTATTTATCCTGTGCTATTTCCTGGAGGCTGTTGCTAGGAGAGTTAACTTTGTTTTCTGCCAGGTGCACATTTTGTGATACTTCCTGGTGCCTGAATTCAGCTCCCAGTCAAGATGGCTCTTTACTCAGGCTAACTATACCCAGGCTAACTTAAACTCTTCAAGAGAGACACAGGCACCACTGGGATGGGTGAGTCTTTGAGAGAACACTCATCTTCACACCAAATTCCCTAAAAGAGTCTGGGGCTAATCCCCAGAACACAAGGGCCTGATTTTCTTTATAAACTCTCAGGGGTTGGGGGATATGTCACATCACATCATTTAGTTCAGCATAGCTCATGTGACAGGGAACTATAGAGGAATGGTAATTCACAACATGGCTGTTTTGGCAAGAGATCACATCCAGAGACCTTCTAGGTCTGTGTGATCAGGCTGGACTACAACCATGCCATTAATCCAGGAGGCAAGCAGATCTGAGTTCAAGGCCAGCCTGGTATAGAGCAAGTTTCAGGTAAAGACAGGCTGAGCCAGGTGGGGTGGTACATGCCTTTAATCCCAAACGATGAAGGTAAAGTTAGCTTGTAGAAGGAAGGACCCAGGTTTGAAAGGGATGTCTAATTGAGTGGCAGAAAAAGTGAAAGACTTGATGGAATAGGATATGCCCACCTCTCACCAGAAAGAAGGGAGAGGAAAGGGAAGCTACTTAAGGGGCAATACAGAGGGAGAAGCGGAGGCAGTTTCTCCAGGACAGTAATAGAGAGACAGGTTGCGGAAAGAGAACCCAAATGAAGACCAAATGAGACAGAGAGTAAGGACCCAGAAGATTAAAACAGATTTCTGGAGTTAGTTTGAGACCAAGCAGAGAAAGAGAGAGAGAGAGCAGGAGAGGAAGAGAGAGAAAAAGAGGGAGAGAGTGGCCCACCAGCCACTAAGTACCTGGCCCAGATGAATGTTATAGGACACAGGTACTGACATAGGATGTTGTCAGAACTGTAAAGGCAGGCCGGTTGATGGTTTGCACAACATAATAGCTCCAGCACTCCTGAGGAGATGGATTCAGGAGGAACCCTCCCTACTCATTCTAATTCCAGGCCTAGTAGTTACTAACTCCCTGTTCAGCCTGGCAGGGGAGGGAGGGTAGCAGTCCTTGAGTCCTTGGTCCCTAGTCCCATGAGTCACCTTCTGAGCTGACCTCAGCACACCTCACACACCTTCCGGCACTTTGATTCTCTGAACTCTATCCGTTCTTCCTTTTCCCAGGCAGAAAATTCAGACTCATTTATTTTGTCACCTGCTTCCTCTGGGTGATGCAGGGCTCTGGATGGGAGCCGAACTTGACCCTGCTGGTACTCTACTCATAGGAAAAGGCTGTACCATTCTGAAGGATAAAGGTTTTCCTCCCTCTCCCTCCCTTCCTCCCTCCTGTCCCCTTTCACTTACTTCCTTCCTTCTTTCTTCCCAGGGCCTGGTGCAAGATAGGCAAGCAACCAGAGCTACACTTCTTGCCATCCATGTTTTTTGTTTTTTTCAGGTCTCCTGTAGCCCAGGCTGGCTTAAATTCTCCACGAGACAAACCTGAACTCCCCACACGGTTGTTGGTTCATCAGCCAGCATCCATCCTCCAGCTGGAACCTCACTGGCTTCTCTCTTCCACCTTTCTCCACCCCCTTTTCTTTCACCTTTTCAACCCCCTGACACTAGATAAGAGGAAAACAAAACAAAACAAAACAAAAAAAAAAAACAAAAAACGGAAAGGAAAGAGATCCCTGAATGAAGCCATGGGTCAGAAAGGGGGCGATGTCATCCTTAGACTACTTCCTGCCTATTATGGGTGTTGAGCTCCTTGGGAAAGTTTTATCTTTGCTGTCAGGATACCTAATTTTTTTTCTTTTTTCTGTTTCTTCTTTGTGCATGACTACTTAACAAATGGTGATCAATGACAACTAACAATCCACGACGCCTATAGGGCCCTAGCGTTTATACCCTCTGGAAAAATCCTTAGAATTCCAAACATCACACAATTGCAGAAACTATCTGCAGCTGGCAAAGTCACGCCCCTGCTAGAGCCCGAGGCAAATCACAGCCAGCTGCTGCAAAGCAATCCTATATCCCCACACCTGGGATTAAAACAAAAACATATTCTTATAATATTGCTATGGTTTAAAAAAAAAAAAAAAAAAGACTTATTTACTATTTATACAGTATTCTGCCTGCATGTGTGCCTGCACACCGGAAGAGGGCACCAGATCTGATTACAAATGGTTGTGAGCCACCGTGTGGTTGCTGGGAATTGAACTCAGAAGGACAGCCAGTGCTCTTAACCTCTTGGCCATCTCTCCAGCCCTATAGCTGTGTTTTTTTTAAAGAAACCAAAATTCCACAATTCTCACTGCAGAGATCCACCTGCCTGTTTCCTGGCTGCTAGGATTAAAGGTGTGTGGCACCACTGCCTGGCAGAGCTCATTCTTGTGATTAAAGGTCTCAAGTGCTTTGCTATTAGCAGGGTATTTTGCAAGGGAATTTTGTTGTCACCGTCCCTGAAGCTTTAGTTGTGAGAATCGTCACATGCGGAGTTTTTTTACCCCAAAATTTTGCTGTGTTTAAATGTGGAAGAAAATTAAAGCATGCGATCGGACTCTCGGGAAGTTTTGATCCAGTCCGACTGGCCAAGTCTGGCTATACGGAATTTTCATTCTCACCTCTTTGCGGTCTTCCTGCTAGTCATGACACCTGCAGGGACCTCACAGCACATGAGCTTAGCCTTTAGCCTTCTGAGCTTCCAGGAATGTGAGCCAACACATTTCTGTCCTTTACAAGTTACCCGGTCTCGGTCTTCTGTTACAGTAACAGAAAATGGAATAAGACAACTTTCCTGGCTTAGACCCTGGGCTGCTGCTCTCTCCCTGGATTCACCCTTCTGAAATGCAGATTGAACTGTCTTTTTTTAAGATTTATTTAGGCTGGTTGTGTCATCACACACCTTTAATCCCAGCACTTGGGAGGCAAAAGCAAGTGGATTTCTGTGAGTTGGAGGCCAGTCTTGTCTAGAGAGTGAGTCCAGGGCAGCCAGGAATGTTACAGAGAAACCCTGTCTCAAGAGAAAGAGAGAGAGAGAGATTTATATATACTTCATGTGTGTAAGGGGTTTTCTTCATACATGTGCAGTGTGTGCATGTTTGGGACCTGCGGAGGCCAGAAGAGGGCACTAGCCCCCCTGGAACAGGAGTTACAGACAGTCTGGAGGTCTCCAGGTAGTGGATGGAAACCAAACCTGAGTCTCCTGTAAGATCAAGTGCTGTTAACTGCTGAGCTGTCTTCTCGTCTTCTCCAGTCCCAGGTTTGCCCTGGCCAGCGGAGCTTGTTATTATCGGGGATAGAAGAGAAACCGAGTCCAAGCAAACAGGTGCTTGTCAAGGACTAACTTTACTGAGCAGAATCAGCTTTTATAAAGGGTTCAGGATGAGGAAGTAGGGTGGGTGAAACGTTACAGATTCTTCTCGGCCAGGGGCCTGAAACATCTTATGATAAGCCACGGTTCTGTGAGCACATCTCTGCTGTTGCCAAGCAGTATGTTTACCGCAGGTAAGGGAACGGACATCTCCAAGCAGTATGTTTACCGCAGGTAAGGGAACGGGCAAATTGAGGCAAGTTGGTGAGCTTCCACAGGTGGTCCCTGACACAGGTTTGTCTCTGATCCTCTTCCTGGCTCCCCAAAACTCTCAGCTCAGATGCCTAAAGCAGCCTGGCTCCTTCCTGCTTTCCTGGCCTCAACCCCTAAGTCTGTTCTATCCCCGCCCCTCATGGCTCCCTTATAACACTAACCCCTCTCCTCTTCCTGCCTCACTGACAACCCCGCTCCACCTCCCCTACAACCTGTTTTCTTTGTTCACACTAAATTCAAGCTGGTTAGGTGTGGGAGTAAGACTGTGAGGTGGAGCAAGGACCTGGGTTTCAACCCCCTTGCAACAACAACAAAACACACAAAAAGACAAAACCCGAACCATCACTAACAACAAGAAAAGCAAACCAAACAAAAAACTCCAAAGGAATTAAGCCTGTACCATCTCCTCCCAGAAACCTCTCATCATCTTCCTTGGACTGAGCCAGGTCCCTCCTCAGCCTTCTCAGGTTGCGTAAACTGCTGAGGTGAGTCAGCCCTCAGTCTCCTAAGGGCAGGTTCAGCTGGGCACCACCACCTTCCTGTTGCCCAGTTTCCGGTAGTTCCCAGCTCCTGGCATCATCCGTGAAGAACCCTTAAGTGTTCTTTGTAATAAAGTCTCATGTAATTCAGACTGGCCTTGAACTCCTAATCCTTCTGCCTCCACCTCGAGAGTGCTGGGATCATCAGTGCAGGAGTCTTACCACATCTGGCTTAAGTTTCTGTTCTTGTATTCATGTATCTCCAACTAGCATTTAAGGCCTTTTGGTGGACAAAGCCAGCCAATTAATTCATTCCTGTTGCTGTTCTGCAGGGAGAAGATCATTGAGTGGAAAGTGCTTGCTGTGGTTTTGAATCATTTTGCTCTTAGTTACTTCTGTATTTCTCTCGAAAAGTAGGGGGCTCTAATACAGCATCTTGCAACAAAGATGTGGTTTCCACGGAGACCTGCAAGTTCTCCCTCTCATCAAGCTCAGGCCCTACAGGGCAGAGGAGGAAAATAAAGAGCAGCCAGCCGCCAGAGATAACTTGGATCAAAGGTAGCAGCCAGACGGGAAGTTCTGCCCAGACACGTGGCTGGACAGAAGTTGGTAGGAGACTGCGGAGCGGACAGACCTGGAGGAGCCTCAGCCGCCGTGATTAACCTTGAGGATGAAGAGGATGACATTGCTCCGGTGGCTGATATTCCTGACCCCCTGGGGAGTCGCAGTTGCTGAACTAGGTACCGCCTCAGGGAAACCTGCTCCGTCTTTGCTTTCTACTGGGAACGGGGGTGGGGGTGGGGGATGGGGTCTGGGCTGCTGGGATCAACTCACAGAGGCGCAGAAAACGTAAGGCAGCTTAGAGGTTAAAGTGCAGAAGAGTTAGCCATCAAGGCTGTTTGGGTGGTATAGCTCAGTTGGGAGACAGACTTCAAGGGCAGCCTAGGATACATGGAACATGGTTCCAAAACTAAAACAGAACAAAACAAACAACAACAACAAAAAAAAAAAAAAAAAAAAAAAAAAAACAAAGCCGGGTGCGGTGGCACTTGCCTGTAATCCCAGCACTTGAGGAGGCAGAGACAGGTAGTTCAAAGTGAGTCCAGGACAGCCAAAGCTACACAGAGAAAAACAAACAAATAAAACAATAATAGTAATTAAAAAAAAAAAAACCGGATAGGCTACTTGAGCTAGAGGATTTTAAGTGGGAGCAGCCTGCCAGAGGCCGGACACTGACTTTGCCAGTGGGACGCCGAGTTGGCTTAGGGTTCGGTTCTTGAGAGCCAGCCACTGAATGGAAGCAGGTGGCCAGAAAGATTCATGAACTCAATCAGGACGCTCTGATTGAAGGCTCAAGTATAGCTCTGTGGTTGTCCAAATGAGCGGGATCCTTCCTTGGGATTCCAACAAAGAAACACACAAAACACACAGGCTAAGGGTTGGCAAGCTAGCTCAGCGTGCAAGGTGTCTGTCACCAAGGCTGATAAACTGACAAACAGAGGAGTTCAGTTCCCCAAGTCCACATGACGGAAGATAAGTTGCCTTCTGACCTCCACATGAGTAGAGTGGTGTATGCTCACCCAGTAGATAAATATTAAAAAAAAAAAAAAATTAGTTAAAAGCCCATCTCTGTACCCTGGGTGAGTGTAGGAACCAGGAAGAAAGCAGAAAAGAAAATTCAGGTCATCAAGGAAGAAACATTTCCTCAGTTGGGACAGAATAACAACCAAAGAGAAAACCAGCATAAGCAAAATTCGTACCGTTCCAAGGTGACCTTGAAGGCTTTTATTTTATTTTTTTCCACGAGACGAGGTCTCGCTGTGCAGCCCTGGCTAGCCTGGGAGTTGGCTATGTAGCTCAGTCTGGCTTTTCTACTCGAGATCCATCTGCCTCTGCCTGTCAAGGGTTGGAATAAAGGCGAGTGTCACCACACCAGCCAAAATTACAAATCAGAAAAGCAGTCAGGCCAGTAGGGCAGATCCACAAGCCACTGCTGGAGAAAGATTATTGTTTTACATGTGTGGGTGAGTTGCCGGCATGCCTGTGTACCATATGTGTGCCCGGTGCCTCTGGAACTGGAATTACAGACAGTCTGGAGCTGCCATGTGGGTGCTTGGAATTGAACCTTCGACCTCTGGAAGAGCAGCCAGTGCTCTTAACTACTGAGCCCTCTCTCCAGCCTCTGTGCTCATGATTTTTTTGCTTAATACCTTCACAACAATTTAGCTTGAGAAGTATTTTCATCCCCATTTTACACAGAAAATCTGAGCTGGAGACAAGTATCCAGGATTACACAGCTAGCGCGCCTGGACCTGAACCCAGGCTGTGCAGCTGTGGCCAGGGACGCTGAGTGACTTCAGTGACTTATGCTTGGCATTAGGTTCTTGGAAAACTGTCTTTTAAAAACTTATTTGAAAATAAAGGAATAAAAGCCTTAATAAAAGCTTAATAAAAAGCTTAATAAAAGCTCCTCCACACACAGCAGACACTCACGCTGTGTGAACCCAGCTGTCGCCTTCCACCTTGGAGGCCCCAGGGATCGCACTCAGGTCCTCCGGCTCGTTGGCCGCACCTTTACTGCTGGGCCATCTTGTACAGTACAGATGATGCAGTGTCTGGATGCCTCCTGGGTTGCCCAGGCTGGCCTTGAACTCCTGAGCTCCAGTGACCCTCCTGACCATCTGTCCCCCAAGTGGCCACGACCACTGGCACACACCACCACATCTGGGTAGTCCCAGCAGACCAGGTGCTGTTAACCACCATCCTCATCTCACCCAAGGCTCGTGTGATCTCGGACCCAGCGCCTGCCCGAGATCTCAGTCAGGGCAAACATTTTGCTCATTTGCTGTAAGCTGCATGCCCCATTTTTTTTTTTTTTAAGGACTATCTTTTCTATTTTCTTCAAGTTTGCTGGAATGCACATATGTATTAAAAAAAAAAAATTAAAAGAGAATTCCAGGAGCTGGAGAGATGGCTCAGCAGTTCAGAACGTGTGTTGCTCTGGCAGAGGACCGGCTTTCCCGTTCCCAGTATGCATGTTAGGAGACTCACAATTGCCTGAAAGTCTAGCTCCAGGGGCTTCCACACCTCTGGCCTCCATAGGCACCTGCGCTCACAAGTACACGAACTCTCACATACACATAATTGAGAATAGCAAAAAGGAAAAATAAATTTTAAAAAGCCTGTCTCGGGCTGGAGAGATGGCTCAGTGGTTAAGAGCACTGTCTGCTCTTCCAAAGGACCCGGGTGCAATTCTCAGCACCCACATGGCAGCTCATAACTCTGCACCTCTAATACCAAGGGACCTGACAGCTTCACACTAATATACATAAAATTAAATAAATTATTTAAAAAGTTAAAAAAAAAAAAAAAAGCCTGTCTCTATGGCACATGCTTTTAATCCCAGGGAGGCAGAGACAGGCAGATCTCTGTGAGTTCAAGGCCAGCTTGGTCTACAAATCAAGTCCAGGACAGCCAAGGCTACACAGAGAAACCCTGTCTCAAAAAGAAAAAAAGCCCCCAAAAGAATCCCATGGTATTGAGGCAGCTTTCTGGGGTCCCACTCGAGGTTTAATAATAATGAAGACATGTGGAGACATCTGTGGGGTACGAGGCTGTTAGCTTGTTTGCCGGGGCTGTCCCTCACCTACCCATCTAGACCACCCGATTCTTGGCTCTGCTCCTGCTCTGCATCTGTCCCTCTGCCCCAAGATCCAGCCGCCAGCCCTGTATTCAACAAGAGCCACTTTCCTTTCACATACAAAAAAAAAGTTATTGGCGAAGAGGGAGAAGTTCTACACCTTACTTATTCTGAGCCCCACAGCAGGACCCCGCTGGTCTGTATTTTACAGCTGCTCTTGGGCCAGACAGAGGGCAGGGTGACCTTCCTGAATTTCCCCCACAGCAGCTTGCTTTTTTTTAATATGATAATCTCAGAGAATCTCTTTTGGGGTAGGTGGAGGAAGTGACAAATATTTACATATCCTGCCAGCACCTGGAGCCGCTCCCACAGCAAAGAACAATTGAAAATACTAGGACACTAGCTCGGTGCCACGGCGCACACTTGTGATCCAAGCGCCCTGGGAGTCAGGGGCAGGCGGATTTCAGTGGGTTCAGGACAGCCAGGGCGACACAGAGAAACCCTGCCTCGAAAAAGAAAAAGGGAAAAAGGAAAGAAGAAAGAAAGGCAATACAGGGACACACTTTCATAGTCAGCTGATACAGTGTAGGAACAGGAAACCTGGGTTTTCAGGGTCTTCCAGTGAACAGGGGACTGCCTCATTGCCAGTCAAGCAGCAGCCATCTCCATGAGCCGGGAGCTGTGTATTGTACCACCTTTAGCCAAGAGCGGGGGTACTGTCCCAGGCAGCTATGCGACACCCCGCTGCTGTACGTGTCACCCCCCAGTGGGAGCCGGTGAGGTCAGGAGTGCCCCCTCCCCCGCCCCCAAGGCTGCCTCAGGGCCGAGGGAGAGGGCTGGCCAGGGAGCATGGCAGCTTCCTCACCTGTAAGACAGGACGGGTCCACGCGACCGGGGAAGGTGTTTGGAGGGGTGGTTGTGCCGTTAGCACAGGAGGTGCTGTGCACACACTTGAGCTTGGGTCGGGGCGCACGTGTGGAAGCTGAAGGACAGTTTGCAAAGGTCAGTTCTCTCCCTCCACCACTCGCAGCCCTGGCATGGGACTCAGGTTTTCAGGGTTGGCAGCAACCACGGTACCTGCTTTTTAAACATTTAAATATATATATATACAGAGCATAACCATGATTTTAAAAGTCAGAACTAGAAAAACTCAGAATTTATCAGTGAACACAATTTAATCTTTAGAACTAGAAGTGAGTGGCTCCATCCCTCTGGTTTCTGACGGAGAGCTGGCTGAAGCTGACACTGGCTGAAGCCGGCGGGAAGGGGCGGGGTAAACTGCCGCTCCACTGAGCAGTCCTGAATCCTGCTCAGCTCTGCCGCTGGCAGAGGCAGGTCTTAGGCCGATTCTGAGGGTTTGAGCGTTCTCAACTGCCCAGTTCTCCGCAAGCCATCCAAGCCTGGCCCTCGGGAGAGGAGTGGGAAGGAGACAAGTAGTGCCCCCCCCCCCCCCCCCCCCGTTCCTCCTGCTCACCGAGCTACAGCTCTGCTCCGAGCCTTCTGCCCCAGCCCACCTGGGAGCCTTTTTCTTTGTTTTTGGGTGGAAGGGAAGCAGGCTATGAGACTTAGCAGTTTCTTTCCCTGACTCTGTTTCATCCTCACTATCTAGCTCCTAAATAATTTTTGCTCTCAAATTACAGAAATCTGTTTGAGCTCCTTTATGAACACTTGAAATAACCTTAGAAGTACCTCTCGCTCTCTGTTTTTTTGACTGCTCTAATTCCCAAGTAACTTTTTGGCTTTTGAGATTATTTTTTGTTTACCCTTATCCTTGCGCCTTGAGGGACTCCTGCAGTCCCTGTAAGAATAAATCTTGTTTACTCAAATCTTGTCCCGTAACTCGTCGTTCTGACTTACCTCTCGGATCAAGCTCACAGACGGGTGGCTCTGTGGAGATCTTATGTAGTTTTAGTTCCCGGTGGAAACGCTGAATCCTTGTGTATTTTAGTGGCCACTTGAAGAACGACGTTCCATCCAGATCTTTAGGTCATGTTGGGCGCCAGATATGCCCTGACCCTCGGGGCTTCAACGGGGTTCCTAAAGTAGGAGAATGGAAGGAATGGGGGGAGGGGACAAGAGATGCAGGAATGGAGCCACGTCTATTCATCTGATCAAGGTTTCCATTTATTAGAAATTTTTATCCAACTTATATAGGGAGAAGACAGGAAAGGGGGAAGGTTAATCTCCTGCTGCAGGAAATAGGAAGAGTGCTTTCATGGGTTAAATATTGTACCTGCAAGATACCATAAGGATGGTTTCTAAAGTTATCTTACGGATGCTCTAACAAAGGATGTCCTCACAATCTGTCACCCATGATTTAGGGTCTTAGATAACTCTTTCACTAAATGGCTTTAGGTCTCCACTAAATGACCTTTGCTCTCTATTTGGCTTTGGCTTCAGTAACTACCTTTGTCTCCACTAGATAGCTTTGGCTCCTGGCAAGCTGGCATTATAGTAGTGGGATGTCCCATTTGTATGAATGCACTAGGATCTACCCATTGAGTTATCTCTCTAGCCCCAGGCTGGCCTTGAACTTCTCATCTTCCTGTCTCCGCCTCCTAAATTCTTCGACTAGAGGTAGGCATGACTATACTTGCCTTGCCGGGTGCGCCCTCTCCTTCCTTACGGCTGACATATAATAGCCAGTTTCCTGGGATTAAGGTTAATTGTCCAAATGGTGCCCTGTCTGGCTTTAGAGAGGCTGACTTTGAACTCATCTGTCAAGTGAACAGTGGGGGCACAGACCTTTAGTCCCAGCACTCAGGAGGCAGGCAGATCTCCAAGTTCCAGGCCAGCCTGATGTACAAAGTGAGTCCAGAACAGCCAAGGCTAGACACACACACACACACAAATAACCTATCTTGAAACCCCTCACCCCCCAAAAAACCTTACTTCAACCATTTTGCCAGTTATTTGGAAGGCTGAATGGAGAGATCACCTGAACTCTTGAGGGGAGAGGGGTGCGGTTCAGTAGTAGAGCATGCAGGAGACCCTGAGTTTGACACACACACACACACACACACACACACACACACACACTCACACACACCGCACTCAGTAGTGCTAGGGAGACTGGGTGTAGTTTCATTTTTACTAGAAAGTGACAATTGGCCTTACCTCACCACCAGCCAGGACTTTCGGGAATGAAGAAATGTGCACTTTGGCTGATACCAGAGAAACCAAGTGGCTGCTTGTGGTTAATTGAGAAAGATCCTCCTTGAGGCCGGGTAATGGCTTCTGCTCGGGTCAGGAGTCGGGGGTGGTTGATACCAGACAGAAGTTGATATCAGCTTGCTGCATTAGGCTGGCTAGCTTGCCCTAAAACAGGCCACAGGCATGAGCTAGCAGATGCTCGGGTACTCGGAAGGCACGCCAGCTAGTCCAGCTGTTGATTAGGATGGGCTACTTCATTCCATTATTCTGGTTTACAGTTTTTGTTCCCACGGGAATAATTTCAAATCTGCTAGGGGTTGAAATCTGTGTGGAAAGGTTAAATCCTACTGCGGGGCTTTTGTGGTTTAATAATAAAGAGGGAGACATCTATACAGCTTAAGGCTTGGCGTTTTTGTTTTTGTTTTTTTCCTGTGGCAGTCTCCCAGCCAGCTTTTAACTTAGCGGGGCTTCTCTGCCTTCGTGTCTTTCTACACGGCTGCCTCTGCCTAGCCCCTCCCCCATTCTTCTTTCCTCTCCCGATGCTCTCTCTATTCAGTCAACCTTTGTCCCCAACTTCTTCTCCAGCTCTTTATTATGCAAAGAGACACATTTCTTGCTCAGTCAGTGTCTTTGGAGGCTATGTGACCTTCCCCACCTCAGCTTGCCTTTCTTTTTTGGGCCAGGAGAAATTGACAAACATTTACATTTCCTACTGGCCGCGCCCGCCCAGCAATTAAGGATTGAGAACACAAGGACACACTTTTTCATAGCCAGTAAATACAATATTTGTGGGTCCTCCCAACAAAACTCCACTATAAACAAAGGTTCCATGTAGGTAAAAAAAAAAAAAAATCAAAATGCAGGCACCTGTAGTCAAATAAGACGCCCATCTAAAACACTAGGGTACTGGGCTGGTGGGACCGTAATCTCGTCTGTTAGTATGTTAGTAAAAACGATGCCGTGCACACAGCAGATATTATATGAAAGAGATTTATTGGATGGAGGTGGAGAGATAGAGGGAGAAAGGAAAGAGAGAGAATGATGAGGGACCCCAGGAAAAAAGCGAGGCAGAGAGAGCAAGAGAGGAGAGTAAGAGAGACACAAAGTGGCGGGTTTGTCCTTTTTTAGCTTGTGCATGGGCAGCTGAACTGGGCCAGCCATACACCTGGTGGGCCACACATGATGACGTAGGTAGGAAGGCAACCCAGAAGCAGGCTGCCTATGTTAGGCCCAGCCTTAGCCTAATTTCAAGAAGGTATGAAGAGAATCCAGGAGACTAACCATCGAAGTAAAATCGCAAGAGGTTTATTCTGACCATTGCGCAGTGGGGTCACCCCTGCTGGTCAGCAGGGAGTGGCCCCGGGAGACAAAGGCCTTAGGTTTTTAAAGGACAAAGCGTGGGAATTTCCAGGGGTTGCAATCTTAGCGATTTAGGATTGGATGAGGTATTTAACTTTTAAAATAATAGGTTGGCACCTGTAGGTCTGGTCAGCCCTGTCGTAATATCTGATCTTCAAGTCAGTTTGGACTTCCCTGCCATATGAGATACAGCCAAAGTTAATGGTGGGAGAGTGATTAACTCATCCCGTGTCTGTTCTGAGGAGTGGGGGCTACAGGCTTTGGGTCAAAGGTCAGGATTGGGGCCATTTGGCTCAGTTTCCAAACAAAGTTTATCTCACAGGTGCCAACCAGTGATTTTTCTCTCCACTTAGTAGAGATCTCTGCTTGTTCTCTTCCTTATCTCTGCCCTCACAGATGGCTAGTGTCAGGAACTTATACATTCCTCTGTTCTCTGGAGAAGCACTAAGAACTTGAAAATATAAGTTATAAGGCAATTAAAAGAAACACAGGTTACAAAGTTAGTCTGATTCTTTCACCTATATGCTAACTGTCTCCCTGGAGAGTCTGCAAAGTTCAGAGGTTAACGGGCCTGAAAGCATGTGGCCAATGGCCGGGTATCCTAGGGCTCAGACTCTCTAGGGAGATGTGACTGCTGAGCTGTAGGACTTCTGCCTTTGCCATATGATTTCAGGCCTGTTGACCTCTGAACCTTTGCTTCCTTATCAGGGCAGTGAAGATAGTAATCCAAACTTTCCAGGGCTTTGGGCAGGGCAGCTGTAAAGCACATTAGAAGGGTAATGATTTGCTTAATCAGTCATTTATATCTTAGCAAGTTTCGGGTCCTTTTCTCAAATTAGGCATAGGTCAGGAGCGGTGGGCAAGGTTTTTTTTTTTTTCTTTTTTTTGGTTGTCAAGATCTTAAAATCACCCAGCAGGAAAGTTGAGGACCTGTTTGGGTTCCACATTCATGTCCTGGTTCTAGCCCCAAGTTCAGCTTCCTGTAGGGAAGCTGTTTAAGGAAGTGAAGGAGGAAGTGACGGGGTGGTGGAGGATGAGGTAATCCCCAGGCTTCTCCCTCAGCTGGAAACACAGGACTGAGGGCACAGGTTGGACCTGCTTTCCATGTACTGTCGAGAGCTGGGTGGCCATGTGCTTGAGAGACTCACACGGGAGGATCCTGGGTTCAAAGCCAAAGAGAGGCTGGCCACATAGCCCCGTGCTCTACCTCACCAGCTTCTTCCATCTCCTTTCTCGGAACTGCACCAGCCTCTCTTGGTTTGGATCGAAATCCAGTCAGCCACCATGAACAACATGCTTCCCATCAGCCTGTGCTCATGTCCTGGATCACCAGCTCCCGTCTTCCGCTCTGATCTGCTCACACTCATCTCCACACATACTCCCCAGGGACTGCAAGGCCTCCCAACTCATGTGTTAGTGTAAGCCTTCTCCCTCAGGGTAGATATTTTGCTCATATCCCATGGGGCCTGCCAGGGCCTGTATCTGTTGACACAGTCTCTCTGAGTGGCCCGGCTTGCCCAAGGCCCCGTAGCTCCGAGGTGGAATCGGAGTGTTTAACTGTCCCGCCCCGCGGGACTCAGTTATTCGTGGGGGCGAAGGGGGTCAATCCTGAAAAAGATGGGGGAGAGAGAGAAAGGACACAAGCAGACGGTTGCCGGTCAAGTGTCTCTTTTATTGAATTTTGGTGTTTCTTTTAAAACGTGGTTTTGGCAGGGCGGGGGAGAGGGGCGAGAAAGGGGAGTAGTAGTGGAAAAATACCAAGGCCCTTGGTGGGAAGTTCCCAAGGCTAAGAAGGTGGGTTAAAGAGTTACAAGGCCCAAAGATAACATCGGTGGTCACAACGGTGGTCACGGATGTGTCCCAAAGCAAACAGTTTTGGGAACAATGGGTTGTAAGAAGCTATGGCCTGCTGGCGCCCAGTGCTAATCTGGCAGGTCAGGCCCTTAGGAAGGGTCCCAGGGCTTTGCTCCCAACATTTAACCTGCACCCTTTTCTCAGCTCTACTTGCACACCAGCACCCCACTCAGCGCTATGAGGGTCACGTGGTCTCATCCCTTATGTACCTGCTGTGGGTACTGGGATGGGCAATTGTGAGACCCTCTCCACAAGGTCACAGGCTGGGCAGAGCTGGGCTGGGGAACTTTTTCTTGAAATCTGGCGTCCAGAGGAGCCTGCGTTTGCCTTGGGGCTTCTTCCTCATCCAGCACTGAGGAGTGTTCTCTTTTCCCACAGGGAGGTTTTGGCACATCTCTGACCTGCATCTGGACCCCAACTACACCGTATCGAAAGACCCCTTTCAGGTGTGTCCATCAGCCCAATCTCGGCCTGTTACAAATCCCGGCCCTTGGGGTGACTACCTCTGCGACTCTCCTTGGGCCCTTATCAACTCCTCCATCTACGCCATGAAGGAGATGGAGCCAAAGCCAGACTTCATTTTCTGGACAGGGTAAGAACGGTCATGTACCACTCATGAGCCGGACCCTTAACGTCCTCTGTCCCTTTGAATCCTCATCTCAGCTGAACATCCAGGATTTAGAGAATTTGGCAAAGTAGCTCAGTCCTGGGGCAGAGACTGGGACCGGCCCTCAAAGGGTTTTCCAGTTTGCAGAAGATACAGGTGAGCCCAGCCACCCACCGAACTGTGCAAGGCACCTGACCCACATGGCAGGATGGGAAAGGACTTCCGCAGGAAGTGGTGACCCAGGAGGCCACCAATGAGGATGGCTGGAGGTGCTCCCTCTGCCAGTCTCAGTGGCTCAGTGGGCGATTGTGGGATGAAATCCATCATTCTTTCCCAAGGGCAGCATTTTTCTAGACGCCTCTGGGAGCTGGCAGAGCTGAATGACAGTGGACGAGAGGATTCCTAGGGTTCTTACAGCTGTTTAGCTGTAGAGCCATCTCCAAGAGAGCTGCAGTTTCTTGGAAGATAGCATGTACAAGTCAGCTGTTTTGTTCTTATTCAGTGTGTATGACTCTACGATTAGGTCCCTGTCTTTATCCATTTTACAGACGAGCCAACAGAGGCTGGGACAGGCTGACAGCAACTCAGGGCTTCACAGCAGGCGCTGAAACGGCAGAGCCTGGGTTTTAATTTGGTCTTGCCGTACTGCGGCCCAGCTTATCTTTGCTTCGTCCTGTGGATGCGGCGAGCCCACTCAGCAGCTTCCCTCGCACCCACGGTTGTCCTTCTCTCTTCTTGTGCCTGTCCCAACATTCTCGCTGGTGTTTTACAGGGATGACACCCCACACGTCCCCAATGAGAGCCTGGGGGAGGCAGCCGTGTTGGCAATCGTGGAACGCCTGACCAACCTCCTCAGGGAGGTCTTCCCAGGTAGGACTGATCGCCTGAGCCCCCGGTGAGTCTGGCGTTGGGCACAGCCTCGGCAGAACAGCTGGCGCACAGACCTTCATTGGTCTTGGCTGCCTCCAGGTTTCAAATGCTTGATGGCAGCCATTAGCTTTTGCACAATCTTCCCAGTTCACCGGCCTGTGGAAGCAGGTGGCCGCTAGAGAATTGCCTCACCATTCCTCCATCTTACACTCTTCTCTGTCTAAAGCCAGCCTCGAATCTCACGGTGTCTACACAGGGCATCCCTCGGCGAGCCTCACTCAGGCTCACACATGGCCTCTGTATCCTGGCCTGATGCCGAGCTGGTGTCTGCTGTCCTCAGACCATCCGGCTGCCAGGCCTCTGGGAGATGCTGCTTCCGGCCAAAGTGCTGTTGCTCAGTGCTTCCTAAGCTATTCCAGCAAGGCAGAGTGGGCAGGGAGTGGTAGTGAGAGGCATGACAGGGAAAAGAGGGTGTGTGTGCCCCAGCTATTGGCTCTCAGAGATGGTTTTAAATGGGCCATGCAAAACGCAAGGCCCTGGGGGCTGAATCAGGCCCATAGGCTACCAACTGGGAACCTGAGAGAGCTCCTTACCAGTGTCTGCCCCTATCTCCCCTGCTCCTCCTAAAGGGCAGTCGTGGGCTCCTGGGATCCACATACAGAATCCTGATGCTAAAAATAGACAACAGCTGTATATATCAAGGGCTGCTCCAAGAATCTGTCAGCCTGAGCGCATCCATTGTCATGACAACTGCAAACAGGAGCTGTTAGAGTTTTCCTAATGGGGATTGTGAGTGTGGGCATCAAGTTAACTGGTCAAGGTAACGTGGCCAGTGTGGGGCTCTATGCTCCCTTATGGGCACCGCTCTTGTTCCCGTTGTCTCCTCCCTTGACATAAACCGACCTCTGCAGAGACGCCTGGATCTATCCAGCTTATCTAACCCAGTCCTGCATGTTCCACGAATATAGGCTTGTCCTTCTTCCAGCGAAGGTCACTGCTCAGGGTCCAGATGGGCTATTCGCCTACCTCCAGCAATAGATACTTTAACCCCTGTTGCAGTTAGGGAATGATGGCTTGGGAGTCACTTTCTCGTGACGGATTTGGACTCATACCCAATGCTGAGCCTCTTTCCTCTGGGCCACACAGCACTTCTAGAACAAAAATGAGAGAATGGGTAGGAAAGCATTTATTGGGGGCTGAGTAGGTGGCTAGGTGGTACCTTGCCACATAGGCAGGAAGACCCGAATCTGTTCAGATCCCCTACATTAAACTGTAGCCAAGAGGACAGTGGGAAAATTAAGAAAATAAAGCGACTGGGGAAGATACCCCAGCGTCAACCTTAGGCCTTCATCCACACTCACATATATACCACAGACACCAAACCAAACCAAACCAAACCAAACCAAACAACACCTCATTGACCACGATTTGACATGTGCGTGGACGTTACAGATTTTGTCAAGTCTATGTCACATTTGTCAAAAACTGCTAACATTGAAGATGCCACTGGCTGTAAGGTAGATCGTTTTATATATGGCCATGAAGAAAAGGACTACCCTTAAAGAAGGACACGGTGTTTTTTTACAGCCACGGTGGGAAGACGCACCTCATTTTGAGAGATGTTAAAATGGGACCATAGTAGAAGATACCGGAAAGAGTTATAACGTGGGCCCGCAGAGCAGTTCTCACATTCTGTAGATGTAGGCTACAGACACGTAGGTCAAAGAATTCATTGAAGAAGAGCAAGAGAGCCAGGAATGTGGCTCTGTGGTAGAGTGCATGGCTGTAGGTCAGATTCTCAGCCTGAAAACAAACCAACCAACCAACAAAAAACCCAAAGGGGTGGAGGTAGAGAGAAGACAGGGCTGACCTGGGGAGTTTCCTCCTCCTTTCACATGGGAAATTAAGAGGCCTGCTCCATGGCTTTGGTCTGAGGCTAAGAGTTTATTCCCTCATTCAGTCGGTCAACAGGTAATTACTGAGTTAGTAGTTTGGGAAGCGGGGGCACACGATGAATGAAGCATAGGTCCCCCGCCATGCAGCCTTTGCTTTTGTGGCACCTGGCCCGCAGTGAACAGTGCGAAGGGCTCTCTCCTTTCTTGTCTGCCAGGCTCCAGCCATTTATGTTTTCTCTCAAATGGGTCCTCTTTCTTCTGAGGTTCTGGGGCTGAGCCTAGGCACTCTTGCTTGCTGGGTGAGGCAGGTGCCCTCCCAGGAGCCATATCCTGAGCCCATTTTAAGACCAGGTTTCACTATGTTCATCAGGTTGGCCTTGAACTCACCTGTAGCCCAGGAAGGACTTGAATTTTCAGTCCTCTCATTTCAGCCTCTTTAGTAGCAGGGATTATTTTTTGTCACTGGTTTCTGGAGGCAAGGTTTCTCTGTGTTGCCTTCGGCTGTCCTAAAACTAGTTCTGAAGACCAGGCTGGCCTCGAACTCACAGAGATCTGCCTGCCTCTGCTGGGATCAAAGGTGTGTGCCACCTGCCTAGCTTTTCCCGAGAATCTTTTGTTGTCGTTCATTGTTAAATATTTGTGTCTGGCATGCAGGAGGTGCTTAATAAATGAAAGCAGAAATGAGCTTGAGGCACCGGAGCATGTCTGTAATTCTAGCAGTCAGGTGGAGGCAGAGAAGATGAGGCAAAGAATTCAAGGTCAGGCCGGGCTTCACATTGCGACCACATTTCAGAAAACAAAACAAAATAAACAAACAAACACAACTCATCTATTACCACAACTAACAACATAAAAAGCCAGCATGAGGCAGTCTCCTGGGCCCCCTAATCGTTTTAGTCACATTCATTGGCCACCAGAAGGAGGGATTTCCCAGCCCTCCCCTCCTACAGCAAATAGCCCTCACATATCTAATTATTCCTGTCTATGGGACTGCAGTGCTGCTCAGTCTGAGAGCCTGCCACCCAGGGCCGCGCTGGCATATGGCAGGCGGGCAATACGAGATTTGTTGACTCAACCGAATCAAGGGAAATTCCGAAGACCTCCTCCCTGAAGCAGGATGATCTGCAACTGATAAGAACCCAAGTGGCTGTTCACCACGAAGAATTGCTTTTCCCTCTTATTGTCTGAGAGGCTTCCTCTCTGGTTAGGATGGCCGCCGCTAGGATAAGGGTTTGGAAATGGGATTGAGAGCTCTGGACTCTTCCTCGCCAGTTCTCCATGAAGCTCTAGCCAGATGCTATCTGGTTGTGGTTTTTTGCCTATCTTTGCTTTTCTCTCCACTGTGTTATCTCTCTTCCCCTCTGGCTTTGAGGGCTAGTGACTGATGAAGAGGTCTGGGCCTTCTTGCATATTTTGGTAATATTTCTTCTTTTTCCTTCAGATACTAAAGTCTATGCTGCACTGGGAAATCATGACTTTCACCCGAAAAACCAGCTCCCAGCAGAGAGCAACAGCATCTACAGTCGGGTGGCGGCAATGTGGAGACCCTGGCTTAGCCATGAGTCCTTCGCTCTCTTCAAAGGAGGTATTTAATGGCACCTGTTACCATAAGGACACAGACTGTGTGCCAGGCAGGGTCCAATCCCATTCCATCTTCACAGCAAGCCCTGAAACAGGTACAGAGTTTGTCCCCATTTTACGGAGCGAGAGAATGAGGCTGAGGTCACAGGGCTCGGCAAGGGAGTTGGGAAGAGAATCCAGGACGATTCCAAAGCCATGTGCTTAACTCAGAGTAGTGGAGGTGATCCTAAGCCAGTGAATGCAGGCACAATCCTCAGCAGCCCGCTGGACCCTCTCGTAGCCCCAGGACAGCGCTGGGAACTTCAGCTCAAGCTGACTGGAACTTGGGCAACTACTGGCCTTGTGTGGGGGCTGGCTAGCGGGCTCCTTCTCTGGCAGAGCTGTTCTTATTCTACAAAGTAGGTGTTGCTGGTCTTTGCTATTTTTCGGGTTCTTCTTTTTCCCACCCTTGATCTGCCCCCCCCCCCCCTCCAGTTTCATCCCCTAACACCAGATAGGAGATAAACAAGGATAGAGAGGGGAGAGAGATTAGGAAAATCCCTGAATCTAATTTCTTTCCTTTTGTTTCTTCTTTGACCATGGCTACTCACAAACCCCAGCCAACCTTCCTAAAGGACCAACCACCACTCACACCTACTCACTCGTGGATTTATGTGCTCTCTGAAAAGTTCCCAGAATTCCAAATGTCTGGAAAAGCCACACTTCTGCTAGAGCATGAGGCAAATCTAGTTAGCTGCTGCGGACAGTTCGAAGCAGCCTCACACCCCTACACCTGGGATTAAAGCAAAAACACATTTCGTTTTTATCTATCTATCTATCTATCTATCTATCTATCTATCTATCTATCTATCTATTTTGGTTTTTTTTGAGATGGGTCTCTCTGTGATATCTCTCTCTGGATATCCTGGACTCGCTCTGTAGACCAGACTGGCTTCAAACTCAGAGATCTGCCTGCCTCTGCCTCCCAAGTGCTGGGAGGGAAGGTGGGCTATTTCTTTGAAATTCCATTATTCTCACTACAAGTAGGGCGTTTAGCGGTGTCTCTGACCTCTGGCTACTAGATGCCAGTCACATCTCCAGTGTGGCCACCAGATGTGTCCCTGAACATGGACAGATAGATGTCCCTTGGAGGCCACATCACTCAGTTGAGAATGACTGGTGCAGAGACCTCGCCAGCCCGGAGTTTCCCTGACTCTTTCTTCTCTGCCCCTTGTCTCCTGTTGCTGGGATTCCTCGTTGGTCAAACCGTAGCCCAGCGGACACAGAAGCCTGTTCATTTAGTTTAAATAGGTCAGCTGCTGGGGCAGAGGTAGGCTCTAGATTTAGATTAGATTAGATTTTAGATTAGATTTAAAATAATTTAGATTAGATTTAAATCAGATTTAGATTAGATTGTTAGTCCATTATCCAGATGAGGAAAACTGAGCAGAGAGGGTTCAAGTAACTTTTCCAAGTCCCCCAGCCAGTGAATGATAGGGCCAGGATTAGAACTCCAGAACCTTACCCCTAAGTGCCTCTGTTATGGGAAGGGAGGGTGCCAGGGAAAGAGGTCAGACATTGAGGCTCTCCTGGCTGTGACATCCTAGGTGCCTTCTATTCTGAGAAGTTGCCGGGTCCTGGCAGGGCGGGGCGAGTTGTGGTCCTCAATACCAATCTGTACTACAGCAGCAATGAGCAGACAGCCGGCGTGGCCGACCCCGGCCAGCAGTTTCAGTGGCTGGGAGATGTGCTGAGCAATGCGTCTCGGGACGGGGAGATGGTAAGCCTTCCTGCTTCTTCCAGTGCCCCCAGGTTCCTTCCTGAACTGAGTCTCCCACCAGGCACAGACTTACACACCCACTGAGGGTGCTCGAATCCCACAAGGTCCTGCAGCAGCCTAGGCCCAGAGAAGCTTCTTCCTACCATGAAGGCCCTGTGAGTTGAGGATGTAAAGCCCGCTGCATGAGAAGACTCTTAGGGCCTCAAAGGGCTGTGATGGTCTCCTCACAGTAATCCAAAGCCTAGAACTCCAGTCTCCTTGCTCCAATTTCAGATGTCTCTCCATCGATACCACACCTGTACCCAAGGAGGTGTCGCATGTGGGTGTGTCCATCTTGTCTGCTGGGCCAGCAGCTGTTCAAAGACTGGCACAGTGGCTCAGGCTAAGTCCAGGCATCACCTGGCACAGCTCAGGAGGACTTCTGATGCCAAATCTCATCTATGCTCTTTATTTATTTATTTTTTTAAGATATGCTCTTATGTCGACCAGGCTGGCCTTGAACTCCCAGAGATCTGCCTGCCTTTGTCTCCCAAGCGCTGGGTTAAGGGTGTGTACCGCCAACCCTGGCTAAGCATATGCTCTTTTTTTAAAAAAAAAAATAAATTTTTTTAAATTTATTTTTTATTATTAATTACAGTTTATTCACTTTGTGTCCCAGCGATAGAACCCTCCTTCATTCCCTCCCAATCCTACCTTGCCTCCCTCATCTCCTCCCATGCCCCTCTCCAAGTGGGAAGGGGTGGTCCTCCTCCCCTTCCATCTGACCCTACCCTATCAGGTCTCATCAGGACTGGCTGTGTTGTCTTCCTCTGTGGCCTGGCAAGGCTGCACCCCCAAAGGGGAGGTGATCAAATAGCAGGCCACTGAGTTCATGTCAGAGACAGCCCCTGTTTCCCTTACTAGGGTACCCACTTGGAGACTGAGCTGCCATGGGCTACATCTGTGCAGGGGTTCTAGGTTAGCTCCATGAATGATCCTTGGTTGGAGTGTCAATCTCAGAAAAGACCCTGGGCCCAGAGTTTTTTGTTCTGTTGCTCTCCTTGTGGAGCTCCTGTTCCCTCCAGATCTTTCTATCTCCCCCTCTTTCATAAAATTCCCTGCACTCTGCCCAAAGTTTAGCTATGAGTCTCAGCATCTGTTTTGATACCCTGCTGGGTAGAGCCTTTCAGAGGTCCTCTATGGTAGGCTCCTGTCCTGTTTCCTGTTTTCTCCCTCTTCCGATGTCCATCCTGTTTGCCTTTCTGAATTAAGATTGAGCATCTTACCCAGGGTCCTCCTTCTTGCATAGCTTCTTTAGGTGTACAGATTCTAGTATGTTTATCCTATATTATATGTCTAATATCCACTTATAAGTGAGTATATACCATGTGTGTCTTTCTGCTTCTAAGATACCTCACTCAGGATGATCTTTTCTAGTTGTGCCATTTGCCTGCAAATTTCATGGTTTCCTTGTTTTTAATTGCTGAGTAGTATTCCATTGTGTAAATGTATCACAATTTCTGTATCCATTCCTTAGTTGAGGGACATCTGGGTTGTTTCCAGATTCTGGCTATTACGAATAAAGCTGCTACGAACGTGGCTGAGCAGCGCATGCTCTTAATTCAGCCTTCATTCTGCATTTTGCAATGGTGGCCCAGGGCCCAGGTGACTTAGGAATATAAAGCACAGCGGCATGCAACCATTCAATGCTCTCACACAGGCATGGAGGATCTGCCCCAGCTCTGAGAAGAGCGCTCTTTGAAGGGTCGGGAAGAGTTTGTGGAAGCCTGCCTTGGGGGACGTGGGCAGGCTTTGGAGGGCAATGGGGGGCTGGAGAGAGCACCTCTGATCCCTCTACCTCTCTCTTGCAGGTGTACGTTATCGGCCACGTGCCCCCAGGCTTTTTTGAGAAGACACAGGGGAAGGCCTGGTTCCGAGAAAGCTTCAACGAACAGTACCTGAGGGTGGTCCAGAAGCACCATCGTGTCATAGCGGGCCAATTCTTCGGGCACCAACATACTGACAGCTTCCGGATGTTCTACGACAACGCAGGTACTCCATCTTAAGGGAACAGCCCCCACCCCCGCCAGCCTCCTCCTTCCTTCGCCCTTTCAGCCCGTTGTCTTTCTCCCCTAAAGGTGTCCCCATAAGCGTCATGTTCCTCACCCCTGGGGTCACCCCGTGGAAGACCACATTACCTGGAGTGGTCAATGGGGCCAACAATCCGGGCATTCGTCTCTTTGAGTATGATCGAGTGACACTCAACCTGCAGGTTAGGAGCGTGGGGGGCTGCCTGGGGCCAGGGGTGGGGGAGCCCGAACCCATCACCACCTTAGTAACCCCCAGTAACCCACCTGCCGCTGGCTGCGCTGGCTGCTTGAGGCTTGACAGGGAGTGTTGGGTAGAACCTTGGAGCCACCTGCTACCAAGTCAGGTCAATCCTTCCCCCAAGTCTTTCTTTGTTCTAGATTGCCGTCACTGTCCCCTATCTAGTCCCCCTGCCTTTACTTCCGGAAGGGATTCTTCTTCCTAAAGCACCGAGTCCATGTTGCTGCTTTGTTGCTCACAGACCATAAATATCTCCCAGTGCCCTGGAGACAAAATCGCCTCTCCTTAGGGAAGAGCTGAGCTCAAGCCGCTTTCCATTCACCAACTTGGACCCAGCCCCTAACTCCTGAGCATGTCTTCACTTCCTGGGAGTTGCTGGGATTGTTGAAATGATGAGGAAATGCTACTTCATTCATTTAGCAAAATGTACTAAGCATGTGCCACATGCCAGGCCCTGGTCGAAGCTCAGAGATGCAGAAACAAAGAGTAGAGTAACCGCTGTCCTGCTCTGAAATCCCTCCAGGAGGAAGATAGTAAACAAATAAAAAAAAATTTAGCATGGGAGACAGGGACGGCAGGGCGGCTTCAGGGCACAGGGATGAAATTTAAAGCCAGCCTGGACTACATTCTGAGTTCAAGACCAGACAGGAACCTAGCAAGAAGACCCTGCCTCAGAAAGGGTGTGTAGTGGGGTGGGGTGGGGTGGGGTAGGGATGGGGGGTTGTGCCTGCAGCTCAGCAGCAAAGTGCTTGCTTAGCATGGAGGACACAGGAAGTTTGATTTCCAACACTGATAAAAAGGGAGGGAGAGAGAGAAAGGAGGGAGGGAGGGCGAAGGTGCGGACGATTTTAGAGTGTGTGGGCTGTGTCGCATAGATGGTACAAGGAAAAGGTTAAAAGGAAGGAGGCGAGGCGTTTGAGCTCTGTGTAAATTGAGTGAGCCAGCTGGGCTTGTAGGGAGTGGTGGAGAGAGGGAACAGCCAGCCAGATGCCCCGGGGTGGGAAGGGGCTGGGTGTTTTAGGGGAAGTGCACGGAGGCGGATGGGTGACCTCTGAAGGCACAAAGGGAGAGTGGAAGGCTTAAGGCCAGATCAAGGTCATGTGGAGAAATCTGCTTCTGGAAAGCTGGGGACAGAAGCATGAACTGTTTCAATTCATAGTTTCGCAAGATCACCATGTCTGCTGGAGAAAAAGCAGTGATGGGGATACCAGCTGCCGGAGGGTGGTGGCGGCCCAGGGTGCTGAGAATATTTGATCCTAAAGGCATTTCAGAGGCTGAGGAGCCTGAATTTTCTGACAGAGACTTGATGCAACTTTTCTTCCTTCCTTCCTTCCTTCCTTCCTTCCTTCCTTCCTTCCTTCCTT
>NW_026591598.1:10860478-10908586 GCF_907164565.1 Psammomys obesus | reverse complement strand
CTTCCTTCCTTCCTTCCTTCCTTCCTTCCTTCCTTCCTTCCTTCCTTCCTTCCTTCCTTCTTTCCTCCCTCCCTCCCTCCCTCCCTCCCTCCCTCCTCCTTCTTCTAATGATTATTTTTTTTCATTGATATTTTGCCTGCATGTGTGTCTGTGTGAGTGTATAGAGCCCCTGGAATTGGAGTTACAGACAGTTGCGAGCTGCTATAATGCGGGTGCTGGGAATTGAATCCTGTTCTCTGAAAGAGCAGCCAGTGCTCTTAACCACTGAGCCATCTCTCCGGTCCTGATACAGCCTTTTGCCTCAGCTGCCTGAGTACTGGGATGACAGCTGTGAGCGGAGAGATAGAGAGAGCAGGAGAGTGAGAGAGAGTGAGGTAGGACACCAACTCAGTTCCTCAGAGTCGTCCACCAGGCGCCCTTGGAAGTTGGAGGGATGGCTCAGCGGCCAGCAGCATTTCCTGCTCTTGTAGAGCACTCCAGATGACTCCTCCACGAGCACCCACATCAGGTAGCCCACAGCTGCCTGTAGCTCTAATTCCAGAGAATCTGACCTTTCTGTGGCCTCTGTGGGTACCTGCATGCATGTGCGTATACTCTACCTTACACAATGAAAAATAAAAGAAATAAAAAAAATTCCTCTCAACTGCAAAGTCACCTCTTGCTTAGGTCTGAGGGTTGTGTGTGTGCGCACGTGCGCGCTTGCGTGCGCCTTCCGTCATGTGGATTATGGGAATCCATCCTGCTGGCCTGTTGTCTGCATGCTCACTGCTGTGCCTGCTCTGTACACCTGAAGTCGCAGTACAGAGAGGACTCAGTGTAATGATGTCATGTGCCCGGCACACGCAGTTCCCTGAAATCGCTCCCTGAAATCCTCTTACCTCTCTGTAGTAGCCAGACACTTCACCTGAGAGGCTGTTCTAGGTCAAGGCACTGCTGAGTCCCAGAGGGTCTTGTCTGAATGCGGAAACCCCTGTCAGCCACCATTCTGTGACCTCTCCGGGCCAGGCACCTCCTCCTACCCTCACCTCCCTGCTGCTGCCGCCGCCCGAGATTACTCCTCCTTCATTCTGTAAAGTTTTGCTGAGCATCAGTGCTTCTGTGACCAGCGCGTGGTGCCTGTCAGTTTGGCGGGACAGGAAACACGCGTGTAGTGAGTCATCAAGTAATCTGTGTTCTAATCCCACCCCTGCCACCGAAGCTTGCATGCTCTGAGAAGGTAAAGTTACTGTGATGGCAATCCCAGCATCATGGTTTCAGAGCGTGTTACTGCGTCGTGGTGGGGAAGGCTTGGCAGAGTTAAGGGTGGCATGCGGTGGGTATCGGGGGCTCCTCCTATCAGCCTTGCGTAGGGAGCAACCGATCCAGAATGAGCTTCAGAGGCCCGCTTTTGCCAGCTAGAATTCACCTCCTAAAAATTCTTTAGCCACCCAAAATGGTGCAACCATTTGGGAACAAACACTCAAAAGGAGCCTGTGGGGACACTTCAGATTCAAACCGTAACATCCCCTTTAGGCCTTCATATCCTCATCAGGATATGAACAAACACTCAAAAGGAGCCTGTGGGGACACTTCAGATTCAAACCGTAACATCCCCTTTAGGCCTTCATATCCTCATCAGCAGAATGGGGGTACAGTGACCTCATTGGAACCAAGCCCGGGGTAACAAGCAGCAGCCGTTATGGTGGCCCTGGAGGGCCTGGGGCCAGGTTAGGTTGTGGGTACGACTAACCACCTGCTCCTTGTAGACTTAACCCATGTCTCTAATCCAGGACGCGGTGACCTACTTCCTGAACCTGAGCCAGGCCAGTGCACACGAGACCCCACGCTGGGAGCAGGAGTACCGCCTGACAGAGGCCTACCAGGTGCAGGATGCAGGCACGGGCTCCATGCACACGGCGCTGACCCGAATCGCCAGCGAGCCTCACATCCTGCAGCGTTATTACGTCTACAACTCGGTCAGCTACGACCATTCCACCTGCGGGGACATCTGCCGCGCCGAGCACGTGTGTGCCATGCAACAGGTGGCCTTCGGCACTTACGCTACCTGCCTGCGTGGCCTGGGCACCCAGCTGGTGCCTGGTTTCCCGCTGGTCCTGGCCCTGCTGCCCAGCCTGCTCGTGTTGGCGGTGCTGTGACTGCGGGCACTGCCAGCCTACCCTCCCAGCCAGGGACATCTTTCTCCTGGTAACATTGGGCAACGTCATCCCATGTAGAGATAAACTTTGCCATCGGTCTCCCCCGTCTGCGGAGAGTAAATGGCATGGGACCTTTGGGTTCACCAGAGAGGTCCCTACGAAGCTCGCTGCTTCCAAGTTTCATGTTTTAGCCACAAAACATGCACGTGGTACACGCCTTTGTCCTTTATTCTGTTTAATACGTATCAGACTGCCGTGCACTCGATCACCCCGTAAAACGAGCCGCCAGGAAGATGGGCCCAGTGGAGATCCTGTGCGCTCGGTGTAGCCCCTGCTCAAGGCCTGAACTGGGCGCCCATGCGGTCTGCAAAACCCCTAGGTACTTTTAAAGAGACTTTGCTGGTTCGGTGTCGCAACAGTGCGACCGTGAGGGATCACAGTTGTGGCCCCGGACTCTAGGCTCTCTCGTAGTCCGTTCTTGGCTCCCTTGAGCCTCAAACGTAAAATCCAAACCAGTAGAAGCCGGACTTTGAACGAGGCGGGCTGGGGGCGGGGCCTGGGCGGCGGGACGGGCTGTGGGGCGGGGTCGCGGGCTCGCTCCTCCCCGGACAGGGCGAGAAGGGGAAGTTCCGCCCAGCAGCCCGGCCTCCCGGAGGACTGCCCCGCCCTCTTCCTGCCCCTTGAGCGGGGGCTGCAGGGCAGGTCCGCGGTGGCAGGGCTGGCTGGAGGGCCATGCCCTTGTCGCCGAACACTCATGTGTTCTTGCAACTGGTCGTGGTCTCGGGAGGCACCCTGTCTTTCCTGCTGGACCTGGCCTGCGACGTGTGGGCCACCGTCCAGTACTTGCTCGTTGGCCGTTACCTGTGGGCCGCGCTGGTCCTGGCGCTGCTGGGCTTCTCTTCCGTGCAGCTGCAGCTCTTCAGCTGGATTTGGTTGACAGCTGACCCCCCGGAGCTGCACGGGTCGCTGCCCTCGCGACGTTTCCTGGCTGGGCTGCACCTGCTGCAGCTCGGCTACCTGTACAGGTGAGTGCCTGGCCCGTCGAGGAAAGGGGGACGTGATGGGCTGACAGACTGGCCAGGCCAGTCTTCCCCCGGGCACTTGGTGAAGACACAGGCCCAGGAAAGATGAAGGGGGCTTCCGGGCCTCCGGGCCTCCGAGTCAGACATTCTCCAGGACCCGAGGTTGGCACTGCCACCTGTGAATTCCGTGTTTCTCTTGTGCTGCTTTTGGTGTACTCAATGGTAGTCATGTGAGGAGGGCAGGCTGCACAGCCAGAAGTGAGGGTAGTGAGAAAGTCCCTGGTATAACATGGGTCTGAGGACTGCGTTTATTTAGTTCGTTCGTTTGGTTGGCTTTTTGAGACAAGGTTTTCCTGTGTAGCCCTGGCTGTTCCGGAACTCAGAGGTCCACGTACCCCTCCCTGCCTCCAGAGTGCTGGGATTAAAAGTGTGTGGCACACCTGCTGTCTTATTATTTTTATTGTGAATAGGACCGTGAGTGAGCCATTGACCTCTCTGAGTCTCGGGTTTAAAAAAAAAAATTTAATTTTCCCTTATTTTATGTGCATTGGTGTGAGGGTGTCAGGCCCGGAGTTAGACAGTTGTGAGCTGCCATGTGGGCGGTGGGAATTGAACTCAGGTCCTTGAACTCAGTGTCCTAGCTTGTATGGCAATATTTGCTTCTGGTGTCCTGGGCAGAATAAAGGCATATGTTCGTAAATTATCCTGGCACAGTTAGCTTCATGCTTGCCTGGGTCACCTCCGGTCAGCATCCGCGACTTCCAGGACACTGCCCCTTCCTTTTCTTTTTCATTTCTGTCCTTTTCTCTGAACGTTTGCTTCCGCATCAGGGACCGAAATGGGCAGAGATGGGTCCTGCTTGACTCACCAGTCTGTGTCTCTGGAACCAGCCAGGGCTGGACACAGACTGGTTCTGAACTGGGCAGGCCCCATGTTCAGCCAGAAGAGAAGACAGCAGAGAAAGTCCCTGGCACAGTGCTGGCCTGAGGAGTGTTTTAATCATGACTAGGCCCTTGGGTGAGATGGAAGAAAGTGACACCAAGGGGTCAGGGTCACGTCATTCAGCAGGGCTTCCTGGCATGCTCTGGGTTGGGATGGGGTGGCTGGATCCAGAACCGCTTGTGGAATCCTCATATCTTGACAAAGCTGCAAGTAGTCTCCAGCTGTGGGGAGGGATCTTTGCATGTCTGCATTTTGCCTGAGGGATTGCATCATCTCGTGTACAGCTCTGATGAGTAGGAAGGACAGTTATTACAGGCAGGCCGGAAGAGGAGAGGGGTGCCTTGGGTCGAGTTACAGGTGAGTTACCTCCCGTGCTGGGAGCTAAGCTCTGGTCCTCTGCAAGAGCAGTGAATTCAGTTACCTGCTAAGCCATCTCTCAGGCGCCTCCCATTTGCTTAATTCCATTTCCCTTCTCTCAAATGGGCCCTGTGTGAGTAAGTAGGACGGGGTTGTGATAAGCTTGGGATCATGCCTGACCATCAAGAGAAGTTGTATTTCCCCCCTTCTGAATGAGGACACCAGTTCCGTGAGTTTGGTGGCTTGCCCTAGGTTACACCGCTCTGAAGTGACAAGCCGGGCTGGAAGGCTGCCCTCGTGCGCTTGGTGGCAGGAGATGGAAGAACTCACAGACCGCTGACCTGGCCCACTTGGGCGTGTGTGTGTTCTGCCTAGGTGCTTTCAAGGGCTGAAGCAGGGGCTGCTGATGTGGCACCAGGAGCTGCCATCTGAGTATGACCTGGCCTATGCAGACTTCCTCTCCATGGACATCAGCATGCTACGGCTCTTCGAGAGCTTCCTGGAGGCAACGCCGCAGCTCACACTGGTGCTGGCTATCGTGTTGCAGAGTGGCCAGGCCGAATACTACCAGTGTGAGTGCTGGGCTGTCGCCGTCGGTGGCCTTGCAGTGTCAGCAGTGGTCTCGCTCTCAGGCAGATGAAAAGATTGCGAGACCGAGCTTTAGGCAGTCGATCTAAAGTCATTTTCAGGCTGCACGAGCTTAGAAAGGCGACCTATCTCACGGGGTAACGAGATTAAATGTGGGGAATATATATATAAAGCCCGGAGTCCGGCACATACTAGATCTTGTTTTGTGTACATGTGTACATGTTTGTGTGTTTTTATAGGTGCATGTGTACATGCAGAAACCAGAGGTCAGTGACAGGTGTATTTCTCTCCATCTTTTATTTTATTTTTGAGACAGGGTATCACTGTGTAGGCCAGGCTGACCTGGTAGTTATTATGTAGACCAGGCTGGCCTTGAACTCACAGAAATCCTTCTGCTTCTGCCTCCCCGATGCTGTACTTTCTATTATTTTGATGGTAATAAAATATGGTTGCCTGACACATTAATAGGTTTGCTAGAAGATTGGTACTTTATTGAGCTCTGCCTCAACCTGCATGGTTTAGGGATTGACCTAACTGGCAACCAGAATGAAAAAAAACAAGATAGTCTAAAAAGCTGGGATCAGGTGGGCCTTGAGCTCTGAAACAGCAGCGCGGCACATCTGGAGGTCTCTGTAGGGGTCCATCTCCGGTTGAGTCACGAGAGGAGGAAGCTGCAGTTGACAGTTTGTACATATACTGGTTTTAGTTAAAAGTCAGCTGTTTCCAAATCTCTGTAGTCTGGGGGTCTGGGGCATTGGGGTCCTTGATGTGGCCATGCCCACGGCAGTCACACACATCTCTGCGGGACTTCTGTGGTCCCCACAGAGCACCTTCACATTTCTGGGGACACAGCAGTGAACAAGACACCTTGGGCCTCCACCCAGGCAACCATTTAGGCGACCAGCCTGAGACTAAGCAGGGCTCTGTCTCACACCTGAGGTGTGCCCATGGCACCCCTTTTTGCTCCCCATTGCTTCATGCCTCAAGGTCCTCTGCAGCACCTCCCAAGAGAACCTGTCTTGTCATCACTTGTACTGGGGCCTGGGAGAACTTCTCACATCTGATCAGAGGAGAGCAGTGCAGGAAGGCGCTCACTTTGAGCACTCGCTCTGGTACATGGGATCAGAGCCAGGTGGAGCAGGTCTACACTGTTGGTAGTGCAAGAGGAGACTGGTTTTTTCTAATTTTTTGATTAAGCACTTATTATGTGCCACATATTGGGCCTCACCTGAGGACCCCAGATGAGCTGAATCAGTTTAACCTCTGAAAGCTCAAAGATGGAAAACAGGGGCCTGGAGAGATGGCTCAGCAGTTAAGAGCACTGACAGCTCTACCAGAGGACCAGGGTTCAATTCCCAGCAACCACACGGCAGCTCACAGCTATCTATAACTCCAGTTATCTGACACCTTCACACAGACATACACACAGGCAAAATACCAACACACATAAAAATAAATAATAAATAGTAAGAAAAAAAAAAACAGGCTGGGCCATTGTGGCACACTCTTTTGATCCTAGCACTTGGGAGGCAGACGCAGGTGGATCTCTGTGAGTTCTAGGCCATCCTGGTCTATAGAGTGAGTTCCAGGACAACCAGGGCCACACAGAGCAACCATGTCTTCAAAAACAAACCAACCAACCAAAACAGGTAATTGCTATGTTAATGGGGTGGTTGGGTTGTTACAGGGGCCTCTGGCAACAGAGTGGGCTCTAGATGGGCATCCCCAGAAGATAGTCAGGCTAGGGTTTGTAGGGTGAGGAGTTAGCAGGTAGTTAAGAGATGGGGGTAGCTACAGATTTGATACCAGGCCTCACGTGGCCTCTGGGGCACATAGTAGATCTCAGTAATCTGTTGAGTGAATGAGTCAGAAGAGGTGAGGGAAGACAGGTAGGGCACGCCTGAATTACTCCATCCTCCTTGGAGGCTCCAGTACTCTAGGCAATGCAGAGGTGGGACAGGAGCCCTGTCACAAACTCCTGGATCTTGGTCAGGCTGCACAAGGGGGAGAGTGAAGAGGGGTGGGCAGGCCATCGCTCCCAGTCCTGAGGACAGCTGTTACTGAGGCCTGCTGCTACACTGTGGGATATGCCTACTTTATAGCATGGAGAAAGGGGCCTAGGGCTGGTCATCTACACAGCCTGGGAACTTGGGCTTTCCTGGGAAAGGAAGGACTACAGAACCTGGAGTAGGCTTAGGGCACGGCTAAGGCACGGTCCGGTCTTTATGTCACATACCCTGCCATACTGAATGTTACCAGGGCGGCATTTGAAAGCAGAGCACTCTCTCTTGCTGGAACTTAACTGAATGTTCTCCAAGTGTGTCTTGAAACAAGCTGGGGCTTCTAAGGCCTGCTGCAGGGTCTCAGTGGGGTTTCCTGTGAGCCTTGAGGGGTTGCCAGGCAGGCTGCACACAGGCTGACTTGTTTTCTTCTTGCTCTTGGTAGGGTTTGGCATCTTCTCATCCTTCCTGGGCATCTCGTGGGCACTGCTGGACTACCACCGGTCCTTGCGTTCCTGTCTTCCTTCCAAGTCTAATCTGGGCTGGAGCTCCTCTGCCATCTACTTCCTATGGAACCTGCTGCTGCTGGGGCCCCGAATCTTTGTCGTTGCCCTGTTCTCAGCTTTCTTCCCCTATTATGTGGCTCTGCATTTCCTCACCCTGTGGCTGGTAATGCTATTCTGGGCCTGGCTTCAAGGCACAAAGTTTATGCCAGACCCCTGCTCTGAGTGGCTCTACAGGATGATGGTGGCAATCATCCTTTATTTCTCCTGGTTCAACATGTCCAGAGGCCGCACCCGAGGCCGGGCCATCATCCACTTGATCTTCATCCTCAGTGACAGTGCTCTGCTGGTCACAACCGTGGTGACGTCCAGCACCTGGCTCCCCAATGAGACCTTATTGCCAACGTGGCTGACTATAGGTGGAGCCTGCTTCCTCCTGGGACAGGCTTTGCGTCTGATCTACTACCTCTACCTGCATCCTCGCTTCTACTGGGGACCTGACCAAGTGGATGGGGCCATGGATGGGACTGAGAGAGAGACTGTGGGTGGGACTGTGGGTGGGACTGTGGGTGGGACTGTGGGTGGGACTGTGGTTGGGGCCATGGGTGGGTCCATGGATGGGTCTGGAAGTCTCCTTCCTCCCGAACATACTAAGTTGCTTTTTAACAGGCGAGCCACTCAGTTAGCACATCAACTCTTCCCCAAGGCCAAAGCACGGGTGGTTTTGTCCTCTAAGTCAGACCCTGAGTCAGCCAGTGAAGATGAGACGAGCGGAGCTTGCAAGGGCTTCCAAGTCTGCTTGCAAGGGCCAAGGGGACTATTCACATAGAAGGCATTTTCTCTTCCTCTTCACCCAGTAGAACTTGCTGTCACCAAAGACTCACATTGTTGCCACTCTCACCTCTCAGGTGACTGGTGGAGGTGGCCTGTCTCCTGGTTCCATAGCCTGCTCTAGAAGACCTTGGGATTCTGGGAGATGTTCTTGACAAGGCTTCCCTACTTCCCCCACATCCACACATTTCAATCAACCAATGCCGAGGGCACTTTATCTTCTGGGAGCACCACCTTAACTTTTGAACGGCTGCCACCCTGGCTTCTTTTCCTGCCCATCTGGACAGGTCCTGAGTAGACTACAACAGCTGAGGCCAGCAATGTCCTGCCATCCCCTGCAGTATCACAAAGCCACCATCTCTGCTGTGGGTCCTAGGCCACCGTTTTAAACCAAGCGCCTTCATGGACCTGTGGTCTAGGCCATATACTGTCCATTGAGTGTTTTTCATTCTAACAGCATACATACCTCCTCCCTCAATCTGTGTGAAAGGAGAACACATGCTAACAGTATTAAAACCTCATGAAATTCTCCAAACCAGTATGTACCATTAAGTGCACTCTATCAGCCTTTCTACTACGGAGAGGTGGCAGGGGCCTGGAACCCCTTAAAACTGGAGAGAGATGTAGGCCAGCTTAGGTTTGCTTTCCAAGATGCAGGAGCTGGTGAGTCAGAGTAGGTTGCTCATTTGGCTGGCAGCAGAACTCACATCTGGGCAGACTCTGGTGCATTCTCTTAGCAGCTATGTCTGGGTCTGAAGAATAAAGCCGGGAGCCCTTTGTGGGTGAGAGGTGAACTCCTGGGATGTGGATGTGATTGACAGTTCTGTGGAGAGGGATGTTCTACTCTGAGAGGTTTGTGGTCTGATGGGACAAGGAATAGGAGAAAGGTCCTAGGTCCCAGTGCTGGGATCCAACCTAGTTCTACTAGTCACTCATTTATTGGTGTGGAGGTAAGATAAACTGTGGCCAAAACATGTATCCCAGCATAGTGCCAGCTGCTGAAAGGAAAACAATAGAGAAGTGAGCGGGGTGTGTGTGTGTCTTGTGTGTAGGAGGCACAGCTTTACAAAGAACCGTTAGGAAAGACCCCTGAGAAACTGAGGCACTGAAGGTGAAGAACTATTTCAGCAGCAACTGCAGCCTGAAGCCTAGGGTCATGTGGTATGTTGGAGAGAAGTAATGTCTGCAAGGGCAGCAATCTCACTGCAAGAGGCCTGTGGGGTGCTGTTGGTTCCAGCTAAGGAGGCAGCAGGGATGCAGGTGGGGTCTGGAGAGACAGGCTGTGGGAGATGCTTCTTATACTAAAAATGTATGTGCTGAATGTTATGGACAGGGAGCACCTAGTGGTTTCCAGACTTGAATTTCACAGACCAGTAAAAGGAGCCCAAGTGATTGTTGATGTTAAAAGGTCATGAAAAACCCCTACCTCTGTCTTCACCACCTCATGAAAGAATAGATAGAATTACATCAGAGGGCTGTTCTATAAATGCATAAAGGTAGGTATACACCTGATCACTGTTTATGCAAAGGGTAAGATCTACAGAGGGCTGGGCTGGTGGGGCACACCTGCCACTCTAGGCAAGGACTCCTCCTCAGTGACATAGTCAGAGGCCAGCTTGGACTGCATGAGACCCTGTCTCAAAACAAAAACAAAAACACAACATGTGTTTAGAATTTTAGTTTTGGCTAAGCTTTCATCTATATTCCAGGTGAAGTTGTCAAATGATGGTAACATTTGATTAAATTCAAACAATGTGTTAATATAATACATAGCCATATACTATATAAAAATTACAGTGTTGTAACTAAAATACACTGTGTACACTGTGTTTTTGAAATGGGGGCTGAGCCTATGCTGGCTTAGAACATATTACGCAGCTGAGGCTAAACTGATCCTCCTGCCTCCGTCTGTCAAGTCCCGGGATTAAACACGTGTCAGGGCTGGGGCTGGAGCTATGGCTCAGCATTTAAGAGGACTGAGGTTTGGTTCCCCAGTACCCACTCAGGGTAGCTCACAACAGCCTATCTTTGGCTCCAGAGGCTCCAACATCCTCCTTTGGCCTTTGCACATGCATATACAAGCGCACAAACACACAAATAAAAAATGAAAAACATTACAACACTGGCCTTGTTTTATGACACACTCTCTGGCCTATTCAGGAAGGCTGTGAACACATCTTCCTGCCTCAGCCTCCCCATGGCTGGAATTACAGGTGTGCACTGCCATAAAGAGCTCTGTATGGTATATAAAACCAGATTAGTGACATTACCTGTAGTTAGAAAATGTCTTTGGAGATTACCAGTAAGATACATACATTTCTGGTTTTGGACATTTGAGATGAAGTTCCACACCCATGGTTTAGACTAGCTCAAACTCTGGACAATCTGCCTGTTTCCGAGGATTACAAACACCACACCTGACCGAGAACTTTTAATTGTGAAGAAACCTGTTTCAGAAAAATAAACCACCTTAAAATTTGTATGTCACCGAAGGGTTTGCGGAAGAAATGCCACTTTGTTAGAAGCTGGGCTTGGGGAGCTTCAGCACTAGAACCTCTGCTTGTACTGAGCGAGGGTGCAAGCAGCAGCTAACAGTCTGCTTCAGCTGCAACGTGGCTCAAAAGCTCAACCAGGCACAAGACTTTCCATTTCCCAGAGGAAACTCACCTTGTGGGCCAATAGATCTAACCCCCAGAAATAGAAACATGAAAGGAGGCTTCTAGGCTGTTTTCTAAGCCAAAGGGGGGCAATCAGACTAAAGGGGAGGAATGAACAAAAACTGGTTGATGTGACATGAAATCAGGCCAGATCAAAGGTTTCATAGTAGCTTGTTTGTTTTATTGGGTTTGCAGCTTATACTCAGCATACAAAGACTGACTTCTTTTTAATAAAGTTCAGCACACTTGACAGTTCATGAAATCTATTCCATTTCTACACCTTAAAAAGCAATGTATTTTTAGAAACAAGTCAAATAAACATTTTTCTTGCAAAGTTTTAAAACCTTTTCTCTTTATTCAACATACGCTGTATGTGTGAAATTAATGACTCGGTTATTGAAAGGGTGACATCCTTATGTTAGTGAAGCCCTGGTAAGGACCCTGCACAGCTGGACAACTGGGCTAACCTATTTAGAAAAGACAAAGGAGAAACTGTATAGAAAATAAAAACTTTATTTTTTTCAAGTTTATAAGATAGCTCCCATTACATATAACATTATGGTCAAGGACTCTAGCCACAAATGCCCAGAGTCACATAAATACATCCAACCCAACTGATGCCTTTTCCTGCTAAGAGGCATCTGGAGTCCAGGGGGAGAGTGGGGATCCAAGTAGAAATGGCCCTTACTGGGATGGCTCCACTCAGGGTCCATGGAGGCAGCCAGGGAGCCGTGCTCACTAGAGCCGACTCAGGGTAGAGCGAGGGCAGGTGGCCTGCGGATGAGGCTGGGACACAAGCAGAGTTTTCCCTCTTGTGGTTAAGAAGCTCAGAATTCCAATTTGGCATCGACAAGGAATGTGCCTGGATAGTTGTAGCTTCTTGAGGATGGAGATGAGGTGAGCAGCAAGGACACAAGCTACTTAAGGAGGCCCTCAGCCACAACCTGGGGAGGGGCGAGGGACGTCAGGCTTGCCTTACTCTCAGGACAGCACAGTGCTTTGCCCAGTGCTCCTGTCAATTGTATGACTCCCATTACAAGTATGTCTAGAAGCGCCACATGCTTGCAGCTGAGGCTGTCAATCAGATTCTACTTGGAGCTATGAAAGTTGAGTTTGGGTGGACTGCAAACAAGCTGTGCCAAGTCTCTAGGGACACTAGCTCTGACATCCAACTTGCAGAGGAAACAGAATACCCACCAATCAAAAGCCCAAAGAAATTCTGGAGCAGGTACCCACTCTCCCAGACATCACCAGCTGCCCCAGGGCCCTGGACAGAGTGATGCTAAGGCACAGTCAGTTTTACATTCGAAAGTCAAGCCACCTCATATCCCAGGGTCCTCCAGAGACACTCCTACAACGAGCCCTCACTCTGAGATATGCAGACCAACCCTCCAGAACGTAGGATCCAGCAGAGAAAGGATTCACCAGCTAATTTCTTCAAGGTGCTCCTTTCAGTAAGGACAGCCTCTTCTTGATGAAAGCACCCAGTTTCCTTCAGCTCTAACTTCCAACAGCTTTTCATTTTTACAAGATGTTGACGTGTTTTCTTATATGTATTTAAGTGCTTGGTGCCTGAAGAGGCCAGAAGAGGGCATCAAATCCTCTGGAACTGTAGTTACACATGGTGGCGAGCAGCACTGTGGGTGCTCAAACCTTGGACCTCCGCACAGCGGCCCGTGCTAATAACCACCAGCCTTCTTAATGCTGCCTGTTCATTTTCCTTCCCAAATCTTTGTGAAGGGGAGGGAAAGTCAGCACAAAGGGCAGCAGTTCCTGGAGACATGAATGCACTTTTGCTTCCTGTCTGTCCTAATAGGGTGGCTGCTGCCAGAGTGGAGCTCAGAATACCTCCTTGCCTCTCCAGTCAAGGCAAAAGGAAAGGGACACTGTGTTATACTCTAAAAACAGAGTCTCCCCTGAAGTGTCTGGTGGTACCTGTGTGCAGAGCAGTGTGTGTGTCAACACTTGGCAGTCTTGTAAGCCTGAAGCACAGCACCAATAGGTGGGCTTTTGTCCAGGACAAGAAACTACACTGGCAATGAGGAAAGGACTTGAGACTTGGAAGTAAAACTTATCCTGGAGTTTTCTGTGATGGATCATGAAACAAGGCTGGGCAGGGTTGGGATAGTGGTGCTAAACAAAGCCTAGTAAGGTCTAGCTTAGACTCCAGCTCCTTGCTCCCACTGCTACCTCAAAACAAAGCCAAATGAGTGGCCAAGACCAAACACCAACCTCACCTCCTGCTAAGCCTCTTCTTCAACTACTGGTGTCAGAAGTACTGTCCAAGTTCTGAAGATGGTGTCAGCCTTCTGCTGCCGTCTGGTAGCCTGGCATTAAGAGGAATCCTGCTTCTACACTATAGCATCTCTGGGAACAGTGACTGTAGCTAGGGGTTGGTCAAGAACCTCCTGAGGACCAAGGCTGCACATTTCCTCAATTCTAGAGAAGTATAACCCAATTAAGCAGGCACCCACATTGGTCTTAAAGAGATAGTGCCTTCAAAAAAACAAACAAAACAAAAAACAAACAAAAAACGCCAAACCAAACCAAACAATCCCCCCCAACCCGGCTGGGCTTGAAGACTGGGACTAGGCCCAGTTCCCCCCCAAACTGTCTGACTGGCATGGGACAGGCTAAGAGGTGCTCATACACCTAGCTCAGGATTCTATTTTCAAGCATTTGAGTCAATAAAGTCTTTCTGGCCTGGCTTCCCACTTGAGCATGGAATCTGAGAAGTAGGGTATTGGACAGGAAACTGGATTTTGATTCCAGGTGTCTGCTCTCCACTCCCATGTAAGTGCACTGTGAAGGAAGCAGCTCTCACCTGCTCTTGGACTTCTACTTGAATTGAGCGGGCAGGAGCTGGCCAGAGCTGCACGGAGAGGTGGATGTGAGATGTACAGGGCAGGGAGTGTGAGCCCAGCATCTGATGACTGAGCTGGACACTGCTCTGCAGGAGCACTAGGTGAGATCTTAGCTCAGGAGCCAAGGATGAAACTCCTAAGAAGCCCGAACCTCCCGGGGACAGAGCCTCTGAATTACAAGCTAAAGGCTTAGATTTATTGTCTGTGCCATTTGGTTACAGAGGAAGGAGGGCTGGCAAGGAGACTGAGGCTTACAAGATGGGAGATGCCAAAGTCTAAAATTAGTAAGCGACCAGGGCCCTCTTGACGGCAAGGAGCCTCCCTAGAGAGCAGAGAGCTGGAGGCACTGAAGAGGCGCTGCTGTCACGGAGGTATTTCAGATATTTCCATTATTACTGTCACGGAAACTGTACACACTGCTTTGTTCATAGAAAAGGTAACTACTTCAAAGACCAGACCCTCACCTACAAAAATAACAGACCCATTCACTGGGAGAGAAGCTCTACAGGTAAGGTTACAAAAGGCGTTCTCAAGGGGACATGTTTTCTGTCAGTGTGAACAGGAGCAGCTCCAGTCTGTCCAGGCACCAGGAGTACAACTGTGCCCCAAGCATCGCCTTTTCTTGTCCTTCCTTCTTCAAATGAAACCAAAATTAAAGCACAGGGGTGCTGCAGGACTTCTGCTGCTCTAGCCAGCTGCCGTACAATGGGTGGGGTGCAGCTCACTCTTAGCAAAAACTGCAGTTGTTGGTTCTGATTGTGTTCTCGCCAGCATTCCATGAAGAGAGAGAAAGAGCACAAGAGATGGGGAGGGGGCGCTGAGACAGAGACAGAGACAGAGAGACAGCAGAGAATGGTCTCAGAGGGTGCTGGCCTCTGGCTCCTGTGGGAGGTAAAAGAAGCTCCAAGGAAGGAAGTTCCACATTCCAGTTAGAGGAAGTCAAGCTCTAAAGCCTGGTGCAGGGACACCAGGTCGCCATGGTTTGTGATCCTCCAGAAGGGCATGTTGTGCTGGGAGAGAAGAAGGAAGGCTAGTTAGCTCAACTTCTGGGCCCCAACTTCCACCCCCTCCTCCACAGACATCTCCTGGAGGCTCTTGGTAACCTTCTATCCTAGCCCACCTCACAGGACTGAAGACCACATTTGTAAGAACTCTGTACAATACACTACAGAGACATGAGCAATTTTTATGAGATTTTAATGCTACCTGTGCTTTTATGAGAGAGAGAGCTTTTGAGGTCTTCAGAATCAAATAAAATGGCTCAGATAAGAAACCAGTATTTCTGAATGTGGTGGTGAATGCCTGTGATGCCAGCACTTGGGAGGCTGAGGCAGGAGGATTACAACAAGTTTGAGGCCAGTCTGAGCACCAGGAGATCCTGTTACAACTGACAGGCTGGGAAGGAAGCTAGTACTAAGGTAATTTTCACTGCCTTGCAGGCGGTTAGTTTCCCATCAGCCTTAACTCTAACAGGCTCAAATACTACCCACGTCCCAAAATCAGTACAAACACATTTTATGTCCTCAAAGTTGTGCCAAGAATGAGCTGTGCTACTTGGGAAGGGGCGCAAGTGCTGCAGTCTATGTTCTGTGGAGTAGCCCTGACTGTTCAAACTGGGTGTGTATTACTCGGAATGCTGAGGTCTCGACACTTGTGGTTTACATCTGGGTTTCCCTGTGCTGCTCAAGAGTACTGTGTAGAGTTGTTAAGTCACAGCAGAGGAGAGGGCGGCAGTGCTAGGTCAGGGCATGAAGGGGAAAAAGAATGCTGACTGGGAGGACCCTGTGTGCAGGTTGCGCAGAATCAGGCCCCTCATCCCTGGGGCACATTCATCTAAAGACTAGTTTTCTTTCATAAAGGCCATCAGAAAGATTCCTGACAGAAAGCAGGTTGGGCTGCATAAAGCACTCAGACAATTTGGGGGTGGTGGGGGGTGCTGTTATGTTTTGAGACAGGGTTTCTCTGTCTGGACAGCCCTGGCTATCCTAACACTGGCTCTGTAGACAAGGCTGGCCTTGAACTCACAGAAAGCAACTGGCACTCAGACATTTTTGATTTAAATTAGTTTTATTTAGGTTTGAACCCCTAATGTTTAGACTTAGAGCCTGGTGCTTTATACCAGCTGAACAACCCGACGCTTTCTGGTCTACATTCAGACATTTTTATTGAGGATATTTTGTTTCTCTGTGTAGTCCTGGCTATCCTGAACTCATTTCATTTTTACCTTCAGTGCTGAGGGCTGTCTGTAGGGACTCATACACTCCATGGGCCTCTGGAGGGTATACTTCCTAGCAGATTCTAGCCATCAGGATAGGGGTGAACTCTGCTAAATCTCAAGCTCTTCTTTCTCTTCCTCATTCCTTCTCCAGAATGAAAGTACTGATGGTCTCCCCAAGGACAGACCAAGCAGTACTGGAGAATCAAAACTTCTAGAACTGCTCTATCAAGTAGCAAATGAAAACCATGAAATAATGACGCTGGCTGATTTTCAACCATGTATTTCACTAGCAGTTTCTGTGGTTTCTAGGAACTAGGTGAAGAAAATCAGGGTAGTCATGGCTGGTAAACCATAGCTCTAAATCTAAAAATAAATAACGGCAAAGGAGGCTGCCCATGGAGCAGCTGAGCAGGCACAAAAGATGGTAAAGAAACCGTCTTTATTCACAGCTAATAGTGCATGTCACCTTACTTTAAAGAGATGGGGCCTTTTAATGTAGACGAAGCTGATCCAAACTCCTGGCTCGAGCCATCTCTACTCTCACCCAAGTAGTCAGGACTGTGGGTGCATACAACCACACTTGGCTTAACGGACCTGATTTTAAGTTCAATAGCCCAAATTTATCCACTGTTTGCTGTAAGAAGGAAGGATAACCCAGGGCTGGGCCTGCATAGTGATAGGGGAACTATGTGAACCAACTTTCAGGGCTTTCAAAAGTAACAAAGATTTTTCTCCATAACACAATTCCCGATTGCGTGTACTGTTTTCTTCTCCCTGAACAAACCACACCTAGGCTCAGCCTTCCTACTGCCTCCAGAGTGTAGGGATTACAGATGTGCACCACTGTACCTGACTCTACTGCTTCATGCACAATCACATAACTGAATTTTTTTCCTTTCCACAGTTACCTGCTTGGCTGCAATTTCTTCATCTCGTCCATCACCAATCACTACATATGTGACTTTTTTCCCAAACCTCGACACAATTCTCTCAAAGCAGCTCTCCTTGCCTACAGAGAAAAACACATTTCCTATTAGGACAGTCTTCCCTCCCTTTTCTAACATCAACGACAAGGACTGCTGCTCTGTTCATCTGCCTGGGCTTGGACAGGACGACTGGCACCTGTGCAGACTACTCAGGTGTCAGGAGCAGAGCCTGAGGTTCAATAGCCCCTCTGCCCAGAGACTGTGAAAGTGCGCCATTACCAAAACAACTCACGTTAATCTTCACATCAAGGGTAAGGTGCCCAAAATCTTAGCATGAAGGAGTATCTAAAAACAGAAGATAATAAGCCTTGACTGAAAAAGCTATGTGCAAACTCTTGTGTGTTGCATACTTTATGGGTCACATTTAACTCTCATTCCTCACTTTATAGACAATGGGCCATCACAGGTTTAGTGACCTACATCAGGTCACAAACAAGCCAGCAGGTAGATTTGGCTTGCGTCTTGACTCTAAATCCAGGCTGCGGCTGTCATCTACAGCAAATGTTCTCTCTCTTTTTAAAGCTCCATAACACTTTAAAAAAATTATTTAATTTTATTTTATATGCATTAGTGTGAAGGTGTCAGATCCCTTGGAATTGGGGTTACTGACAGTTGTGAGCTGCCATGTGAGTGCTGGGTATTGAACCCAGGTCCTTTGAAAGAGCAGACAGTGCTCAACTATTGAGCCATCTCTCCAGTCCCCCATGACACTTTTTTATTAATTAAACTTGTTCTTGAAGAATTTCATGTGTATATAATAATGTGTTCTGATTACTCTCAGCCCTGCCTATCATCTCCCTTCCACTCCTGTGGTCCCCCCAAAGTCCTTTTCCCAGTTTCATGGTTTTTGTTTTGTGTCCCATGGTCTTGACCTGGGCCATATATGTGACCAAGAGCTTTGAGCGACCCACTGGCACCTAGTGGGCTCACTGTTGTATACCCAACGCCTGTATATTTGTTTGCAACAGAGATGCTGAATTTAGTGACTTTGGGAAACAAGTTATTATTACTGTTGTTATTATTTTTTGTGGTACCTGGGACCAAATCCAGGGCCATGCTCTCGCCGGGGGAGCACTCTGCCACTGAACTATAATCCAGCCTAAAATGAGTGACTTCAATTCACTGTAGACAGTTTTTTGTTTGTTTTTGTCTTTTTTCCGAGACAGGGTTTCTCTGTGTAGCTCTGACTGTCCTAAACTCACTCTGTAGACCAGGCTGGCCTTGAACTCAGAGATCCACCTGCCTCTGCCTCCCGACTGCTGGGATTAAAGGGGTGCGCCACCACCTGGATCACTGCAGACAGTTCTGAGAATCATTGTGTGGTATCAAAATTCAAACCTAACCTGGAGTCAACACCTAAAACATAAGCAAAGTCTAATGCTATGGGGAAGATATTTTACAGAATATATAAAAGATAGGAAATTATAGCCCTTGCTTTTTGGGGGAGATGTTGTGGGACAACAACAGGGTTTTGCCATGCTGCCCAGGGCTTCCTTAGATGGGAATACTTCTGCCTTAGCCACCCACATTCTAGAAACATAGGTGTGTGCCACGACCCAGCCTTGCTCTTCTATTACCCACTCACAAGTTACTTTGTTCAGTTAAGCAAGGTTCAACTTTCCTTCCTTCATCCAGCTCCATTAACCTCACTTTTAATTTCTGCCAGATCCAGTGACCCAAGACCCTTCCTCAAGACACTTGACTGCCAGCTGCAGGAAAGTGACTACAATACAAAGGCCGGGACAGTGAGATGGCACAGTGGGTAGAGATGCTTGCTGCCAAGCCTGGTGACCCTAGTTCGATCCTCAGTACCCCATGTTAGAAAGAGGGAGCAGAGTGACATACACAATTGTGCACTGGCTGTGCGCCTGCTGTAGATCAGGGTTAACTTTAAATTCTGAACTAGGAGTGATATGGATAGGGCCATGAGTAAAGGAGGAAATGAAGTCTGAGGGCATAGCTTACTTGGTGCTGTCTGGCATGCATGAAACCCCAGGTTCAATTCTCAGCACTTAGAAACCAAGACAGAGCATGCTTGTAGTCACAGCACTTGTGAAGTAGAGGCAGGAGGATCAGACTCCTTGGATACCTAGGCTACTGAGTGAGCTCACTGGCAGCATGAAACTCTGTCAAGGAGGAGTACGGGGGAAAATGGTAACCCTGAAAATCTTTTGCAATTATTGTGCACTTGTAGTATCTACCTTCCCTCCTCACTTTTCTCTAACAGAAAAGATGGGCACTGAGTTGAAGGTATTTAAGAGTGTGTGGAGAAGGAGAGGGGGCATTTGGCTTTTCCTTGTGGGACATGAGTAAGAAGGAGCAGCACTTTAAGCTGGGCATGGTGGCATATGCTTTAATCTTAGCTCTTAGGAGGCTATCAGAACTAATGGGTCATCCTTGGCTACACAGAACATTTGAAGGCAGCCTGGGCTACATCAGATCCTGTCTCAAAAAAAAGTATACAAAAAGGAAAACCAAAATTATGAAATCACTTTAGAGAAACTGGGAAAAAAAAACAACCCTCCTCTTCTCACTCCCATTTCACAGTTCTGTCAAGGAAAGCCTTGGGCATCTTCCTATAGTTACCAAGGCACCAGATCACTGCAACTTCCAACATTAGCTCTGGACTGAGGAAAATCACCAAATAAGCTCCCTTAATGTCAGAGAAAATAAAACCATTGATGAGTCTATGGGCAATGATCACTACAGAAAATACGGCTCTTGGGTATGGGAGGCTCCCAGGAAAGGTTCCCTGCATGGGAAAGCAGAAGCAGAGGAGGCATACATGTGAAGGAAGCCTCTGTTTCCTCAACACTCAAAAGCCCTTGTCGATGGAGCATTTACCTTGGGGAGGGGGGTAGTAGTGTAGTGGAAGGAATGCTGAATAAACTCAAATGACTGCAGAACTCCTACTACTAACTCAGTGCTTTCTCAAGTCTTTTTTTTTTTAGGGGGGTCCATGGGTGGCGTTTTGAGACAGGGTTTCTCTGTGTAGCTGTGGCTGTTCTGGAGCTCTGTAGACCAGGCTGGCCTTAAACTCCTGAGTGCTGGGATTAATGTTGCCAACACTGCCCAGCCCTTTTCTCAATTCTTAACACTTCATGAGTGCTTTAAATCTTCATTTTATTTTTATCTTATTTAAAATCTTTACCACATGCATACTTGCTGCCCTCAGAGGTCAGCAAGTAGAGAAGTTATGGGTGGTTGTGACCCACCATGTGGGTGCTGGGAACTAAATTCAGGTCCCCTGCAAGAACAACAAATGCTCTTAACTACTGAGCTGTCTCTCCAGCTAAAATATTTTTTAAATTAATTTATTTATTTTGTGTGTGTGTATATACATATATGTGCTATGGAGATCACAGGATAACCTGTAGAGTTCATTCTCTCCTTCTACCATGTGTGTCCTGGGAATTAAGACCAGGCCATCATACTTGGTGAAAGTTTCCCCAAAGGTGGGCACAGTGCATGCCTATAATCCCCAGCACTAAGGAAGGTAGAGGCAGGTGAGTCACTGTGAGTTCATAGGCCAGCCTGGTCTAGTTCCAGGACAGCCAGGGGTAACACAGAGAAACCCTGTCTTGAAAACAACAACAACAACAACAACAACAAAGACATTTTCCCCAAGAGGCTGGTGGGAAAGTAGCACCATACCGATTTTGGTAGCACTGTAGATGTTTTCAATAGGAAATATTTCTCCTAGTCCATACAGGAGAACCTTGGCCAGGGCCGGAACCAGCTGGGTGGTCGTGATCAGAACATTCACACAATTCTTTCTAGAAAAACAGTAAGAAGAAAAATGAACTTGTAAACTGAAGCAATGCAGGAGCACAAATTGAAATAGGTCAGCTCTTTAGGCTCTAACTTTTTTTTTTTTTTTTTAAAGATTTATTTATTTATTATGTATACAGTGTTCTGCCTGCTTGTTATGCCTGCTGGCCAGAAAAAGGCACCAGATCTCATTATAGATGGTTTTGAGCCACCATGTGGTTGCTGGGAATTGAACTCAGGACTTCTGGAAGAACAGCCAATGGTCTTAACTTCTGCACCATCTTTCCAGCCCTTAAAAGAAAATCTCAAAGACCTGGATGCTACTAGTCAATGCCAATATTAATTCTTTTTTTCTTTTCATTTTTAAAGATAGGGTTTCTCCATGTAGCTCTGACTGTCCTGGAACTCAATATATAAACCAGGATGGTCTTCAACTTAGAGATATTCCCACCTCTGCCTCCTGTGTTCTGGGATTACAGGCATGCTCCACCATTTCCAGCTCATTTATTACTCTTATTCAGATTCCTTTTCTATAGTAAAGGGCAGAGGGGCCAGTGAGATTGCTTATGTGCACGTGTAGGTGCGGGGAACTGAGCCTGGATGCTCTGCATGAGCAGTGAGTGCTCTCAACTCCTGAGCCATCCCCGTGCCCTGCAACCTGTTAGCTGCTACCGCAGTCTTATTAAGAATGCCACATTTTAGAAAACAAGTACACAGTGAGGAGCTTGCATTTGTTGTTCTAAATAATGGCAATGCCAGTCAGGTTCTTTCTGTTCTTCACACAACAGCCATTCAGGTTACAGAAGACACAATAATTCCCTGGGGCCTAAAGGAGTTAATTTAGGATTATTATTATTATTAATACATTATATTATAGTTATATTACACTATTACTGTTACTGGATGGCTATCCTCAGGGAGAGTTTTGTTTCCCAAGTTAGAGACATGAGGGAGAGAGGGAACAATATGGTATTGGTACATGCTATAGCTGCATTTATTTTTCAGTCTGTGGGTCAAGGCAAAACAACCCTTGATAATCTTAATTAAAAAAAAAAAAAAAAGGAAGGAGGGAGGGGCTTAGGGGGATAAAAAATGAATAAAGTGTAATTAATAAAAGTTAAATAAAAAATTAAAAAAAAAGATTTACTTACTTATTTGCTTGTTTTATGTAAATAAATACTTAATCTGCATGTACACCTGCATGCCAGAAAAGGGTATCAGATCCCAGTAGAGATGGTTGTGAGCCACCATCTTGTAAGCTGGGAATTGAACTCAAGACTTCTGGAAGAACAGACAGTGCTCTTAACCACTGAGCCATCTCTCCAGCCCCATCTTAATTTTTTTAAAAATTACATTTGTTTACTGTGCATGTCGGACTCAGCAGCATTGCTGGCCCCTGATAATGAACTGCTGCCATTCATTGTTTCTCCTCTTTTTGAGACAGTCTCATGAAACCCAGACTGCCCTGAAACTCACTATATAGCTCAAGGTGGCCTTGAACTAACTCTTGATCCTCCTGGCGCCATCTCTCAGAACCTGAGGCTGCAGGTGTGCACCACTATGCCTGGCTCTAGACCCCTTTTCATTTAACTTCTGTTATCTTTTTGTTTGTTTGTTTTTGAGACAGTGCTTCTCTGTGTAGCTGTGGCTGGCCTCAAACTCACAGAGACCCACCTGCCTCTACTTCCACTGCCATGGCTCATGTTAACCTTTTTTTTTTCTTTCTTTTTTTCTCTGTTTCGAGACAGGGTTTCTCTGTGTAGCCCTGGCTGTCCTGGAACTCACTCTGTAGACCAGGCTGGCCTTGAACTCAAGAGATCCTCATGCCTCAACCTCTAGAGTGCTGGGATTAAAGGTGTGAGCTACCACTGCCTGGCTTATTTGAACTTTCCAATCTCCATTCTTAAAGCCCCATTTTGGGGGATGGCCTAGTTTGGACTAGGGACAGAAAACAGCGTGAGAAGATGGGGTGTAAAAGAAACATGTCCATACCGAGACTGGATGAGAAGCAAGGACTTTAACGCAGTTCCTAACCAGGAATCCGTGAGAACTTCGATCTCTGCTCTTAGTCTCTGCAGAGCTTCCTTCCTCTGGGGGCTCAGGAGGCCTTTCAGATAAAGCAGACACACTTGTTATCGCAACATCATAAACTTACTAAGATGGTTAATTTGTCATCAGCTTCATCTCTGGTCATGAATGTGAGGGACCATCAAAATTAGGTCACAGAGGTGGGAAGAGGAGACAGCAGGCTGAGCCCAAGGATTCTTCCATCTTTGTTTTCCCCATGTGATCAGTGTCCCCTGCTCCTGCCACTGTGACTTCTGCAGTAGTGGACTGTGTCCTTGAACTGTGAACCAAAAACCCTTTCTTCTTTAAGCAGCTTTTGTCAGGTGCTGTGCTGGATACAAGTAACCAATTCACTTGCTATATGAAGAAGTAACTTCTATGAGTACCTGAGTTTATCCATTCCCATGTTTTAGAAAACTTTGAGAATGGCGCTACTCAAACCCAACTCTTAACCAAAATGTTTGCTTTCCCATGGGCACACCATAACAAGGTCAGCTGACAGAAACATGGGAAGTAGGTTCTGGTATAAGGTCCTTCTGTATTAACAGTGGGCATTATCTACAGCCTGAGCGACCACACCTGAATAGCACTGCTTTACAACACAACACTAGGAAACAAGCAAGGACAAATGACTGTTACAACAGTTCTTAGCTCGAAAAACAAAGACCAAAGGCCAGTGGGAATAGCCAGGGTCAAGATTCTTCCCCAGCTAGCACTGCCCTGTGACTGCCCTGTGCTTCCATCTGCACAGGAGCAGGCCAGCGGGGATCCCAGGGTGAAGGACCAGGCCCCCGCACTTGAGTCACTTCTGCAGCAACTCCAGGCAACAGCAGGCTAACACGCTGATCTCCAAGAATAGATAGATTCTGCATAAAAACATAACAGGTTTCAAGTGGGAGCCACTGTAACAATATTCAAAAAGCAAACGTGACTCAGAATTTTCTGTACCAAAGGTTAAATAAAAAGCCCTGTGTTCTTCTCATATCATAAAAACAGATAGGAAGGTTTTGTTTGTTTGTTTTGAGGCAGTCTTAGCCTGGAACTCACTCTGTAGACGAGGCTAGCCTTGAACTCTGAGATCCACCTGCCTCCACCTTCCTAGTGCTGGCATTAAAGGTGTGCACCACATACCTGGCTGATATCACTTTTTATATATCAGAGTAAGCTGGAACTAGATCTAATTAGTAGGCAGGAAGGATCTGAGACTTAAGCTTGGGAGAGGGGAAGAATTCAGAAAAGAAATTAGATTCCTGAGATCTGGAAGCTAATACAAGATTTTCATCTGGTATTAAAGGGTTGTCACAGGAATGACTCAAATAAACTTCAAAGCCCTGTCTCTGCTTTCAGTCACACACATGTGGGTGACATGACTCTTGACACGGAAGAACACTCTCCTGTGCAGTCTATAGCGTGCAGAATGTTTTTGGAAGACGATGGCTCATAGTTTTAAATATTTTCTTATAAGAGCACATCACTAATAAAGGAACTGTAAGATTGGAAAGTGGGGCTGGAGAGATGGCTCAGAGGTTAAAAGCACTGGCTGTTCTTCCAAAGATCCTGAGTTCAATTCCCAGCAACCACATGGTGGCTCACAACCATCTATAATAGGATCTGGTGCCTTCTTCTGGCCTGCAGGCACACTTGTAGGCAGGATATTGTATAAATAATAAACAAATAAATCTTTAAAAAAAGAAAAAAAGATTGGAAAGTGCCCTGACCTAAAATGAGGGAACGTGGCCAGCCTATTTATTTGCTATGTGACTGTATATGCTGTGCTTGACCCATGATGGATGTTAAGTTCTCAAATGCCAAAGAGGTGTTTAAAATAGATTTCTATTGTCTCCTTCATTTTGAACAATCCATGACTAATTAGTTCTGAGTAACAGAATTTTAGGCACACTAACATGAATAATATTTTTGGGCAAATAAAATTTCTTGGACACAGTCACTATAATGCTGGGCCTATTTCCCAACCAGTGTAGTGACTAGGTCTATCTGACTTGCTATGATGGGTTAAATGTCTGCTCTTCAAAGTACAGCAGTCTACTAACAGTACTAACAGTGGTTGTGACTTAAGAAGAATGAAAACACTACACCAAATACAATGTAGTGAGGTGGGCACTGTGGGGCATATCTAGAATCCTAGTGCTTGGGGGCAAGTTCAAGGACGGTCTCAGCAACCAACCAAATAACAGATCTAAACCATACCCCAAAAGCTAATGTGATAAGGCTTGTCCTCAGCTGAAGGTAGGAAGTCCTGTGCTTTAATGTGGTATTAGGAACCAAGCTACCTTCTCATCCTCCTCCCTCTTTTTCCCTCCTTCTCTCTTTCCCTGCTGCAATGAGGTGACTAGCCTCTCCCTGCCATGATATTCTGGTTTGCCTTAAGCTCAAGATAACAGGGCTAAATGAGCACACGACAAAATAACCCTTTCCTCCAGGTAAACTGATCCTTTCAGGCTTTTATCACAGCAGTGGAAGCTGACTAATAGAGCAGTTTCTTTAAAAAGGTGTTTGTCTAAAGGAAATAGCATAATTGTCCAAAGTTAAAATAAGAAGAATCAGGAAGCCGGGCAGTGGTGGCGCCTTTAATCCCGCAGGTTAAGGCAGGTGGATCTGAGTAAGTTTGAGGCCAGACTAGTCTACAGTTAGTTCCAGAACAGCCAAAGATACACACAGAAAAATCTCGTCTCTAAAATTAAAACAAAACTCACATTAAGAACAACAACAAAACAAACAAACAAACAAACAAAAACAGAAAAAGGAGAATTAGGAATGTAGAGCTTCTACTGAAAGCCCCATTCTAATGGCCACCAATGGTGCAGAGCCAACTGTCATCTACCATTCTTTTTTTTTTTTTTAATTTTAAATGTTTTTATGTGTATGTTTTGTTTGCATGTATGTATGTGTATAATATGCATGCCTTTTGCCCACAGAGGTCAGAAGAGGGCATCAGATACATTGGAACTGGAATTACAGATGGTTGAGAGCTACTATGTGGGTGCTGGGAAGTTAACCTGTCCTCTGGAAGAGAAGCCAGCACTCTTAACTGCTGAGCCATTTTTCAGCCCTTTATGCCCCATTCTTACCGCCACCAATGGTGCCCAGCCTCTCCTAACGTCTCTCATTCTGACGGCCACCAATGGTGTGGATTCTCCAAAGAGTTTCAGTTAGATCTCTATGTTTTTGTTTACAAACAGAATTAATGTGGCATAAATTCCTAAAAAGTTGCAAGGAACTCTGGGAAAGGAATGCAGGAAACTGTTAAGAAACAGGTTCAGAATGGATGTCCACTTACCACCCACATTGCTTTTATGCTTATCGTAGATTTCTCTCACTTTCCGGTATCGGAAGGCCAGTTTCCTCATCCAGTCCACGCCTCCCTGAACGCCCACAGATGAACCATGGCTACCACTGCCTCCTGAACCACTGAAACCATCTGTTGAGAAACTATAGTTGCTGCAAAGAGAGGGGATAATGAAAATTAAAAAGCATACCCAGAGGGCTTTAGGTTAAACGTTACCTGAGCTCCTGTGGCCTGTTCTTGGCATCTAATAAACAAAGGTAATGCTTTAACAATCTTCTCACTAGAACACATTTGCTGCTGCTTGTTTTTTGGAGAAAAAGCTTCCTAAGGCCCAGGCTGGCTTAACCTCACTATGTGGCCGAGGCTACACTTAAACTTCCTTCTGATCCTCCTGTGTCCACCTCCCAAGTGTTGGAACAACAGGTGTGCACCTCCAGTATGTCCAGCTTCTCCCTCCCTTCCCAGAATGAAATGTCAGTGGCCACAGAGAGGAAGAGGGGAAGTAACATAAGCACCAGCACCCCATATAGGCTGACTTGGGATAGAGCATTGTTTTCATTAATGACAAAATACTACATAGTAAAAAAAGCATTGATGACAGAATACTATACAGGGAAAAAAAGCAGAATATACAACTATTATAACTGTGTAAATATGATTAAAGCTATATAAAAAAGGAGACAGAGAGCTGGCCATGGTGGCTCACATCAGTAATTCCAGCATTTGGGAGACTGAATCTAGAGCACCATAAGTGTAAGGTCACATGGGCTACGTAACAACTTCCAGGGCAGCTTGGCTAGACTTTTTTCAAAAATCAAGCATGTCAAAATAAGGTTCAATACATTAAGTGTAAGAGTCTATACTAAATATAACTGCCAAGAAGCCAGGTGGTGGCACTTGGAAGGCAGAGGCAGCTAGATCTCTGAGTTTGAGGCCAGCCTGATATACAGAGCAAGTTCCAGGACTGAGGACTGAGTTCCAGGATGTTTCACAGAGAATCCTTGTCTAGGGAAAAGCAAAACAAAAACCCAAACAACCAAATAAATAAATTAGCTGCCAAGACATAAAACAGGAAATCCGGTCAGTCACATACATAAAAGAAAACAAACAAATATATAAGCCAACAGGCTACTTTCTTCCTAAGGAACAAACAGTCTTGGCCATGTAAGGTACAACACACACCAGTGGTTGCTGCTCTGCAAGGGTTTCCTTCTCAGTTCTACATGGACAGGTGTCCTATGCACTTAGGAAACTACACATGCTTTTCGTTCTAGCACATGGGATGCAGAGGTAAGCTGAGCTGAGTTTGAGGCCAGCCTATTTACATAGTGAGTTCCAGGCCAACCAGGGCTACACAGCAAAACCCTGTCTCAAAAACAAAAAATGGGGGCTGGAGAGATGCCTCAGCAGTTAAAAGCACTAGCTGCTCTTTCAGAGGACCTGGGTGGGATTCCCAGCACCTACATGGCAGGTTACAACAGCTTGTAAGTCCAGTTCCGGGGAGATCGGGTGCCCTCTTCTGGCCTCTGTGGGCACCAGACATGCATGTGATGCATGCAGGCAAAATGATATTCACACACATAAAATAAAATTTAAAAACATATATTACCCTAGTGCAATGGCACACACCTGTAATACCAGCACTTGGGGAGGCAGAAGCAGGAGGATCTCTGTGAGGTCCAGGCTAGCCTAGTCTATAGAGCAAGTCCAGGATAGCCAAGGCTACACAGAGAAACCCTGTCATGACAACCCCCCACCCATCATACCTGACACCATCATACCTCCACAGTTCACTGAGCAAAATTCCTGATGCTTATGTGCAACTAGAACTACCCAGTGAGAAGCATGCTTTCTCTGAGAGGAAATCTATATAAAGAAAGAGCCGTACAACAGTGCAGCCATCACTCTTGAGATTTGGCTTCATCATCTAGTACGGCTACCTGGTAATTCCTGAGACCTTGGTCAAATGCTACGCCACTGAGGCCTCCCTAATGGTGCCACCTGCTCCTTTTACAGATCAGTGTCACTTCACGTCCTCTGCTTCCTATCACCTCTCTGCCTTATCACACTATGTCTCGGTTAACTAGACTGGTTTCTGACTCCTCTAGCAACAGTGGGCATTTTAATCTTCCACTTCCTCTGAATGCAACGGCTTTGCACATACTAGGTGTGCTGATGTTCAGATAATCACTATGTTTACCACACCTCAGATCCTGGCCATTGTCATCAGAAGCCACATCTTCCACATGCACCTGGTCACACTCCTGTTAAAAGACAAAACACATTATTTCACTCCAGGGAACAAAGGTGCAGCCACTTACCATGACATGCTATACGACAAGAGCATGTACGACAAGCAGGAGGTGAAACACCTCATAGTCTCTCTGTCACATAGACACCTCCACTGTCCAAGGGAAACCAGCTGCTTGAAACCTTCCTTAACAGTTTTAGCAATCACAACAGTTCATTTCCACAACTGCTCTCACACTGTCCCGTGCCTCTATGTCCCGTATTAGAGTGTAAATTCTACTACAAGATAGGATGCAGGACTCGGGTATTATATCTCCCTTGCATAATTTAAGGTTTTGTTTATTATTATTTTTTTCCTTCCTGAGACAGGGTTTCTCTGTGTAATCCTGGTTGTCCTGGAACTCATTCTATAGACAGGCTGGCCTTAAACTCACAGAGATTTGCTTGCCTCTGTCTTCCAAGTTCTGGGATTAAAAGTGTGCACAGCATGGTTTGTATATAAATTATTTTTGTAGATGAAACAGATACTGGAAAAGTATGATATCAAAACTGGGAATAGGGGGCTGGAGAGATGGCTCAGCAGTTAAGAGTACCGTCTGTTCTTCCAAATCCTGAGTTCAATTCCCAGAAACCACATGGTGTCTTACAACCATCTATAATGGGATCTGATGCCCTATTCTGGCATGTAAGGAATACATGCAGATAGAGCTTATATATAAATTTAATTTAATACAAACAAACAAACAAACAAACAAACAAAAAACAGGTCAGAATAACTGGAACAGAAATGCATACCTAAAATATAAGCATAATCACAGGTTATCTAAGTCAATGCTTAGATCTAGAACTTGTGTTCTAAAGAGAGATGAAATGATTTTCTCAGGATCATACAACTGGAGAGTAGTAGAAAGAGAAGGTCAAATGCACCAACTGCCTAACTGCCTTCTGTCTTCCCTGATAGAATCTTCTGGGGAAGGCTTTTAAAAATGCATATTCTTGGGTTCATAACACACCTACTTGAACTGCTAGAATTGAAGACCTAGAATCTCCAATTTTTAAATTATTATTTATTTTTAAATTATTATTATTTTGTTTTGTTTTTCAAGATAGGTTTTCTATGTGTAGCCTTGATTATCCTGGACTCACTTTGTAGACCTGGCTGACCTCCAACACACAGAGATCCACCTGCCTCTGCCTCCCCGAGTGCTGGGATTATATGCCACCTTGCCCCAGCTTAGAATCTCCAATTTTAAGACATTCCCCATGGATTTCTTACGACCCCTAAAGTTGAGAACTACTGACCTGGGAATCAGGAACACATTTAGGTCAAATTCTTTTAGAACTTTCCGGCCTGAGTGCGGGCTATGTCTAGAAAATCATTACAAATACACTTTGGGAATAATAATTGGCATATAGTAGGTTTTAAACTAATATTTGCTAATTAAAAACTATGCTGTCTCATTTTGCCAACAAATATAGTTGAAGGAAGATTAGAACACTGTGGAGCTGAGGAGAAGCAACTGGATAGAGCCACAGTGAGGTGACTTGCTGGAGAGCTGTCTGTGTTTAAGGAGAACTGGGCATATATTGTGTTTAGAAATGTTTTTACTTTACTTCCAAATTGCTGCTGTTAGAAATGACGTAACATATGTAACACACGGTGCAGAGTGTAGAGTCATGAAGTGGAAATACTCACTCCCTTTCCTCCTCTGTCCTGTTTCCCAGTAATCCATTGCTCTGGCCAGAACAACTATTACTAGTTTTTTGAACAAGGCACAGGCTCAAGCCCAGGATGGGAACATGACTCTCAGCCTGAGATTCCCACTCTGAATTTCTCACAGCCCCAATCCTATGATCTATTATGCCACGTTCACTTCAAAGGAAAACTCAAAAGGCAAAGCCAAGAGTTTTTCACTGTATATTCTCAGTGTGTTCTATTTTCCTGACACCTAATCCCCGAATAGCTGAATACATGAAACTTCACTTATACGGATAATTCACATGTAGAAATATAATCAGAGCCAGGTGTGATAGCGTATGCCTACAATGACAGCACTTGGGTGGCAGAGGTAGATGGACTTTAACTTTAATGCCATCCTGAGTTATACAGACTGAAGCCTTGTCTAAAAAAACTTCCAGACCTCCAAATAAAAAACAAACAAAACACCAAGCCCAAAACAAAACAAAAAATACTTAAAAGTTTCTACAAGAAAATACAGAAGAATATATTTCCCATTTGAGGATAGGTAAATAAACTTTAAACAAGAGCCAGAAACTTTTTAATATAAAGAAAAAAATGTAATAGTAAATTATACTTTATTAAAACTAAAATTATGGATTTCTAAAAGGCATGAAAAAGTCAAATCATATTTAAAACACATTTATAGTGCATGTGTGATACAGGGCTTTTTTTTATTTTTTTAAACCCAAGTCATAACGTTACTTTGACAAATTATACAGAAAAGAAAATAATAGCCAATCAAAGTAGACAAAAACTATCCAATAGCAGTAAGAGTAATCATCTATCAATTAGAGACCTAAAAGGTAAATTATTTTAAAAAAAGGCAGGATTAAAGAGTAAGCAAGGTATCACCAAGAAGCTGAGCATATGGACTGGAGAGACAGCTCAGGTCAAGCGTGCTGGCTGCTCTTCCAGAGGAGCTGATTTATTTCCTAGCATCCATCGAGCAGTTTTAACTAAAGTCTCAAGGGGATCTGATGTCCCTTTCTGGCTTTATAAAAAAGAAAAACTTAAAAACAAAGAAACAAACAAAAAACAATACAGCAACAGCAGCAGCAGCAGCAGCAGCAGAACACAATGGCACATGCCTTTGATCCCAGAACTCAGGAAGCAGAGGTAAGCGGATTTCTCTGAGTTCAGGACCAGCCTGGTCTACAGAGTCTCAGGCCAGCTAGAGCTATACTAAGACTGCCTCAAACAAAACAAATCGAACAATTATGTTATTTTATGTAACATATTGGATTACTGACTTTTATTTTAGTGTTCCAGTACTTTACTTCCAAATAAGTTGACTAAAACAAAAACCAACTTTTGCTTTATTTTTTAGACAGGTCCTGAACCCACGATCTTCCTACCTCAGCCTCCTAACTGCTAGGATTACAGGTGTGTGTCCCCAGCCCTGGCTGGGAGGGGCCACATACTTTCCTTCCTAGTGCCACTTTTTCTCTTAACTCCTATGCTTAAAATCTATGTTTTAAACATCTTTTAAACTCTTTCAACACACTCTAACTTGGGCTATCTCAGCTGGTAGAGTGGTTGCCTACATGCAGAAAGCCCTCTGTTCACTCCCCAGCACTGCATAAACCCTGGCATGGTTGCACATCTGGAATTCAACCACCCTGGAAGTACAGGCAAGAAATCAAGTTCAAAGTCATCTTCAGCTACACAGTGAATCTGGGCTACAAGGGAACCTGTTTCAAAACAAAATGAAACAAAACATCATACTACAAACTACAACTCCTGCTAGCTGATGATTCAACTGTGACATCTTCCTCCTGGAAATAGATTCCTGCAGTGATCCTGTTAACAGATTCTTTCCATTCGTCTTATCCAATCTCCTACCTTCTAAATACAAGTGCAGGCACTAACAGTTATAGAACAAAACACTCATGGAAGCAGAAAACCTATTTAAACCACTTACCTCCAAGTCATTGAAAAACAGATGTGTATCAGCCACTTCAAAAATCATTTCTTCCATTGTTAAACCTGAGCCAATTACTACTGTTGGGTCCTGGAATAAAAACAGAAGTGAGAATAGCACTGGTTCTAACTTTCAGATATTTCAAAACTACTCTGGGCCTAGTCCAACACAAGTCCATAACAGTACTTCAAATCTTACTGAGCCAATATCACTCACATTTATAAGAACCTGGGATTACAAAATATAGGGGCTATAGGGCATTAATAAAAATGTCAAAGTCAGGTGGTGATGGTGCACACCTTTAATCCAAGTTCTCAGGAGGTAGAGGCAAGGGGGCAGGTCTGAGTTTTAGGCTAACCTGGTCTACGTAGGAAATTCCCGGACAGCCAAGGATACAGAGAGAAACTGTGTCTCACCAAAACAAAACAAAATCCTGCTACTGTAATATGCATGATCCCTTTTTTGCTCATGTGACACAGGGAATACCAGACACCTAACTATCTAACCAACCAGGAAGTAAAGAAGAACAGAGTCAAAGGATGTGCAGGGTAACCAATGCAGGCTGCTTTAAAATGAAGCGTCAGTCTTCACGCAGAGCCTAAGTATTTTTCTAATGGTCTTAGGGATATAGTTTTGGAGCCTCTGTCAGCTGTGGAAAAGTACTCACAGGAGAGATTCCTGGTACTCCAAGATAACTGGGAGTAGCAAGACAGCAAAGTTATTTTTATAATTTGTAATTTATTTCTAGAAATAAATGATCCTGGAGATGATCTGTGGTGAAGCAGTTTTGCACACTGGAGGCCGAGGCAGGACAACTGAGTTCAAGAACAGCTGAGGCTACACAGTGAGACCCTGTCTCAAAACAAAGAAATACACAGAACTAATAACAACTCATTCTTCTACTAAAAGTAATGCTTACACTGAAGACTAAATACATTTAATTTTGTCTGGTACAACTAACTTTTTAAGAAGCACATCTCTTTTAGATCTAGGAGATGTGGCTCACACCTGTAATCCCAACATTTGGGAGGCTTTAGAGGCAGGAGGATAACTGACACTTAGAAGCCAGCTTGTGCTATACAATGAGATCTTGTCTCAAAATACAACATAACAGAAGTCACGTGATGATCTATTTTAGAAATCTTAGCTCTAGCTCATTTGAGGCTAAATGAAATTCTTAGAGATATTTTAGTGATTTAAGGCTTAATAGTCAGTCCTTAGAATATATAATCCTGAGATTTCATTCAATTTTGAGTCTTATTTTTATATTTTCATGCTCATAAAACACATTAAAAAGTAGTTATTTATTTGGGGATTGTATGTGTGGTGTGCACATGGTCAGGGGACAGCTTGCGGGGAGCTGGCTCACGCTTCCACCGTGGGTGCGGAAGACGGCGCTCAGGTCGTCAGGCCTGGCAGAGCACTTTTACCTGGTAGGCCACTTCATCAGCCGGAAACGCTCCCTCACACAGCTTCAGAGTCAGCACCGCTCCTAGACCGGGCGCCTAGCTTTACCATCAATGCTACCCAGCTATGTAGCCTGCCTGGCACAAGCCATCTGTCAAGTTTTATACATGGGGCGCTCCGAGCCAGCAGGGAAGGAGGAGGGGTATAGCCCAGTGGAGCAGCACTTACCTAGCACTAGTGAGGCCCTGGGTTTGATTGCTAATACTGTTTTTTGTCTTGAATTTTTATGTGGATGGTGTTTTGCCTGCACGTGCATCTTTGCATCACATGGACACAATGTCTGGAACTGGTGTTATAGATGGTTATAAGCTGCCATGTGGGTGCTGGGAACCAAACCAAAGTCCTTCATAAGAGCAGTAAGAGCTCTTAAATCACTGAGCCATCTCTCAAGCCCCAATCCTAAGAGTATCATATATATATGTATACACGTATGTGTGTGTGTGTGTGTGTGTGTGTGTGTGTGTATATATATATATAGTATGTGTACACTCACACACATATATATGCATATATACACACATACACACACTCAATAGGGCAAGACAAGCAGCAGAGAAAATGGATTTTCTACCTCAGCAGTTGGGAGAATTACATCAGCTGCTCAACTCTGTCAAAGGAAGGACATTATAACAGAAGACTCAAATTACCTTTCCATACTTCTGAGCATAGGATCCAGTAAGAAGGGAATGAAATATGATGATGGTTTCATCCAAGTCCCAGAGAAATACCCGCTGAGGGGGGAAGACAAAAAATGAGTTATCTTATCTGTCAGTCACAGTGAAATAAACCAAAAAAAAAAAAAAAAAAAAAAGGAAAACTGAAAAATCCACAAATACATGAGAGTATAATAACACAATTTTAGACAATCAATGGTCCACAAAAGAAATCATAAATAAAATTAGAAAACCCATTGAGATGAATGAAATAACAAAAAACAAAACAAAACAAAAACAACATATTAAAACTTATGAGACAGTGACAGCAATGATGAAAGGGAATTTTAACCGTAAATACACATTAAAGGAAGGAAGCAGGTGGCATGAGAAGCTTGACTTTAATTCCACCAGTTGGGAAACAGAGGCAGGAGAATCTCTGCGAGTTTGAAGCCATCTAAGTTTACAGAGAGAACTTCAGGCCAGCCTGGGCTATCCAGCAAGACAAGAGAAAAAAGAGAAAGGAAAAAGAGAGCAAGCAAGCAGATGGCATGGGTGTATGCTTTCACTCCCCAAACTAGGGAAACAGACAGAAACTATTAACTGCTACCCTAGGCTACACAGCAAGAGCCTATAACAAGAGAAGAAGGCAAAGGAAGCAGCAAGCCTCAGGGCAGATCTTTACAGGACTGTGGCTCTGGGTTCAATCCCTAGTCCAAGAAGAAGAAAAAAATCTCAAATAATAGCCATACTATATATCCAAGGACATTAGACATGAAAGGCAAACTAAAGCTAATGCTGGGGAAAGGAAGAAGTCAATAAAGGATAAAAGAGAAAGAACCTAAGAGACAGAACAGAATAAAGACAGTGAAAGCAACAGTGGGTTCTCTGAAAATATCAGCAGACCTGACGTTTACCAAGACAGATGAAGGAAAGTCAGAGATTCAAATTACTAAAACCATAAATGCAAGTGGGGACAACAGTATGGACTTCCTAGACATCAGTGGACCCTATGAATCATCAACAGATGCATGCCAAAAAACTGGATAACCAGGTGAAATAGTCTACTTCCCAAGAAACACACAACACAACCTAAATTGACTCAAGAAAAAGAAAAAAGCCTGCCACTAGTAAGGAGCTTGGAGCCAGCCATTTAAAATGACACTAAAGGAAAAGCCTGAGATCCAGCGGTCTCACTGGTGAATTATAGTGGACATTCAAGTAAAGTAAGAATCAACATCACTTCCTAAATTTTTCCAAAAACACACTGAGAAGGAAGGAACACTTTCTATTTCAACAGTGAAGCCAGCATCTAAGACTAGACAAGACTAGAGCAGTGTGGAAAATGACAGCCCTCATGAAAAACAGTGTACAGATCTCAACCAAATAGTAGCAAGTGATCTTCCCCAACATATAAAAACAACTATATATTGTGATTGAGTGGGATCACTTCTTGGAATGTAAGGACAGTTCTCTGAATACATAAAATTAATCACTGGAACATAATGAGAGAGGAAAACCAAGCCGGGTGCAGTGGTGCACGCCTGTAATCCAGCACTCTGGGAGGGAGAGGCAGGCAGATCTCTGAGTTCAAGGCCAGCCTGGTTTACAAAGTGAGTCCAGGACAGCCAGGGCTATACAGAGAAACCCTATCTCAAAAAAAAAAAAAAAAAAAAAAAAAAAAAAACAGAAAGTTAAACTTGAGTTCAAACAGTGTTTTTATAAAAACTCAATTTAATAACTACCAATTTAAAATAAACAAGTTAAAAAAAGAAAAAAAATACCCTGTTCAAAAATTCATAGGGAATCTGAAGAGATCTCTAAATAACCAAAACCACCTCGAGAAAGGACAGAGTTGAGGAGTTATGCCATTTAATTTACAACTCAAGGCCACAGAAAGATACTCAATATGATTAGACATTAGGAAATATAAGTAAGAACTACAGTGAGGTATCACTTCATACCCAACAGGGCAGCGTTTATTTTAAAAGGGAGGGACCAGACATATGTTTGTACGTTAAGCTCCTGTAGCCAGAGCTATGTAGAGAGCCTTTGTCTCACCACCACCACCTAAAATACAATTTAAAAAGGGGAGGAGAGAAATAAGCATTGATGAGAATGTGGTCAATAATGGCGATGTAAAAGTGTGGAAGTCTGGTGGCTCCTCAAAAAGCTGAACACAAAATAAGATCCAGCAATTCCACTCTCTGTATAAAGAAGTGGAGAAGTATAATACAAAGTATTCAAAGCCTCATTATTCACAATGGCCTAGAAGTGAAAGTGTCCTTCAACAGACACAAGATAAGCCAGATGCAGTATGCACACACATACAGTGTGGAGTATCTATCATACAGCCATTAAAATAAATGAAATTATGATCCATGCTGCAACGCAGATAAATCTCAAGAGCAGTACACTTAGTGAACTGAGCTTGACAAATAGTTTGACACAGATAGTGGCTGGAGAGATGAGATGGCTCAGCAGTTAAGAGCACTCCCTGTTCTTCCTGGGTTCAATGCCTGGCAACCACATGGTGGCTCACAACCAACCATTTATAATGTGATCTGATATCCCCTTCTGGCCTACAGGTATACGTGAAGATAGTGCTCTCATATACATAAAATAAATAAATCTTAAAAAAAAAAAAAAAAAAAAAGAGTACAAATACTGTATGTTCACATTCAGCTATAGCTACACCAGGCAAATCCACAGTAGCAGAAAGCAGAATAGTAGTTGCCATGGGCTATAAAAGAGTATGAAGAGTTACTGTTTAATAGGTACAGAGTATGTTTAGGATCAAGAAAAGGTTCTGAATACATGGCTGTCATCTCAGCACTTTGGAGTATGAGGCAGGGTTGCCCAGGAGTTCAAGGCAAGGCTGAGACTGTCTCAAAACAAACAAACAAACAAACAACCCACAAGTGTAGCTACTGTATTTAATAACACTGAACTATGCTCTTAAAATGGTAAAATTGGGGGCCTGGAGAGAGGGTGGTTAAGAGCACTCACTGCTATTCCAGAGGTCCTGAGTTCAATTCCCAGCACCCAAATAGTAGCTCACAACCTGTAATGGGATCTGATGCCCCCTTCTGGTGTGTGTGAGAGGACAGAGCACTCAGATATGTATGTATGTATGCATATATATATATATATATGGTGAGGTTGGGGCTAGAGACATGGCTTAGCAGTTAGAGCACTGGCTGCTCATCTAGAGGTTTGATTCCCAGCACCCATGTGTAGCTCACACGAGCCTGTAACTCTAGTCACAAGGAATCAGACAGTCTCTTCTAGTCTCTGCGGGCATGAGGCATCATGTGATATATAGACATACATGCAGGCAAACTACCTACACATATTTTTAAAAATCATCCATACTCATAAAAATTTTCAAATCTTAAAAAAAAAAAAAAAAAAAACACAGTAAAGTCTTTAAAAAAGTGTTTTAGGTGGAGTCTCAGGTAACTCATGTATCTAAAGATGACCTTCAACTCCTGCTCTTCCTGCCTTCTGAAGTCATGGGATTACAGGTATGTACTATGTCCAGCAAAAAAATGCTAAAGGTTAGGTAATACACACTGTGGTACAATTGTTAAAAGTAAAGAGTTGTTAATCTTCCTAAGACTGACACTAGAACTTTAGTTTCCTTATTTCTTGTTGTATTTGCTCCCCAGAAGAGAAGAGGAAGACAGACTCTCTGTGCAGCTTCAATTTACCTGTGTCTAAGAGCATATAAATATATTTCTTTGCTTTACTGAATAACATCAAAGAAAAATGAAAACTACAAAATAAAGGTAATGCAATAATTCTGACTTTAGAATTCTGTATGTTTTTTTCACGAATTTGCGTGTCATCCTTACGCAGGGGCCATGCTAATCTTCTCTGTATCGTTCCAATTTTAGTATATGTGCTGCCGAAGCGAGCACTAGAATTCTGTATGTTTTTTTTATTCTTTCCAACCATAACTGAAATCTATGTCCACAGTAAATTTCCCTGGTTTTCAAAGCACACCATGGTTTGCTGGCATGCTCAGTAAGCAGTCACCAGATCCCACTTTCAGTTTCTTAAGGGAAACAGTATGACATCATTCACAGCTCCTCTGGCTTTCTCCTAAAATGCAATGTAATTTTTTTTTCTCTGAATGTAAAAAACAATTTGTTCTGTTAAAGTTATCTTGAATCAGAAAAGGTGAAAACAACTGGAAGGGTTTATATATAGGTTAATACACACACACGCGCGCGCTAAGTCATGGGTATGAATGGATTTTCTTTTACCTACATTTTTTTTTTCTCTTGGCCCTGAGAATTCAAGCAGACACAACACACAACATTATTTTTGCAAATTGCAGACGTATGCCTGACAGAAGTGAGGAAGACAGAATAGGTTACGTCAAGTGAGTTTCTTCACATACTTCTAATTCGCTGTCCTGGGAAGAGCCGGCATCGGCTTTCCTCTTGCCGCGGTTCTTGACAGTCATGTTTTTCCGGGACTGATCATCAGCATCTTTATTTGGTGTATTCTGGGACAAAGACGGGCTTGTGGATGAGTCTGCTGAAAGGAGAAGTAAGATACACAGGCTGTAAGGACCGCAGCAGGGAGTGGGGCTGACAGGAGGAATAATAAAAAGACAGGGTCCTTATTTTAACAATAAAGGAAACTGGGAAAAGAAAGAAGCCCCTTACACCACAATGGCCAGGAGCCTGAAGTAACCAGAACTGTCTACAGAGACAACATCTGCCTACAGAGATAGTATCTGCCCACAGAGATGAAATCTGCCTATAGAGACAACTCTGCCTGAGAGAGACAATACTTGCTTACAGAGAGTATCTGCCTTCCTAAAGACACCCTAAAAGGACAGACTGAACAACAAATTATGCCTTCTTATAGTCAGAATGTTTGTGACCTCCATTTGAATTACACCAGGACCACCTCTCTCACACCTCATGAAAAGCACCTCACAATTTCATTTATGAAGAAAATGTTCCTGACTGAGAGGTAGCTCAGTGGATAAGAGCACTTGCTGCTTTTGAAGAGACTTTGGTTTAGTTGATTCAAAGCCATCTGTAACTCCAGTTCTAGAGGTCCCAACGCACTCTTCTGAACTTTGAGGGCAGCAGACAAGCAGTGGTATACATACATACATGTACACAAAATACACAGATATAAATAAATCTTAAAAAAATTCAGAGGATAAAGCTTTAAAAAAAAAGCTTTACAGTTTTTTAAACTGTTATTATTGTTATTTTATATGCATAAAGTGTTTTGCTTACATGTATGTCTGTGTACCACATGCATGCAGTGTCCCAGGAGGTTTGAAGAGGACATCAGATCCTTGGAATTACTAGATCCAAACAATTGTTAACTTCCATGTGGACACCTGGACTTGAACCCAGGTCCTCTAGAAGAGCAGCCAGCGCTCTTAACTGTGGAGTCATCTCTCTAGTCTAAAATGGAAGAACTAATCTCTAAACTTTTTTTTTTTTTTAAATGTAGCCCAGACTGGCTTAGAACTCACAGGTATCCACCTCCCTCAGCTTCCCAAGTGTCAAGGGTGTTCACCATGTCATCCAGCCTTTTTACTTACTATTTAAACTGTATTTAATACTTAAGTTTAAGCGGTTTAGTCTTTAAACTTTGTTGTAAATCACACTGTTTTGAGCAATGTAACTTAGACACATAATCGTGCCTGCAGCCGCTGTAAAGCCACCTAAGTGCAGTTCCCTGAGAAACTGCCGTGGCAGAGGGCTGTGCAACCTTTCCCACGTGCTCTAGCCCCCACTTACTCCTGTGAAGCATGTGCTCGCATTGATCTTAAATAACCCACTAACTTTGCTTCACTCTGGCTCACCCTGAAATTCTGTGGTGTAATCAAGGACTAGGCTTTCTACAAGTAAGAAGTCCTTAGTGAAAAGGGACTCCTTGGGCTGCTGGTGGCACTGCAGGCAGGGCCACACCTCCCAGTGCCACTCACAGGCAGTCTCAGGCTTGAGAGTCAAATGTTAGGACTGTTGGGAAAAGAACTGTAGTTGTTCTTGGAACATTAAAGAAGTTTAAAACAGAAAGAGTACCTGCTCCGAGTTCCTAGCGGGAGGTTAAGACATGCCTGGGTTAAACCTGGAAGCTGGCAACCTTCAAGCTGGCCCTTCATCTGAAGAGCCCTGCTGAGTGCAGCACACTCACAAGGAGGGCAGAGTGTGCACTAGAAGCACATCTTCCCACTGTTGGCACTCTTCTGTTCCCAGCATCTACACACATTCTAACAAGCAGTTTCTCACCACAGTCTGTTTGTGCAGTTTACACTTGAAAGGGAAGCCAAGAGCATGGTAAAACTAGCTTATCCCAGAACAAAATCATCTTAGCATCGCATAGAAACACCTGTTGCACCAGTACTCACCAGAGGGAAGCCGTTGTGGGGCTGGCGCAGGTACTACAGCACTAGGCTTCTCTGTCTGGTACGTGGTAGCCGCTAATGTGGTATTCTCAGCATCACTGTTAGTTTGGCCTGCAACTCCAAAGCTGGAACTAGGGTAGCAGGCCTGGTACTGATTCTGTCCAAGAATAGTATAGGTAGGATAATCCTGTGGGCCAAAGGAAAGAAAACAAGACTATTACCTATTAGTCATAATGATTTTCCTAAAATATTGTCTTCTTATTTTTTCACCTACCTAGCAGTCCCAAGAAATCAATGATTTTCAAAACGCAGAGACATGAGTATAGATGTATCATCTAAGTGAACAATGTTGATTAAACACTCTTCAGAAGTCATAATGTGAAAAACTAAAGACACTGTCCTTAGAAGATGAAAAACAAGAGCTGTAAAAGGAGAGAGCCCATGGGAATGCACTAGAAACACTAGGCCTCTGTGCTGGCACATGGACTCAACTCAGGAGACAGGCAGGAGGATGAATAAAAGTTTGAGGCCAGCCTGGACTATGGCACATCCCAGGGCAGCCAGGGGTACATAGTGAGGCCCTCACCCCAAAAATCAATTTACCCGATCAAAACTAAACAGCCCCCCTCAACCCCAAGGTACTTGTGGATGTAAGAAAGAACAAACACCACAACGGAGGAACAGTCAGACCCAGAAAGTCAATGAGTAGGTTAACTGTAGCCAAAAAACCCACAGTCTGTGAAGATAGCAGTGGTCATGGCAGTTGCTGCAGAGAAAGTCTGAGCATGTTCAAAACAAAACAAACCCTACAACACAACACTGAAGATGTTACAGTGATCATTTAAGCACACACGTAACTGATCAAAACCAAATCACAGCCAGGCATGGTGGTGGAGAGGCAGGTGGATCTGAGTTCACAGCCAGCCTGGTCTACACAGTGAGTTCCAGGACAGCCAGGGCTATATGGGGAAACCCTTGAAAAGCAAAATACCAAAACCAACCAACCAACCAAACTATAATCAAGGAATAAGGGGATGGGTGGAGGTATTTACTTATTCCACATTAGTTGTGAGTGCCTTTTAAGTGAGTGCCAGTAATTTGTGTAGGTTCTGGGAATATAAAAGTGAACACAAACAGAAAAATGAATCACTGCTCTTGGAGTGCACATTCTAGTGGAGGTTGGATGAGGCTTAGGTAGAGTAAACACAGTAGGTAATGCTGCAGATAGAACCATATTCCTGGGAGGGTTAGTAAGGAACAAGAGAAACGTGATAGCGGCCAGAGAGTTCTGAGGGCATCTGGCAACAGGACTCAACAGTCTCCACTATTGCTGGTTGTTCCTTACATGGGCAAGTTAGTGAAAGTCAGATGAATCTTACAAAGGAGGATGAACAAATGGGACACAGTACCTGATTTGAGACGCTGGCCACAGCTGCTGCTGGAATATTGGCAATTGCGGATGAAGTGGATATCAGGCTGGCATTTGTGCTTGAAGCTACAGGATTGAGAGAATTAGGAAATATTAACAAGCCCATGTAAACGCCTTAAAGATATGGGAAACAACTTGTTTTAATCGAACATATGTACAGGAGACAAAGAACACTGGCTAAAGAAGAAAATGCTGGAAGCTGGAGAGACAGTTCAGTGGTTACGAGTACTGGCCGCTCTTCCAGAAGACCTGGGTTCAAGCTCTAACACTCATATGATGGCTCGCAATCATGCAACTCCTGGCCTCCTCCTGTCTCTGCGGCGCCAGGCATACATATGGTGCACAGACATAAAACACGGCACACATACAATTCAGGAACAATAAAAAAGAAGCAATCATTTGTTTTGCTTTTGCATGCCATACCTTGATTAGAAACAAAACAATGGAATACTTGCTTCAACCTGAGTCCTCAGCTCTAGTAGGAAAGTCCTAGAAGAATGCATGCCCAATTCACAGCTCATACTGACACAGCAGTAAAGTCAGAGCTCAGCCAAATCATCACAATCTTTTCTAAAAGCTGAAGAGTGATCCCCCTGCAAGTGACCTGACAGTCAGTAAAGCTCTGGGAATCCTGTTGTGGCACTGTTTATGGCCAGTCATCCCAAACGAGGTCTCTCCCGAGGGACATGTTCATTTTGAGAAATAGAGCTAGCTCTCCAAATTCTAACTGCTATCTTCAAATAATGGCTTATTAATGTAGATCAAACAGCACCGCGAGGACTGGAGAGATGGTTTAGCAGGTAAAGGTGCTGCTAAGCCTCATGACCTGAGTTAGATTCCTAGGACCCACATGGGAGAAGAGCTCTGATTCCCACAAGTGACCCTCTGACCTTCCCATGTGCACCAGGGCATTCACACACACACGGGCACACACAAACACAACAAAAAAAAGTTAAATCCAATAAACTTGCAAAGACTCTGAAGATATTAAGTCTCATCTGCTCAGGTAAAAGTGCATTCTATCAGGTAAGTTATTTGGTATGTCTTTAAGTTTTACATCTTTTTGTAATAGAATCCATCAGGTTCTGAGCCCACACTTCAGTGACAAGCAGATAGCACAGGGCTTTGCCCAAGTCGTCAGCGTTACCGGGCACCAGTTCTGAACTCTCCTCTGTCTCATGTCACAAGCACAGAGACATGGTTCTTACTGCAGTCAACCACACACAAAGTGTTCACCTCCAGGAGGACCGACCACTCTGACCAGCAACGAAGTCCCCCGGGAGAAAGCCAGCAGGAAACCTCCATAAGAACAGAACATGAGAAAATGAAGTAGGAAGAACTCAGGCTGGACCAGACCAGGCCCCTGACCTTCTGCAGGGAACTGTGTGTGCTGAAAGCCCCTCTAGACAAGATCAGTCACTGCTCCTGCCACAAGCCGAGCCTGCTCAAGCGCTTGGGTCAGAGGAGAGTTCAGACAGTGTGTGCAGTCGGGTTGATAATCCCAGTGGGTGAGATCAGCTGATCTCCCACCTCCTCACCTGGTGCTCTTTCCTCAGTCACTGGCTGAAGTAGTCACTGGTCTCCTGACAACCTACAGTACTCTGCCCCACAGCCATGACAGGGCTCTTAAGGGCTTCCTTTCCTAGATGAAATGCATTTAATAACTTATAGGAGGTATTTGCTTCCCATCAATAGTCAGTTTCTTCTCTGCTATAACTTAATCCATTCATTTTCCTAAGAGGAAGCGTCAATTAGTACACAGGATAGATAACTCCTAAGCAATTTTAATCACTTTATGGGAAAAGACTTTCTGGTAGTTACTAGATTCTGTAAGCAATATATTATCCTGGCAGGTCTGAAACAGACTAGACTGAATAAAAGTAACTTTAAATGGTAGAGAAGATAGCTTACTAGCATTCTCAGTAGTCACTTCCAGACCAACTTCCCTTTCCTCTGGGCATGGCTCAGACTTCTCTTTTCTCCTCCTGCCCAGCATTCTCTTATTTACTAACACCTGGAGATGGCTGGACTCAAATTATACCCGGTCACTATCCACACTGGAAAAATATATTCTGGTAAGCAGCTTAGAAAGGTAATCATCAGCCAAGCATGGTACACTGAGGTGGAGGAAGGAGGATCAGTTCAAGGTCAGCCTCACATTCACAGTGAATTAAAGGCCAGTGTGGGCTATATGAGATCCAGGCCCCTCAAACCAACGAAAAACAATTATATAAAAGAAATATCATAATCTTCAGTCTAAAAAATGACTGGAATATTTCAGATTCCTATAACTATCATTGAACCCAAGTTAATTTATCTAAAAATGTAGATAATCACTATATGCTTTACCCTATATACATGTGCTCTGTATATATAGCACAATCACTATATGCTATACCCTATATAAGAAGTTAGGAATAAAAAAGTCCTAATCATCATACACACATGTATTTGATGGTCTCAATAAAGAATATTAAACGGCAGATGTGATAAAAACAACAGTGAAATACAAAACAACAAGTACAAACTTAGAGAGTCAAATAAAACTTAAATAATATCCCCTATTTTTATGTACGGAAAGGCTGTCAGATCTCTACCAATGGCTGATTTTTACATGGTCCTTATTCCTGTTTTGACAACGTTGTTGATAAGTTATTGAAAGACAATCATATCTAAGAATCATATTCTATTAGGTCAGCTTAATATAACCAGTGTATCAGAGCTTCGATGAAAAAAAATTATAGTTAGAATTAGGTGATACTGTCTTAAGGGTTAATGGCACATAAAAACTTGAGCAAGGCCAGTGAGATGTACAAATTTGGCAACCTCAATTTGATCTCTGGAACCCACAATGGAAGGAGAAGCAACTCCTGAAAGCTGTCCCTGTGCCCAACCCCACCCCCAATTATAGAAAAGTTTACTCAAGGCCAGGCACAATAGTTCACCCCGTAGTTCAGTATACATCCCAGCATGCTGGAAGTAGACGCAGTAGGATTTTGCAAATTCAATGTCAACCTAAACTATACAGAAAAACCCTACCTCAAAAGGGATTTGGTTTTCACCCACTTTTCTAAATTTAAGCATGTCACTCTCCTGTGTTGGCTCACAATAGCTTTATGTACGTTACTGAAAACAAGAGAAATTCTTTAAGGTGCTCCCTACCAGAACTGCCCCTCCTGGTCCTCTCCCGGCCAGACTAACGACTCCTCAACATGTCAGTTTTCCTTACAGAAGCTCGCTCAGACCACTCTCTTAAAATGAGTCCTTTCCTGTTTTCTCAGACCCACAGCATTTTTTGTTTGTTTTGTTTTGAAGAAAGGGTTTCCCCGTGTAGCCCTGGCTGTCCTAGCCTCGAACTCACAGGGATCCACCTGCCTCTGCCTTCTGAATGCAACACAACAGCTCCTTCCCTGTTTTCTCAATCATGGTAATGTGCCTTTTCTTCCTTCAGAGCACTTACAGAAATCTTATTCACTTACTATTTGTGTTTTCTAGACTAATCATATAGACTGTGAGCACCAAGAAGACGTATTCTGCTATCTTATTATTGCCAGAAACTAGCAAAGCACCCAATATATAAGAGGCTCAACCGGGCATGGTGGCACACTTCTTTGATTCCAGCACCTAGGAGGTTGATCTCTCAGTTCGAGGCCATCCCAGTCTACACAGTGAGACAGCCAGGGCTATACAGAGAAACAACATCTTGGGGAAAAAAAGAAAACAAAAAGATGAGGCTTAATAACTATTTGTAAGAGTCAACCTGCACATACTAGGTATGAGAGACAAAATCTTTTTGTCTATTAGAGGATGACAGTCCAGTTATACTCTCTTTTATTCTTTTGGCTTTTCAAGACAGGTTTTCTCTGTGTAGCCTTGCCTGTCCTGATCTTGTTTTGTAGACCAGGCTGGCCTCAAACTCATAGCAATCTGCCTGCCTCTGCCTCTCAGAGTGCTGGGCTCAATTACATACTCTTGAGAGAGTTACATACTCTCAGCATGTAACCAAAATATCTAAGCCAAAAGTTTTAGCCTTTGGGTCTCAGCAGAAACGGCATATTTGTTTAAAACTGAATGCCTATGTGGATCATTCATTTGTCAAACACTGTCTACTATATGCAAGCACTATTCCATGGGCTCAGACTATATCAATGTACTTAAAAAACAAAAACAAAAACAAAAACAAAAAAACAAAAAAACAACCCAGGAGAAAAAACTGCACTGAAGAAGCTTGGTAATAAAATCTTATCTCCTCAACAAGGAATGCTGAGATGGGTAAAGGCACCTGACTTTAACCCTGGAACCCACATGGTACAAAGAGAGACCTGACATCCAAAGCTGTCCCCCAACCTCCACATGCATGCTGAGGCATGTTCTCATACATACTTTCATGCACAAACATGTACAACACATGATGGAGTGGAGATTTACATCTGCAATAGCTAGTCTGAACTGAACTGTGTGATAATGGATGGGAACTAGAAAAATCAGTGAGAACCCATGCTGAACTTTAAAATATTTACATATGTACTTACACAGGTTAGAACACAGACATATATTTAATGCTCTGTTAACACAGCATCTAAAGGAAATGAGACCTGACACCCTAGCTGCAATGTGTCCACATCTTGGTCTCTAAACATGTTTTATTAGTTTAGTAGCACTACATGTGTGATGGTTTGAATAAGAATGGACCTCACAGGATCATTTGTGTGTGCTGGTGTAAGTACAGAAGTAAGAGGACAACTATGGGAGGGAGCTGGTACTTCCTCTCCACTGGGATGAATTCAGGTCATACCGCTTCCATGACAGACAAGTGATTTTACCACTGAGCCATTCTGTTAGCTCCATTTCTTTTCTTTTTTTAATGTGTTTTCATACATTTATTTTCCTTTTCAAAGTTATATTCAGAATAGATACAGGCGAGAGAGTGGGGCTGGCGGAGAGGAGGGAGGGGCCTATGACCGAGATATAAATTGAATTAATTATAAAAGCTGTTTATTTGTGTGTGTGTGTGTGTTTTCTCATATGGAGGTCAGAGGACAACTCAGTTCTCGACTTCCACCATGTGTGTCCTGAGGAATGTATCAAGCACTTTTACCTATTGATCACTGTAATAACCCCATGTCTTGGTTTCTAATACCATTCTTTTCATAAAGAAAAACTAAGCTTGGGGCTCATGAGATGGCTCAGAGGTTAAGACACTGGTTGTTCTTCCAAAGGTCCTGAGTTCAATTCCCAGCAACCACATGGTGGCTCATAACCATCTATAGTGAGATCTGGTGCCCTCTTCTGGCCTGCAGGCATACATGTAGGCAGAATAAATAAGAAATAAATCTTAAAGGAAAAAAAAAAAAGAGAAGAAAAACTAAGGTTCTCTGGAGAAATGGCTCATCAGGACTTAGGCAGATAATATACAAGATGTGCTTAGAGCGTCTCAGTGTCAGATGACAGATTCTAAAAAAAAAAGAAACAGCGAAAACAAAAACAGGTCAGTAGTTGGTAATATAAAAAGGTGTCAACCAGGCAGTGGTGGTACATGTCTTAATCCCAGCACTTGGGAGGCAGAGGTAGCAGATCTCGGAGTTCGAGGCCAGCCTGGTCAACAGAGTGAATTTCAGGACAGCCATGGCACAACAGAGAAACCCTGTTTTGAAAAACCAGAAAGGAAAAAAAAGTAAAAAGGTATCAGAGTCAACTAAATATGTTTTCTATGACCAAATGAGATAACAGATAAAGCTGTTCTGCATTATAAAATAAATGAATATGAGTCCAGGCACCAATGATCAGTAAATAGTAAGTGACAAGAGAAAAGTGAATGGCTATCAAGGAGGGGGGAAATTTTAAGCATGGATGTAACTTCTAGGCCAGGTGGGATGGCTCACACCTCTAATCCTAGCACTGGGGAAGTCAGGAGACAAGATCAGCCAGGGCTATACAGCAAGACCCAGTCTTAAAGATACACCACACACACACACACACACACACACACACACACACACACACACACACAC
>NW_026591598.1:10859260-10860468 GCF_907164565.1 Psammomys obesus | reverse complement strand
CACACACACACACACACACACACACACACACACACACACACACACACGGGAAAAATTTAGAAAGTGGTTTTGCAGTGGAGATACCTGATGAACATTCCTTCAGCCAGATGATCAAGGTTAACACTAACTGTCCTAAGTCATGTGGATAGAATGTACATTTGACATGTGATGGCATCTTACCTCTGTGACCCTTGAGAAGCCTGTAACTCCAGTGTAATCATGAATAAAACATCAGATAAGTTCTAACAGAAGGCCATCCTCAAAGCCACCCAAGTCAACAGAAACCAGAAAAGTCAGAGAGCATAAATCTCTGGAATCTAGGAATCTAGGGAGACATGACTATTAAATATAAGGTTTGTCTTCCATTTGAGTAAGTTACCCTGTTAACAGATAACAGTTTCTAATATCAGCTCATTAGTCATACCAAATGTAGCATACTCATAAGATGCTAACTGTATGGGAAATTGTAGGGTGTACATATTAGCCATGATCACATTATTTTGCAAAGCCCCATTTTTGCAAACAGTTAAGAACTAAACTCACTTGTTTCCCAGAGCTCAGTAACTTCTAGGCCCTTGCCCTCCCCACCCTATCAACCCCCAGTGCAGTGAGCCTCGAGATACTGATCTATATCTTGAGAATTCTTTTTGTCCCCTTCTCTCTTCATTCACCCTAGCTGCAACTGACCCCAGGCTCTGGCTCTTCTTTTAGAGACTGCACACTTCTTCCAGATGAAGCCCATGCTGTTGCTGAGTTGTGCATCCTCTTGTATGTATTTTCTTCTGCCCAACTTTGCAGTACAAATTATATGAGGACTGTGCACATTCTGCTCAATTGTTCTGTCAATCTAAAAGTATACTAAAAAACAAAGTCTGCAGGGGCTGGAGACATAATCAGCAGATAAGAGCATATACCACTCTCACAGAGGACCTTATTTAGGTTTCCAGCAAATATGCTAGGCAGCTTCTAATTGCCTGTAACTTCGCATCCAAGGAATCCAATGCCCTCTTCTGGCACTTTCAGCTATACAAGTTTTAAAAAGGGGCCAGAGAGATGGCTCAGCACTTCATTAAGACCACTGGCTGTTCTTGCAGAAGATCTGGGTTCAATTCTCAGCACCCACACAGTGACTCACAACCATTTCTAACACCAGTTCTAGGGAACATAACATAACATAACATAACATAACATAACATAACATAACATAA
>NW_026591598.1:10780562-10859250 GCF_907164565.1 Psammomys obesus | reverse complement strand
ATAACATAACATAACATAACATAACATAACATAACATAACATAACATGATCTCTGCTGGCACCAGGCGTGCACGTGATGCACATACAAGCGTGTAGGCAAAAGTCATATAAGTAAATAAATCAATCTTATAATAAATAAATAAACAAATAACATTTTTTTTAATGTCTGCTAATGAAACGAAAACTCCTGGCCAACGAAAGGCTACTGGGTATTATCAACAAAATGGGAGTCCAAAGTCATCAGTGTGTGCCGAGGAGAGAGACAGTGGGGGGACCTACTATGAAGACGCCACGTGCTCAGCCCCACTAATCATGCCTATACTTCATTTTAGTCAAATGTCTCCCATAAACTTTTTTTTCATATTATGAAGAAATAAATAACAACCTGATGCCTTAAAATTTATACTTTGTGTCAGTATTAATAAACAATAAATAAAGAAAAAACAAAGTTAGATATTTGTTAATAAATTCCTCAAATATGGGCAAGTTGACACCTGTGCCAGGACTTCAACCCTGAAAAACATAAATATTACACTCACACTCTAGAGTTAGAATGTTCCACCTCCACCTGATTTAAAGTTATTTAGATGCTCTGTGCCTCAGGTTCCCCATCTGGAAAATGGGGTCAATAGTACTTACTCACAGGTTGTTGTGCAGATGATACAGCACCTAGCCATGACTTAGAACAGAGCTGAGAGCACAATGAGCACTCACTGGGCACCAGCAGTTACTACTAACAACGACGAAGAAAACCAGGTTAACAGACTCCAAGGAAAAAATAGACACTTAAGACATGACGTAAAGACAGCAGGTAATGAAATTCAACAGACGCTTTCCTGACCCACTTAAAGCAACGTCTTCTAACTTATTCCAAAGATATGATTCCACTTATTTTGCAAGGGAAAAGAAGTGTTAAATTCAAGATACAACTACTGAAGAGTGCAGACTTTACACCCCAATGGGAAAAGAACCCTTATTCTCCCTTGTCTTCATGCCCTATGTGATCCCTAAATAGGGATGTATCTAAGAGGGACCTGGTTATCTCACTGCTTGTAGTTGATCCCAAAGGCCTATTATCTTAGAAAAACACTGAAAATGAAATGAAAGTTAGAAATGGTGGTGTATGCTACTCTCAGACGGGCTCAAAGGGCTGGGTTAGGAGCTTCTTATATTAGGCCCACGGGTTCAAGGTGAACCTGGGTCACTCCTTAAGCTTTGTTCTTCTTGGGTTGTTCCTGTTAGGAAGGAAGAAAACAGGGAGGAGAAGGCAAAGAGAAAATGAAACATGACAACTGGCAACTGGAGGTAAAGGTAAAGGCAGCTGAGACCTAGGTCTTAAGAACAAAGTAGGAGCTGGAGTGACGGCTAGGTGGGTAAAAGCACCACTGCCTTCCCAGGGGACCTGCATTCTGTTCCTAGTTCATTCCATCTGAGCAGCTCGCACAGCTTGTCCCTCAGGTTGTCTTCTGGCCTCCGTAAGCCAAGACATGGCTACCCTCACACACATGCATAGTCATACACAAGTAAAATTAATCTCAAAAAACAAATATCAAAGTTGCCTAGCACTGTCCTACAGAATCAAACAATTCCCAAGTCAATTAATTGAAAATAGTTAAAACTAAGTCTTTTTCATCAGCAAAATTCCTATCTTCAGAGGTTTTGGGTGCTTGTACTCATCTCTCCAGAGTTTATTTTATGAAGAACAAAGAGCAAAAAGCTGTAAAAGAAATAAACAACAAAAACATCACAGAGGCAGATGAGAAGCCAAGTACATGGACACAGCTTTCCACTCTAGACCAATGGGACAGAGAGTGCAGGCAGTTAACACCACACTGCCCTTCTGCCTGCTCATTCTGATTATAAAATTCTCAATTTCAAAGAAGAACTCAGAAAAGTTCAATTGTTCAAAATTTAAGTTTCACTCTGAATAGGGATAAAAATAACTTTTCTTTTTTTCTTCAGAGCTGGAAATGAAACCCAGTGCCTCACACATGCTAGGCAGGCACTCTACCACCAACCTACACCCTCAGCCTGATAGTAATCTTTTTAAGCAAAAGAAATACTCTCACCAAGGAGTAAATGAGGATGCGTGTCACAAAGCCACCAGCAGAAGAGCCATCCACATCGCACATTCCACTGACAATTCACATAGAAGCCGGCCAAATTCGGACTCAAGGAGTTGCCAACTTACATGTGAAAATGCCACTGAGAACAGACTAGAACGAAATCAAGAGAAGCTTTCTGGGTATCGGCATGCAAAAGAAGGCGTCACTTCTATTAAGCAGCTCGCATTCAAAGCCTAGGCTACTTACAAACCATACTCTGCTTGGATTTGCCTAACACAAAAAGCATGCACAAACGCATGCCATTCCCTTTACTATAGATGCTGCTCCTGTATCATCCAGTTTATTTGGATATACGGGCAAATTAAAAATAAAAAACAACGACACACACACAACCATGCCTATTTACCTTGAATGGGATAAGAATAATGTGCTGGGCTTGGCTGGCTTGTGGTTAACCCTGTAGTGCAGGTAAGAACACTGTGTTGACTTGGAGATGGAGTCTGAATTAAACCACTTTCAGGTTTCATACCTGGCCACAGTGCACCTGAATCAGATAAAGTGGACCAATTACAAACAACGCATGGGGCTGAGGAACACAGCTATGCTTTAAATACCAGCTGGCAGGTTTCAAGCCGAAATCTTAAAGCAAGTTTGCTTGTAGGAGAAAATTACTCCACTTACAATACACCACAAGCAAACATATTTCCAAGAATTCGAGCATGGGGCCACAGGAACAAAACCTTGGCCAAGAGCCCAACAGTAGCATGTATGTACCTTTACCTCAAGGGTTGCAGCAAGTGACCAAGATTCAGAAAAGAGTACACGCCGGTTGTGGTGGCGCACATCGGTAGATTTGCTGAAGGAGGCAGAGGCAGAAACGAGTCCTCTAAACCAGAGCGTTTGTCAGAACTAACATCGTCTAATGAGAAGTTCAAATTGGCAAGGTGGGAAATAGTCTATGTGAGTTAAAATTCACTTACCCATAGAATAAGCAAGTTTTCTAAATGCCTTCGTGACAGCTTTGTTAAACTGATTATTTTATAAATGTTGTTTCCTAGATTAGGAAAGGCATGCCAGCTTTTCAAAACAGATTAACAGCATCACACAGGCCCCAGATGTGGTTCAATTGGTAAAGAGCTTGCTTAACATATATAAAGCCCAGGTTTTAATTCCACCACATAAAGTGGGCATGTCTACAGATGCATGTCTATAACCCAGCACTCAGGAAGAAAAGGTAGGAGGATCAGAGTTTTGATGTCATTCCTGGCTACCCAGCAACTTTAAGGTTATTCTTGGCTACATGAGACCGTGTTTAAACAAACAAACAAACAAATAAATAAATATAATCTATAAATACACACACACATATATGTTAGCTGAGTGGTGGTGCTCAGCAGGCTGATACAGAAGACTGTGAATTCAAGGCTGTCTACACTTTATAACATCACACCATCTAAAACAAAACAAAACAAAACAAAAAACACCTTGAAATATGTAACTTAGGAAAAAAGTTATACATAATTCTATCATCCAAACATCCAAACTTAACTACTATTAAAGGATCACAGAAAAATTACCCATAGTTCTCAGGGCACCCTGCTCTATCACTCTCTGAGACAGGGTGTCTCACTGAACATGGAGCTGGGATCACAGTGACCCCCTGTGCCTCTGGGCCCAACCCCTGATGCAAGGTTGACGGGTACACTCACTGCTACACCCAGCTTTTTACACGGGTGCTTGGGATCTGGACTCATATCCTCACTCAGGCTTGAGGAGCAAGCACTCTTTCCCACGGAACCATCTCATTGGGCCACTATTTTATGTTTTTACATTTACACTTAACAAGACTCGGCGCTGTGATTCTCCGTGGTTTTGTTACACTTATTATCATTTACATGTTACAGTAACTTCTGTATTTATTGTAAGCAATGTGATTGCATTTCCCAAGTTGGTTTAGACCCTAAAGAACCCGATTTGTGAACATGCTTACTCAGACACGGCATTAAAGCAACATCTCACCAACACCAAAGCATCAACAAGAATGTCTGTTGGCCTTCTTACTTAGCATTTCACTCTCTGCGGCAAACTTTTACCATGTGCACCAGTCTTCCTCAGCCCTGAGATTACAGGCATGTACCATCATGCCAGGCCAGAAACTCAAATAGATTGCTTTTTTTTTTTTTTTTTTTTGAGGAAAGGAGGAATAAAAGACAATATGAAAACTGCCTTTAGCATCCTTGTAGCTTCTGTCCTTCAGACATGTGAATATACTTCTTTAAAGGCACCCTGTGCAGAAGTCCTTCTACTAAGTCATGTGACTAAACGTTGAGTCCTTTAGGACTATCACACAGAACATAGGAGGAAAGCAAACCATGGTTTTGTTTTCTTGTTTTAAATGCAGAGTGTGTGCATGTGCACTCTCACGAGCTCATATCAAGGTCTGAGGAGAGTTTTCTCTGCTTCTACCACGCAGGATCAGGAATCAAGCTCAGATCATCAGCCTTGTGCAGGCACCTTTACCTGCTCAGCTATCTCACCAGCTTTTCTTCATTCAGTCAGTCCTTTATTCATTCATTAACTTACTCAGTGACTTTTTTTTTTTTTTTTTTTTTTGAGCCAGGATCTATCTAACTACATAGCCCAGGCTAGTCTTAAATGTATGTCCTTTGCTTCCCCGACCGCTCCCCCCCAAAGTGACTCTATTTGCGTGCTACATCTGGTTTAAAACCTCAATTTTTTGTGTCTGCATGTGTATAACTTTTTAGTTAGTATACAAATGGGTTTCACTGTGGTATTTTCATGTATGTGTCATGCTTTGTGCTCATTCACACCCCCCCACACACACACACACCTGCCCACCTCCTTTTCCATAGTCCACTCTGCTTGGCATCTCACCAGATAATTCCTTTGGCTTTCTTATCACATGCACTCCATAACCTTCTCTTTTACCTGTTCCCTTAAAATCTCTTCTTCCTCTTCCATGACTTTCTAGTTATAAAATCCCTCCCTGCTTATATACAATGTGAACCTAAGTCCACAGACAAGAAAACATTTGGTGTTGTGAGTTTGGCTTGTTTTGCTTAACATAATCATTTCCAACTTCAGGTATTTTTCTGTAAATGTCATGACTTCATCTTTCTGGGTTTTCTGTTTCTGCTGTTTAGACCCTGAATTCCCTCCTGATCCTATTGCCTCTATTTCAGAGTGCCACCACACCTGGCTGCAATCCTGGTGATGGACATAAAGGCAGGTTCCATGTCCAGACCATTGTGAATAGTGAAGTAATAAACACGGATATTCAATGATCCCTGTGATAGGTGACTTATTGTCCTTCAAACATAAACCCAACATGGTGCAGCTAGGCCACAAGGGTGTTCTCTTCTGATCTTTTTTGAAAAGCTCCACAATGGCCACACAAATATATATATATATATATATATATATATATATATATATATATATATATATATATATATATATATATATATATATATATATATATTTTTTTTTTTTTTTTTTTAATATAAGGGGTTGGTAATTTGGCTCAGTGGTAAAGTGCAAGGCCCTGGGTTCAGTCCTCAGCTCTGAAAAAAAAAGAAGAATATAAGTTACAGGGGATGAGAGACAGCTCAGCAGTTAAGAGTATGCACTGCTCTTGTAGAGGCCTGAGCATCCAGGCTGTACAGCCCACAGTTGCCTGTAGCTCCAGTTCCAAGGCATCTAACACCTTGAAGTGTACACATAAGCATCTACCTTCCCCACAGATCGTTAAAAAGTAACAAATAAATACAAAAAGACTCTAATGGCTGCTGATTCTCCATTATGGACATACTGTAATCTAGCACATGCTTTTCTATTCCATACATAATGTTTCTAAGTTCTTACTATTGTGCATAATGCTGTAATGAGTATCTCTGTTAACAAATTTTTGTATCTCTGATTAGTTCCACAGGATAAATTTCTAAAACTGAATGTAATGTGGGAAATGGAATGAACTTTTAATATGCATTACTAAAGTCTTCTACCTCACAACAAAGTTCTTTCAAAATAATCAGATCGACGCTGGCTCCAAGCACACTTTGTGAGCCTCTGCACGAACATCAGTACCCTTCCTCACTCACTCCTTAGCTTACAGACGCGAGACTTCCAGACCCTTTCCTACATTATCCAACTTTCCATAACTCTGCAGAGTATGAGTAAAGATTACTCCTAACAATGTTTGTAGAGTTCTTCTGATTTTTTATTTCAAGCTGAACCCTGAGATCATCTTTTTGATACAGACCAAAATTTAGGAGAATTTAGCAGACCAAGGCTTAAATCTAATCCTAAGCATTTACTAATTTTAGGACTTTGGGACAATGACTTAACCAAATTTAACTTGCTGAAAGGGGACAATGCTACTTAGCTCTAAGGCCTGTTTTAAGGAGTAAATGAGGCAATAATGCAAAATGTGAAATCCTATCCTAACCTATTGCTTGATACAGGAAACATTAAAAAATGTAAGTGTAATGAAAATTTATTTACTTAGGGTTTTTGTGGGGATTTTGTTTGCTTGTCTATCTGTTTGTTTGTTTGAAATCAGGGTTTCATTTAACCCAGGCTGACCTCAACTCATGGCAATCTTCCTGCTCAGTTTCCCAAATACTATAATTATAAAAGTAAGCCACTATGACTGGCTATAATTATAATGGTATTTTCCAGAGTCTACTTATCCCTGAAATATATTCACGGACTAGTTAACCTGAAAACAGCACTAGGGTAACATACTACAACATTGACTTCAAAAGTAGTATTTTCTTATATATAAATGAAAATATTACCCAAAAAAGGCCTTGTATTAAATTCTGAGAAAATAGTATTTATTTAAATTAGTGTTGCATTTATGTGTATACACGCTCTCACACACATAATTTTAAGAGTATTTGTTTAACATGTATGTACACAGTTGTGGATCCACAGTATAGCTTTGTGAAGTTGGTTTCTCCCTGAATCTCTTTATGAATTCTAGGGATTAAACTCAGGTTGTCAGACTTGTGCTTCGGAGCCTTTACCTGCTGAACCTTTACCTGATGGTTCCCAAAAAATGATTTTTAAAGACATGGTGGCACATGCCTGCTAACCCAGGATCTGGGAGGTAGAAGCAGAAGCATTAGGAGTTAAAGACCAGATTCAAATACACACAGAATGCAAAGCCAGCCTGACAAAGACAGCCTTGAAAGACAAATATAAGGCCTGTGAGATAGCTCAGCAGGTAAGAGGCACTTGCACGCAGGCCTGACACGTTTGATTATCCCAGATCCCACAAGGTGGCAGCAGAGAGCTTACTCTCACACTTGTGCCTACACTCAGTCACATGCACACAAAGTTAACAAAATTGAAACAAAGAAGATACAGTAACCTTAAGAAATATTACAAATGGGCCAGAAAGATGGCTCAGTGTTTGAGAGGTTAGTTATTCAATCATGAGAACCTGAGTTTGCATCCCTGCACTCTTGTAACAATGTAAGCAATCCAAGTTTCAGTATGTGCCGGGTCACAGGGCTATACTGGGTAAAGATAGGAAGATCACTGGGGTGTGCTGACTGCCAGCCTAGCCCAAAACACAGGATCCAGGTTCAGAAGAGACTGCCTCAAAGGGCTTAGACGGAGCGACAGAGCGTGATACCCAATAACCTCCTTCAATACTTAATAACCTCTACACACACGTTGCATGCCCATACTCACACACAGACATACAAATATATTGCAAACATTTCGTGTAACTTCTCTGAAAAATGTGTCACTAACCTAGCTCTTTTGTCAGTGAGCCTCACACAGGACTTGCTGGCGCATGTCAAGGCATGACCCATGGTGAACAACGCCTTGGGAACTGAGCGGGCTCCAGGGAAAGCAGCAGAGGGCCTGTTACTGCAGGGCACTCTGGAACCTGGGTTGCTCTTGAACACCATTTTGTGCCATCTGTGTTAAACATTTATATTCAATTGATAAGATATGTTTGTTCTTGTTGGATGTCATAACACAGCTATAGAACCCAATCTGGTCAGTGCACCCTGAATCTGGATATAGCCTTCTGCCTTGCTTTCATACTTTCCCACATATAATCTATAGTATGAGACAAGCAATTGTGTTTTAATTGCTCTGTCCTGAGAAATTTCTGGGAAAGGGCTACTCTGTTATTATTTAGTATGTGCTTACTGATGTTTACTTGTATGTTTTTCTGATCATGGTTTTCTTTTTTTTTTTTTTTAAAAAAAAAACATTTTCTTTTAATATTTATTTATTTATTTATTTATTATACAGTGTTCTGTCTGCGTGTACACCTGAACACCAGAAGGGGGCACCAGATCTCACTATAGATGGCTGTGAGCCACCATATGGTTGCTGGGAATTGAACTCAGGACCTTTGGAAGAACAGCCAGTGCTCTTAACCTCTGAGCCATCTCTCCAGCCCTGATCATGGTTTTCTAAACTCAAAAAACCTTTCTTGGAGTATCGTGTTTGTTTCATTTATGAATAAAAGTGCACTGAAACTAAAGACTGTCTACAGAATCAGACTGTAATCCACCTCATTCTTTCCTCAGATCCCAGGTACAGCTGACAAAGTGCTCCATAGGTTGACTGAAAAGTTGACCATTACTTAGTCAAATCAAATCAACATAATCAACTGATTATTTTCTCACTCATTTACTCACAGGATAATCCATGTAAGTTTCTCTCCCCTCCAACTACAACAAACATATTCTGAACACCCATATTTACCAATTATTCTTCATGATACAATTCCTTCTCTAAGTTCTCAGCAGAGCTCTACTTACAGAATTTTCTTTTTTAACATGAGAGATGGACAGACTATAAAGGGCCCTGTGTTAAAGAATGCACAGAGCACCTGTGAGGTGTTTATTAACTGAGTTCTCGGCAGCTGAACCCTCTAAAACTAGAGTCACAGACAGTGGTAAGCTGTGAGTGCTGGTAACTAAACCTGAGCCTTTGGCAAGAGCAGCAAGTACTCTTAACTGTTAAGCCATCTCTCCAGGCCCCCACCAAACCATAACTTTTAACATATTAAGTTAAATATTAAAATAAATTTTAAAACTAGGGCTAAAATAGAAGAACAATAAGGCATACTGTGCAAATCTATCAACTTATATATGTATAAAAACTGTCATGGATATTAAATGTTCAAATAACCTCAAACTAATTTCCAATATATCCAAGATACATAAAACTAATGAAAACAACTTCCTATACCTGTGACTTCAGATGTCTTCCATTCTAAAAGCACTTTTGTTTCATCAGAACAACATCTGATCAATTTGGGGAAGGAGCAGTGGGGAAGGAGAGGGGAAAATTAGCCAAAACAAAACAAAAACAGAAAACAATGATAAACAACACAAAACAAAAACCTACCGTGAGACAGTCTCACAGAGAGTATTTAGGCTACATGCTTTTTAGCAGAAATATATTTATATTTGTTTACCTTAGCATGGCACTATGTCCTATATAAAGTAAGTAAAGTCGGCGGTAATTCCTCAGGTTTCCAAACACTGACTTCCAGCTTCTCACTGGGTGTGATGACGCACACCTGTAATCACAGTTCTCAGGAAGCTGAGGCAGGAGTACTGAGACTTCCAGGATGGCACTGGATACACAGCAAATACAAGGGTGGCCTGAACTAACGCAGCAAGATTCGTAACTCAGTGTCGGGGAACCCATGATTGGAGGGGCCTGAGCTCCAACCCCAGCACGGGGGGGACAACCCAAGTTTCAGAGTAAAGAGCTTGGAAACAATCAAATTTTGGTGAATGACAAACTAATTATGAAAAAGTATAAACACAGCTTCCACCACACACTTAATAAGAAAATACTCCACAAATGACAATGTGTCTTCCTCTTCTTGGTCAGCCATGCTTGTTTTCTGAGAAGGGACAGAAGTTTGATTGATTCTTGAGAACCTTTCACAGTAGGACAGCTTACCGAAAGGAGGTAGTCCGTATGTTTGGGTTGCCTGAGGGTAGACAGCATAGGGTTGAGACTGCTGTAGTGTCTGGTACTGAGTCTGACCAGGGTAAGCGGTTTCCGACACAGGAACCGAGAGGATATGTGCATAAGGTCTAGAAAAATCAAGAAAATGAAAACTTCCATTATGTGGCTCATTTTAGTTCATGAAAATGGGTGAAACAGTTAATATCACTAAAATAAATAAATCTCAGAATGAGATTATCTTTTTTTTAAAATTAAAAAAAAAAAAGGCCTCTATTATGGTCAGAAAACACAAGTTTTGTCCTTTCCAGGTTCTACTATCTATTTTCCCAAGGATTAATTTTATTGAAAATCAAACAGTTTCAAACAACTTCCCAAGTTCTAGCTATTACCCTACAAATAACAGTGTTATAGGCAAAGCCCCAAACAAGACACAGGATTACTTATTTATGCTGTATTTGGATAATGACTGAGCTCTGGGCTGGGGACACAGCTGGCAGAGCACTTGCGTCTGATTCTTAGCACCACGTAAACCAGGCATTGCGGTGAAAATCTGTTATCCCAGGACTTGACAAAGGGGAGGTGGGGGTTGAGGGGCAGGAGGATCAAGAGTTCAAGGCAGTCAGAGGTGGTGGCACACGCCTTTAATCCCAGCGCTTGGGAGGCAGAGACAGGAGGATCTCTGAGTTCAAGGCTAGACTGGTCTACAGGGTTCCAGGACAGCCAGAGCTACACAGAGAAGCCCTGTCTCTAGAAAACAAAACAAAACAACCCAAAAAACAAAAAAGCCAGGGAGCAGAGGTGTTCTCCAGTATCCTCAACTCATGAAGCAGGAGCCAGCTTGGCTAACAGACCACACTTCAGCACACTGCCACTAACTGGTGCCAGTCACACCAGAGACAGCCAAGGAATCAACCTCACCAGAGAATCCCCAAGACTTCACCCTGGCTTGCAGTCTATCCACTATACCCTATGTGTAACTTCTACTTATTATATTTGGCATCTTATGTTACATGATAAAGTGCTATTATGCATCATAAAAGTCTTAATAAATATGGGCTGGAGAGTTAAGTTATAAAAAGGGAAAAGATTCCCCCCCCCCAAAAAAAAAAGCACTCTGGAAGTAGACAACAGAGGAAGGCTAGAAAGCAGCAGCGTGTGCACTGAACAAACGACATGTTCTGGGACAAGAGAAAAGCCCCAGAAAAGAGAGCAAGGGTTTCAAAACCTGAGAGGAAGCCTTGCACTAATCCTCAGGGAGGTGCCTTGAGAAAGCAAAAGAGCATGCAAAAAGAAGGAAGATTGAAGCATGGCCCTCGAGTGGCGGGCTAGAATGCAGACAAATCGGAAACAACTGGAAGGCCCTGAACTCACCAAAGAATGGCAAGAACAGAGCTATTCTTTACTAAAGATTAATGTCATGCTGCTTTCTAAAATGGATTAGAAGGGAGAAAAACAACATGGAGGTCCAGATAAACAAGGATGTTAATGGAATGGTACAGTAAGTGATGAGGAGGTGAAAATGACTGCAAAAGGCACATCTGAATACAGTGTCTGAATGTAGCAACTATGTATACATCAGGGATAAATTTGGTGTATGCAACATATTCATTTCCAACAGACACTCAGAGACTTGTATTAGTCAGATCTAAGCCTGGAAAATAATTTCAACAGTTGATACTCAAGTCGCATGAAATTACTCTGAAATAGAAGTGTTTCAGAATGGCCCATTTCCAGATACTGTAAGACCACAGTGTCCTTTCCTTGCCTTTACAGATAATATCACCAGGTTAGAGCTAAAGTATTTAAAAAATTCATCATCTCACTATTCTGTCTTTCAAACGAAGTAACATGCTACACGATGAAGACAGAGAGCCTGCGGAACTGACATGTGTTTCCCATTTAGTATCTAATCTAGGTGTGCCCAATCTGCGGCCAGTAGGCTGAATCATCCCAGGGTAGCTCTGAACAAGACTTCGTACATTTGTAGATGACAACGTAATGTCACATGTCCAGAGGGTGAACATTCCTATAGCATGGAAAGCCTCCCCGTAATACTTCCAAAAGACAGTGTTAATCTCTCCAGAGAAGATTAACACTTGAGAATGGCTGGTCCAAGAAGACATTAATATTAACACCAACATGTAGAAAGCTGTGATTTATTTAACTAAAGGTATAAGTAAATGGTACAAGGGCGGAAAAAGGTCACTTTCCTCTCATAATAGGGATCTCTCACCTCTGCTACCAATTTCTTCGTGAACCTGTGTTTGCAAGTGCATAAAAACACACTGGTTTAATGAGTGCAGCTATGTCTATGTATGGATATAGGTCCATCCCTCATTAATACACAATTGCAACTTATATAAAGATTGTTCTGCACCCTACACACCTTAAAGATGACTAATCTGGCTGGTCATGAACACTGACCTTACACTATGGAGGCCTAAATGTACCTCTTTGCAACTTTAATCCATTACACTTGTCTCATTCAAGCTCAATTGTTTGTAGTTCCAATTGGGAGCAATGTTGAGCTGTTTTTACTGATCCATATGTCAATGTAGAGAAAAAAAAAAAAAAAAGGATCAGATCACCAAAATACTACATTTTGAGTGCCTACCTAACCACAGTCAGTTCCTATGTAATAGCAATCTATTCCAGAAACCACCTGATTTTTAAAAGGATGACAAGAGTATATTTAGATGTGATAAAAATTGGAGTAAAGACAGAGAGCAAGAAAGGTGAAAAAAGTTATATGTTAAATTTGTAATGAACCTAGAGAAAAAGTCTGGAAATAATTATTCGACTTACTTTGCAGAGTACATTTGTGAGGTATAATCACCGGATGAACGAGGGATGTAATCCGTACAAGTCATAACTGAAAGAAAGATATTGTCAGGTAAAAAGTTAGAGCATTTTAAAGAATCAAATGGGAAACTTACTTATCTTACGGATTAGTCCTTCAAAGTGAACAACACACAACCTGGATGCCAAAGTGTCAAAGACCGTGCAGCAGAAAACACCTCATTTTTGTGTTTACAGACCTGTTTGTAGAGTTTAAGAGGCAGTAAAAGAAAAAAGACAGGACAGAGGGGGACAGGTGAACACAGAAAAGATCTGAAGATAAACCAACTAATCCCTATTTTACCATCACTGACCTAAACTATCTATGGAGCAAAACCCCCTAGGCTCTCAACCATGCTTATTGACAACCTTGGAAAGGAAAACCCTTATCTAAGAAATCAAATGGTGTCTCTGACATCTTTAAACTCTGGACTGCTTACTCTATTCTTTGCAAAAAGCCCTAGGACTGGCTTTGTGAGGCAGGTTTGGTGTAAGTGCCAATCTCCTTTGGAAACCATTGCTATTGCTAAGCAGAACCGGCAGCAGCACAGACAGGAGCAGGTTCTGTACTACCACTTTCTGCTTTATAATACAGACTTTAAGTCTGGCCAACCAGATGCTCTGAGACCCACGGGGCGACGTACTTTTCCAGCTGGTGTCCTTTTTCCCTCCATGACTTTATCTGGAAAAAGCTGCTATGAAAGCTTGACCCTCATGGTCACAGCTAGGATAAACGCCATAAAAATGTGGCTCAAGGTCAACAAATGCTGAAAGCCACTCATTAGGCTCCACTTCAGTTCATTATACACAGAGCTGCGCCATAAATGCTCTGACCACACTCCTCAAGTGTTCAGACTTCAATATCACAAAAGGTGCTGTTCTGTTGCAAAGATGGACTAAAAATGAACCATCTGCCTTATATCCAGCTAGGTTCCCTGAAAGAATGACTCACACAGAAGTAACCATCAGAAGATGAGGGGCCAATTCATACCCAAGAGAAAGATAAGCTAGCACTGAGTTTATATAAAGATCTTGTCCAATGCCATTGTCTGAGGTTTTTAAAAGATTATTAAAAGTAGCCGGGAGCAGTGGAAGCAGAGGCAGGGAGATCTCTGTGAGTTTGAGGCCAGGCTAGTCCACAAAGCAAGTCCAGTACAGGCAAGGCTACACAGAGAAACCCTGTCTCAAAACAAACTGTTATTAAAAGCTTGAATATCATTTTTACTTATACTCAGATTGACAGAAACTAAGGTAATCTCAATTAGATGTGAATTTTTTATCCATCATGGAACATAGGGTAGGGTCATTCAAATTCTCCAAGATGGTTTCCTCTCCATTGACAGGTTTTCAAACCCTTATCTACCCTTCCTTCAATGACAGATTAAGACTAGAGTTTGGCAGTATCAAGAAACTGATGGATTACAAGGCCAGGGCATAATCTGTTATTATACAATAGGGGGTTAAAAAGTAGTATACTGTCGTAGACTACAGTAACAACGTTAGGACGAGGCAGAGTGAAGCTGTAACACACCATTCTGATCAGCTCTGATATATGGAGTGAGGGAGACAGGGACGCGCAGGATATTTCATTTGGACAGATGGTGGGGCAGTGATACAGCTTCCTAGGATGGGCATGTCTGGGAGAAGATCTGACTAGGTGAAAGACAGAAAGGCTTCTTACATATTACATGTGCCTTTGCTTTCAGACATTAACTAGAGATTTCAAGTAAGTAGTTGGATACACAAATGAAATCAGAGAAATCACACTGGATATAAAAATGTGGGATTTGGGCATGATGTTCCACACTATTAATCCCAGCACTAAGGAGGCAGAGGCAGGCAGATCTCTATGAGTTCAAGGCCAGTCTGGTCTACCTAACAAGTTCCAGGCCAGCCAGGGCTACATAGAAAAACCTTGTTTCTAATTATCAACTAATTAATTAGTTGGTTAATTAATTTGGGATTTGTTAACAATATATGACATTTAAAGTAATATAATGTAATGGATGGGAGGATCACCAAAGAGGATGCTAGCCTAGAACCCAAAGCTGAAGCCTTCCAATATTCAAGTACAGCTAAAGAAGGGTCATAAGGGAAGTGAGAGAAAACATGCTGAGAGGGAGACTATGAGGAGAAACAAATGTCTACTAGAATTGGCAGTATGACAGCAACTGAGGACCTTGGCAAGCAGCTTCCCAGGAAGAGAGACAACAGAAGCTACATCAAACAGCTGAAGAGTGAACGGGTGGAAGAAAGGAAGCAGAGGCAAATCTTTTCTGAGGTTCTGATATATCATGAAACACAGAGAAAATCATAAAAGATGTGGAGCAAAGAGAACTTTTGTCATCTTTTAAAGATGGCAGATAGCAGGGCACATCTCTTCAGGAAAAGAACTAGGAAGAATGTGATAATGCCGGAGTAGAGTGTGAGAATCATCATACCAAGTCTTGGGGAAGGCCAGAGGGGTACAGAATGCAAATACAAGGACTTAGACAAGAATACTATTCTGTTCTAGGAAGGAAAAAGGAAGCAAGACAGTATGGGCACAAACACAGGCAGGCCTAGAGATGGGGACGGTGTAATAAGGGAGCTTCTTGTGTGCAGCTTTTGTTTGAGAAGACAATAGTTAGGCTTGAGGAAAGATGTTTTGAAAATAGAGGTGGTGTGAATTAAGAGGAAAAGCTCATCAGAAAAATGCAGACTTCCCAAACACACTGAGTACTCACCTAAGCTGTGGTTAGGACTAGGAATAACTACTCAGTTAAGTATGTAACTCCACCTAATGATGCTTAGTTATTTGTTCACATTTACAGAGAAGAGGAAGAGCTGACTGAAATTAAGGTTGGGAAAAAAAGCATAAGGACTATTAAAAACTGACAGGTAAGATTACTTGGTTTTAAGTTTTCATTTTAACTCTTGAACAACAGTCAGGCATTAGCCCACTAGCTTTTTTAATTTTTAATAAAATGCTACTATTTTTAGAAGTTCAACCTCCAGATAAAATTAAAATTACTGAGTATGACTCCTTGGATGAGCCAATCCATGAGACTGTCCTCAACTGGTATGTCAGTAATGCTTATTACAGTACATATATGAGGAAGGGAAGAGGGACCTTCTAGATATATTCTGGACAACCCAGACACTCAGGAAAACCCCAATTAAACAAGAATAACATCACTTAGTTGTAAGAATAACATATCCACCATGCATAAAACATGGTACTTACTTTCTTCTGACATGCTAAGATTTGATGCAAGGCTGGATGTCTCAGGCTTCTGATCACTGACATCCGGGTTGTTTACTTGACTAGGAGAACCAAAGCAAACACATTAGTTCTGATGAGTTCCTGCGATGCTGAACAATAACCTCTACCATCTCCTCCTTGGCTATCACAGTAAGAAGTAAGTCTAGATGACCTCCCTATTCTTAGTTATTTAGCAACTAAGGTGAAAGAAGGAGGACCAGAACCTTCAACCGTCCACTGTTTTTTTCATATCCCTAGACCCCTTGAAGATTTTATCTGACTTGGAAGCCCCAGCTAAGTCACAGACAAGCCAATTTTTTCTCTAAGATCATACATTAAGACAACCCTGAACATCTAACAGTGCTGTCACTTAAAAATACTGTATACACTGCATCTGATGGATCATAATGTAATGTGCTGGTGTGTATATATACTATGAGATGATAAACTAAGCTAGCTAATAAACCAGCCACCTTACATGCTTATTCACTGTGGTAAACAAACAAACAAACAAACAAACAAACACATTTGAAATAAATTCTTTTGGTAATTTTGAAAGCTACAGTACTTTATTTCCATGCCATTCCATGTATCTGCTACTTTGGCTAAAAGTGTAACAAAGCAGGAAGATGTCTTATTAGACAGAGTGGGTCATCATCAGTTACAAATTGAAGTTTTTAAAGATTACATGTGTTTGTTCCCAAGGAGGAGTTCTGAACCCTTAAAACCGTTCAGTTTGCTTTATTTCTCTTTTAAAAGAAAAATTAAGTTTGGCATGGTGGTGTACACCTATAATCCCAGCACTAGGCAGATGTAAGGCAGAAGGATCAGGATTTCAAGACATCTTCTAAAATACATGAATCGGAGGCCAGCCAAGGCTACAGGAGTCCCTGAGAAACTAAAATGTTGCAAGCATGACACTAAAATTGTAGAATGGAGTTGGCTCCAAGTTGAGTCCTTTTAATAATGTTTTCCTCTTTTCTTTCCCTTTAAGACACTGGATTCAGTCACTTCCAACCACAATGCCATATGCTTGGAGTCCAGATTCTATCTTTGGTGCAGAAGGATTTATCATGAACTTAAGGTCAGTATGGCTTATAAAATTAGTTTAAAGCCAGGCTGCACAATAGAATGAGACCCTCTCTCAGAAAACTAACTTTATTACCACTAGTGCAAGCTCTAGAGCTGGAATGGCAAGTTCATAATCCACTTTTCGAATACCTAGCTGTATGGCTTGAATAAGTCACTAATTTCTCTAGGCCTCAGTTTACCTGTCAGTGAGGAGACAAACAGAACCCACCTCACTAGGTTATAAGAAAAATTATAATACATAAAAAATAGGCAAGTCTAGACACAGCAAGCACACAGTAACCACAGCTGTTCTAGTTCCTGTTTCCAGCCATGCACCCTTCCCACATTTATGTCCCCCAATAGGAGCCTGCTTTACTCTTTCCTCCCTAGGAAGAGGTAAAGGCCACAGGCTCTACATAAGAGAACAAAAACGTCTAACCAGAGGTAAAAGTGGTTTCTATACAGCAACATTTAAAGCTCTCATATGACCTCTGATAGCAAAGCATTAATTAATAAAGACTTTTCTTCTGATCTATTTTGAATGTTAAATTAAATTTTCCCCAACAACATTAACTTATTTATTTGTGTTTGTGTGTTTTTTGAGATAGGATCTCACTCTGTAGCCCTGGCTGGCCTGAAACTGAATATGAAGACCAGGCTAGCCCTAGACTCCGAGATTCACCCACTTCTGCTTTGTAAGCACTGGGATTAGTGGCATGCACCCCCACGCCTACTAGTTTTTTATTTTTTTAATGTAATGAGAGTTTTGCCAGCATGCATGTATGTGGACCATGTGTCCCCGGTATTCATGGAGCCAGAAGAGGGCATCGGATCCCCTGGAACTGGAGTTACAAACAGCTGTGAGTCACCTATGAGTCCTGGAAACAAAATCCTTTTCCTCTGCAAGAGCAGCCAGGGCTTGTAACAGCTTAGCCACCTCTCCAGCCTAGATATTTAATTTTTAAAGCTACATTTTCAAAGTTCAATTTTATCTCTGTCAAATGGTTACATTTCTGAATAGCAATGTACAACCCAAATTATGACTATAAAAATTAAAGGGAAAAGAAAATAAATGACATGCATTAGTTATACTGGTACAAATCAAAATGTCTAAATCATTATGGTCACCTGAATTTTAGATAAAAGTTAAGGACTTCTCAAACACATACACACCAAAAAAAAAAAAAAAAAGTTTAAAAAGTCAAGAAACAACAACAAAACACATGCAAGCTGGGCATACAAGCCTATAATCCCAGCACTCAGGGAGGCAGAGGCAGGCAGATTACTTTGAATTTGAGGTCAGCCTGGTCCACAAAGCAAGGACAGGACAGGATAGCCAGGGCTATACAGAGAAACCCTGTCCTGAAACACCAAAGATAGATAGATAGATAGATAGATAGATAGATAGATAGATAGATAGATAGATAGATAGATAGACAGACAGACATATAGACAGACAGATATAGACGCCTGAGTCCCTCATGCCTATTTAAGCAGAATCACACAAGGAAGAGCAAGAAACTGGCCCAGAACTTCACTTTCCAATGCAATGACAGGTTGTCTTTTCTGTGTACTTGGGATAAGTCTGAGCTTCAATGTTATACCCACTACTGCAGACTATTTTTAGACCCTGAATCTTAGAAGTCATACATACTCCTCCACACTGAGCACAACAGCTCTAGAGGGCCTTGGATTCTAGTTTGCTTCTGGAATTTTGTTTTCACAAAATCTCCTTCATATTCATATGAGGAGGCAGACTGGAAACACACCACCAAGATGGTGAATTAATTCTGGCACTGTGTTAAATGTTTAAAAGTGTCCCTAGAGAAATCATATACTGTCTGAAAATATTATTACTCTCAGAACATATAAATGTAAAATTTTACATAACAAAAGTTGCTTTAAAAAATAACAAGAAAAGTAAAACACTTAAACGCCATAAATTACACAGTCCAAATACCTTCTCACTCAACAGAACTCTTGTCTATTATCAATGATTGATAGAGAAGAGGAAAAAATAAAATTATCATTCATCCTTAAAAGGAAGAAAATTCTTTTTCAATAATTTATTAATTTTATTTTATGCGCATTAGTGTGAAGGTGTCAGATCCTTTGAATTGGAGTTACAGACAGTTGTGAGCTGCCATGTGGATGCTGGGAATTGAACCTGGGTCCTTTGGAAGAGCAGACAGTGCTCTTAACCACTGAGCCAACTCTCCAGCCCCTGGAAGAAAATTCTAACTGGGCAGTGGTGTCACATGTCTTTGATCCCAGCACTTAGGAGGCAGAGGCAGGCAGAATTCTGTGAGTTTGAGGACAGCCTGGTCTACTGAGCAAGTGCCAAGATAGCCAGGGCTACACAGAAAACTCTTCCTCGAAAAAACAAAAACAAAAAAAAAAAAAAAGAAGAAGAAAAAGAAAATTCTGATACGTTATAGAGACATAACTTGACAAATTATTGCTAAATTTTTTTAAAAGTCTATATATATATATGTATGTCTTTTTTACTATATCTATAAAACCTTACAGTCCTTTTCACGAAGCGTTTAGAATAACTGACAGACTAATCTCACAGGAACAGAGAGTGGACTAGAATATGTTAGGTACAGGAAAGTTTTGGTTAAGAGGTGTGAAGTTTCAACGTGGGAAGTCACTAAAGGTTAGAGACAAGCAGCACAAGTTCATGTACACACTGCTGCTCAATTATTCTTTTAAAATGCTTTAAGGGATGTGGAATGTAGCTTGGTGATAGAGCACTTTCTAGCTATAGAAGGCCCTGGACTCAATTCCCCTAGTATGGCTGGCGGAAGGGAAGTTTTAAGCGTAGACATGGTGGTTAAAGTCTCTAAATCTCGGTAGTCAGGAAGGTAAGGGTTATAAGCTAAAGGCCAGCATGACTGACACAGTAAGACTGTCAAGGGAAGAGGAAGTAAATGGTAAATTTTATGTTGACAGATTTAACACTTACTAAAGGAGGAGGGGGACTGCAGAAAATACAAAGTTAACAGGTTCTTTACATGGCAGGAAAACTGACTTCCCAGGAAAAGGAAACAGAAAGTATCCACAATAGATTTGGTGAGAAGCAAAATGCTTCTTTTTTAATGTCTTGAACTTGTCTTTGAATTAGGTAGCAAGTTCCCTAGCTAAGTGAACACAACGGTGGGATGCTAAGAGAAGGACTGTAGGCAAAGCTGAAAGGAAGAAAGAATTAAGATGGCGTTTAGACAGCAGGACACCAGACACACAACGAAGGGCGTCTAAGTGTGTTTGAGCTGTAACCATGAATGTAAACTATAACGAGCCGGTATAGTTTCACGCTGTTCTATTACAGTGTTATGGCGATAAAGAATAGATAAATGATCTGGGTTTTGGCAAAGTTGTGATTTTACTGTCAAGCAGATTGGAAATATGCACAGAACAGGTGGACCACTGGGCTCGGGCAAGGATGTACGTTTGCTGGCAAGCATCACACAGGAAAATGGAGAAGGCCAACACTTTTAAGGAACTGACTATAGTAATAGATCTTATAACATAATCAGCATTAAGAAACGGAAATCCTTTTTTGAGAGAAAGGCCAGTGGGTGATAGAGAAAATATGCTAGAAATTTAAACAGAAAGTATGGCCAGAGTGGAAGTTCCAGTGTAAAAGGTCTAGAGTGATCTATGTGGTAAAAACAGCAATCTTGAAATTCTTGTGTTGGTAATGATAGAGTTACTGGCTCAGATGGTCAGTGGACAACTGACAGGAGGCACAACTCTAGAAAATGACAATCCTGATGGAGACAAAGCATGAGATGCTAAAAAGACAGCTCCTTTCTACAGGAGTAGAGCAAATGTCTAGGGTATCACATACTCAACTCATAATTAATGCCACGTTCTTTGTATTTTCTTATTTCAGTCTCTCCTTCCTATATTGTATATTTGACTGAAGAATGTATCATTTTTCATTTATGAGTTTCTCTATAAATGCCTGCTACATATGAAATTAAAGTAAGTAATGAAGGCATAACAACAACAAAAAAATCTGCATACATATTAGAGGGAAAGCTACATTGAAGAAGTAATTGTTTGCTACACAATCCTATTTTAAAGAGAATTTTTAATCTGAAACCAAGTAATTTCAAAATGTAAAGGTGACAGTGAGGACCAAAAAGGCAGTTGTCAACAGAAAGCAAGCCCTGTACTAGTCAACATATGGTAGAGTTAGTTCAAGCAGATCATTAAAAAGAAGCCCAAGTCTAGAATACCTTAAAGTTTGTTCTCCTGGTTCCTGCATCTTGGGTTTTTTCACCTGCAAAGATCAGTACACACAGAAATCAGTGCAGTGATCTGATTCTGAAACCCTAGTTGTTCAAACACAGTTGGCTCTCAGTATCTCGGGGGGCAGGTTCCAGAAACCTTCACTGATAGCAAAATCTGTACAGTCAAGCCCTTTATATTAGCATGCACAGTTCTCCTGTACTTCAAGCCATCTCTCAATGACTGACAATAGAGAGTGCATAACCGTATGTGAGCAGTTGTTATACTGCATTATTTAGGAAATGAGAGTGTCTATATAATATGTGTACTAAAGAATTGTTTGTGCTCACTATATTCACCTTCAGTTGATTGAATTTACATATTGACACCTGGTAGAAAAGGCTGACTATACATTAACCAAAGGCCACAGCTGGAATGTGCTGGTGTAGAACATACTCCCCTATACTGTCCACTTCATTATGAAAATTTTAAAACTGTGTGCTAACTTCAGGAATTTGATGGGGATGAGCTGCTAAGCCCAACTGCCTGAGACACAAAATCATGTACATTAAATACACATAACATACACTTATTCCTATGTTTTCTACTCACCAGAAATCTGGTAACAAATGAAGGGGAATGATCCCATCTACTTAAAGCATTTTTTTGTCCCTTAAATACATGGGGGCATAAAGCCAGCATTCTTCAGTCATAGTGTAACATGGCAAAACAGGAAATAAAATGGCAGACTCTCTTTTATTTTTTGGAAAAACAGCATAGAGCAAATACTTCTAGCAGGCCACAATTCGCTAACAGTGAGGGGGCAAACCACCAGTGTTATCAGGAACAACCTTACAAAACACAGCAACCCTATCTACAGATGGAGGCCCCTTTCTCTGACTGTGTAAGCCTCTACCTAAAGAGGAGAAAACAGAGTGACTAAACATAGGAAATACCCAAAGACTAGCTCAGAGATAAAACACCCACTTAGTGTGAGCGGGGTCCTGCATTCAATCTTTAGAACCAGATACAAGAAAACAAAAACAAAACAAGACAACAACACCTACCATACCTACAAAAAAGGAAGAAAAAGAAAGAGAGAGAGAGGTGAGGGCTCACTGCAATTTATAGAGTGAGCATCTACAAAGAAATAGTTATTATTCTCTGGTGCTTTGAAGAATTTGTCTCAAATAGTCAGTTGAGCCATTCATATTCTAAAAGTTTAAACTGTCAACATTACTGCAGAATGTCATACTCTTCTCTCAAGTCCTCAGTTTTAGGATGCTGTCAATGAGGCGACATTAAAGCAGCACTCCTCTTCCATTCCTCCCTGCCACCGCTGTCGAATAAAGCAGCAACAAGCAGTAAGCAGTGCACTTCTTTGCAGCTGATTCAAACGTCTCTCTCATTCACTGGGACATTTTCAGAGATGATCAACACTGGCCTGATAATTGTGTTTCTACGTCTCAGGTCACCCAGACGGGTGATTCTGAGAGCACACGACTGTACTCTGAGCACTCAGAGGCAAAAGCAGGAGGACTGCCAGTAGTTTACGGTCAGCCTAGATACAAACTGGGATTTTGTCTCAAAGAAACAAAATGGGTTCGTGAGGTAAAACTTCTGAGTCTGGAAGGTCAGGACTCATTTAAAATCCTATAAGCTGGATGTGGTGGCACACTCCGGTCATCTTGGCACTTAAGAGGCTTGAGGCAGGGGGCTGACTCATGAGGGTCAAGCCAGTCTGGGTTTCCGAGTGAGACACTGCCTCCAAAACAGAAAGAAGGGCGGTTCAGGGAGGCTCTCCCTTACAGCCTACAGAGATTCCCCTTCATGGAAGAGAGAGTGGCATTCAGTTCAGTCAGTCGTTCAGCCTCGTCGGTCTGGGGCAGAGGCGCTTGTTCTATCATGTTAAGGATCTCTACTACAAGCTGTGAACTCACGCTTTCTCAGAGTCTGTACCTGTCTACTTGGCTTCTACCAGATGACAAAGCTGTAACTCCCCAGAACCTAGCTCCCTCTATCTAATTCAAATACTCCTTTTTTAGATGCTATCTTTAAGACAGGGTCTCCTGTAGCCCTTAGAACATGTTGACTTAAGAACATGTTAGGCGGCAGAGGATGAGCTTGAACTCCTGATTCTCCTGTCTCCACTCCCCAAATGTCTCCATTAGGGTTTCCATCAATGTGATAAACACCACGACCAAAGCAACTTGGGAGCAAAGGATTTATTTCATCTTACACTTCCAGGTAATAGTCCTTTACTATTTGCAGGGTGCTGCTACAGGCAAATAGAGATGGGGGCCATTTTCTCAACCGAGGTTCCTCCTCTCAGATGACCCTAGCTTCTGCAAAGTTAACAAAAAAACTAACCAGTACACCAGGTGCTGGGATTCCTAGTCTGCACGGGCTTGGCTGGCTGTTTGCCGTCCTAAATCACAAAACAGCCTGCTGGAATCACGTTAATGCGTCATACCATTCTGTCTGCCTCATCTTTACGTAGAAAATCTTAATGAAGCTTGTGCTCATGTCTTCCCTTGGATGCTTTCTGCCTCCACACTGACACTGCTACTTCACGCTGTTACCTGGCAGGAACGTTGTTGTCTTTTCCAGTGGCACTGGCATGTCTAGGTGGTCACACACAGATACCAGGAGCACAAGCAAATAAGAAAGTGACTTTCTGTAACGATCATCACACAGCAGACATTCTGGCATTACAGCGCTTCAGGTTCCTACCTTCCTCTAGCATTTAGAAACTGAGCAGAGTGAGAAGGGGGGAAGCAGAGCAGAAGAGGTGACCGATATCAGGTTAGTCTCACCGTTGCTACTTTCACCAGATAGGGAGTAAACTAACAATTTCTACTTCGACACTATGTCAACATTTACGTAAGTCTTTCTGGATTTATGAGTAGACTTTTGTCTCACTACGTTAAACACTCAATGATATTATTGTCCGTCTATAGTTCAGCTGTTTGTTTCAACAGTGCACATCCTATATACTGTTCAAGATGATTGTAACCCTATTACTCCCCGACTATTAACAACTCACCAAGGACAGAGAGCACATTTAAAAGTCTCAAAAGGTATTTGTATGAGTTGCTGTGTCTTCCTAACTTTAACAGTTACCTTAGCCGAGAGGGCTAACAGAAAGGCAAAGTAATCACGAGTATGCAACTCTCAACACATAAAGAAAAAGGCAATATTCACTTGGCAATGCTGAGTGCACTAAACAGATTCCCTAGCATGAGGTTAGCCAAATTTTAGTTTAAAACATGCAACATGCCAGGTAAGGCAGGGCACATCTGTGATCCTAACCTGGGAAGCCAAGGTAAGAGCATCACACATTTGAGGCTACCAGAGGCTGCATATAGCAAGACTCCATCTCAAGAACAAAACAAAAGAACATACAACATTGCCTTCTCAGAGGGAAACTGCTAAGGAGTCTGTTCTTTAATCCCATTTCTAATTTGGATTCTGTAAATATAACTGAATAATATTCAAATCTCTTCAAATTAGCTTTTCTACCACCAACTTGTATCAACTTGAACTTGGAAACACTCACCGGTTGCTCTGGTAGGTCTTGCTCTTCTTCCATGAGGACCACAATCTCTTTACACACTTAAGTGACTGGATTGCAGGTCTCTGCAGTCTTCACAAACTGTTTGTAGAAAGAGAGGAATGCAAAGCTTTATAGACTCATAAAGCATTATCATCGAGGCCATCAGAGAAGAACTTTTTAATATTTTGCTACACAAGCTTTCTACGTTAGTTCCAATCTCAAAATCTCAAACTTGCACGTGGCTTTTCAATACTGACATGCTGCTCCAAGTCACGAGAGCTGTACGCAAAGACTTCTGTAAACTCTGCCAAAGCCAGCACGTGGAGCCACTTCTGCTGGTTACTATAGCGCCTAATGCGTTAGACGCTTTACAATGACAGCCATGTGCAGATAATAAAACAATTTATTTAAGGATTAGGGTTACATTTAAAATGATAGAGACTGGCCTAGCAGGTCAGTAAGTTATGATAACATCTAACCTGTTTTAATGTGGAACATTTACATAACTGTTAACACAGACACACGGAATCGCTTTAAATAGGACAAACTGGAAAATCAATTAAATACATCACAATCAACTATCTGTCTATATGTAATCAATTTAAATGAAAATGTAATTCTTTTGGATTTTGATAAGGCAGGTAAAGTGAAACCTTAAATATGAGAATTAACGAAAAATAATTATGTAAAGCTAGAATCCAATAATCTGAAATAATGAATCTCCACTAAATATACTAGGTAATTATTGAAATAAATCTTTACTTTTCAAAGCCTGCTCCTCTGGTCCTAAATTTTAATTAAAAGAAAAAAAAAACCCACATTCTTTGACCTGCTAAGAGGAGATATATTATAAAAGCAAAATATTCCATTTCTACTCAACTGAGGCTGGCTCCTTCTCAGACAGTCCCACATCTCACTTGTGTGACTTCTACCACAACCCAACTTGACATACAGATAGAGTAAGTTCACAGTGCTGCTGCTGTGATAACAAAACAACAAAAACAGTGAAAACCAAAGCCTTCGTTTCTGCTGGTGCCTACTCAACTCGTGTGGTTCTTTTGTACAATATAATATACTTTTCAGAGCCACATGTAAGAACAAGAAAAGGACAGAAAACAAGTTTAAAAAAATATAAGCAGATGAAGACTTTAACAATTAGATAATACAGCTCGACTCCCTCCTCTGCTCTTAAATGTCGAAAGAAAAAGAGAGTTTAAAGGTCAGAAGTGCTTGATGCTCAGCATGCTCACGTGGGGCTCACACAGAGCCTCAGAAGCTGTGCTGCAAGCATGACGCAGACAGCCTGCACTGAAGAACCACAAAATGCAAAACGAAAGCTCACAGCTACAACCTCCCCTGGACTTGTTTTGCTCAACACAGAGAAGCATAATCTATGTGACCATGAAACTGATTTTTGTAACCGTAAAAAAGAAACACTTTTTATCTTACTAGTTTATGATTGCCTTAAATTAAAATCTCTTTATGGATTATTGCACTATGCAAATGTACATTAGTAAATATGTGATTTCAACCCAATAAGAGCCAACAAACTAGGATAAAGTTGCAAAGCAGAATGTCTTCACTCTTCATTTGTTGAAATGTGCTAACTCTGTTTTCCCAATCAAAGGATAGAAATGTAAAAACTGCAATCTGAAGTTTTTTCAAGAATTTGCTCTTAGCAAAGAGGGAGAGAACCTCTTCCCTGTGACAGGGTTAAAATCCATATTGGGATTGAGGAAGGTAAGAGTAATTCTTAAAATTGATTGTCAATAATGTTTTTTAATTTGTTTTTAAACACAAAGCTTATTTTAAAAATATGAACATTAAAAGAGAATATATAAAAAAGGCAATACCTCTTAAAAGTAAGAAATATTACCTAAATATGCATAACCAAATATTCAAACTATCAAAAAACATTAAAATCCTAAGCTAGTTGAGATGGATTTTGTAGTAAGTTATAAGGTAACTTTTTTATGAAAAATAAATAATTCTCTCTACTTGTATTTCTTCTTTGAAAATAAACACTCTCGTTAACATCTTCAAAACTACCAATATCCTTCCTCTTAGCCTTTCAACTGAAGGGAATAAAAGGACAGTTTCCATAATTCAGAGAAAAAAAAAAAAAACAACTGAAAACTAAGGCTTGATATTTTTAAGTAACTGGTTGATTATCACCAGTCATTTCCATCATTCTAAAACAAAAGCTGGCTGTGGTGGCACACACCTGCAATTCCAGCACTCAAGAGGCCTGGGTAGGGGTTATTGCAACTCTGAGGCTAGCCTAGGCCACACAGGGAAACAGTCTCGAACACAACCAATGGAAACAACAATGCCACCAAAACCAAATCAAATCAAAGTACCGTACAAAGAAATAATACAATTTATTACAGCATCTCCTCAGATTCTGGCAATTATGATATTTGGAACACTTTCAAATATGTAGTGTTGTATGAAAGGAGAGAAGGTTAGCACTCCCTTTGACAAGGATGGAAGAGGCCCTGGGGCCTAACAACATGCATATGGTTAAGGCAAATATGTATTTTAGCAGATCTGTGAATAAAATGTATTAGTAACAACCAATTACATAATTCTAATAAAACACGCAGCTGAATACTATTGCTATCAATACAGTATTCATCCTTCCAATAATTTTTAAGTTGAAATATAAAAATCTGTTAAATAAAAGGATGCAAATATTGTTCGCATTTTCAGTATTTTATCGATGTGCTAAAATTGTATTATTTTATTTTCATTTATTTTTTTGTAATTCTAGAGAGCAAACCTGGGGCCTCACATCTTCTAACTGTACTATAGTCTACCACTGAGCACATTATAGCTCAGCCATAAAGCTTTTAATATTATGTCACAACTTTCTTTTCTAATTGACACAGGCTACATAACAGAAAGTCACACTCACAAGCAATCTAGGAAGCTGTATAACATAAACACAATTTTTGTTCCCAGTTTGAGTAATAAAAGCAGTACAGAGCTGCTGCAAAAAAAAAAACCTTAGAATTCCCATACCCATGGATTGGCTCTAGTTTGCATATATTTTTATCATTAATGAAACCTGACATTGTTCTGTGGTAAGACAAAGACTGAAAAACACCAAATAATAATAGCTATGACACAGAAGTGAAAAGCAGATTTCGATGCTGTAAAAATGAACATAGAATTCAGTCAATAGCTGAGGAGGTTACAAACATACCGAGTTAATCTTTCAGTTTAAAAACCTTTCAAACATGTGGGTAAAGTCTCTCCACAACTTTCAAGTTTCGGTTCTTACTACTGGTTTCTAAACACTTGCTTTATCACCTTCTCTGAAGATGAGAATTCATTAGTAGCCATAGGCCTTCATGGAAACATACATCCAAGTAACATGGGTTCAGTGAGTTATATTTAGGACACATATGTACATACAAATATATATATGCAAGTCATAGCAATTAATGAAAAAGAGGCTATGAATCTGAAGGAGAGCAGAGAGGGTGTACAGAAAGGTTTGGAGAGAGAAAAATAAAAGGGAGAAATGTTGCAATTAAATTACAATCTCAAAAATAAAAAACAAGAAAAATATAACACTGAGAAGAAAAAGATTTCCTAGGATTTCACATTTCTCTACAGTGTCAATGAAAAAGTTAAAAACTGGTTTGATTCTGTCCTTTTGTGAGATTTTTTTTTTGGGCGGGGGGCGGGTGTAAGGGTCACACGTAAGTGTCGCACAATGTTGCCCAGGCTGGCCTAGAAACCGTGCACTCAAGCGACACCCTTGCCAATGGTAGCTAAGCCTCTGCTCTGAGTCACCACTCCCACGCCAACATAATTTTCCTTCATTTGTTTATTTTGCGGGGGATAAGGGGCATGTGCGTGGCAAATGTGGAGCTCTCCTTCCACCATGTGGGTTCTGGGGATTCAACATCAGATAACCAGGCTTGGCAATGAGCGCTGTTACCAGCTGAGCCGTCTCACTGGCCCTGAAACAGCCAATTTTAAAAACACTTTTGCAGTTTTTCATGTTCATAAACAAAGCCAAATCTTTTTATAATATCACAACAACTTATTTGCAAAGCTAAGAAGTTAGAAAGTAAATAATTAGTAATGAATATTTCAAAATTCTAGATTCCTACTTCATAATCTTTCTTTTATAGCTGGATCAACACATTTATTTTATGATCATAATGGCCATAATCAGAACTTGGTCTATTTCAATGTCCTACTGCAGCTCTTAAGAAGAAAGGAAATAAGTATATATTTATATATACTGTGCCTACGTAAAACCATGTATCACTCTTAATTACAATAATGCAAAATATCTGAATATTGCTACAACAAAGGAACTTACAGGCAGTTAGGTGTGCACAAAAATGTTTAAAGATTAACATAGTTCTTTTCAAATGTCTATATAGCTACAAAAAAGAAACTTATAGGCAGTTAGATACACACAGAAATGTTCAAAGACTAACATAGTTCCTTTTCTTTTCCTTTTTTCTTTTTTTCCCAAGACGTGATTTCTCTATGCACCCCTGGCTAACTTGTGCTATACACTGGGCAGTGGGTGATGCCAAGTGGGAGCCTGCCTGAGTTTTGTTTTTTAAGATTTATTTATTTACTATGTGTACAGTATTCTTCCTGCATGTACACCTGCATGCCAGAAGAGGGCATCAGATCTCACTACAGATGGTTGTGAGCCACCATGTGGTTGCTGGGAATTGAACTCAGATCCTCCGGAGGAGCAGCCAGTGCTCTTAACCTCTGAGCCATCTCTCCAGCCCCCTGCCTGAGTTTTATACATTTGCTTTCAAATAAGTAAATCAAGGCTTATTCCAATACTTATATATTTACAGAAAATTATGGCAATAATAAATATTTGTGAGGAAAACAAGAATAGAGGCAATAAAAACTGAAAGTCTTAGCACCAACTACAAAGAGGACAGAGCAGCAAGCAGAACTCCAGAGCATTGTGCTTTTCCTTTCACTGCCTCACTCATCTTTATCTCCCAACTATCCCAAAGACACAGGCGGCATCTTGGAGTCATGAGAGTTAACCAATCTGTCAAAGACCAACAGAAGTAATGTTGTTGTAGGTTAAAGTGGAAACCCAGTATAAAGAGCCCAGAGGATAGTAGTGGCTAACGTCACCACATATTACTTTAAAAGGGTTCAAACACTTGGTGTGTCAATTCCCCCCTCTCTCTTTCTCTCTCTCCCACACAGATTAGAAAAACACATTTGTGATCAAACCTAAAAAGCATTTAAAATCTGAGCTGCGGTAGTGGAGGCGGCACGAGGAGCTCTATGAGGCGCACAACTGTATGTGAAACTGTCGTAAAAGCTGATTATCGATGCAGAGAACATTCATATCAGATACTACCATTAATTACCAATACATGAAGAACTAGGCTTTCAAAACACTGAGCGGAAAATGAAGAACACCAACCACACTGTCCCTCCAACAGAAATGAGACAAACTTATGGGCAACAGAAGTAAACAGAAGCAGGGGCCAGAGAGATGGCTCAGTGGTTAAGACATATGCATAAATAAATAAATTTTTAAAAAGGTAAACAGAAGCAACAGATTAGCAGATCTGTGTGAAATAAGCTGTCGTGCACTAAAACAACCTAAGATTCAGACGGTAAAACAAAGGCACCATCTGCATAGTTTGGATGGATAAAGTTTAACATCTAATACAAACTAAACCCTATCTATATCTACTGGTCACTGACGATTATGGGGCAAATCGAGACTGGGCACGTAAGCCCATCAAAGACTACAAACAAGGCAGTTTAACTGCAAAGATCACATTCACTAATTGATAAAATACAAATTAGGTTCTACTTCACATACACTGAAGTACCAAAAATAAGTTTAAATAAACCCAAAAAAGTTATGTGGGTTAAGAAGATAAGCCACAAAGATAAGGGCATGGTGGTACACATCCTTAGCCCCAGCACTGAGGAGATAGAGGCAGGTGGATCTCTGAGTTCAAGGCCAGCCTGGTCTACAGAGATTTAGGGGAGCCAGAACTACACAGAGAAACACTGTCTCGAAAGACATAACAAAACAAACAACAAAGGAAGATCAATCACATTCAGGTCCAGCTATAAAGTGGACACACCAAGACCAAGTTCTCAGCACAAAGAAGATTCATTTGCCCTAGAGGGACAAAGGGCAGAAGATAAGGGATAAAGACAGGAGACAGAGGACAAGAGAAAAGAACAAGGAGGAGGAAAGGGCTATTTGCCTCAGAAGGACAAAGGACCGCACTGCCTCTGTTTGGGAAGACAGAGGCCCAGAACTTTATAAAGGGAAGAGTGGAAGCTCCCATGTTAGGGTTAGTAGTTTGTTTGATTGGGCATGTTAATTAGGTGAGCCAAGGGGGGCTTTTAATTACTGGACTTCAGTACTTTGCTAGCTGGACCTTGGCGGTCAGCCGCAGGAGGAAGTGACCAAATAAGGGACTAGACCTTGGAGGCGCTTTATATAATCTAACAGTTCTTAGCAAGGAGGGGAGGGAAAGGCACAGCCTGTCAGTGCCGTGCTTGTCTGCTGGAGCCCTTCATGTCACAGCAGGGAGGAAAGCTAACTACATTTATGAAATAAAACTAAAAACCAGACCTATGTCCCAATCTTTGAAAAACCTCAGTGAAAGAATTATCTCCTTCATTAATGATTAGTAATTAAAAGCTCTTCAAAACCATCCTGCTGACCTGAAGAGATGGCTCGGCGGTTAAGAGCACTGTCTGCTCTTCCAAAGGTCCTGAGTTCAATTCCCAGCACCCACATGGTGGCTCACAACCATCTGCAGTAAAATCTGATGCCCTCTGCTGTCCTGAGGCACACATGCAGGCAGAACACTGAATAAATAATAAATAAATCTTTAAAAAAATAAAATGTAAAAAAAAAAAAACAACAAACCATCCCGCTGCCCTCTGCTTGTGGTTGTAAATCTGACAAGTTAACAATTCTGGATGGGCAAGGGCACAGACTTGTAAACTTAGCACTTGAGTGGAGACAGGAGGACCAGAACAAGATCATCTCAGCTATACAGTTTAAGAGCAGTCTGGACTAAGAGAGTCTCTGCCTCAAAAAAACAACAACAACAACAACAACAAAAATCTGTTTAAATCATTCATTTTTCTGGTTCCTATGAGGCCTGTGACCAACACTGTTTTATTATTTTTAGCACGGGGTAGCACACAGCAAGTTATCAATAATCAATACACAAAGGAAGAGGTACATGAAGAGGAAGAACAGACTGGTGTGATAAAGGCCAAAACAAAACAAGCAGTTCCCACAAGAAGCCTGCAAAGGTGAGGACTTTCTCCCAGAGCTCCTAGAGGAGGCTGCTAACACCTTGGTTCCTTACTGGTCCCCAGAACTGTGAGCAAACTATTTCTACTACTTTAAGACTCCAAAAGCAGGGCCAGACGCAGTGGTGGATGCCTGTAATCCCAGCACCTGGGAGGCAGAGGCAGACAGACAGATCTCTGTGAGTTCAAGGCCAGCTTGGTCCACAAATCCTGTCCAGAACAGCCAAGGCTCCAAGGCTACAGAGAAACCCTGTCTTGAGAAAAATAAAAAAAATAAAATAAATAAAATAAAAACTTCAAGGCATTGGTGGCACATACCTTTGATCCCGGCACTAGGGAGGCCAGTCGACAAAGAGTTCCAGGACAGCCAGGGCTACAGAGAAACTGGGTGGGGGGAGGGGAATATTTGTCACAGAAGACATAGAGAACAAATAGAAAAGAATTTTGGGTTTTGGTTGTTTTCTTATTTCTCTCTGGGCTTGCTGGCTATATCCTATTGAGTGAAATACACAAGCTGGGGGAGGGGGGGAAAATGGAAAATGAAAGATGTGGAAATAACAGAAAGTGGCTGTATATCCACTGACCGAATATTTCTAAACAAAGCAGGAAGCTGGGTGTGGTGGCACATGTCTGCAACCCCAAGACCTGGTAGGCAGAAGAGTTGGGAGTTCAGGGTCACCCTGCGCTACATGGTACAAATGTTCTTCAAAGCACATTTTCCTAGACAGACTGGCCCCTTAACTCGGTACTATTGAGAAGGAGCAGCCAGCAGCTAAAAGTGTTAAAAAAAACACTGTGTCCTTGATAACAGCTGGAGGTAACAAACAGACATTACTATTGTTTGGCCCTGGACTAAACGGGAACAAGAAGCCAGCAGCTCAGCCACCTATGGAGAAAAGCTCACCTATGGAGAAAAGGCCCTCAGTAGTGACTCTAGTTGACTGCCTCATCTTCCCCAGATGATTTCTGCTGAGTGCTGTAAAGCCCTGGTTTCATGATACTTTGTCTGGTATCCTTGGAGCAATCTGAAGATGTTTCCATCTCTGCTCCTCACTGTTTCTTCTTTTACTTTTGCTTGCTAGGTATGTAAATAAACTCACTCATTTGAAACTGGAACACGACCATTAAACGATCATTCTCTGGACATACAGAAACAGCAATGTGGGGGATGGATGGATGGATGGATGGATGGAAGGAAGGAAGGAAGGAAGGAAGGAAGGAAGGAAGGAAGGAAGAGAAAGAGAGAGAGAAAGAAAGAGAGAAAAAGAGAGAGAGAAAAAGAAGAGGAACATAAAACACTCAAAACCATTCCAAATAACTAGAAAACTTGTCTACCAGATCTGGCATATAACTCCAAAGTTGGTACCCTGCTTTTTACTGTAACACCGATAGTTTCAGGTACTCTATTGTCTTGATAAGTCTTACAGATCTTTCCAATGCTTTAAGAATGAACTCAAAGCCTGGTGAGGTAGCACCTGGGATCCCAGCTCTCAGGGAGGCAGAGGCAGGCGATCTCATGAGTTCGAGGCCAACCTGGTCTATAAATCGAGTCCAGAAAAACCAAGGCTACACAGAGAAAACCTGTCTCAAAAAACAAAACAAGAAAAGAATGAACTCAAATACCAGTATTTGTAAAACACCCATTCAAACCGACCATCTAGCCAAGTATAGTGGTGCACACCTTTAATCCCAGCACTAGGAAGACAAAGTTCCAGACCAGCCAAAGCTACATAGCTAAACCCTGGCTCAAAAATAACCAATCAAGCAAAAGACTACCCACCTGCAAGACATACTTGGCTTGGGAAAAAAAAGTTACTCTATTTACTGCAATTTACTTTTACCGATGTAAAAGTTCCCTTCTCTGGATGATCTTTACCATTTACCAATTAGAGGCAAACTATAAAGACTAAGCATATTTTTCTATCTTAATGAAGTTCATGTTTTTCTTATTGAGTTTTGAGAGACTTAGGCAGCCACAAAATAGTATGCTTCTCCATAAAAGCATTTACTAAACATTCAGTTGTTTAAAAAACTTTTAAACCAGGATTTCAAGTAGCCAAGTGTACCCTCGAACTCCTAATCCTCCTACCTCAGCCTCCCATGTAAACGGATTACAAGTATAAGCCATCAAACCTGGCTTAACTGTTAATTTTGCAACACTGGAACTACCGGCTATGACCTCAAAGGCCACTTCTAAAGTTCTCCAGCCTCCCAAAACAGTGCCACCAGCTAGAGAACAAGTCATGGCTACCTCTCACAATATTAATTTCCCACAGATGACTGAGAAATCTGAGCTGTGAGTATAACCACACACCTTTCCTCAGTGTAGAGGAGGTAGATGAGAGTCTGATAGTCCATTTTTGTATGTAGGTTCCAGTCATACATCCACCTCTACTGACTACAAGAAAGGTAAACTACACAGCCTAATGTGAGGGCGCATGACCCTAATCTCAGTACGGAGGAAGCACAGACAGGAGGACTGAAATTCAAGTCAGATTTGGACTACATAGGAAGACCCAAAATCAAGGAAAGAAGGAAAGCAAATTAGGAAGGAGCTGGGAGTGAGGGAGATCAGTTAGGCAGGGTCAAGTTTGCTTTCTGGGTGTGGATTTATAGGTTCCAATCATCACAAAAATTACGTGGGCCTTAGCTGGTCTCTCATACCAGGCCTTTCATTGATTTAAATTACAGCTTTAATCTGGTAAGGGGGTAACACAGCTCTTACTCGTTCTCTTCCTGCTTCTTCTGCTTTTGTTGTAGAGGTCCATGGTTACTTTAAGGCTCTACTTGCTTCTTTCTCCAGCCTCATATGTAGCCATTCATCATAAAGCATTTAATGTCTACATATGTCAGACACTAGCCTAGATACTAGGAAGTCAGTGATGAAAAGAGTATAAAATAAAGTAACTTTTATTCTAATGGGGAGATTCAAAAAGTAAATAAGGTGATGTAATTTCCTGAAGCTGTTAACTACTAGAGAAAATAAATCCATAAAATGAAGAATGAATGAATTGTGTGTTGTGGCTCATATCTGTAACCTCAGTGTTGGGAGGTGGAGGCAGGAGGATCAGAAGTTCAAGAGGACGAAAGAGACAAAGTCTCAAACGAAAAAAAAAGAAAGAGAAAATGACAACAGAGAAGATGCTTGGAGTGGAGGGATAAGTTTGTAACTGGTCAGCAGAGATCTAAAGTAATGAAAGGGACAGCTGTATGTTGGCAAAGGGCGCTTTCCATGAATGAACATTTGGTAAACAAGAGTAAAGAAAGCAAAAATAGTGTCTTGACACTTTTGAGAAATAGTAAAAAGACTGGTAATATTGTTAAGAACCCTGGGAAAGCAATCAGAGTCAAGAAATAAAATGGCATGATTTCATCTTGACTCACTGCAGGCTGAATAGGGAATAAATTGCAGGGAAATAGATGCCTGGCTGCTACGGGCAGAGTCTTCATTGTTTTAAGAATGTTCCCAAGGAATAGCTCCCCCAATCTGAGAGCGATGGCCAAGAAACTGGGAAATGCCCCGGTGCCATCCCTTCTTGTTAGCTCAACTGGCATCTGGTACATTACTGAACCTTCTACAAGTGTCTCAATTCCTTCACCTACTTTCTCCATCAACTCAATCAACCCAGTCTCTGGTACCTTACTCCATTAACGTCTCAACAGCTGGATGTAATGTTTCTATCTTTAAAAAAAAAGCTATAATATATACTAGACTATCCTTTCAGAATCCTTTATACACAGAGTCTTACAGGAGACTGAAATATACAGTGGCTCTAACCTCAACCCTTAAGTAAGAATATTTATAAAGCCGGGCAGTGGCAGAAGCAGGCAGATCTCTGAGTTCAAGGGCAACCTGATTTACAGAGCAAATTCCAGGACACCCAGCTACACAGAAACTCCATCTAAAAAAAACCAAAACCAAAACCAAAACAAACAAAAAAACAAAAAAATGAACAAAAAAAGCCAAGAATATTGTATCAGGAATATATTAAGAACAAAAATTGTTCTTAACAATTTCTAATTTTACTTCTTGGAAATATCCTTAAAAGTTGTCTATAAAACTCTAATGAAAACTAACACAAATTTTCCCCTCACTAGCATCCAATAAAATAAGATGCATTCCACAAGAAAAACTTCAAAGCCACAGTATAAGTACTAAGGAATGGGTTAATCTGAATGCTATGTGAAATGAGTCTGAAGCTGGGGATGTGGTTCAGTAACGCGCTTATTGCATAAGCATGAAGACTAGAGCTCTGATTCCTGGAATCCACATAAATGCTGGGTGAGTGTGGTGGCCACTTGTAATTCAGTGCTGGGAAGGTGTAGACAGGGATCCCCAGAGCAAGTTGGCTAGACAGCCACATCACCAAGCTGTACTTCAAAGACCTCTAAAGGAACCCCATCACTCTTACCCCAGCGCTGTCACTTCAGCCTACACAGTGAGGAGCAATGAAGGGAGTTTTAGTTTACTGTACCTTTTCAACAAGTAATCTCTGTAAGAAGCAGGCCTGGCAAGCATAAGCTATTGGGGATGTGCACTCTGGGACCAGACTACAGAAATCCAATTTACCAGCTCTGGAACCATTGAGGGCGTGAAACTGCAGGTAAGGCCTCCTGGACTGCAGTTATTTCACATGTAAAACATGAGTAACAGCACCTTTCTCATAAGAAGTAAATGTGTTAATAACTGTAAAACTTGGGGGCTGGAGAGATGGCTCAGAGGTTAAGAGCACTGGCTGCTTTTCCAGAGGTCCTGAGTTCAATTCTCAGCAACCACATGGTGGCTCACAACCTTCTATAATTAGTTCTGGTGCACACAGAACAATGTATACATAATAAAATAAATAAATCTACAAAAAAACCTGTAAAACTTAAAGAGTACCTTGCACATAATAAGCATGATGCATTTGTTTTAAAGTCTGAAGTGGGGAGAAAAGAAAGGAAGAATAAAGCAGTTTTGTTACCTACTGCTAAATACCAGGAACAAAAAAGTCTGTGAGAAGTATTGAATGGGCCTAAACTTTGTTATGTGGAAACTAAGAATTCTAGTGATGCTCTGCAGATCAAGCACCTTCACAACCACATGATTTAAGATAACTGCATGTGGAAGGGGGTTATTTTTATTTTTTAATGTTTGATTATCATATATTACTCATACACACAGGCTAGAGAGATGCTTAGCAGTTAAGACTGCATGTTGCTCTTGGAGAGGACTCACTTGCGTTCCTAGCACCCTTATCAAGCAGCTCAAAATTGCCTCTAACTCTAGTTCCAGGGGGTCTGAAACCTTTTGTCCTCCAAGAGCACTTGTACATATGTGGCACACAAAAACTCATGTAGATATATACACCCACACATAAAAATAATAAATATAATTACACAAAAGAGTGGGTTTCACTGTGACACTTTTATACATGTATGTAGATCATTTTGATCATGTTCACGCCTCTCATTGTTTCTATTTTTTGAGACAGGATGTCACGTAGCCAACACTGGCCTTAAATTCTATCTGTAGTTGAGAAAAACTCTTAACTCTATTTTCCTGCCACTACCTCCCAAGAGATGGGCTTGTATGAACTGCTGGTTTGCTGCAATTAAAATCAGGCAGCAGTAGCGTCTCCTTTCAATTGTCTTATGTAATTATTTGGCTAAAATCTTCACAAAATCAAGGTAACTTTCAGAGGATAAAACCTAGTAAACCCAGGGGTTGGAGAGATGACTTAACAGTTAAGAGTGCACATTGTCCTTGCACAAGATCTAAGTGCAGTCTCCGGCACCCATGTCCAACAGCTCACAACGGCTGCTAACTCCAGCCCCAGCAGGAATCTGATGCCCCTGGCCTCCAAGGGTACCTGTAATAGTGTGCACGTACCCACAGGAAGACACATACAACTCACATAATGAAAAATAAATCCCCCCCAAGCCCAACAGACCCAAAATTCAATCCCTGCAAAAGCTAATGTAAAAAAAAGTAACTAAAATTTTTAAAAATATAGGTACACTGCATTATAAATCATCACAGCAACTTTGTGACGGATGAGCAACCAGCAGTCTAAGTGAAATACAATAAAACAGAAAATCCTGCAGTCTGTCACTGTTAAAACAGTAGTCTCTTGAACAACAACAACAAAAGGTTAGATAGCTGAAGCCACAAGGCCAAATTCAAATCTGCTTAATTAGCTTTGTTACTTGGGTTAAGTTATATATTTCTATGCTTCTGTTTCTTCAGATGGAAAATTAGATTATACTTCATAAAGCTGTAAGAATTGGAGTCATTGTATAAACCACTTAGAAAAGAATAATACTTGACATAACTGCCATGGAGCTCGATATTACTTACTTATTTTGAGGCCAGGGCTGGCTGGCTTGTTTCTCTGCTCTGAGGCAAAGTCTTGCTATGTAGCGCAGGCTGAGCTGGAACTCAAAATCACCATCTCCCTGCAATGGCCTAAGTCCTGGGAGTACAGGAACACGGAACCATGCCCACTTGAATTCACTTTTCTTTCTTTTTTTCTTTTCACTTTTATTACAGATTTTTGTGGTTCAGTTGTAAAAGAAATCACCAAATAAAAATTAATTGTATTTATAAAGAATGTAATCTTTATATTAAGCTGTGAGAGACTTGCGCAATAATCTTAAACTCTAAAATGGTTTCAAAGCAATATGAAATCATAAGTCATTTAAAAAATCATATGCCATTTTCACTGGTGACACATTCTTAGGTCTAAAAATTGGTTGTTCATTTTCTGAGGGTTTAGTTCCTCTCAAGTGGCAGGATTACAAATGTGCACAACGTCCCTCCTAAATTAGCTTATTTCTAATTCTGTTAAGTCTTACATTTAACTCAGAAATGTATAAACAAGATTCAGAATTTAATATAATAACTGGTCCTATATAAGATCATCTAATTTATGTAAGCAAACTAAATATATAATATTATAATGGACAAAGTAGGCACCTGAATTATATTCACTAAAGAACTGCACTACAAAGATTACTGTTCACTACTTTACTGAAAGAAAAAAAAAAAATCTAGTTGGTACAAATCTTAACAAACTGGTAAGCTACAGAGCACCAACCACAATCTGTAGGAGCTTCTTTAAGCTCCTACATGCCTGTAATCCCAGAGCTCAGGGAGGCAGAGATAGGCAGATCTCTATGAGTTTGAGGCCAGCCTGGTCTACAATGTGAGTTCAGGACAGTCAGGGAGGGATACACAAAGAAACCTTATCTTGAAAAACAAACAAATCAGACATTAAAGCATGGGCTTCATAATATTTGTCTACAATGTTTTTCCCTTTTGACTGTGCAAAATCATTTCCAATCACAAAATGTCTATAGTTTAAATCTGACTTTTTTTTTTTCTTTTTCTTTTTTCTGAGATGAAGGTCATATATCCCAGACTGGCTTTCAACTTTCTATATAGATGAGGATGACCTTGACCTCTTGATCTCCTGCCTCCATCTCCCAAGTGCTGGGATAATAGGTGTGTGTCACTACATATACCGGAATAGTGGCTTAAGTTAATTAACAGATCAGTCCAGTGAAGTTAGTATTTAATTGTTAGTATTTAGTTAGTCTTTTGTTGTTTTGGGGTTTTTTGTTTGTTTGTTTGTTTTCTGAGACAGGTGTAGCTTTGGCTGTCCTAGACTCACTTTGTAGACCAGGCTGGTCTCAAACTCACAGACATCCCTTTGCCTCTGCCTTTCTGAGGGCTGAGATTAAAGGTGTGTGCCATAGCTTGCAATTACATTTTTAGGTTAATCAGAATATAAAGTCCAGCTGTTTTTCTTTATATTTCACTATAAATAGAATTCAACCTTTAGGGGGGTGTGGAGGTGCATGCCTTTAATCCCAGCACTCAGGAAGCAGAGGCAGACAGATCTCTGAGTTTGAGGCCAGCATGGTCTACAGAGCAAGTTCCAGGACAGCCAGGGCCACACAAGGAAGCCCTGTCTTGAAAAACCAAAATTAGGTAGGTAGGCAGGCAGGCAGGCAGAGAGAGAACGAGAGAGAGAGAGAATACAAAACAAAATAGAATCAGCCTTTTGATATAAACCACTTAGGTGAATTTATGAAACAATATCCCACCTAACACTGTACATTTCTATTTGAACTAGTCTTGTTCCACTTAAAATGATAAACTCCATAACATGTACTCACATGCAATAAACACGAATCTTTTTGACAAAAAAACTACTAAAAAGCTTCATGAGAGCCTTTCATTTGTGAAAATAGAGGGTGAGATCATAAAGTTGCACAGGCACATCACAAAATGGAGGTACAGTGGTAAGGACGTGTTAAAGGTACAATCTGCTTCTTAAATATTTAAAACTGCATCAGTCTTCAATATCATGGTACTCAAGAGAAAAAATTAAAACCCTGTGATAAAGCAGAGTAGCAAGTAAGCTGACAAATAACAAACAAAAATGATCAAGCCAAAACCAGAAAATGTGGTAGGTGTAAGACACGCAGAAATGCTGTTTTGTTGTTGTTGTTTTGCTGCAGAAATGGTTTATATTAATTTTTTAATTATTTTTATTTTGTGTAGATTGATGTCCTGCCTGCATGTATGTCTGTGTGAAGGTGTCAGATCCCTTGGAACTGGAGTTACAGACAGTTGTGAGCTGCCATGTGGGTGCCAGGAACTGAACAGCCACTGAGCTATCTTTCCGGCCCCCAGAAATGCTTCTTGAATTGAATTCTCAGATTTAAAAACTAAAACAAGTCCTAGGTCCAGGCGATGGTAGCGCACACCTTTAATCCCAGCGCTTGGTGAGGCAGAGGCAGGCGGATCTCTGTGAGTTCAAGACCAGCCTGGGCTACAGAGCAAGCTCCAGGACAGCCAGGGCTACACAGAGAAACCATGTCTCAAAAACAAAAAAGAAAAAACAAAAAAATTCCTAAAGTAGAAAGTGCTACAGAAAACCAACAGTGATTTCTCTTCAGAGCTTTAAAAGCACAGTCTTTAATGACGTGAGAGCTGGCAGAGGTAGCGGTCTGAATAAAAATGGACCCTGTAGGCTCAGAGGTTTAAATGCTCAGCCCTTCATGAAACTGTTCTGGAAGGAGTGGGAGATGCTGTCTTGCTGGAGTAGGTATGGCCTTGTTGGAGGACAGCCTGGTTGGAGGTGTGTCATTGGGGGTGGGCTTAAGGCTTCAAGAGGCAAGGACCAGGCTTTCTCAGCTCTTGCAAGTTCGCTCCTGTCTGCTTCCTGCATGGTAATCAGGGTTAACCCTCTAAAAATGTGTAAAAAAAAAAAAAAAAAAGCCCCCAGTTTAATGCTTTTTTTTTCTCTTCAGAGTTGCCTTGGCCATGAGGGCTCCTCACAGCAATTGAACAGCAACCAAAACAGCAGCTGAGTAAGAAAGGCAGATTCTTCAGGACCTAGAGAGGCTGTCGGTGCTCTGCTCCAGTGAAGACGACATCATCATCATCATCATCATCATCATCATCATCATCATCATCATCATCATCATCATCATCATCATCATTTCATTTTGGAGCTTCTTTGCAACAACAGGATAGTATCACTTTAAAAATCTAAGTTCTACTTGCGCACTAGCTGTTTGTTTCTCTGGTCCCTTTTAAAAGGCAAATCCAGGTTACAGATTTTGTTTTGGAGACACAATCCCACTATGCAAGTCTGGCTGGCCTGGAACTCAGATATCTACCTGCTTCTGCCTCCCAAGTGCTGAGATTGAAGACATGTGCCACCACAACTGGCATGACGAATTCCTATCACCTAAACCCATCAATGTGACCCACCAAGACAATATCATGCTCATTAGTCTACAGCTTTCAAAGAACTAAAATTCATCACTCTGAATGCAAGTGCAGAATTTTAAAAACTGATCTTGGTGCCCTGGAGAGATGGTTCAGTGGTTAACGACACTGGCTACTCTTCCAGAGGAACCAGGCTTGAGTCCCTGTACCCACATAGAACCTCACAGCCATCTGTAACTCCAGTTCCAGGGAATCTGGCCTCTGAGGACACCAGGCACACATACACATTAAAAAGAAAAGCAGACCTTGGAAAAAAATCATCATTAATTCTTAAAGCTGGTTATCAATGGAAGAGTACATCTGAACTTTAAATTCCCTTTGGCTAGAGACTATAAAAACTTCACTAGGTTTAGACTGAAAATATGCTTAAGAAACAATTAAACATGATGGCATGACCTGTAATCCAAGTTCAAGGCCATTTTCAACTACATAGCAAATTCCAAAAGTTCCAGGCCAGCCTGGGGTCAAAACATACCACAAAAACAGAGGAGGGAGCCAGGTGCAGTGACAACATACATAAAATCCCAGCACTCAGGGAGGCAGAGCACTGCGAATTTGAAGCCAGCATGGTCAACAAAGTGGATCCAGGACAGCCAAGGCTATACAGAGAAACCCTGTCACAAAAAAAAAAAAAAAAAAAAAGGAAGGAAAGAAGGTAATGGAGGGGAGGAAAGAAATATAAAGTTCAGAAATAAAAAAGTTGAAAGTTGTGCAGCAACTACTTTGAACCTAGAGGTAAAGAAGCCACTGAAGCCAGCTACAGTTACTGGGGTTATTTTCAAAGATGGGAAATGAGATCAGGCTGAAGAGAGGAGTCAGTGTCAGTGCAGGGGAGGACGGATAAACTTTCCCAGGGGTTTCCCTCACCAGTTAAATCCTGAAAGCCCACCAGAAGGGTCTTTCCCTGTGGCATCTAGGACTAACATGGACAACCTGCAAAGTTCTTGCTAAAAATAGAAGAGAGCAGCCCAATTTTGGAATATGCCATACAATGCTATACTCTCATATGATTGCATGAAGGAGACCAGACCAAAAAAAAGGAAAAGCCAATAATAAATGTTGCATTTGTTCTGTTCGTATTTAATTACTAATACTGAATTTTAGACTGAAAAGGCAAATGAGTCAAACACTAAAAAAACTAAAGGTGGGGCGTGGGGGGGGGTGATTATCCAAACCTCTAGTATATCTTAGGTCACAAAATTTAAGAAACAGGACATTAACCATTGTTAGGTCTTTCCCTTTTCACATTATAGAATGATTTAAAACCTCCAGAGAATGTAAGGTGTCTTAAATGTCAAAATGAGAAAATGATGGTTTCTAAACTATGTTAACAACGCTAAGGAAAAACAAGTTAAAAGAATACTCTCACAACTCTTATCTGGCTTGGAAGGAAAGTTACTTTGAGTTACAGTGGCGAATTTCAGCAGAAAACTAACTCCACACTAAAATGTTTTAAAAGTAAGGTTATAAACCTGGAGCTGATCTCCCGATGCCCTCGGTCCTCTAACTTTGAATCCATGCAGAGTGCAGAACGTCCGAATTTTTGCCCCAGCTGGGCACATCCATTCTCGTGAGACATGAGGACACAAAACGGACAGGACGTACTCGAGACCTGTCAATTAACGAGCTCACACAAGCCCGACAGCGAGCCAGCCACCTGTTCGCTGCCGTTGAGAGCGCCCAGAAAACCGAGGCAAAGCGAGGAACTGGGCACGCCTTTGTTGTCCTCCAGCTAGGGGGGCGGCCAGGGCTCAGCCCACCCTCGCGCCTCCAGGCAGAACTCGCCGCGGGCTGGAGAGGTCGACCCGATCGGGGGTTTGAATTAGCCCTCGTCTCGCTCCGGAAAGGCAAGCAAAACAACTCTTGTCATCCACTAGTCCCTGGACGGGGTAAGGGACACGGGTGAGGAGAGCTGGGGGACGGAGCCGAACCCCAACGCTCCCCAACCACCCGAGGCGAAGGAGAAGACGAGGCGGAGCCGGGGCTGAGGCGCTGAGGTGAGAAGGGGCGAGGCCGGCGCGACGGGGAGAGCCGCAGCGGCGAGGGACCGGCGAGGGGACCCCCACCCAGAACGCCCCGGAGGAACGCTGCGGGCAGCCGTGGCCCTGGAGGCTGCACCCGAGTCGCCGCGCTCACGCCGCCGCCGGCGGGGACTCACCAGACGGCTGCAGACGCCCCACGGCGCGACATGGGACCGCCTCAGACCCACTCTGGAACCAACAGAGTGGCGGAAACCGCGGCGTTAGCGTGACCCGGATGCGCATCCCTAGGAACCGGAAGTAGGCGTACGGGGTCGCCTAACAATCCACACCCCGTTCCGCCCGAACCCGGAGTTCGCGTCACGCTTCTCGGGGCGGAGAAAGGCCCGGTCCCGCCCCCTCCGCCTGCCGAGGGCTCGTGGTGGACTCCCTGGGTCTCGCGGGCTCGACGCCTTTTTTGAGAGCTTCGCAGGACCCCGATGCTGCTCAGCTGCTGCAACCTGCGTGAAAAGTACTCACACCCGCCTTTCCTTTCCCTCTTCTCCCCCCCCCCCTCCACCAAGAAAGTAAAGTTTCATTACCTAGCTCAGGCTGGTCTCGAACTCAAGATCCTTCTCTTTAAGTACGCTCTTCAAAATGCGTGTGATTCCTACCGTAAAGGGACGGTGAGGTTGAAACAATGACTGCTATTGGCCGATTTCTAGAAAAGCTAGGAAAGGAAAAATGGATGGGACGTTTTGAAGGCACTTGAAAGGCTAGCTCAAAGTGAACATTTTTAACCGAAAATTTAGTTTATACCTAGTATTATACCACCCTTGCAGCTGCCTCCATGTTTTGCACATTGTGTGAACTTTGGGGGCGGGGGGCTTTGTTGTAGTTGTTGTTTGGTTTGTGTTTTTTCCTTGACAGGGCTTTTCTGGGTAGCCCTGGCTGTCCTGGAACTCCCGCTGTAGACCAGGCTGGCCTCGAATTCAGAGATCTGCCTGCTCCGCCTCCTGAGTGCTGAGATTAACGGTGTGCACTACTGTCAGCTCAGGAACTTTTTTGTTTTTTTAATGCTTCATTAATTTTAAAATACAACTCAAAGCCGGGCATGGTGGTACACACCTGTAATGCCAGCACTCAGGTAGGCAGAGGCAAGCAGATCTCTGTGAGTTCCAGGCCAGCCTCATCTATGAAGCGAATCCAGGACAAGGCTACACAGAGAAACCTTGTCTTGAAAAACAAACAAAACAAACAAACAAACGAACACCTCATATGTGGACGAAAACTGGGGAGTCTTCAGTACATTCAATCTAAGGGAGAAAGACCCTCAAGAAAAAGACTGAAAATTACAAATACATTAGATTAACCACAAAGTTAAAAAAACAAAAAAACTAGCTTTTCAGTACAAATACAAAGACTTTTGTTAACTGCTTCTATTGCAACGATTTTCTAAGCAACTAATTTTGGTAAGGCTCTTCACCACTCTTTGTCACATACATCTAATTAACACAGTTAATTAACACAGATGCTTTTTTCAAAGTCTTTGCAGAATCTGCTCATTTACCACCGGTGTTGGTATAAACCACAAGTCAGTCTGTTATCCTAAGAACCCTGTTCATTTGCCTGCTGCCCATCCCTCACCACAGAAGCTCGAGTCTCCTTTTAGAGCCTTAATCAGATCATGTGCTTCTTCCAAGCGACCTTCTATCTCGGCGTGAAGCCAAAATCTCTGCATCACCGACAGTCCCAACATCGCCTACATGACCATAGGACTTAACTCAGCGAGGAGGGCTATAAGCTTGGACTTGGACTTCATCTTGTCGTCCCTCCACTTAGACACAGGGGCCTCTGCTGTTCTTCAAGCCCGCAGGTTGGCTCAGGTGCTGCCTGCTTTCTGCTCCCTCTGCCTGGAGTGCTCCCTGATAACAGCTGTGTTATTCACCTTGTCATCTCCTTCCCATCGACCTTCCAGTGTGCCTTCTCGATGACACCGACTCCCACTCTGCTTTAAATGGGAGCACTATTATCTTCCTCTGCTTTCTTACCTACCGATTATTTTTCTCATGACGTTTATCCAACAAGTTGCTTATGGGTTTGGCTTGCCATCTTCCTCTCCGCTAGGATATAAGCTCCATGAGGTCTTGGATTTTGCTTTGGAGGGGTTTTGTTTTGTTGACATAAGGTCTCCTGTGACCCAGGCTAACTTTCCAACTAGATTTGTGGTTGACAATTGGCTTGAACTCCCGATTCCTCTGCCTCCTCTCTCAAGGTGCTAGGATCACAGGTGTGCACCATCATGTCCAACATCCGACTTGGATGTCTTGTGGGGGGGGGGGGGGTGTATTTTGACAATAGAACACAATGCATCACCTAGTAAGTATCCGATGAGTGAAAGGCTAGATTAATTGCCCATTGTATTTTTGCTTTTACGGACATGAAACCATGCAAACTGAACCACCAGTGCCACCAGAGGGGGCCCACAAACAATGGGATGTCCCTAGACACTATTTCCACAGTGTATACTGTACATGCTCCTCTGTCCTCCGCCTTACTAGCAGTTTAAAAAACGAAACACTCTGGGGCCGACGAGATGGCTCAGGTAAAGTGCTTGACCCCAAGCGTGATGACCCCAGTTCAATCCCTAAGATTGAAGGAAATAAACGATTTCTGTACGTTCTCTCACCTGCACATGCAAGTTGTGGTATACTTACACACATATACACAGGTAAATAAACAAAGGTTAAAAAAAAAAACCAAACATGCCAATGTCTTTGCAGTATGTGTGTGTATACATATATGTATGTATATATCATACATATGTACTGTACACACAGGGTTTCTCATGGTTGGCCTCAAACTCACATAGGTCTTATTTCTGCCTCCAAGTGCTGGGATTAAAGACATTCCCCGCCACACCCGGCCTTTGGCATCTTTTGAGAATAAAATCCTTGCCTCTTACTGTGATTTACGGGGTCCTAGATGGCCAGCTCTCAGATGGCGTGCCTGGCCTCACTCCCATCCCTCTAGCGGAAGTGGTTCTTCTCTGTATTTGTTTGTCCATTTCGAGGTCGTGGTGGCCCAAGCCTGTAATTCCAGGACTGGAGAGACAGGGAACGGTCTGTTCCAAGTTGGAGGCCAGCCCAGTCTCAGTACTGAGACATTGTCTCAAAAAACAAAACTATAGACCTTGACTTTGAATCTTATAAATGCACACAAAAATAACAAGTGAGTTCAGTCTGTAGATGAGGTTGGGGAAGAATTAAGGGACTTGCTTGAGGTTATATGACTAGCAGGAAAGAAACAAAGCTGGCCAAGATGGTATACTGTCCATAACTGTAATCCCAGCACTCAGGAGGCTAGGTCATCAGGATGCTGAGTTTAAAGACCATCTGGGCTACATAGCCAGGTCCTAGTTCAGAAAACTGAAGAAGAGCAGTTCCTGTGGAGCTTCTGCTGTGTAGCCTGCCCAAAGTGGAACTTTTCCTTTTTCCATCTTTTTTATTCCTTTCTTTCTTTCAAATTCTTGCCAAAGCCTGGGTATGTTTTTCCTGGTATCATGAGCTTTCTCAGTCTTCCTCTGAAGCACCCTCCCCAAGGCCAGCTTCTGCTATTGCTGATTTCCATAGCTAACTAAAAAGTATCTTTCTCTGCTCCATCTCTCTCCTTCTGGCAGCTGCCAGGACTTATAGCTTGCCTGCCCTGTTGTTTTTCTCTTAAGCTCTTAAAAAAAAAAAAAAAAAAAAAAACAACTGTTCTTGAACTTAACAATTAAAAAACAGGACAAAACAAAAGAACAAACAAGGACTTGACCTAGGTCAGGATGACTTCAGAGCTCGGATCTTAACTACTGGGTCATGCCTCTCTCCCCCTTCAGGAAGAGCAACAGGTAGCCAAGGATGAAGGAGGTTGGTACTTACCTACAGGTTCCTCAGTGATTGCATGCCTCTCTCCTCTTCTTCCTTTCTTTCTCTCTCTCTTTATCCCTCCCTCCTTCTCTCTCCATCCTTTTCCCTCCGATTTTTTGGTTTGTTTGTTTGTTCGTTGAGACTGTTTATTATATCTCTCTCTGTCCTAGAACTCCTTCCATCTTTGCTCCCCAGTGTGGGGATTCCAGGCGTCCACCGCAACCCTGAGCCTCCTTTGTTCTCACTGTCGGGGGAATGCAAGCTGAGTACCATTTTCTCCGACCCTAGTGAGAACAGACCTAATTAAATATGCCAAAAGTGCTGCTGTAATATTTTCCAAGTTGCAAACATTCACATATCCACATAATTTCATACTGTTTTCCTGTAGATTTGGTCTAATTCACTCTAAGTTTAGCACAAAAGAAAGGCTATTACTGTAGACAGGCGTGAGTAAACAAAAGCCAAGGCGCAAATCAAAGCACAAAACCACGTATATAAAATAATAACAAAGGGCTGGCGTGCTGGCCCGCTGGCTAGAAGAACTTGCTGTTTTGTTTTTGTGGTTTTGTTTTTTTGTTTGGTTTGGTTTTGTTTTATGAGGCAGGGTTTTTTTTTTTTTGTGTAGCCTTGGGTGTCCTGGACTCACTTTGTAGACCAGGCTTGAACTCACCACCTAACCCCCGAGTGCGGGGATTAAAGGTGTGCGCCACCACACCCAACATTAAGAGCACTCGCTATTCTTGCAAAGGACCCAGGTTCAATTCCCAGCACCCCCATGGAGGTTTTACCGCTTCCTCAGGCACCAAGTATGCCTGTGATACACAGACATACAAGCACATAAAACATTCATACACACAAAATACAATAAATCTTTAAAAAAAAAAAAAAACTGACTCTAAGGCCTCCGAATTGAATTATTTCCAGGTTTTTTTGTTTGTTTGTTCTTATTTTTAATTTTTTTGAGGCAGAGTCTCACTATGTAGCCTTGGCTGTCCTGCACGTCGGTACCAAAGAAATCCACCTGTCTCAGCCTCCTGAGTGCTAATGCTAAAAGCATACACTGTCTCCCTCACTTCAGGTTTGAAAATGATGTATGACTCCAGTTTCTAACAGTCGTCATGTGAACCTTTGTGCGTGACGGGCCTGGAGAGCAATGACCTGGGTTTACATCTGTCGGTGTTTTCTGGTCTTCTTTTGCATGTGTGTGCATGTGTGGCATGTTCACGTGTAGATGCATGTTCAAATGTGTAGGCACACGTGTGCGTAGCTGCATGTATACTCGTGTGCATGTACATGTGGGAGCCCAAGGCAGACGTTGGGAGCCCTCGCCAGTCACTCTCCACGTCATGTATCGAGCCTGGCTCTCTCCCTGAGCCTGGGGCGCGGCTTCTCAGCTAGTCTGGCTAGACACTTGCTGCAGAGAGTGCCTGGTTCCACCTCCCTGTCACTGGAATCACAGGAGGACACCTCACCCACTCGGCTCTGACAGGGGTCCTACACCGAACTTCAACAGTGTGCTTCAAGTTTGCTTGACATGGGCTTCACCCATTGAACCATCTTCCAGGCCCATCCGGTGTTTTCGGTACATTTTAAATTTGGGATGGGGGGATTATGAAGTAAAAAAATTGGGATTATGAGGCTGGGCCTCATGTGTGTTAGGCCTCTTCTATTTCACTGAGTTACATCTCTAGCCTCAAGATAATTTCTATATAGCATTTAGCTTGTTCAGTTTAGTTTGATGTAGGATCTCATGCAGCCCAGTCTGGCCTCAAGTTTGCTATGAAGCCCAGGCTCACCTTGAACTCCACATTCCTCCTGCCTCCACCTCCGGGAAAGTGCTGTGATTACATGTGTGTGCTACCATACCCTATGTTTTAAGATAAAGTCCTCCTACACAACCCTGGGTGACCTGGTAGTGTAGACTTAAACTTCTGGCCATCCTCCTGCCTCAGCCTTCTGAGTACTGGAATTACAAGTTTGCACCCAGTCTTTTTTCTCCCCTGTTTTGTTTTGATCATTTCTCATGACATAGGAGCCTCTAAAAGCACTAAATAGTTGGTGGGATTGTAAAAAAAAAAAAAAAAAAAAAAAGTGCAAACACTACAGAAAAATAAGATAGTGTTCCTAAAAGAAAATTTAGGGTTGGAAATGCCACCACAAGCCTTTAATGCCAGCACTCAGGAGGCAGAGGCAAGCCAGTCTCTTATGAGTTCAAGGCCAGCCTGGTCTATATAGTGAGCTCCAGAAGACAGAGCCTTGTTTTGAAAAAAAAAGAAAGAAAGAAAAAGGAAAAGATATGACCAAGTAATCCTGCTGGGTATATACGAATGAAAATTGAAAGCATAGTTTCTAAGAGTTAGTTTTGGACCCATGTTCATGGCAACACTAATCACAATAGCCAAGAGGCAGAAGTAACCAAGATGCCCAACAAGAGATCAGAGAGTAATAATACTACAATGAAACTACCATGAAACACCATGTGTCCTGAAGAAGGAAAGGAGTTGGACTAGAGAAATGCCTCCGTGGTTAAGAGTGTATTCTGCCCTAGTCCAGGACCCAAGTCCTCCCGGTTCCCACAGGAGTGGATATGGAATTCTAATCCAGGGGATCCAGCTCCTCAGGCCTTCTCTGGCACCTGTATTCATGTTCCCACACAGGATACACGTATATACACATAATTAAACATAATAAAAATAAATCTTTAAAAAAGGAAGGGAATTCTGGTACATGCTATAACATGGGTGAATCTTGAAGGCATTATGCTAAGTAAGAGAAACTATTAATAAAAAAAAAAACAATAACAACAACAAAAAACAAGGTCTTTAATCCCAGCACTCAGGAAGCAAAAGGAGGTAATCTCTGAGTTTGAGGCCAGCGTGGTCTACATAGTGAGTTCCAAGCCAAGCAGAGCCATCTTGTGTCAAGAAAAGAGAGAAAGCTAAAATGAGGACTCCAATCTAAAGCAGAGGTTTGAAGGTCAGGGAATGCATCTCAGGTCAAAGGAGAGAGATGGCAGAGGAATCACTCTAGAGGGTACTAAGACAATGTAGAGAAGATGGCCAGCCAGCGGGAAGACAGACTCGCCTCTGCTGCCGGTCCTCACTACCAGCATCAGATGGGTTAATTCTCCCAAAAAAAAGCATATCCTACAGTGAGCAGCAGACCTGCACTTGGATGGACACAGCCTTGGGAGAACAGAGGCAAGAGGATCACCCTAAGTTCAAAGCCAGCCTCATCTGCATGCCAAGTTGAAATGCTGACTCAATTAAATCAACAGCAAGGCTGGAAAGATGACTCAGAGTTTAAGAGTACTGGCTGTTCTTCCAAAGGTCCTGAGTTCAATTCCCAGCAACCACACGGTGGCTCACAACCATCTATAGTGAGATCTGGTGACCTCTGCTGGCCTGCGGCGAACATACAGACAGAACACTATAAATAATAAATCTTTTTAGAGAAGGAAAAGAAAGAAACCAACAGCAAATAAAGGAAAAAAAAAAAAACTACGCAGACACTAGAAGGAAAGGCATGCAGTTCAGATTTGTGATTGTTTTCATGCATTGCCAGAGACCCTGGCTATAATGTGAAGGAGACAGGCAGTGCCATGTCTGAAAGAAAGAGGATTCCATGGCCCTGAAGCCACGTAAATGTTTGGACACAGGGATCACCTCTCTAAGTTGGGCACTGCCTCCCTCGGGGCTTATGAAGCCGTATTATTCTCTTTACCACTTGAATTCATCACAGTTACATAAAGGGAACGTATGTGCCCTCCCCTTCCCCTGACTCCTGCCGGTAAGCCTTTAGGTTCTAAATGAATTGAAATGCATCCGCTTTGATGCATTAGGCATGGGAGGGCCGTGACATGAATATTCTATAAAGGCTGTTCGTCTCAAGCCCTCCAGAAAAGTGAAAAGAAGGGTTGTCACAAGGCTCGGCCGATGAGGAGGCCCACCAAGGAAGCCTGGTGATTTGAGTTTCAGTCCCCCAAACTCAACTGGATGCAAAAAGAGAACTTAGTCGACAAAGCTGTCTCCTAACCTACACACACACACCATGGCATCCGTGCTTGAAAACACATAGTAAAACACAAGTAATAAATAGAGGATGAAAAAAAAGGATCCAACATTTCTTACAAAGGTGTGTTGTAAAAAATATGTATGTAACCAGAAAAAATAAATAAATAAATAAATAAATAAATAAATAAATAAATAAATAAATACTAACCTATTAACTGCATTAAACACTGTATTGATACCCTTGCTGGTGCACTGTTTGAGGGATTGTTTTTTTTTGTTTTGTTTTGTTTTATTTTGTTTTGTTGAGACAGGATTTCTCTGTGTAGCCCTGGCTGTCCTGGAATTCACTCTGTAGAACAGGCTGGCCTCAAACTCACAGAGATCTGCCTGCGTCTGCCCCCTGAGCATAGGGAGTAAAGGTGTGTGCCACCATGCCCAGGAGTAGATTGCACTTTAAAAAAACAAAAACAAAAACAAAAAACTAATCACGTTTAATTTTGAAAAGAGCAATTATAAATAAAAACCCTTTGGGATCCTAGCTAATTATTTGAGATAGTTTTTCATGTAGTGAAGGCTGGCCTCGAACTTGCTCTGAGTGTGAGGATGACCTTGAAGTTATGACTCTCCTGCCTCCACACCCTTGGTCATGAGACTAGTTCGCCTACTGGCTGTCTGTGGTGCTGAGGACTAAACCCAAGATTTCATGCATGCTAGGCAAGCTCTCCACCAAGTGAGGGACATGTTTTACTTCAGAGCTCAATATGTTCTAAATGTGTTTGTTTGGGATTTTTACGAGACCCCAATGAGGCGTCATATAGCCGCAGGCTGGCCTCAAACTCACCAAGTAGCCAAGGATAACCTTGAGCTTCTGATTTTTCTGTTTTTCCTTCCAGGGTGCCAAGATAATCATGGATCACCAGGCCTGGCTTATGTGGTGCTGGGGTCAAACAGGGCTTGAGTTAGGTAAGCACTTTATGAGCTGAGCTACATCCCCGCCCCCTTGACAGTTGTTAAGACTTGGTTACCAGATCCTCAGATGAAAACATAGAAGGTAGGTGTAGTGGCACAGGCCTGTATTCCCAGCCCTGGGGCCTTGGAGGCAGGAGGATCATTTGAGGCCAGTTTAGGTGACAAAATGCTGTCTCAAAAGCAACAAAACCAGAGGGTGGGGAGGGAGAAGAATGAGTAGAAAGAGAAGAGGAAGGAGGAGGAGGAGACAGGGTGTGACATTTCTGACCTTCTGCCCGGGGTCTCTGTGAATCCTCCTTGCACTGCCTGCCCAGCCCCACACTTGGGCCATTTTTGACACCTGCTACACACGCATCCTTACCCTCCTGCCATGTCCAACCCTCTTCTGCTAGGATGCCTTTTTGTTTTGATTAACATGCTTGACACAGTGTCTTCCGAACATGTGTCCAGTAACAGCTGTCTTGGCACGGTAGGCTGCCACATAACTTTGGCCTGTCCTCACGAACAGCGTTAGACCCACAGGCCAATTCCTTGACATGCTGGTGCCAAATTACTTTTTCTGGCTGGAAGTCCGGTTCCCAGATTTCTGTCACCATCTTAACCTTATTAAATCCAAATGTGACCACACTTGGTCAGCTGTCGATACGTTCTTCTTGATGCTCCCTACTGTGTGATGATTGACAGCTCCCCGTCAAACTGAGCTAGCCTCACCCTTATCCCTGGTCAAGTCCAGAGTGTAAGCTGCATCAAACCGAGGTCACTTGGAGGTTCCCTGCCAACAAGAAAGAATAAATATATATGTGTGTGTTTCTAGACAGGTTTTTCTCTGTGTAGCAGCCTTGGCTGTCTTGGACTCACTTTTGTTGATCAAGCTGGTTCCAACTCACAGAGATCTACCTGCCTCTGCCTCCAGGGTACTGGTATTATAGGCGTGTGCCACCAAGCCAGGACAAGAATATATATTTTTATTTTATGTGTGTGAATATCATTTTGCCTGCATGTACATCTGTGCATCACATGCATGTCTGGTGCCCACAGAGGCCAGAAGAGGGCACCCGATCCCCCGGAACTGGACTTACAAGCTGTTGTAACCTGCCATGTAGGTGCTGGGAATCCCACCCAGGTCCTCTGAAAGAGCAGCCAGTGTAAATAAGAGTTGTTTTTTTAAGAACGCCAGCACTCAGCAGCCCCTATGTTTCTTTTTTTCCTCTAACACAGATTCTTTGGTAATCCAAACCAGACTTTGAGAAGTAGCTCAGGCGGGCCTTACAGTGCTATTCTCTTGCCTCTACCACCCAAGTGCTGACGTTACAGATGTGGGTAAATATACCCTGAAAATAGCTTTTCTGTATTAAAATACATTATAATAACATCAAGGAAGCTGAGCCTCGGGCCACTGACCTGTGATCCCAGCACTTGGGAGGCAGAAGGAGTAGGAATCCAAAAATAGCCATGGTTACCTAGCAAGTTGGTGAACAGCCTGGGCCAAAACCAAACCAAAACAAAACAAAACAAAAGCAAACAACATGAGGGCTCCAGAAATATTTACCTGGAGCCACAAAGGTCCTTTAATTTTAATTATAGGAAATTTCACTGTTGTTTTTTTTTTTAGTTTATTTATTTATTTGTTTGTTTGTTTGTTTATTATGTATACAATGTTTTGTCTGCATGTACACCTGCACACCAGAAGAGGGCACCAGATCTCATTATAGATGGTTATGAGCCACCATGTGACTGCTGGGAACTGAACTCAGGACCTTTGGAAGAACAGCCAGTGCTCTTAACCTCTGAGCCATCTCTCCAGCCCAATCTCACTGTTCTCAATGAAAGTTTGTGATACAAAACAGTGGCACACGTTTGTGATCCCAGCACTCAGGGAGGCAGAGGCAGGTGGATCTCTGTGAGTTTGAGGCCAGCCTGGTCTACAAAGTGAGTCCAATACAGCCAAAGCTACACAGAGAAACCCTGTCTGGAAACAAAGCAAAAAAAAAAAAAAAAAAAAATTAAACAAACAACCAATCAACCAACCAACCAACATAAAACAGTGATAATTAATTTAAGATGATAAGCTGTGTTTGTTACAGGAGGTTGATTTTACTCCTATTTGGTGACAAATTAATGAATCATCACCTTACTGATCTAAATATAATCTAATCTAAGGTACAGAAGCCTAGGCAACTACTCTTAAACTTGGGAAAATATCTAAACAGATTCCTCTGTGTGAAAAAAAAAAAAAAAGTGAATAAAAATCTGACTAAGAAATTGGGGTTGGTATATAGCTCAATGGTGGAACACTTGCTCCATAGGCCTGAGGCCCAGATTTTAATCCTAATGCAAATATATCACACACACCACACACACACACACACACACACACACACACACACACACACACTCACACTCAAGCATACACCACATGAACACACACGCACACACACACTACAAGCTAGAATAACAAAATAACTTTAAAAAGCAATACAGAGGGTCTGTAGAAATGCCTTAGCTCTTAAGAACACCGACTGCTTTTCAAGGGAATCTGGTTCAATTCCCAGCACCGCCATGGTGGCTCACAACTATCTACAACTCCAGTCCCAGGGGATACTTTCTTCCGACGCCACCTTCCAAAGGCACCAGGCACATGTGGTGCCCAGGCATACATACAGGAAACACACACACACACACACACACACACACACTATTTTTTTTTTAATGTTGAGACAGTTCTCTCTCTTTGAGGAGCCAATACCGGTGTTTTGGGGTGTATCTTACTTCCTTCTGAGCTCCTCTCTTATAGCCCTTATCCATAAGCGCTATATTTAAAATAAAACGCCCAAGTCTGTTGGCTGTTGTCGTCCCCTTTTAAACATGTAGAGGGCCAAAGATACAGCTCAGCTGGTAGAGAACACACCCGGCATTCCCGAAGCCTCAGGGTTCGTTCTCCAGCAATAAAAACCAGGCATGGTGAGGCACACATGTGATCCCAGCCTGAGGAGGCAGGAGCGGTAGCATCAGAAGTGTGTCATTCTCGGATGCATAGCCGTAGCTACACGAGGGCCTGTGGATTTTGGCAGGGGGAGGGGAGATTTTACTTCCAGACCCCATATGGGATGGCTCTCAACCACGCCAAGCTCAGGGTGAGCTAAACCTTCTGGCCCGTGAGGGCACCTGTACTCTTGTGCTCAGGCACACGTATACACATAATTTAAAATAACAGAAACCTCATAAAGGGGAAAAAAAGGATGACTTTGCTGTCAGGAGCACTCGTTAATCTTGCTGAGGACACCGGTTTGCTCCCCAGCGCACATACGTAGGCTCACAACCGTAACTTCAGTCCCAGAGATCCAGTGCCCTTTCCTGACCTCCAGATGAACCAGGCAAACACATGCGTGCACGGAAAACAGATATAAAATAAAATAAATCAATCTAATTAAATTAAACAATGGTAAACCAGGTATGGCGGCGCACACCTTTGATCCCAGCGCTTGGGAGGCAGAGGCAGGCGGATCTCTGCGCGTCTGCGGTTGGTCTGGTCTACGCAAGCAATGCCAAGCTCAAGGGAAAAAATGTAAAACAAATGTAGTGAAGGTTGCAATTGCTGAGTTTTGAATTATTCTGTGGTCTGAGGCTGTTTGAAAAGGTTAGAATGACGACGCGTCATCACTGAGAGAAAAATGTGTGTTGAAGACACTGTCTGTACCCATACAGTGACAGGGCCTCCACTGACCTACAGGGAGTCCCGTTCGGAGTTGCTGTGAACATGCCTTCTCCTTTCCTTCATGAGAAGGCACAGTGCAACTCTTAAAACAGGTTACTCACAGGCCCCCTTCGAAGACGGTAACCTTGGAGCTGGTAGCACACCCCTGTAATCTTAACAATAGGGGAGGCAGAGGCAGGTGGATCTCTATGAGTTTGAGGCCAGCCTGGTCTACAAAGCAAATCCAGGACAGCCAGGGCTACACAGAGAAGCCCTGTCTCAAGAAACAAAAACAAACAAAAAAAAAAAGCATACTGTACCTTTGGAAGAGCCAGGTGGGCTGGTGTAGGAAGATCAAAAGTTCAAGGGCATCCTTGGTTACATAAGGGACCCAGGTCCAGCCTGGGCTGAGAGACCGTGTCTCAACACACAAACAAATACGACAAAAACATTTTAATGAGAGGGTGACTAGGGCAGTGGCTCCGTGGGTGGAATGCTGGCTGCACAGCCATTAGGGTCTGAGTTTGGATCCCTTGCACCACTGTAGTTCTTGGCGTGACGGCATGAGCCTCTAATTCTAGTGATTTCAGCAGAAGGAGATGAGGTCTCCTCAGGCCCAGCCAGTCTAGACAACTGGTAAGCCTCAGGGTCAGGAAGAGACCCTGTCTCAAGAAATAAGATGGAGGGGGCTGGAGAGAAAGGGAAATGGTCAAGAGCGCTGACTGCTCTTCCGGAGGATCCAGATTCGATTCCCAGCACCCACCCTGTTGCTCACAACTGTAACTCCAGTTCCAGGGACCGGAGTTGCACAGTTGTGCGTGTAGGCAAAATACAAGCACACATGACATTAAAACTACACAAAATTTAACAAATGAGGTAAAAAGTCATTAAAGCAGACCCGGACCTCTGATTTACACACAAGCCAGACAACAGTGAAATGAGCTGCGAGCCATAAAGCCAAAGCATTCAGAGTTTGAAAATGAGTACAAGGGGACAGAGGCACTACCCACCTCCGTGGATGGCACCCACAGAAACCCCTGCATTGTCATACTTTAAAAAAAACTCATCTATCTTACCGTATTTCTCAGAGTGAACGCGCTGGCTATTTTAAGCTCTGGGGCCGCACTGGGCATTTTCATATCTAGAACCTCTGGCAGCTACTGGGAAAGCTAACGGAGTTGATCTCTTAACCTGAGGCTGCTTCTCCGTTCTTTCTGGATACTCACCTTCAGCTACTTCTTCTAAAAGGCCAATCTCTGTATGTGTGAGAGTTAGCATGTGCACTGTATGCAGGGGCTAGTGTGGGACTTGCAAGAGCAGCAGGTGCTCTTGACCCCAAAGCCATCTCTCCATCTCACACTCAGACATTCTGGGGCAACGACTGAAAGTGAACCAGGACCAAGATCTGAGGCAAAATTTCTCTCTGCCTGTCTTCTTCTGAGGCTCCGGGCTTTCTTGTTCTCTGTGACTCTGTTTCGTGATGCGCTCGCTCTCTGCCGTCTCAACTGCTGAACACTCGTGGAACACAAAAGGCTGCCCCGGCCTATAGCGTGTCAGCTCCTGGCTCCCCGAGATGGGGTCAATGGTCTGAGAGAATGAATTTTAGGCTCCCGGGAAAGAGAACTTGGCTGGCCAACTTGGCTGAGTATCTGCTCTGGTCCGTTTATGGATGGAGACTATTTTCTTGAAACAGGCTTTTTGTCTTTTACCTTTTCAGCCTATACAGCCCTCTGCTCCTGCTGGCTCCCAGCCTGCCCAGAGGCTGTGGGAACTTGACCCCGAAAGTGTGCAGAGCAGGGCTGGGCCGAGATGTGGAGAATTCCGGCTCTCATTGACTTAGAAAAGAGTAACAGTTCAGTTAAGGCAGAGCTGATTTGGAAAGGAGCTGACCCAGGCTCCACTTCACCTTTACCGTTCTCTCTATATGCGGCTGCTGCAGCGTGGAAGTGGCTCATCCCCCCCCCCCCACCGCCCCAAAGCTTCATATGCTGGAGGCTCCGTCTTGAGTGTGGCAGCGTTGGGGTATTGGGACTTTAAGAGGCGTTAGGCCTGTGAGATGGCTGCTCTGCTAAAGGTGCAGGCCACCAAGCCTGATGACCTGAGTTTAGTCCCCAGGGCCCAACTGGCAGAAGAAAAGAACCAACTCCCTCCAGCTGTCCTCTTACATGTGTGTATTGAGACACACAGCCACACACATAAATAAATAAATACGTGTAGTAAAAGGGGGGAGGGGCAGGCTGGGGAGATGGCTCAGAGGTTAAGAGCACTGGCTCTTCTTCCAAAGGTCCTGAGTTCAATTCCCGGCAACCACATGGTGGTTTATCTGTAGTTCATCTGTAGTGAGATCTGCTGCCCTCTTCTGTCCTGCTGGCACACATGCAGGCAGAACACTGAATAAATAATAAATAAATCTTTATATATATATAATTTTTTTTAAAGGGGAAGGCCCAATGGAAAGGCTTAAGGAATTGAAGTGGCACCATAATGAATGGATTAATCACACACACACACACACACACTTTTTTGACAAAGGTCTTGCTATGTAGGCCAGAATGACTGGAAAATTGCCATCCTACTGTCTCAGCCTCTTAATGCTGACATCACCATGCACAGCTTTAATATGAGTTTTACACAGTCAATTGTACCTCCTAGGAGCGATTTAGTTCTTTTTTATTTTTATTTTTTAATTTTGGATGTCAGCGCTGGGATGAAAGCCATGTGCCACCACTTTTAACTTTTTTCCCCCCAAAGAGGAAAAGTCCCAGCATAACCTTGATGTAGAAAAACAAAGTCTTGGTAGGCCCAGTGTGGTGTTTCTGGACTGTAGTTCCAAAACTCAGGAGGACCAGAAGTTCAAGGGCATCCTTGACTACTTAGCAAGTTCAAAGCCAGCCTGGGCTTCATAAGACCCTATCTATAGAAGCAGAAGAGGAAGAGGAAAAAGAACAAGAGGAAGGAGAGGAGGGGGAGGGGAAGAGGAGGGAGAAGAAGAGAGGGGGCTGGGGGGAGAAAGGAAAGGAAAACCAAAACTTTATTTTTCTTTTTTTGAAACAGAGTTTCACTGTGTAGCCCTGGCTGTCCTGGAACTCGCTCTGTAGACCAGGCTGGCCTCAAATTCACAGAGATCTCCTACTGCTGCCTTTAACTGCTGGGGTTAAAGGCGTGTGCCATGGCCATCGCACTGCCCCCCCCATTTTCATTTTATATGTATAAATGTTTGACCTACATGTGTATCAGCACATATGTGCAGTGCCAGCAGCGTCCAGAAGAAGGTGCTGGGTCTCGGACCGGAGTGACAGGCAATTGTGGGTCCTCTGCAGGAGCACTCCAGGCACTCTCCACTGCTCTTCTCAACTAGAACTTGAACGTAAAGTGAATCCACAAAGGAGGGAGCGATGGGGCGGGGCTCACACCGGGCTCTCCTAGCATCTGGGCCTGACTGAGTCTTCATGGGCAGCAAGGCATGGACATAGCCCTGCCCACCTTCGAACCTGGGTCTCCTCAGCTGCACAGTGGAGCATCTCCCGCTCAACCTGAAGGGGTGTGTTAAAGGTCCCGAGGGTCAGGGAGAATTCAGGAACCCGGCACAGAATAGACACGAGGGATGTAAGCGTCCTTCCCAGCCACACATCATCATTTCATCCCCAACAGCATCCTAAAAGACCAGTCCAGCCGAGAAGGAAACAGAAAGGCTTGCTCTTTCCTGTGGACCCCTTGACTTTCCCAGTCACTCCTTTCCCACACTCTTTCATTTCTCCGAAATTCAGCCACTCTGTAGTTGGGGATGGGAAATGGGAAGACACGAGGTAGAAAGGCCTGTCCCCAGGGACTCAGCTCAATCCAGCCGTGCTCAGATGCTATTTGGTCATGAGCCAGAGTTGCTATTTAGAAAAACACATCCGTTCTGAGCTCCACTACCTCAAGGAAACGCAGTAAGACTTAAAAAGTGACAGTAAAATGACTCATGAGCTAGAGAACAGGACTTCTGAGGAAAACTACGGAGTCCAGACTAGTGAGGGTAAGGAAGCTAAGGTCAGAGGGAACAATGGGACTGCCAAGAATCCACACTCAAATGGAGGGCTGGCTGCATATCTGGGTTCCTGCACCCATGAGGCTGAGATAAGAGAATTGCTACTAGTTCAGGCATGAGGCTCAGGCGGGAGTATTGCTGTGAGTTCAGAGACAGCTTGGCATACATAACAAAATCCTGTTTCCTAAAAAGGGTCTCAAAGATTTGAGGGTATGGCTCATGTGCACACACACACACACACACACACACACACACACACACACACGCGGGGTGCTGCAGAAGACATGATAGGTCTATGCATTTGAAGGAACGCATGGCAGGAAATTAGATGGATCTTGGCAAGTCTCTTGAGGCAGGAGCCTGAAACAGGTGGTCCTTGCCTGCGTGTATACATGGGTGCCCCCTGCATGCAGCACTCGTAGAGGCCAGAAAGGAGTCTGATCCTCTGGAACTAGAGTCACAGATCAGAGAAGCCAAGCAGAATGTCAACAGCCAAGACAGGGAAAAGGGCAAGAATTCCACTCAGAGAAACTTGCAGCTTCTCTGGGGCCGTTTGTAGTCTATAACAGAATCGTGTGGATGGAGTTGTTAAAATAGACTTCTGGAAGCCAGGCACTCAGGGAGGCAGAGACAGGCAGATCTCTGTGAGTTCGAGGCCAGCCTGGTCTACAAAGTGAGTCCAGGACAGCCAAGGCTAGAGAAAAACCCTGTCTCAAAAAACCAAAGACAAACAATAATTAATTAATTAACTAATTAGACTTCTTGAGCTCAGTTCCAGAATTCCCAAGTCAGTATAGGACCAAGTGTAATGTATTTCTAGCAAGTTCCCAGATGCTGCTGCTCCGTGATCCATATGAAAAGGCCTGCTCTAGGGGAAGAACCATCAAATGACTCAGGACCTCATGCCTCCACCCGAAAGTGTCTCTACTCACAGCTCCAAAGTGCTAAGAAATTCTAGCTGACCCAGGACCGAGTCACTTCTGCGGCCAGAGAAGTGAAATCCTGCCACTGGCAGCCTTGTGGGTATTGAATGGGCAGGGAGGGAAGGTGCCCAAAGGAAGGAGTACGGGACACACAAAACTAGGAATCCTCAAAGCTGGAGCTGAACATGCTTTCTCCGTCTGGAGCAAGGTCTTCTCCAGCAATTCCTCTCAGGGTCAGAAGTTCTAGAAGAAGGCGGGGGGTGGTGGCACACACCTTTAATCCCAGTCCCTGAAAGGCAGATGTAGGCAGATCCCTGAGTTCGAGGCCAGCCTGGTCTACAGGGAGTTCCAGGACAGCCAGGGCTACACAGAGAAACAAACCATTCTAAAAGAGAGTATGGAGTGTGGTGGGGTTGCCGTAGACTCCTACAGGCCAGTATGTCTATTCAAACTTTATTCAGTTTCCTGTCTAAGAGAGGAGACTCCTGCCATGGCTGCTTTGGCGAATGCAGAAGCATAGAGGATTCAGGACACTGCAGCAGGTCCCCTTTGGACTCGTTGGGCCTCTAAACTGGACAGCGTGTCATTATGAATCCCAATCTGAGGGAGGCTGGTGGGACAGGATTGCTGTGTTAGTTACTTCTGCCTCACTGTGGCATACCCAAAGGAAACAACCTGAAGAAGGAAAAGGTTTCTTTTAGCTTGTGGTACAGGAGGTTACGTCAGCAGTTGCTTGTCCTCATGGGCTCGGTGGCAGGAACTGGTGACATAAGAGTTTCTTTGCTCCACAGCAGGCAAGAAACAAAGTAAAAAGCCTGAAGGACCTACAAGGCCATGGCCCGGGGCCTCCTTCCTCTAACCAGGCCCCACCTGCTTCTGTTTCCCCAAACTCCTCAAATACTACCACCGCCTGAGAACCAAGTCTAAAGTAGGTTGAGCCTTTGGGGACTTTTCACATCCAAATCACAGCACTGAATGTCCCTTAAAAGCTCATATCTCTGGGCTGGAGACATGGCGCAATGGTTAAGAGCACTGGCTGCTCTTCCGTAGGTCCCCGAGTTCAATTTCCAGTGACTACATGGCAGCTCACATCTATAATGAGATCTGGTGCCCTCTTCTGGCGTGCAGGTGTACATGCAGAGAGAGCACTCATAATTTTCTAAAAAAGGGACGGGGAGAAAAGAAAAAAACACCTCATTCGTACGTGATCCTGTAAGATAGGAAAAACTTCCTTCTCCCTTCCTAGGTCCTGAGGCTAGCCCAAGGATTAAACTAAATTAAAGGACAGGAATGAAATTAAATTGAAGAACAGGAAAGCTAGGCTTGGTGGCATATACCTGGATACCAACACTTCAGAGATGGAGACAGGAGAATCAGGAATTCAGAGCCAGTCTGAGCTACATGAGACCCTATTTTAAGCAAAAAGAAAAAAAAATGATTCAAATTTATTTACACACACATGGGAGAAGTCATGAAGCCCAAAAGCAAATACAGCAGTTTATCGATTCTTCGATTCTTTTTTTTTTTTTTTTTTTATGAGACAGGATCTCATGTGTCCCAGACTAACCTCAAACTCATTATATGTAGCCAGGAATGGCTTTGAACTTATGATTCCTCTACCTCCACCTCCTTAGTGCCAGGATTGCAGTGTGCACTGTCATGCCAATTTTTATTTGATGCTGGGGATTGGACCCAGGGCTTTGTATGTGCTATTCAAGCACTCTGTGTTAACTGAGCTACAGTCTCAGCCCTCACCCATCCATTCATTCCTTTCTTTCTCTCTTTCTACTTTCTTTCTTTCTTTTTGTTTGTTTCAAACAAGTTCTCACTAAGTAGCCCAGGCTGGCCTCAGATGCACCGTCCTGCCTCGGTCTCCCAAGTACCGAGATCATAGGTAATTAGCTCCCAATCCAGTTCATATAGTTTTAATACAACTGATACTAAACTATAGGACTATAGCAAGACAAAGGGGGCACTGTGGATAATGATTAAGACATGATTTTCTCAGTAGGCGAGAGACTGATGGAACACAAGGTTGGTCTGTATAGGCGTCTTTGGTGTCGGCCCTCCATGTCTGCTGGTCCCTGGTACCAGCTGGGACCCCTCAGAGAGAGTTTCATGGAAGGCAGGAAGGGGAACTCAGCTTTTCTTGAATTTACTGTAGCTCACGTGCCTTCAGCTCCCAATAATGACTTTTCTAAAATTACATGTTTTCGGGCTGGAGAGACAGCTCAGCCGTTCATCACCTCTGTTGCTCTTGACAAGGACCCGGGCTCCATTCCCAGCACCCACATCAGGCGGTTCACAACCACCTCTAACTCCAGGCCTCCACAGGCATCCACAGGCATGTACATACATTCACACAAACACATAACTTTAAAAATGAAAAATAAAATAAAAAGTTTTGAAGTGAAATGTCTAGAGTAGCATTCCCCAAATCCTGTCACTCATAGTGAATTTCCTACCTCAGAAAATTTTTGTAAAGAAACACAACACGCCTTTAATCCCACTCCGGAGACAAAGGCAGAAGTAGGCAGAACTCTGAGAGTTCAAGGCCAGCCTGGTCTACAGATTGAGTTCCACGACAGCCAGGGCTATACAGAGAAACCTCTCTCAAAAAGAGAGAGAGAGAGAGAGAAATGAAAACTGTGTTAACCTAAGCGAACAAGTGTGTTGCTTAAGTCTGGGCTGTCATCTTTATGTATGTGCACCTGAGTGCAGATGCCTACAGAGACCAGAAGAGGACATCAGAGCCCCCGGAACCGGAGTTATAGATGTTTATTAGCCACCCAGTGTGTGCTGAGAACCGAACCTGGGTTCTCTACAGTGCTCTTAACTGCTGAGTCATCTCTCCGGTTCCTAACACTGGATCTTCTTGACTTTACAGAACAGTATGATGGAAACATCTACCTACAATCCCCTCACTCATGAGGCTGAAGAATCTAGTTTGAGGCCAGCCTGGGCATCATAGTAAGTCTATTTTAAGAAAAAAAAAGATGCAGCCCACCAACACGGACCATATTAAAACCATTATGCTAATATTTACAGAGTACTATGAATGTAGTGGATCCCATTAATACAATTACAGACAGAAGCGTAACTAACTCAATAGAAACAATTAATTAAATACAATTTGCAAGATTTTCAATATATTTTCAATCTAAAAATAACCAACTAGCGATGGAAGGAAATTCTCACTTTTCCATCCTGGCCAAGGCTCTCTACTAAAATCGACCATACTTATTAGTGAAAACCGGAATGCTCTCTCCTGAGACTGGTAAGACTAACAGCTCCAGGGCTGACCGGATGGCTCAGTGAGCAGAGGCTCCTGCTGTCAAATCTGATAACTTGGGTTTGATCTCTGGGACCCACATGGTGGAAAGAGAGACCCAACTCCGACAAGTTGCCCTCTGACTCCCACAAGCGCGCAGTGGAATGTGCATATTTCACACAGAGAGAAATAAATAAATGCAACAGAACTATTCTCAGTTACCTATGGGAACGGGGACTAGAGAGCAGAAGTGTTGCTTTGAGGGTTACTTTGGAAGTGATGAGACTGTTCTGAGATTAAACAGCAGCAATGGTTACGCATAAATGAGCATATTAACGTTCACTGGATCCTCTACTTCAAAGAGGTGAACTTTACAATATGTGAATTATGTCTCAAATAAAATGTACTTAAGTGTATGGAAACATGTATGACATATATAAACTTATGCCAGAGCAACTGTGATTTTTGAAGCCAGTAAAATGTTTTTTTTTTTTTTTAATTCTGTGATTGGCCAGGATTTAAAAATCCTGTAATTGTAAACAGTTTGCCCAAAGCAGAATTACTTGTTATATAATTATCGTTAGCTTACAAAAATGAATGGGAAATGGCCCAAGATTTTAATTTTGTTTAAAAAAAAAAAAAACAAAACCTTAAGAGAGGCAGAAGCAGATGAATCTCTGTGAGTCTGAGGCTAGCCTGGGCTATATAGTGAACTCCAGTCCAGCCAGAACTATAGAGTAAGCCATAAAACACAACAACAAACTTAGAATTTTAATATTTTTGCCTCCTTTTTTTTTTTTTTCTAATGTTAAAGAACAAAGATTTAGACCTGGGGATGTAAGTCAGCTGGGAGAATGCTCATCCCACATGCTGTGGACAGAGGGGGTGGGAGAAAGAAAGAACGGGAGAGGGGAGGAGGAAGAGGGGCCACCAGCACCAACCCTAGACCAATCCCTGGGGTCAAATGAATGCTGACCTTGGTTGACCTATCTCAGATCCTCTGCCCGCTGCTGGAATTTGGGGTCAAAGACACAGAGACTGGATGCGGAGGAAGGACTTCCCATAAGATGACAGGCCAAGCATCCGCAGCCACAGAGCCAGGGGCCAAGGTCCCAGCCTGAGGAGAGGATAGGAGGAAAGAGTGGAAGGAATTTGCATTTCTGGAAGACCTGCTCTGTGCCTCCCAAAGATCACAGAGTGAGAAGGTAGCGGGGCCTAGACAAATCTGTCCATTTTTTTCTGGTCCTAAGGTCCATGTGGTTAACACTGAGAGGACAGATGGGGGTCAGAGAGGCCGCTCTGGAGAGAAGCTTGTACAATTCTGATAATGAAGGGTATCTGGAGGCGCCATGGAGGGGCCCTTAGCTCAGTCTGGGAGGATGTCAAGGAAGGCCTTTGGGAGGAGGAGGCATTTCAGCTGAGGCCCAAGGCACTGTAGAGACTGTCAACTCAATGAAGGAGAGACCGACCGGCACAGTGCGATGAAGGAGAAATGAATTGCGCAAGCAGGGAAAGCCAGAGTTTCGCCTTTGATCTGTCATCGTTTCCATGCTGGGGACTTTCTCACCCTCCCCTCCTTCCTTTTCCCAGCTCTGCCATGCCAGGTCTATTCACACGGGGGTTTCCACAAACCCTGTCACACTGGTTGGGGTGGTGGGCTCCAGCAGCGCTCTCTCCATAACTTCCCCTCTCGGGAGGAAGAGTCGTCCTTTTTTTCTTCTTTCTCATCGTTCAGAATGTGGGCATGGGTGTGTGTTGTGCAAGTGGAGGCCTGGGGCTCATGTCCCAATATCTTCCCTCCTCCATCTTATTCACTGAGGCAGGGTCTCTCAACCAATCCCAGAGTTCCCTGATGTGGTTAGTCTGGCTAGAGGAGCGTGCTCTGAGGATCCTGGCTCTGCTTCCTGAGGCTAGAATGATGTTCCTTACCTAGTGGTGTTTATAAGGGTCTCTAGGGATCTGAACTACACTGCTAAACCATCACATGGCAAACGCTTTAAAGGCTGAGCTATCTTTTCAGCTCTGAGTTATCTTTTTTATAAAAATCAAGTGAGCAAGTTGATGACAGTGGTGGTTTTACATCTCCGTGACTGGTCTAGAATATATTAACTTGTATGCTTTAAGTGCTTTTATGTGTCAAGTATATATTATGCAAATTGTGTATCAGGAAAACTACTTTTTAAAAAGATGGTGGTAGAACACTTGCTTGACTTGTAGGAGGACCTGGATTAGTGGGTTCAGTGATGAAGGAAGTGTGGTCTGATGGCCATAGAACTGTTACAATCAAGGCTTTGCTATTTTGCAGCCACAGGACAGATTTCTTTATCTTTCTAAGCCTAATTTTCCTCATTGTAAGAGGGGGATTAAATTTTTTTAAATATTTATTTTTATTTCATTATGTATACAATGTTCTGCCTGTATGTACATCTGAACACCAGAAGAGGGCACTAGATTTCATTATAGATGGTTGTGAGCCACCATGTGGTTGCTGGGAATTGAACTCAGGACTACTTAGGAAGAGCAAGCAGTGCTCTTAACCTCTGAGCCATCTCTCTAGCCCCTAAATTTTTTATTACATCCATTTCTTTAGTGTGTTTCTGTGTGTGCCCACATATGATAACATGTATGAAAGATGACAGCTTGCTGGAGTTGGTTTTCTTTCTACCATGTGGATCCCAGGGATTGAACTCAGTTTGTCAGGGTTGGCAGCAAGTGCCTTTATTCTAGAACCATCTTAGCAGCCCATAAGACAGGACTAAGGCGTGGGTCCAAGTCCAAGGCTAGCTAGAGTGTGGTCTTCCTTCCTTCCTTCCTTCCTTCCTTCCTTCCTTCCTTCCTTTCTTTCTTTCCTTTCTTTCTTTCTTCCTCTTTCTTTTCTGTTGTTTGTTTGTTTGGTTGGTTTGAGACACAGTCTTGTGTAACCTAGAAAAGCCTGAACTCCATATGTAGCCATTGTTGATGAACTTTGGATTCTCCCACCTCTAGCTCCTGAGTACTGGGTCCACATTTGGTCTGTGAGGTTCTAGGGATCAAAGCCGGAGCTTCCTGTGTGCTAGACAAGTATTCTACCAACTGAGACACACTCCCCAACCACTGGGGCTGGAATTCTTGTTAGCATCCTGCCTCCGTCATTAGTAGCCACTCCACTTTCTCATCTGTTAAGTGGGGTAAAAGAGAGCTACTTCACTGGATGATTGAGACTTTAAGATTGAGTTGGCACTTAGAACTGTTAAAAATTATGCTTGACGCAGAGTCCAATAAATAATAGTCTGTTTTTATTTTTTACCCTAGATACTGTTTGAGCTCTCCCCATGGTGACATAACTGTCCACTGAAACCTAGTACTGAACCCGCCCACTGCCCAGGACCAGGAGTAGTGGGAATTTTGGTTTCTTCGTATCATAAATGCTTTTGTTTTTATCCCATGTGTGGGATCTTAGTTGGGCTGTAGTTTGTCCAAGCCTGTTAATTGTCATGTGCACTTCCTGATCTTTGCCCCTTCCACGGGCAGCATGGAGAGGGGCGTGGTCAGTATAAATCTGAGGCTAAGAGACCTTGCAGAGAAAGTAAAGGGGTCTGGGCCCCCTCTCCCCACTAACCTGTTCTCTCTCCTCCTTAAGGTTGGAGGGTTGGTGGAAAGGAGGTAGGGGCCTAAACACCCCAAATAGAGTAGAGTCTAAAGAAAAGACCACTACAGGTGGCCTTCTGCTACAACCAAGCCCTCTCCTCAGGACGGTATACAATTGGAGGCAGCCTGCCAACCCATGCTCTCTTTCCAGCAAAGATGGACACTAGAAGTCTCCACCCATAAATGGACCAGAGCAGATACTCAGCCAAGTCGGGCCAGCCAAGTTCTCTTTCCCAGGAACCTAAAATTCATTCTTTCAGACCGTTGACCCCATCACGGGGAGCTGGGAGCTGACACACTATAGGCCAGGCCAGCCTTAAGTTATACAGCAAGACCCCGTCTCACAAAACCCACACACTACCACAACTGTAAGTTATTATTTCGGGAAATAAGGACTGCCATACATGTTTTCAAAGCAGAGTGAGGAGACAAAGATGGTGGAAAGGGGAGTGAGTGCCTTCTTTGTTAGAAGGAAGGCAGCCTACACATCCTATTGTTAACAGCGTGATGATGGGCGGGCATGGCCTTAGGGAAGCATGCCTTGTCCACCTCTGGTTTTCCGGAAGGGGAGGGATTTTCCACTGGGTGCTGAGGTGCTTGTTTTCTGGGGAGCCTGGGGGCAGAGATTTTGGTCAAGTCCCTTGAGGTAGAGGGAGGTTCTATATTCACAACCCAGCAAGAAAGGAGCCTCAAGCTTTTCGTGGGATACGGGATGGAGAGGGGGGCGAGGCCTAGGCAACAGAGACGAAGCACAGTCTTTTTGAAAGCCCCCTGAGCAGGGTGTGCCTTCAATCCTAGTGCTCAGGGGAGGCGGAGTCAGGAAGATGGCTTCGAGCCTGAGGCAAGCCTGGGCTATAGGATGAGCCAGGTCAGAGCAGGCAACAAAGACCAGCCTGTCTCCAAAACCAAAAATTAATCAATTCAAATAAAAGATCGCTCTAGACGCTGTGAATTCAGGAGGGGTAGGGCAAGGGCTGGGTGGGTGCAGGCCAGCTGTGTTGACAGCTGAGAGCACGGTGAGGAAGAGCGGGAGTCTGGATATATTTTGACACTTCCAGTTCCCGGTTCTGGTTCCTCATCAAGTCAGTCTTCTCTACCTTGCCCCCGGGTTCATCCAAATTCCCCCTTTAATCTCCTCCCTGCCCTCACCCCCACCCTGCTTCCTTTTTGCTGACTTGTAGGAAGGGGTTGGTTATTTGCTCCTGTGTAACCCTGGCGAGACAAGCTGGAACACGACACTAGCCAGTCTCATCTGCCCAACAGCAAGGAACAAGTTTTGATTTGTGAGTAACACTCAGAAACAGCCCAATCTCCTGAGAGGAACCTTCTTCCAGGGAACTTCTGAGGGAATCAGTCCAAAATGGCTTACTTTATGGCATGAGAAGAACGCTTATACTGTGCCCAGCGATGTCTGTCCCACCAGATAAGAAGTGTAGGTGCCACTGACAGGTGCTGACCTGCGTAGCTTGTCTGCCAGGCTTTGTCCCAAAGGGTTTGCATGGACTAGCTCACTTAAGACTCAGGGAAATCCTAAGGCGGTCCCTGTTCCTATTCTTACAGATAAGAATCACAGAACTAGGGCTGGGGCTGAGCTCTTTGGTGAAATGCTGGTCTAGAATGTATGAGGCCCTGGGTTTGATCCCCCCAACAACACACACAAGAAGAAAACCCACAAGCCAGGTGGTGGTGGTGCGCGCCTTTAATTCCAGGGGCTGAGGCACGTGGATCTCTGAGTTCAAAGCCAGCCTGGTCTACAGAGCCAGTTCTAAGACAGCCAGGGCTACACAGAGAAACCCTATCGTGAAAAAAATAAAAATAAATAAATGAAAAAGAAAAGAAACTGCTAAACTCTGTGAATTTGTTATTTACCAATTTTTTAATATGTTTTTATTTTTAAATAATTTTATACATTCACTTGTATCCCAGCTGTAGCCCTCTCCCTCTTTCCCTCCCAATCCTCCCCTCCCTCCCTCATCTCCTCCCTGCCCCCTTCCGAGTCCACTGAGAGGGGGTGTCCTCCTCTCCTTCTGTCTGGCCCTAGCTTATCAGGTACCTTCAGGATGGTTGCAATATCCTTATCTGTGGCCTAGCAAGGCTGCTCCTCCCTCAGTATTTACCAAATTTTAACATGTGGAATGACACACGTGTGTTTGTCTAGGTTTCCGGTATAGCACATGCGTGACATGCTGGTCTTAAGCTGTGTAGCTGAGGATGACCTTGAACTCCTGATTCTCCTGCCTCTAGCTCCCCTAGTGCTGGGACTATAGGCAGCTTGTGCCACGGAGCCCAGTTAATGTGGTGGTGGGACTCAGACCCAGCTTTGGGCATGCTGAGCAAGCATTCTGCCAATTGAGCTACGTCCTCAGTCCGGGCCAGCGTCTGCTGGCACACTAACAGCGTTCTGTTAAACAGGGCTTACTCACCGTGGTGGGGTTAGCATCCCTGGCCTCAAACGCCTCCACAGTCCCGAGGTAGGTATTGTCACATATTGTAGAAGAAGAAATCAGACACAAGGAGGTGGCATGGCTTGACCTGACATGCCCAGCAAGTAGGAGTGGGGTCAGCTTTACTTCTCAAAGCTTTTAACTGTTCTGCTACCCTGCCTTACTCTTGATGAAGAAAAAATGTGAACAAGGAATGAGGGCAAAGCCCTTGAAGTCGAGTCCAGCAGAGGCTCAGGAGCTCCAGGGAGCCGCTCTAAACTGCAAAGGCAAAGGTTGGCAGGAACCAGTAAACCTTCGCTTACACAGACAGGGAGGGCAAGCAAAAAGAGAAGAATGTTGTAGTCTATCTTGTGTTGCTATATGAAACTGAGAATCAGCTCAGTGATAAATGCTTGCCTAGCTTCTGTAAGGCCCTGGGTTAAATTCCCAACCCAGCAAAAATACCAGAGACAAGAGCAGGACATGGTAGTATAGGTCTGTAATTCCAGTGCTCATGAGGCAGGCGCAAGAGGATTGCCACAAGTTCAAGGCCAGCCTGTTCTACATAGTGAGTTCTAGGCCAGTCCATGCTGGGAGACCCTGTCTCAAAACTCCAAAAAACAAAAGTCTGAATACTTTCTACAGAAGCAGGCTTATTTAGCTCTTGATTGCAGTAGCTACATGTACCATCATTGAGTGGGGGGCTGTCAAACCTCCTACTTTCCAGATAAATCCTAACAAGGAAAATGGTCAGACGAACAAGTGACTGTGTGTGCAGGAGGGACCATTCTCAAGTAGTGACCTCATTTTATGAAAGCCAAATCTCACGAGGACTAACCAATTCACAGGAGAGTGGACTCATTCCCACGAGCCAGAATTAATCTGTTTATGATCATGGAGTCCCCATGACTAAGGCTGAAATGTCAAGGTTCTACAAACCCAAGGCCAACCAACCTGAGGTTGGTTATGAGGTTTCAGAACATGAATATTTGGGGAATATTCATATCCAAGCTTGAGCCAGGAAGAGGAGGATCCAGTTAGGGTCCAGTTAGTCTGGATGGAGGAAGGTTCTTGAGGCTCCCCCACCCCACTAGCTGAGGGGCTATTTGCAACTGATGGCTGCAGGGGGAGAGTTTTTCTTCAAGGGCGTGGCCACTGGCAAGTTGCCTCTCCAGCACCATTTGGACTCAATGGGCTATGAAAGAGAAGGAGGAGAAGAAGGATAGGCACAGAGGTGGGCATATAGAGGAGACTGGGTATGGGAAGTTTGGGGTGGATATAATTAAGATACAGTGTACATACATATGTGCAAAATTCCCACAGAATAAAGAAAAATATTAATAAAATTTTCAGAAAACCAGAGATAAGCAAAGCCAAAGTAATGTCCCGAATGATGGGCTTCCGGTTGGTGCCTCAATTTCCTTAATGGTTTTTTCCTCCTTAACTTTTTTCCTGCCCCTCCTTCTGCAGCTGTCCCTTCCCTTAAAGGCATAGATCTTGAAATGACCTAGACAGTTCTTTGCCTACGACTCTGCCATTACGTTGCTGGCTATGCTGGCATGACTCATGGGACAGGGCTAGCTAGCACCATTTGGGAAGAGTCATTGGTTAACTGATGCCAAGAACCAAATCCACTGGACAATTCGGTACAAGCCTGGAATCCTGGCACACAGTGGCAGAAGCAGGAAGACCAGGAGTAGCTACATAGCAAGTAGGAAGCCAGCCTGAAAGCACATGAAAACCTTGCCTCAAAAAAACAAACAAACAAACAAAGCATTAAGAAACTTAAGGCTTTTAGGGGCTGGAGTAAAAAGCATACACTGCTCTGGAGGCCCACAGCTTCGCTCCCAGCACCCACTTCAGGGAGCTCATCACCACCTAGAACTCTGCTCCTGCAGATCAAACACCCTCTTCTAGACTCTAAAGGCAACTGCATTCCCGAATGTACACACACACAAACACACACACACACAATTTTTAAAAACTTTAAAAATGATAAACAAAAACTTAAAAGTAATCAAGTTGTCTAATACAACCCATGCTAAAAGTTATTTACTTAAAATCCAGATGCCAGCTGGGTGTAGGGCACACACCTGTAATCCTAGCACTCAGGGAGGCAGAGGCAGGCAGATCTCTGTAAGTTCAAGGCCAGGCTGGTCTACAAAGCCAGTGCAGGACAGTCAAGGCTACACAGAGAAACCCTGTCTCAAAAAAAAAAAACAAAAAAATAATAAAATAAAATAAACACCAGGTGCCAGAGGAGTGCAAATGTGGAAGGCTGCATTCTGTTACAACGTGCTTCTAGCCAGCCAGGCATCACAGACCACTGAGTCAAAACAAAACAAAAAACAAAAGCAAAAAGAGGAAAATCAGAGGGGCCCCTGCCTAGAATAGCACTTCACTTTAGCTCAACCTCCTCTCTTTGACCAGCCCTGACCTCTAACTCTGCTCGTTTTTCCCTCCTTTTGCCCTTGAACTCGTGGAAGATTTTGGCTCAGCCTGCCACGCATCAGCCACGGTTCCTCTTTCTTCTGCCCACTTCAGCAGGAACACCCTGGACAAGTTCGGGTCATCGTACGTCTTGGTCAGCAGTCACTTGCTTGTGAGATAAATTTGTTCAAACTTGAAGAAAGACTCAAAGACCAAGAGTCACCGGAATCCATGGTGACGATCGATCGAAGTCATGTGATAGGATGTGGACAGGAGACCGTTACCTGCCTCTCTACCTAGGGGAATTCCAATAAGTGCATATTGTTCTGCTGAAATGAATGTGAACCCTCCTGGTATGTTGAAGAGACAAATGATAAAACCTAGTTTTATCACTTTTGGACCTCTCACCCAGATCAAAGATATTGAGAGGGGTCAGAATGTGAAAAGGAGAGAGAATATTACAAAGGAGAGACAGCTCTGAGGAGAAGTATTGTCTGTCTGCTGTGTTGGCTGGGTTGAGGCAAATGAATGAGATCAGAATTTATAGCCTCAAGCCGGGCAATGGTGGCGGCACACGCCTTTGATCCCAGCACTAGGGAGGCGGAGGCAGGTGGATCTCTTAAGTTTGAGGCCAGCCTGGTCTACAGAGTGAGTTCCAGGACAGTCAGGGCTACACAGAGAAACCCTGCCTTGAAAAAAAAAATGAGAATAAATAAATAAACAAAAGAATGTACAGCCCAAAATGTGTCGTTTAACACATTAATTGTTCAGAGAGGAAGGCAACTGAGAAATGGGAGGTACAGGAGGAAATCGCTTCCTGCCCGTATTCTACCCCAAATCAAGGCACTGATTTCCCATGTGAAACAAAGAGGAAACCATTCATATCCCTGGAAATGGGGAGCTGTTGCCAAGATAAGTCTGTTCCAACCAACCCCATGAAAGAAAGCCTTATCTTCCATTAGTCTCTCCCCGTCACTCTCCCACAGCTAATTGCCCGCTGTCAGGACCCCTTTTCCCTCGGTCTTTTCCTGTCTTCACAGTTCATGACTCGCATTATAATGACAGAAACCAGACACAGTCGCACACGCCTCTAATACAGGGCTTGGGAGTCCCAGGCAGGAAGACTGTAAATTCAAGAGCAGCCTGGGCTACACAGCAAGATTCAGCCGCAAGGTGACACAGTGAGATGCAGGGGCTCACGGTGGCACACACCTGTCATCCTAGACCTCGGGAGGCAGAGGCAGGAAGATCACAGCTTACAGGTCTCCCTTGGTTTCAGAGCAAATTGAAGATGGGCTTAGGCTACAATGAGATCCATCTTAAAAACGAAACCCTCAGAGTTATCAAACTTGGTGGCTGCTGAATGCTGGGTCCATACACGACACCCCAGTTCACCCCCTCCATCTTGGAAAAGGGGAGAGAAGAATGTAAGAGGCGGAGGAAAGAGTGGGGTATTGTGGAATGCAGATGTTCGGGTACAGCATGGTCATTGCGCCCTTGAACCTTCAGCAGGCACAAGCCGCACACAAGATGAGGGCCATCAACCTGCTACCACGCTGTGGGGAGGGGCTCCGGATTACAGGCAGCTGTTGCCACGCCCAGCTTGTGCACTAAATGGGGGTACAGCCAGTGAGCCAAGCACCCCTCCCCGACTTCATGGGGTTTGGTCTAGTAAAGAAGACGAGCATACTTTGCATGATAGATGCCATGACCAAAGTCAGCTCAGGGCGGACAGGGCTTGCTTGGCTTACAGTTCCATGCCATAGTCCACCATCAAGAGAAGCCAGGGCAGGAACTCCAGGCAGGAACCTGGGGGCAGGAACCAGAGCAGAAACCATGGCTGAACACAGCTCACTGGCTTGCTCTTCACGGCTTGAGCCTCGCCTCTCGTCTCCTTCTACAACCCAGGCCCATCTGGCCAGCACTTTTCACAGTGTTCCAAGCCTTCCCACAGTAACCGTTAATCGAGAAAATGCCCCACAGACACACCGACGAGCCTGCCAGCCAATCAGATAGAGGTATTTGCTCAGTTGAGGTTTCCTCTTCCCAAACCACCCTAACCAGCGCAGAGGGTACTCGGTAAAGACGCCAACACTGAGTTCCACAGAGGAAACCAGAGGATGGGTGGGTGCCTGCAACCGCAGCATTTGGGAGGCAGGAGCCGATGGGTCAGAAGTTCAAGACATGGGGGGCTGGGGAGATGGTTCAGGGGTTAAGAATACAAACTGCTCTTGCAGAGGACCAGAGTTAGGTTCCCACCACCACACCGGGTGGTTCGAAACTCCCTGTAACTCCAGCTGCTGGGGATCCAACTCCTTCTGGTCTCTAGAGGCACTGCACCTACCTGCACAGACCCACAGACAGACAGAATAATAATGGTGATGATGATGATGATGATAAAAAGAAAAAGAATACCCTGGACTACAAGAGACCTTGTCTTTTAAAAAGTCAATCAGCAAACAAAAGAAAAAAAAAAAAAGAATCAGTAATTCTTGGGAAGTCAAAGTTGGCTTGAATTCCCAGAGAATCGGAAACTGGATTCCCTCCCAATGTCTAAGGAAAGGGATGGGGTGGAGGGTGGAGGGCAGTGACCTCTAACCCTTGCTCTATTCTAGCTTGACTTTCCTTCCCTTGAATTCCTGTCCACTAAGTACCACAGATAAACAAGCAGCTCACTGAGAGTCACCCCCGAGCAGCCCGTAACAGCCATACTTTTCTCCTAGATTCCATCCCTCTCCCTCCCATCAGTCCCTCCTGGGATTCACAGCTGGCGGAATTTCTCTCTCAGCTGTCCACAGCCTCTTGTCAGGAGCTGTCATGAGAAGCAGGATGAGGGTGTGGAATCCGCTTACTGACCATGTAAGCTGGAGCAGACAACTTAACTGTCTTTATGGGCCTGGTGTGTCAGTCCTTGCATGGGGTTGTTAGAGGTCCTAACCCCAGACTTCACGTGGAAATGCCCCTCCTGAGGCTCCCACACCCCCAGTCTCCACCCACAACAAGGTTTATACTTTATCTCTTAGCTCCTCTTACTCTTGACTTTTCATTTCCCAAGACAAAGTCAATTGACAAGAAAATCCTGCCAGGGCAAGGGAGAGAGAAAGTTTATGCACAAGACAGGCAGGCAGGAGCCCTCAGAGGTCCGAAGCGGATGTCGGCTTCCCTGGTGTTAAGAGCTGCGGATGGTTGTGGACAACCGTGATGGTGCGGGAGACGAACCAGACCCTCCACAGAGCAGCAAGTGCTCTCAACCATCTCTCCAGCGCCTTGTTAGGATTTTTAAGACAGGATCTCACATTATAGCCCAGATTAGCCTGAGACCTTACTACTACACAGCCCAGGCCGATGTTGAACTCACAGCAATCCTCCTGCCTCAGCCTCCAATTTTCTCGTTCTGTTATTTTCAAGGTCCTCTGTTCCACAGCACTGGGATTCCAGGTGTGGGCCACCTCCCCCGGTACCAACAAATTCTAAAATGGTGCAATTTTCTCCTCTGACTTATGCAGTGATGATACAATTTATGTTCTAAGAGCCTTAGAAATCGACCTGCGGTTTCATCTAAGGTGACAAATTGCCATCACATGGGGGCACTTCCACATTCCAGGCTTGCAAATGGCAAAGGTTGGGGAACTGAATGAGATCTATAGAAATGGATGTCTCAGAAAAAGAGAAGTCGAAGCATTGACAGGAAGAGCAACATCCTCAATTTTCAAACTATTTACAAAGTGTGTACATGTTTTCTTCTTTCTAAGTTCCCTCTTCAAAGAATTTACCCCTTCCTGGCTCTGAAGCAGTCAGTGCCACGCCCTGCCCACCTTTGCTGTTAAAGGGGAAACACCTTTGCTGTTAAGTCATCTAGGAAGTACCTTAAACAGTAACAAAAAAAAAAACAAAGAAGATGTTGTTAGGGGTAAGGTGGTGCCTGCTTGCCACACCAGCACTCACAAGTAGAGGCAGAAGAATCAGGAGTTCCAGAACAGCTGCAGGCCAGCCTGGGCTACATAATAAGGCCCCATCTCAAAAAAATAATATAAAAAAATGTAATTATGACAAAGAAATTAGAAAGCCAACCATGGTGGTACTTACCTGTGACCCTGCTCTTCAGGAAGCACAGGATAACTGCTGGTTCAAGGTCAGTCTCCTCCACATACTAAATTTCAGGCCAGCCAGGGATACCTAGAAAGGGCCTAACAAAAGCAAGGAAACAAAATACTGTAACTGTAAGTACCGGACGAATATACGACAAGATCAGTACTTGCATAATTTGCTGATAATGTAACTGGCACAACAGGGCTCCCAGATCTTAGCACAACAGACTCCATGAGGGAAATACCACGCAGGCTATAATACAATTCAGCATGTAGACAGCACCATATGCCAAAATGAGAACAAAGACCTAATTGATTAAAGTCCACAGTCCTGGGGAAAAATCTCTAAGTGTGCTAACCTTGCTTTTTGGCTTTGGTAGTTCCAATTCCGGCTAACTGTTCTTGTTAACTGAAATATGTCAACCCAGGATCTGGTTTTTGCGCTTAAAAGTTCACCCTGAAGCTGTAATCCCAGCAAACTCAGGGAGGCAGAGGCAGGTGGGTTGCTGTGAGTTTGAGACCAGCCTGCTCTACAAGGCAAGTCCAGGACAGCAATGGCTACACAGAGAAACCCTGTCTCAAAAAACAAACAAACAAACAAAAAACAATGCTAATACTAATAAATAGAAATAAATAAATTTTAGTTTGGTTGCTGGATGTATAGATAAGAGTGCTTACGTAGCATGTGTGAGTTTCTGGGTTCAATTCCCAGCCCCACAGAGCCAATTAATTAATTAAAGGGAATTTGTTAACATATTTTAGAAGGGTAGTAATTCCTGTCTTTGAACTTTATCCTTATTAAATTATAAGAAAGAAGGACAAGGGTAGGGTTTTGACTCCATGGTGGAGTGTTTGCCTAGCACAGAGGATGTCCTAACTTCAATCCCTGGCACCAATGGTGGGAAAAAAGAAAAGAAGTAAGGTAATAAAATGCTGGAAATCAGAACTGAGGCTGTAGCTCAGTGAATGGAGGTGGCTTTTTCTATTTTTTTATTTTTCTTAGCATGTAAACTGGGTTCATTCCCCAATGATGCAAAAACTAGGGTTGGTTGTATGTGACTGTAATCCCAGCTTTTGAAAAATCCAGAAATTCAAGGTCATCCTCAGCTAAGTAGTGAGTTCAAGGCCAGCCTAAGCTACAGGAGATGAAGAAGAAGAAAAAAAGAAGAGGAGGAGGAGGAGGAGGAGGAGGAGGAGGAGGAGGAGGAGGAAGAAGAAGAAGAAGAAGAAGAAGAAGAAGAAGAAGAAGAAGAAGA
>NW_026591598.1:10757826-10780552 GCF_907164565.1 Psammomys obesus | reverse complement strand
AGAAGAAGAAGAAGAAGAAGAAGAAGAAGAAGAAGAAGAAGAAGAAGGGAAATGATCCATGTACCACAGGGTTTTTGCTTGTCTTTTTTTTAGTGTATAGGTGTGTTATCACCACAGCAGACAGTTGTCACTCATGGTGGGGTGCTGGCGGTCTTCCTTTAGAAGAGCAGCAAGTGCACTGAGCCGCTGAGCCGTCTCTCCTCCATTTCCCCTGCTTGGCTGCTTTGAGTGCTTATTTTGCCTCAGAAGCCGTGTCTCTAACTCAAGGCAAGCCTGCACAGCATTCCAGAGCATGCACTGCTTTTGCTTCTCACATACCAAAGGGGGACCGAGGGTCAGACAATGAGGTACTTGGCCGGCAGTTTGACATCTTTGGAGCCTGGATCTAAGCAGCCGACTCTTGGGTCCTCCGCTCTGTGACCCATCTGGCCCTCGTTGATCACTGCCAGTTCCCCTGGCAGATGCCCTGCTTTTTCTACACAAGGGCACATGAAGAAGCCATTTATGGAGCCTCGGGCTAGGCTTAGCACCACAGACTCCTTCTCTGTTAAGACGCCCAGAAAGGGGGAGTGGACAGCTCAGTGTCACACAGTCAGTCTCAGGATTGGAGCCCAGAGGTTCCAGGACACACTCCCGTCTGCCCACAGGCTCAGGGCTTCGTAGCTGAAGCCCACTCAGACGTGGAGCTCTGTAGGACCAGGACCGTTGGAGGTAGGGATACGGTGACACAGACTCAGCTGCAGAAGGGACCTAAACAAGGTGTCAGAGGGTCCCAGGCTAGGATGGGAGGAGTGGAGTGTGGCCCTGGCTCTTGGTGTGTCTGCAAAGCCTGAGGCTGTGTTTGGATGCAATTGAAGAACTAGGCAGAATCCCAGGGGAGGCCAGCATGAAGGAGCATCTCGACTCCTGGGACTCCCGGGGCATCTCCCAGCACTCCCGAGAGCTTGTCTCTGTCCAAACTGCTGTCCCCTCAGGACAGAATGAGGCTCTCAAGGATAACAGTGTTGATTTGTTTCTGGGGGGTTACTCCCTTGATGGCCAGCACAAGGACCAATGGATCCAGGAAACAAGCCAGGTTCTGGGGGTTGGGAGTATGACTCAGAGGTACAGTGCTTGGCTAGCATATACAAGGCCCCAAGTTTGATATTGCAAAACAGAACTGTTTCCTGATGCCACCCACCCCATCTAACTGTGCCTCCTGCCCCGGCTAGCCATGGCTTAGTTGCTGCCTTGCATAGGCCAACAGGGGCTGCTGATTCAGGAGCTAAGAAGACTGAGGAAGTGGCCCAAGAAGAAGAAGAAGAAAAAAAAACGATCCCATCATAGGCTTATTCTCCACCACGGAAGAGTGTCACAGGAAGCTACTGTCCCTGTCTCCAAACCTGTGGTCCCCACCTACTTCAGCTAGCAAAAATGCCTTTTCCCTTTATGTACAGTTCCAAGAGGAAGCTCTTGTTCAAGACCCTATGGACGGGACTCTCCATATTTCTTCCCAGGGCAGTAAATGCTGAATAGATTATTTTTCTGCTCCTCCACCACCCAGTGCTCTATCAGGATTTTCAAGGTGATGTATGGAGCCCACACACATAAGCCAACTCAGGCCAGCAACCAGGACTCAGGTGGCAGTCTCTCCCATTTAGGGTGAGCTAGTCCCATCACCAAACTTGTCTGTCCTTGACAACCTGTCATGTGTTACAAAGATCTGTCCCACCTAAGAACTGCGAGGGACAGAGAGAATAATTCCCTCCCTGTCCATGGGGGGAACAGGTCACAGTAGCAATACTTTTGGTTTCAAATGAGTGTGTTTATTAAGTGTAAAGCAAACAGGACTGAAAGAATAGAATAGCAAACAGCAGAAAGGTCGTAGGGTATCAGAGCAGACACTTAATCCACCCGGCAGAAACCCACTGCAGAGGCCTGGGACACCAAACAGCCAGCTAGAACCTCTGACCCACGAAGAGGGTCCCAGGCAGAACGTCGTCTCCTGAGGGAGAATGTCAAATAGCACAGGGAGGGTGGAGGTGCCAGATGCCCCAGATCTGGAGTTCCAGTGGTTGTGAGCAGCCTCACCTGGGCTGAGACCAGAACACATCTTTGCTGTTGTGGTGGTTTTGTTTGGTTTGGTTTGGTTTTCAACACAGGGTTTCTCTGTATAGTCCTGGCTGTCCTGGAACTCGATCTGTAGACCAGGCTGGCATCAAACTCACAGAGACCCACCTGCCTCTGCCTGCTGCGTGCTGTACCACCACTGTCCGGCTCTCAGAACACACTCTAAACAGCTGGGCCATCTCTCCAGCCCTTCTCCTCCGCTCCCCTCCCCCCACCCCACGACGTTTTTATATCATGAGAGAAGTGATTGCCCTGTTGGCGTACTTTTTAAAAACTCTTCTATTTACATTTCTTATCTTTTTCTCCTACTCCACCCCGATCCCTTCCAACACCCCAACACCACGTAGGAGAGAGAAACCCTTAGTGGGAAAGGGGGAGCAGTTCTCTTAGCTGCTGGTTAGGGTCATCGGGTTCCTTAGAGCAAGTCCAATCCTCGTTTCAGGAGCTCTCCAACTTCTTGTCTCACTGCACCAACAGCAACAGGAGCCTGGGGGTGGGGGAGCGGCATGCCCCACCCCCGCTCTCTGGGCTCTGGCCTTTATTCCCTCTCCAGAGATCTCAGATCTAAACTATCTGCAGCTGGCAAAGAGCCCCTCTCAGAGCCAGCATGAGGAAAATAGTCTGCTGCTGTGGACCATCTGAATCAGTCCCACACCCAGCTCCTGGGATTAATACAAAAACATGTTTATACCCACAACAATGCCTCTTGCTTTGTGGGGAAGAAGGTGTCTGGGAATGACTTGCCTCCAGTCTGGCGTGAGTACGATCCTTCTGTCCTCAAGGACGTGGTATTTCCACACTCTGGGCTGTTTTGCTGTCCTCTTTTCCCCTTCTCACAGGTCTGGGGACAAAGGGCTCCCATTTCAAGATAAGAGGTCTTGGAGGAGGACACTGTAAGACAAACATGCTTAGGCCTGGAGCCGGGGTTCCCACCTCACCTCTCCAGTTTCTTGGTGAATTTAAACAGTACGTGACATTTTAGTGGCATGACGTATAGGCCACGCACCCACACAGCCTGCATGCTTGCACCTCGTTGGCCACAGCTTCACCCCTGGGTTGCAACCAGCTTCCTAAAACAGGAGTTCTTCGATTTCGGAAGAGGAGGAGAATGGATGCTAAGCCACCAGCCTTGCCAGAGCTGAGCTGATCAGTTGTGTTGGATGCTAAGTGCGCGTAATGCTCCTTAGCAGACCGCAAAATCACTTCCTCTCCACTGGCTCCCTGGAGCGTCTAATACACCCAGGCAGTGTCCTTATCTTCCTATTTACAACTGGAGAGACCGAGGACCAGAGATAGACTAGTGACCTAAAGCCGAATAATCAGCCATGACAGACTGGGAGGCAAATCCAGAACTAGTCCCCCATTCCTCCCAATTCCCCCTTCCGCCTTCCTAAATTTCAGCTGCTGATGATAGCTGAAAGTCATTTGTAGTAAAACAATCCTCCTGTTAGCAGCCACTCCAGGCCAGGAAGTCACCTTTAAACACTGTAACAACTAGCTGCGTGGTGCTTCAGGTACCTCCTTCCCCTTCCTCTACCGTGAGTATATGTGAAGTTACTTCCGGGATGGCCCTTTGCGGGCCTCCTGTTCGACCAGTGGTTCTCAACCTGTGGGTCACGACCCCCTGGGGTCTAACAACCTTTTCACAGGGGTCGCCTGGGGCCATCGAAAAACACAGATGTTTACATTAGGATTCATAATAGTAGGGGCTGGAGAGATGGCTCAGAGGTTAAGAGCACTGGCTGCTCTTCCAGAGGTCCTGAGTTCAATTCCCAGCAACCACATGGTGGCTCACAGCCATCTATAATGAGATCTGGTGCCCTCTTCTGGCATGCAAGTGTACATGCAGACAGAACATTGTATACATAATAAATAAATAAATAATATTTAAAAAAAAAAGGATTCATAATAGTAGCAAAATTACAGTTATGAGGCAACAACAAAGATAACTTTATGGCTGGAGATCATCACCGGAACACTAGGGAGGTTGAGAACCACTGTGTTAGCCAAATCAGGATCCCAGTCAAGGAATGGCTCCACCCACAGTGGGCAGGCATTCCTACCTCAGTTAACACAGTCAAGATGATCTCCCACAGGCATGTCCAGAAGTCCATCTTCCAGGTGATTCTAGATTCTGTCAACTTAACCATTGACACCATTCCATTTTGGTGACATAAAATGTATCGTTTTTATGGGGCTAGAGAAATGATGGCTCAGTTTTTAGGCATGCTTGTTTTGCTGGGTCCGTTTTGCAGAGGACCTGGGTTCAGTCCCAGCCCCCAAATGGTGGCTCACCGCCATTTACAACCGCAGTTACAGAGAACCCAACACCCTCTCTGGCCTCCACGGGCACCAGGCACATAAGTGGGGCCATACACTTGTCCTTTGGTGCCTGCCTTTTATCACTTAGCACAACATCTTCAAGGGTCAGTCATGGTTTTACCACATGTCAAATGCCCTTCCTCTTTAAGGTATGTCTACGCCACATTTTATCGCTCGTCTGTCAGTGGATGAATGGGTTATTTGCATCATTGGCGGCTGTGTGTTCATGCATACACACCTGCTTGAGTCCTTGGTTACGGTTATTTTAGGTACACTTCTAGGAGAGAAATTGCTTTGTGATGATTGCTGCCTGGGACCCCTCCCCCAGTATGAAGGAATAAGCCTTACCCTGGCGGTGTTGGTATACGCCTTCAAGCCCAAGAGGCAGAGGCAGGTGGAGCTCTGTGAGTTTGAGGCCAGCCTGGTCTATAGAGTGGGTTCTAGGACAGCCAGAGAAACCCTGTCTTGGAAAAAAAACAAAAACAAAGAATAGACTTGAGCCTAAAGCCTTATAGACTAGATGATGTACCACCGAGATCCCCCAGGCCTGTTTGTTTGTTTGTTTGCTTGCTTCCTTCCTTGCTTGTTTGAGATAAACATCTATGGTCCAGGCTGGCCTCCAACTCCTCCTGCTTCAGTCTTCCAATCTTGGTATTACAGCCTGGTGTCACCAGGCCCAGAAGCCATGCTCAGTTGTTTGAGAAACAATATTTTCTGCAGCCGCTGCATCATTGTGCAGGCACCATGAGCAAGGCACAGGAATTCCAGTTTGGAGGGGTGGGAGGGTACCTCAGTTATTAGAATGCTTACCTAGCATGCTCAAGCCAAGGGTTAGGTCTCTGAGTAAAGTTGATCTGTTGGTGCCCACCTATAATTCTAACACTCAGGAGGTCAAGGCAGAAGGAGCAGGAGTTCAAGGTCATCCTCACACACATCATGAATTCAAGGATGGACAGGGCTACACAAGAATCAGATGAAAAAAAAAGCCTGTTTCCTTCACATTCACATCCTCAGCACTGCTTAATATTTTCTGGTTATCTCTTACTGTGGTTTGGCTTGGTTTCCCCTAATGATCAGAGATGTTGAACCTGTTTTCGTGTGCTTATCAGCCAGTCATATATGTTTTTCAGAGAAGTGTATATTCAAGTTATTTGTCTATTTTTTCTATCAAGTTTAGTTTCCTGTTTTTGAGTTTTAGGGGATTTTTGCATATCATCCACCCCTTTACCACACACTCAGTTTGCAAGTATTTTCCTCCATTTCAAGCACCGCCTCTTCAGTCTGTGGAGAGTGTCCTCTGACGCTCTAGCAATTTTTAAGGAACTAACTCATCATGACCATCAAAGACTGAGACTCCATGACTGATGTGTGTGATGGCTCTGGCTTCTTAAAGCACTTCTGGGCAGCCGGGCGTTGGTGGTGCACACCTTCAGTCTCAGCACTTGGGAGGCAGAGGCAGGTGGATTTCTCAGTTTGAGGCCATCTTGGCCTACAGAGCAAGTTTCAGGACAGCCAGGGCTACACAGATAAACCCTGCCTCAAAAAAAAAAAAAAAAAAAAACCCAAAAAACTGTAGAGTAACCTAGAAGTGAAATAAAAGGAAAGCATGACCGGTCACACTTTGTTCCTCTCCACACTTTCCCATCCCGAGGAGAACACTCAATTACACAACGAGAACTCAGTGACAAGGGGAAGAGGGCTGGCATCATGCTGCGGTGTTGTAAACGGGAAGTTCCATGATGTGGAGGCGATCTGGTAGGACAGGGACAATATTTGCGACATTCGGCCTGTGCCAGGGACAGTCCTAAGCAGCTCTAAGCCCACCATCTACCACACTGACAATATACGGATTCTTGAAAAGAAAATTTAGAGCTGGGTGGTGGTGGCGCACACCTTTGATTCCAGCGCTCCAGAGGCAGAGGCAGGTGGATCTCTGAGTTCGAGGCCTGCCTGCTCTACAGATTGAGTTCTAGGACAGCCAGGAATAGAAAGACCCTGTCTCAAAAAAAACAAAAACAAACAAACAAACATAAAGACAAACTTTTACTATGCTACTCTAGTTAGCCCGATACTTAACTATATAACCAGAGTGGTCTTGAAGTTGTCCCAATCCTCCTGCCTCGGCCTCTCGAGTGAAAGAGTTACAAGTGTGAAGCACCTTACCTGGCCGGTATTCTCACTTAACAGAAATAGACCCAGAGGTTCCACAGTCAGTCCAAAATCACAGCCAAGAAGCTGCAGAAAGCCGCTCTGGGTGGCCACTTTATTGATTACTCTGTGACATGACACAAGCTTTGGGGCCTGAATTATTTGAATCTGAGCACAAATGACTAAAGTACCTGATTACAGTCCGTTTGTAATCTGAGAGAGTCAAACTAAAATCAGGATTTGACCGCACATTTTTGTTGTTGTTTTGTTTTTCGAGTTTATAGGTTTCTCTGTAGCCTTGGCTGTCCTGGACTAGAACTGTAGATCGGTCTGGTCTTGAACTCACAGAGGTCCCCCTGCCTCTGCCTCCCAAGTGCTGGGATTAAAAGTGTGTGCCACCACATCTGGCTTAGAAACCTTCCGTGAAAGGGGAGAGGGCCTCTGGGACCCAGTCTCCCCTGAGGATTTGCATGCTGTTGACTGCTGGTGGGAGAGAAACAGACATCTTCAATGCTGGCGTGACAGGGAAGGCATCCATGCTCCCGTGAACATGCTCCGGTGAGAGTCCGGGTCACACACTAAAGAGACATGAATGTAGAAGTGGAGCTAGTCAGGAGGAGGAAGGGGATGGGAAGGGACCAGCAGGAGTAGGGGGAACACAAGGGGGAGCAAAGGGGGAGGGGCGAATATGATCCGAGTCCCTTAGACACAAGTATGAAAATGTCAATAATGAAACACGGAGAGTCACTACAGGCTAAGGAGAACCCATGAGGCAGGATCTCGGGGGCACACGTCTTTAATCGAAGTGCTCGCCATGGGGAGACGAGGCCAGGCTGGTCTGCAGACTGAGTTCCAGATCAGGCAAGGCTACATGGCAAGACCCTGCACTGGAACAAAACAGTCGACCAAATCCTTCATAAAGCCCTGGGTCGCCACAGCGTGGGCTGCTGTAGCCATTCCAGAAGCAGTTCTCCATCAAACTAGATGTACGTGTGGCTCAGGATGACCTGGCAGCATCGCCTCAGGACGGACAGCCCGGAGAAACTCTGCCGGTGTTCCCAGACGGTTCTAGAGCCCTTCGTGCTGACAGCGAAACCAGGTCTCACAACCAGTAAGTGCTCCTCTGGCTCCAGCAGCCACGGGACTCTGGTTCCTGCGGTTCTTAGGACCCTGTGTCTGTGTCTATCACCCAGTGTCTGAGGTGCCCGATCACAGGTTTCTATGTCTGGGAAAGAGTCCCATGGGGCTTCAGGCTTCATGAGCTGCAGAGAGACCTCCAGCGTCAGGGTGGAGGCCTGTTCCAGCTCCTGCCCCAGTACACACCATGTGTCTAGAAGAGTTAGGGTGTGGTTACAGTTGCGTGGTGGAGGGGGATGGGAGTGGAGCCCTGCTTACTGAGAGGTCTAGCCTTGACTATTAATGACTCTGCCATTTACTTGCTCTTTTACCTTGACTCAGCCTGTCCGAGCCTTTTTCCCACCTGTAAAATGGGCCGGAACAATAGTCTACAGCACGACCGTGAAGTAGGAATGTAAGTTTTAAAAACTGACCCAGTTTAAAGACAAAAATGTTTATTAAGTTAACACATTGTGGTACATGGGTATTGCAGTGACACGGGAGATATGCAAACATGAACGAGATGTAGAATATACTGTATTAGCATTTGATTGAAAGTACTAGACACCCATTTGAATGAGCCTAAGAGAGAACCTCCCAGGGCTCAAGAGAAAGCACGCAGGGGTGCCCTCTGACCCCCGGGAGCGCATCTTTTCTCCAAGTTCCGGTTTCTCCTTGTCCTCTGCTTTTCCTTTGAAAGTCTTTTGTCTGCCAGTCATCTCGGTGGCCATCCAACCCACTTTACATACAGACACGGTCACAGCTCCAGAGCTTAAATGACTTCAGTGAGTGGCCTGCAAAGCCCCGGACAGCAGCCCAACTCTTACCCCTTCGGGATCAAGGGCACCAAATTCTCAGGAAAGGGAGGCTCAGGGATGAGTAAACAAGACTCAGGTGAGCATGCACGGCTCCTAACAGCCCTGTGAGGTAGGTTGTGCCACCCAGCTAAGGACACTAAGAGGTAGACTATTAAATTTCTACGTCCTGGGCAGCATCTAGCACAGGCAAGACTTGAACCTGAATCTGTAAGATGTCAAAGTTCAAGTACGTTGTTTTAGCTACAGTCCCCTTCAGCTAGGCAGCCCACCGCCATCCCTCAAACCCAAGAGGGTTACTAGCCTATTGAAACAAGCCCATGCAGACAAAAATCAACTGACCCAACTTCAAGGGAACACTAGCTAGAAGGAAGGACATTATTTGTTTTGTCTTGTTTTTCAAGACAGGGTTTCTCTGTGTAGTCTTGACTGTCCTGGACTCACTTTGTAGACCAGGCTGGCCTCAAACTCACAGAGATCCGCCTACCTCTGCCTCCTGAGTGCTGGGATTAAAGGCATATGCCATCACTGCCTGGCACAAACATTTTTTTTTTCCTGAGCACAAGGCTCAGGAAAATGTAAGACCTGGGGTCTCACAGCTCAGGAGTTCAAGATCGCGCCCTTCCCAGAAACTCCCCCAGACCACGACTTGTTGCAAAAGCAAGAGGTTTATTAACCATTGCGCAATGGGGTCACCCCTGCTGGTCAGCAAAGAGTGGCACCGGGAGACAAAGGCCTTTAGGTTTTTAAAAGAAAAATTGCGGGAGATTTGAAGTTGCAGTCTTGGCAATTTAGGATTGGATGAGGAAGCTATAAAGTAAGATAATTGGTTAGTCTTAGGTGCTCAAGCTTGGCCAGTCCTGCCAAGTGTGGATGCAGCTGCAATTGAAGGTGGGGTGGTTAGCTCATCCTTGAAGATTAGGGGCTTTGGACTTTTGGCTGCAGGTCAAAAGCTACTCAGAAGAAGTCTGGGTTCGTTGCTAAGAAATGCTACCTCAAAGACAGGAGTTTTTCTTTTTGTTGAAGGTCATTGCTTGCTTGCCTTTTTTTCTATCTGTCCTCATAGATAGGGTCATATTTTTCCATTCTCTGGAAAGGTACTAAGAGGCTTTAGCTTAACCTGAACCTAAAACTCAAAACTATAGGCTTTAGAAGACATACAGGTTACAAAGTTAGTCTAACCCTTTCAAAACCAGGAAGAGCTCCTCAGAGTTCTGAGTCTGAGGTTTCTAAATAGCTCTCACAGGGCAAGAGCTGCTCTCCCTTAAATGTAATAGTGTATTGTTGTATTCAGAATACACCATTGCATGTAAACTCCCTAGAGCCGCCTTCATTTTGCTTTGTTATATTAATTTCTTTACATGTAGACGGGAGGCGGGGCACTGTGTGGCGTGTGCCACAGTGTCCAAGAAGAGGTCAAAGGACAACTTGCAGAAGTCGTCTGTTCTCTTTCCACCACGTGGGTTCTGGGATCAAACTCTGATTGGCAGTGTTGGCGGCAAGTGCCTCTACCGGATGGGCCATCTCCCTGGCCGGAACCATTCTCTCCATGTTCACCCCTGCGAGGGGTGTTCATGTGGGAGACGGTGGAGCCTTTAGGAGGTAGGACCTGGCTGTAGAGGAAGGTGGCTGGGGGCTAGCCTCCGACGGTTGTAACCTCATCCCCTGGTTAATGTGCAGTCTTGCTTCTTGGCTCTGGGCCGCGTGAATAACCTCTGTGCGCTCCTGCCGCCACAATCTGAGCTGCCCGGCCCTGCCCGGCCTTTCCTTGCCACGATGGATTGCCAAAAATCGCCAGCAGGTGTCCAGAGGCGTCCTCAGAAGAAGCTGCTGCCTGCTGGACGTGGGAAGTGCAGCCTCTCTCTTCCACTCAGCACTCACTCGGCTGCCTCAGCAAACAGGCTCCCGTCCTAGCTTCTGGTCAGCTTCTGTGTTTATCTCCTCTGGTTGGATTCTGAGATTAGATAGTTCCACCAAACCGCTTCCTCCAGGAAGGTCACAAAGATGTTGTACCCAAACTTGAGGGTTGCTACCGCAGCTGGATGAGCTGGGCAGCTCCCAGTCTACCTGCCAAGGCCTGACCCTCGCAGGGACGTCAGATTCTGAAGCTCTGGACTAGTGTTAACCCAAAGATGGGTGAAAAGGAGCATTCAGGGTCTGTATTTTCCAGCAGCCTGCCACTGCTGTCCCCCGGGGGCCAAGGAGGGGTTAGCCACAGGCAGAGACCGCTCACCTCCCAGCTCAGTCTCTGAGGCCCATGGAAGAGAAGACCCTGAGTCTGACTTGAACAAGCAGAGCTTAATTTTTCAGGGACAGGACAGGGGTCTGGTTGGCCGGCACCATCACCTCGGTAGTGTCAGTAGTGGCCCTGGAGCACTTCCGGCTACTGCGAATGCTGTAAAGCTTTTCGCTGAGGTACTTTCGGAACTTCTTGGTAAGAAAACAGTAGATGACAGGATCTAAGACGCAGTTGGTGCTGAGGAGGCACAGCGTGATCTGGTGGGCATCGTTAATGGCCTGGTGGAAGTTGGTCTGGTAGCCCAACTCTGCCAGGGTCCAGGGCAGCTGGACCATATGGTGGGGCACGAAGCAGATGACAAAGACCGCCAGGACGGTGCAGACCATCCACAGCGCCCGGCGCTTCACCTCCGCTTTGCGCTGCTGCCGCACGGGCCTCGTGAGCAGCGTGTGGATGATGACCAGGTTGCAGTAGAGGATAAGGAAGAAGACGAGGAAGAAACAGAAGGCGATGAAGACGTGGACCACAAGGATGGGCACACTGCGTGGCTCGTAATGCTCAAAGCAGCGGGTGATGTTGTCCGAGCCGTCCTTTTTGGGCACTAGGTTGGTGGAGTCTGTGGCCAGGAAGTAGGAGGCGGTAGCCGTGATGGAGATCCAGATGACCAGGGACAGAGAGATGCCGCGCTTGCGGGTAGTGGCCTGAGCAGTCTTGATGGGATGGGCCACCGCCTGGTAACGGTTGTAAGTGATGACGCCCAGGAAGGCCACGCTGCAGTAGGTGTTGATGAAGAAGAAGCAGCCGGCCAGGTTGCACAGGAACTTGGGGAGAATCCAGTTGCCCTCGTTGTAATAGTAGACAATCCACAGAGGGAGGGTGATCAGGAAGAGCAGGTCCGCCATGGTGAGGTTCACCATGAAGATCTTTATCTCGTTTAGTTTCTTGGAAGGGTACAGGCGGGCAAAGACCCACAGCACGTAGCCATTGGCAACCACCCCCAGGACAAAGATGACGCTGTAAGCAATCGGAAAGAGGGTGTATCGAAACTCCGAGTCCACACGGGACGAGGCATTTTGCTCCATTGCTCTGGGCGGGGAGGATCACCTGGTCATGGGGTGCCGGATGCGCCTGGAAGAACACGCAGAGATCCCGGTTAACAAAGAGCCGGAAGAGACTCCCTTTACCGCGTCAACTCCAAGGCTCCCTGCTACAGTTCGGGTGTTGGAGTCCTCCCTAGGATTCATGTTGAAACTTAACCCCCAGGGATTAAGCGGGAGGTATGAAGGCAGAGCCTACAGAAACAGGGTTAGCAGTTTATAAAGCACCTGTCCTCAAGCCTGGTGGCCTGATTGGGTCCCGCAGGGTGGAAGTAGAGAGAACTGAGTTGTGCTGGGCGTCATGTGGCCTCTGTGTGCTTGCTGTGTATCTGTATGCAATGTGCCTGTGTGGCATAACCCCAGACCCAGGGGATCTTTGAGCCTCCACCAGGCACCGGGCGCACACACACCACGGTGCACAGACACGCAGACAAGCACTCCTGTGCATAAAATAAAATAAACAAGACTTAAAACTTCTTAACAAAAAAAAAATCCAGGACAGGCATTGTGATTCACACCAATAATGGAATTCATTTGAGAGGAAGGGACAGGAAGGTCACCATGGGTTTGAGGCCATCCTGGTCTACAAACAGGGTTTTAGGACAACCTAAGCTTACATAAGGAGGCTCTACCTCAAAAAAAAATTTTTTAATCTATTCAACAGATGCAGGGTTATAGCACAGTGGTCTCTCTTGCTTGACAAGCATGTGACCAAGGGCGGGACCCCCTACTCCACCCAAAGCCCAACAAATTATAAGCATCCTTCCAAAGGACCGGGCAGTGCCTATTCAACGTGACAAGGTCACGAAAGATAAGGAAAGACTGAGGAACTGCCAGAGATTATAGGATACTGAATAGCCTTGTGGCCAGGCCTGGTGAGTCACATATGGAATCCTAGACCTTGAAAGGCTAAGGCAAGAAGGTTATAATGAGTATACAGCCAGCCTCAGCTACTGAGTGAGCTGAGGGCTAATCTGAACTATAGCATGAGACTGAAAAAAGTAAATAAATCAGGCTGGGTGTGATGGTACATGCCTTTCATCACTCCTGAGACAAGAGGCAAGTGGCTCTTTAGGAGTTCGAGGCCAGCCTGGTCTACAAAGTGAGTGCAGGACAGCCAGAGCTCTGTTACACAGAGAAACCCTGTCTCAAAAAAAAGAAAAAAAGAAAACAAAACAAAAAATAGATATAGATTGATATATAGATCAAACACAGACTAAACATTTATAGAAAAATACGGTCTCAATCTATTTGTTCTTCCAAACATCCATCCAACAACTATTTCTGAGCGTGACTCCTGTCAGGCATGCTGAAGAGCACAGCAAAGCAGCCTTCAAGGAGTTTATCATCTCATGAGGGAGGAAGACTGAAGGAATTTGAACAGGCAGCTGCTAGACAAAGAACAAAGGGAGTTCTGGGAGAAGAGAACAGAAAGAAGAACAGAAAGATCTGGGAGAGCAGGTGGGGTTTCTGAGAAATCCCAGAAGAGGAAGGGTGATGGAGTAAACATCCCAAGCAGATGAGGTTTATGGTACCGGGACAGAGCAGGCAAAAGGCGGGGCAGTTTCTAAGAACCAAGGGAGCCACCTTGCCCCAGCCGCCAGCTCTCCAGCTAGTACTCCGCTCGCACCCTGAACCACCCCCTCAGTCTCCAGCTACAGTGACTTTCCCAGAAGGTCTTCAGAACTCTCCAGACCTCACAGCTCCGAGATAGTCAACCTGCTGCCCTGAAGGCTCCTCCATTCTCTGTCTCTCCTTCCCTCCCTCTCCCCTCTCCTTCCTTCCCTTCCTCTCTTTTTACCTTCCTTCCTTCCCAATGCTGAGAGAACCCAAGCCCTCTGTACACTAGGCTCTACCTAGCCATTCTCCCCAACTTGACACAGCCTGGAGTCACCCGAGAAGAGAGCTTCAGCTGAGAAATTGCCCGGATCAGATTGCCCTGTGGGGTATGTGTATGGGGGATTTCGTCAATTGTTGACTGCCTTAGGGAGGCACAGCCCCCTGAGAGCGATATCATCCTCTAGGCAGAGGATCCTGAACTGCATGAAAAGCCAGCAAGGGGCATCCTCCATGGTTCCTGCTGTACTTCTTTGACTGTGAAGTGAGTTCCTTGTTTGTTAGAGGTAATGCTATGTGGAAGAGCAAGGTGCTCTCTGCCTTCAGTTTCCTGCCTTGACTTTCTTCAATGACAGGCCAAGTAAAGAATAGGCCAAGTAAATCCATTCCTCATCTACATTGCTTTTGGTCAAAATATATATATATATATATATATAATTTTTTTTGGTTGTTGATTGTTTGCTTTAAATTTTTATTTATACAGTATTCTGCCTGCATGTGTGCCTCCATGCCAGAAGAGGGCACCAGATATCACTATAGATATCTTGAGCCACCATGTAGTTGCTGGGAATTGAACTCAGGACCTTCGGAGGGACAGCCAGTGCTCTTCACCTCTGAGCCATCTCTCCAGCCCTGTCTTTTGAGACACTGTTTCTCTGTGTCGCCCTGGCTGTCCTGGAACTCACTCTGTAACACAGGCTGGTCTCAAATTCAGAAATCCTCCTGCATCTGCCTCCTGAACGCTGGGGTTAAAGACGTGTGCCACTAGCACCCAGCTTGGTCAGAGCATTTTATCAAAGCATCAGAAAGAAAACCAGAACAACCCCCACTCCTTTCCTTTCACTTGGCCAATTTCAACTCATGATTCGGACCTCATCTGAATTTCAGTTCTTCATGGAGGTTGAGCCACCTGTGAGAACCAGAAACTGTCTCCAAGGAAGAGGCGTCTCCCTGTTGTTCCTTGTTGCTGCTGTTTCAGTTTGATGAAAAGAAAAAGTTGGAGATATTCTGACTACAAAGATTGGAGTTGGCCCAAGGAACCTGCCAACCCTAATCAGCAGGAAGTAGTCTAAAAAGATATGAACACAAGCCACAGAGGAAGACATACATCCAGTCCTGATGAGACCTGATAGGCTAGGGTCAGATGGAAAGTGAGGTGGACCTCCCCTATCAGTGGACTTGGAGAGGGGCACAGGAGGAGATCAGGGAGGAAGGGTAGGATTGGGAGGAAAAGGGAGGGAGCTACAGCTGGGATACAAAGTGAATAAACTGTAATATATATATAAATATAAATTTAATGTAATATATATTTACATTAAATATATATATTTTTAAAATAAAAAGAGAGAGACCAACACCTCCATCTGGTCAACCCTGAAGTATCAGTTTTACTAAATCATAAGCATTAAGCATACATCTTTTTGTTTTGTTTTGTTTTGTTATATTATGGGGTTTTTTTGAGACAGGGTTTCTTTGTGTAGCCCTGGCTGTCCTGGAACTCACTCTATAGACCAGGTTGGCTTCAAACTCACAGATATCCACCTGCCTCTGCTTCCTGAGTGCTGGGATTAAAGGGGTGCTTCTCCACCAGCTGGCTAAGAATACATCTCTCTAATAGTCTATGTATGAAATGTATAACATCTTAAAAAGGCTTTTGCAGCAAACAAAACTGTAATGTGTCCTTCCAGGGGGAAAAAAAAAATCTATGAAATTATTTGATCTGTGAGCTGAACTTGCCTCTGTATCACACAGGCATGGACGTTCATGCCTTTAATCCTAGCGCTTGGGAGACAGAGTCACCACACAACAAGCTCAAGGCCAGACTGGGCTTCCTGTGACCCTTTCTCAAAGAAAGAAAGAGAAATTCAGAAACTACTATTTATGATTTTTGATACAGTGTCCAAGAAGAGCTAGTTGGAGCTGTAGCACATGCCTGGATCTGGTCCAAGTTCAAGGCCAGCCAGGACCACACAGTGGGACCCTGACACAAAGCAAAACAAAAGAGCAAACCTTAAGAGTGGTTAAGAAGCTCTCTCTTACTCTTGCTCTTTTGCTCTCCTATGCCCTCTCCCCTTTCTCTGTTGGGGGCGCTCCCTTCCCCCACTATCTCTCTCTCTCCTTCACTTTCTCTCTCCATCTCCATCCAATAAACTCTTTCATATTTAAAAAAAAAAAAAAAAAGAAGGTGAAGAAGAAGAAGAAGGTTAAGAAGACAGGTGGTGGTGATTCACACCTTTGATCACAGCGCTCAGGAGGCAGAGGAAGCGGCAGGCAGATCTCTGTGAGTTCAAGGCCAGCCTGGTTTACAGAGAGAGTTCCAGAACAGCAGAGGTACACAGAGAAACCCTGTCTTGAAAAAAAGAGTGGTTAAAGTGCTTACTGTTCAAGCATAAGGACCTAAGTTTGATTTCTAGCACCTACGTAAAGGCTTGGTGTGGTCCTCCTATGGAAGCCTGTAAAACCGACAGCAAAGGATGCTGGGCTTGTTGGCTGTCAGAAGAGCTGAAAACAACAGCAAAAATTTGTCTTCAGGTTTGTCAAGAAGTGGCAGAGGACCCCAACATCCTTCACCAAACACACACAGGGAGCACACCCACACACACCACACACACACTCTCTCACACTCAAAAAATAAAAACAAGCCTGTAAATAAATCTTGTAAGCAACCCTAATGAAATTCACTGGCTTATCAAAGAAACAAAACAAACAGAAAAACAGGCTCCTACTTTCAGGGAGAGTAATTGGGAAGGAGAGCAGACCAATGGAAGGGGGGCAAAAGAGGGTAATGGATGAATATGGTTAATAAGCGTTATGTACACAACTTGGCATAATTATAAGCCCGTTATTTGGTATAATTAATCCATACTAATAAAAATTTTTTAGGCCAGGCACAGTGGCACATGCCTGTAATCCCAGCAGAGGCAGGCAGATCTCTGTGAGTTCAAAGCCAGCCTGGTCCACAAAGCGAGTCCAAGACAGCCAAGGCTACACAGAGAAACCCTGTCTCGGAAAAAACAAAATAAAAAAAAAAAAAGAAAGTCAAAGAAAAAAATTATCAATTATTTGGGAGCCCTTTGAGCTCAGTGGTAGAACAGTTTCCCCAGATGAGCAAGGTTCTGAGTTCCATTCACGGCACAAGAAGGAACAAAACAAAACAAAACAAAACAAAAAAACCTCCGTTTACCATCACACATCTGCTCTCCAAGAGTGGAAATGGCTCGGAGACTCCAGCTGTCCCCTATTTAACCCACCATTAAAGAGCTTTGTAAACAAGGCGCCGGCACTCTCCTCTCCTCCCTAAACCGTTTGCTTTAGAGTATCCAGGCGTGTTTTGTTTTGTTTTGTTTTGTTTGTAAAAATGAATCTTATTTGTGCTAAGATAGAATAGCTTTCGGTTTTGTTCTGTTTTGTTTTGAATTGTTATTAGAAAGTCTTAGCTGTAGTTTTTGGGGTTTTTTGCTTTTGTTTTTCTCTCCAGCACTGGAGAGCAAACCTGAGGTCTTGTTCATGCTAGGCAAGATCTCTAAGTATATAAGCTGCAGCCCAGCCCGTATGGACCCCAGGGGTAGGCATAGCTCATAGAAACCGGGAGTCTTTGAGGCCTCCAATCAGTAAAGATGGACCAGAGACCAGAAAATGTTCGTGTCCCTGATGTATAGTTTCAGCCCCATTTCCTTAGGGCTGAAGCCTCTTCTCGGTCCTGCCAGACTGTTGGCTTCCTGAGGAGGGGAGGGCATTGGCTCTAGCTCTCTGAAAAGGTGGGGGAGGCGGTGCAGCCCACAGCTGGGCAGTTCAGGCACTCACTCTGCATCTGTGAGGAAATCATGGCCCTACCAACCACCCACACAGGAAGTACCTTCCTTCACTCGGGTCTGGTTCCCCTTAGGGGCATGACCAAGGCTATCTGCAGAAAATCTCCAGTCAGAGGGCCAGCTGAGGTCATGGTGGGCCCTGCCCAGGGTAAGGGGAGCGAGGCACTCACTGGGTCTTGCCAAAAGAAGCACCAATATTTTATTTATCAACCTAAATAATACTTCACTGCCATTGTTTTTCTGTGGTAGGGAGAAAATCCAGGGCCTAGCACATGCTGACCAAGCGCCCTTTAAACTGTACCCCAACTTCTCCTTTGGCTCTTTGGGGCTCATTAAGTTATCCAGGCAGGCACTGAACTTGGGGATGTTGACTTGCTGGGACCGAAAACCTACAACAAAACACGCCCAGCTCTGCATATGCTTTAGACTCGGATTTCTTTTTTTGTTTTGTTTTGAGAAAGGGTCTCTCTGTGTAGCCCTGGCTGTCCTGAATCTCACTCTGTAGAGCAGGCTGGAACTCACAGAGATCTGCCTGCCTCTTCCGCCCGAGTCCTTGAGTATTGGAATTGAAGGCACGCCTGGCTTAGATATGACTTCTGTGTTGTTTCCTCACCAGGACGAGACTTCCTGAAAGCAGAGACTAAACCATTTTTTATTTCTTTACTCCCAGTATCTGTGGCCAGGGATAAGTGAACCACTAAGCCACTGACAGCAATTCCAGGGTAAAATGAAGTGGGAAGAACAGGGTCTCTCCTGCCAAAAGCACATCAGTTTGTATCTGGTTCAGCACTTATTTGCTGACCGGCTTTAGCAAGTGATGTGACTCTCTGAGCTTTTGTTTCCTTCTGTGAAAAATCTTACAGTGGGAGCTTGGGATATAGCTCAGTTGGTGGGGTGCTACAGGGTTGAGAGCAAAACCCCTACGTTTGATCTCCGGCCCCACATCGAGGTAGGCGTGTATGACTGTAATGCCAGCACTTGGAAGGGGGCATTAGAGGATCAGAGAAATTCAGGGTTATCTTTTGCTACATAGGAAGTTAAGAGAGTTAGAAGCCAGCCTGCTAGGGAGCCTGTCATAAAAAACAAAAACAAAACAAACAAACAATATATATATATATATATATATATATATATATATATATATATATATATCACTGGGCATGGTGGCACACACTTTTAAGCCCAGCACTAGAGAGGCACAGGCAGGTGGGTCTTTGGGAGTTCGATGACAGCCAGGGCTATGTGGAGAGACCGTGCCTCAAAAAAAAAAAAAAACCCCAAAAATAAATAAATCTCACACTTCTAACAAGGCCCAAAGATGACAAAATGAAACGACTAAAACAAGACCTAAGCCCAGTTGGCCAGGCTGTCCCTCCTCTCCCAGAGGCCTCAAGGGTTCAAAGCCAGGGGAACAAACTGTGGGTACCCACAGACCCAGGGGCTCTCTTCCACACACCAGCTCTAGCCAGCCCCAGACACTCTGTAGCACATATCAACACAGCTTCCAAAAGCTCGGGAAGACACCTCTATCCTTAGTCTGTGGGCCAGGCTCATTTTAGTGCCCAGCCTGTTGTCCCTTGCTGTGTGGTAAACAAACCTTTCTTTCTGTTAAAATAACAATAACAATAATTTCATTTGAAAAAGCAAGCTGATAGAGCTCACAGACATTTAGAAGGAAGGTAGAGTCTTGAACTACTCAACTTAAAACTTGGGCACAGGTCCCTGAAGGGCGGAAGCTGAGCCAAGGGCCCCAGGCCCAGCCTTCAGGTGGGGGTGGGGTAGGCTATGCATATTCATAACAAAGAAGAACCCCGCCATCTGGATGTCTACCCCACACCCACTAGAAACACCAGCAGCTCCCAGGGAACCTGAGGGAAGGGTTCCCAGCCAGGACAGTGAGAGGGGAGGAGCCCTCAGGAACTGGGCAGAAGAAACTGGGCTGGGTGACAGCTGGAAAGCTGAGTTCATCAGCAGGCCAGCCCTGTTACTGACCCTGTGGGGTCAGTTGAGAGCAAGAGTAGAAATGTTTAAATATTTATAAACTGCAGATCAGACATGCGAAGCTTCATCGCATCTCCTGCAGTTTCTCGAAAACCCTCTGGCGAGAAGGCGCATTTGCCAACAGGGTGTGGGCGAGAAGTGGCAGAGAAAGAGAGAGAGAGAGCACATACCTTCGGCATGGGCACCACCTCTTGGACCCACGAACTCCTTGCTGGGTTGAGGGTGTTGAAGCAGAACCCGAGCTCCTCCCCCAACACACATACCTAAACCCAGGACACTGGCCACCGTTCACTGGGGAAATCTCGGGCATTCCCTTTTACCTGGGATCATATATCCTGCACAAATCACTTTTGTAAAATGGATTTATACTCACTTTTTTTCCTAGATGAGATGCCTATTATTCCAGGAGAAAATGTGGGATTAAAATAGAAAACAGGCCAGGCTCGGCGACACACACCTGTGATCCCAGCACTCGGGGAGGCAGAGGCAGGCGATCATTGTGAGTTTGAAATCAGCCTGGTCTACAAAGTGAGTTGAGGACAGCCAAGGCTACATAGAGAGAGACCCTGTCTCAAAAAACAAAACAAAATTTTTTTTTTTTTTTTTTTTTTTTTTAACAAAAGTTTGAAAAAGAAAGAAAACAGGTGGGACTTGGTGGTGAAGGCCTGTGATCCCAGCACTCAGGAAGGCAGAGGCAGGCGGATCTCTGTGAGCTGAGGCCAGCCTGGTTTACAAAGCAAGTCCAGGACAGCCAAAGCTACACAGAGAAACACTGTCTCGAAAAAGAGAGAGAGAGAGAGAGAGAAGAAAGAAAGAAAGAAAGAAAGAAAGAAAGAAAGAAAGAGAGAGAAAGAGAGAAAGAGAAAGAGAGAGAGAAAACAGATCTGTCCATTTTCACAAAGCTGGGAGATGACTAACACCAAGCACCCACAGATCTATCCTACGGCCTGGCAAGAGTTCAAATGGCTGTCAGGAGTCAGGCACAGTGGCTCTCACCTTCAGTGCCAGCACTAGGAAGGCATGGGGAGGGTCTCTGTGAACGTGAGCCTGGTCCACACAGAGTTCTGGGCTAGCCAGTGCTGCACAGTGAGACTCTGGTCTCCAAACAAAGCCACCAAATGCCTGTAGGAAAAGATGCCTCCATCCAGGACTCTGCTATTTTCTTTACACCCTGAATTCAGGAAGAAAATGGGCAAAAAGGAGAGTGGGTTTTCTCTGCACGCAGCTAGCGCCAGCCTGGTAGAGCTGGGCCTGGGTCAACTCCTCATTCAACCAGTGAACACACCTGTTTCTGAGCCTCCTTGCCCTTACTGACAGCGTGAATATTTTATTTCTTTATCAGATAGGGCTGCATTATGTAACCTTGGCTGGCCTGGAATTTTTTTGTGAAGACTAGGTTGCCCTCAGATTCCCAGATGTCCTCCCAAAATCTGGTATGAAGGGTGTGCCACCACCACGTCCAGCTTGCAATATGAATATGTTTAAATAGGCTTAAAGCCAGGCACCGTGATGTGTCCCTGTAATCCTGACACTTGGAAGGTAGTAGAGGCAGGAAGAACAGGAGGATTAAGGCCAGTCTTGACTGCCCAGCAAATTCAAGGCCTGCCTGAGCTGTGTAAGCTATAGTATGAGACCTTCTAAAAAGGGGTTGGGGGTAAAAGATTCAGCCATGACTGCTGAATGACCATGTACCTGTATTTTCAGCACTCAGGACACCGGGGCCCGGGGCTTCTCTTATGTTCCAGGCAAACCTGGCCTACATATATAGAGCTGCGTCGTGAGACTCTGCCTCAAAAACACAACAAAAAGAGCAGAGACCAGAACCCTAGTTTGATTCTCGCACTGCAAAGCGAAAGGGAAAAGGGACCGAAGGCCTGACGCAATCAACAGCCGCTTCTCCCAAGAGGACACAGCCAGCGTGTGAAAAGCTTCTACACCAGCACGGAAGCGCAAAGTGAAACGGTTCCACCCGACCCCTGCTAAAAATGACCTCCATCCAAAAGTAAAACAGGAGGTCTGGATTTGTGGATAAGGACCTGAGCTTGCACCCCCGTCACCCGTGTGAAAGGGTTGCGCGGCTACCTGTAACTGCAGCCCCCCGGGGATGGAGACAGGGGACGCTCAGAGCTCACTGACCACCCAGCTTAGCTGACATGCTGAGCCCCGGGTTCAGTGAAGACCCTATTCAGAATGTAAGATGGAGAGCAACGGAAGGAGACAGCCCGGTGTTGGCCCCGCGCCTCTACAGACACGTGCATAAGTGCATGCGCGCGTGCTCCCTCACACGTGAATGCACACGTAGGAAAAGCTAGGCATGGGGCTGGGAAGAGCCCCGGCTGCTCTTCCAGAAGCCGCTCCTAGCATCCGCACGGCGGCTTACAACCATCTGGAACTGCAGTCCCAGAGGATTCCTGCCCTCTTCTGGCCTCCGTAGGTACTGCATGCATGTGGTGCGTGTACAAGCCAAACACTCATAAACATGACATGAAAAGAAACAGATGCCGCGAGCCTGTAGTCCCAGCACTCGGGAGAAAGAGGCAGGCAGATCTCTGTGAGTTCGAGGCCAGCCTGGTCTACAAATTGAGTTTCAGGACAGCCAGAGCTACCCAGAGAAACCCTGTCTTGAAAAAAAAAAAAAAAAGTAATGTAAACTTCATTGTTGTGTTATGTAGAGATGGTTTTGGGGAGCTGGTGCGATGGCTCAGCAGGTAAAGACACTTGCTGCCAAGCCTGGTGACTGGAGAGGAACATGGCCGAGGAAGAGAACCAACTCTGGCCTCCGTAATTGTTCCTTGGCACAGACAGGCATGCCGTCCTCTGCAAGCCCCGCCCCCTCGGCCCCTTACACACAGCAGGTCAGTGTGAAAAATAACCTACGAAACGGAGGTCGGAGGTCGGCGACAGAGCTGGTAGAGCGCTTGCTTGGCACGCGTAGAGCCCTCTACCCCTAGCTTTGCATCACCCTGCTGTGATGGCCCAGGCCTGTAATCCCAGCGCTGAGGAGGCAGAGGCAGGAGGAGCGGAACTTCAAGGCTGTCCTCAGCCATCCAGCAAGTTCAAGGCCAGCCTGAGCTACGTGAGCCTCTGTCTCTAATTAATTAACTAAAAATTTAAAAATTAAAGGAGGGCTGGAGCTGTGGCCCAGTGGTGAAGCATGTGAGGCCTTAGATAGAATCCCCAGTACAGAAGAAGAAGAAGAAGAAGAAGAAGAAGAAGAAGAAGAAGAAGAAG
>NW_026591598.1:10735309-10757816 GCF_907164565.1 Psammomys obesus | reverse complement strand
AAGAAGAAGAAGAAGAAGAAGAAGAAGAAGAAGAAGAAGAAGAAGAAAAAGACTTAACATAGGCCTAGGAGATGGCAGATTTGAAAGTTCGTTGTATATTGTATTTTTTTGGGGGGGGGGTGTCGTTTGGTTGTTTGGGCTTCTTTTTGTTGTTGTTGTTGTTTTGTTTTTGGGATAGGGTTTCTCTGTGTAGCCTTGGCTGTCCTGGAATTCACCATATAGACCAGGCTGGCCTCGAACTCAGATCCGCCTGTCTCAAGGCATGCACCACCACCTCCCAGCCGAGTTCTGTATTTTTAACTTGAGATCTCATGACCCAGACTTCATAGAAGCACAGTCTTTGGGCAAACTGCTTCTCTTCTTAGCTTCAGTTTGTAACAAACCTCCTCATATGGCATTTTTACCTATTGAAAATTTGAAATACCCACAATCCCACTTCCTAGGGTGACTGCAAGGATTAAACAAAAACTGCCTGCCAGAGAAGTGAGATGGCTCAGCTGCTAACCATTCTCGCCACCAAACCCAAAGACCCCAGCTCTATCCACACAACCCACATGGTGAAGAGAAATAACTGACTTGACCCCTGACTTCCACACACACATGGCATGGCTCACAAGCCCCCACACACTCATATAAACAAGTAAATGTAATTTTAAAATAAGCTCTTCTATTTTTAGAAGAAGCCCTGTGTATGACACATGTACAACAAACATACACCCACATACACACGCATACGTGCTCACACACACAGGAAAACAGAAGTAAGTGTTGAGCCTATAGTAGGTGCTCAATAAATAAATGAGTTATCTTCTGTTCTGACTCCCCTTGCCTCACATTTGCATCCTGGCTGGGACAGCCAAGGTGTCCAAAGCCTCTTAGGAACCCCTCATAGTGCTCTCATTGCCATTTCTCCAAGATGTGAGAACCGAGGCCAAATGCAGGGATCAAATATCCGTGGAGAACCAGATTCCCTGCGGTCACAGCGCTGTGCTAACCACATCACTGACTGATGAGTGGAGATCTTTGTAAGGACAGAGTCCCAGGGCTGGGACCAGAGCCAGCCAATTCTCCTTTAGGCTGAGGACCCTACCTTGATCCAGGTGTGACTATGTGTGTATGAGAGGATGTGTTGTGTATGTATGTGTGTTTTGTGTGTGTGTTTGCTTGCAGTATGTAATGTGTGAGCATGTGTGTGTGTGTATGGTGTATGGGTGTTGGCCCTCAGGTTCAGTCAGCCTTGTCTTCTGAGACAGGCTCTCTCACTGAGGAGGTGAGGCCACTTGCCAGCGAGCTCCGGCGAGCACTCGTGTGACCCTCCAGCACTGGGGTTGCAGGTGTGTGCCCGTGACTGGCTTTTTCACGTGAAGATCAAACGTGTGTCCATCCTCGTGCTTCCAGAAATGAACACGCTGCTTGGCTGAGCTATCGCCCCAGCTTCCCTTTCGTTTCTCTTTCTTCTTGTTGTTTTTTTTTTTTTCTTTTTCTGTTTATTTATATATTTATTGACAGGGTCTCTATATCTCAAGCTGGTTGCAAACTTAGCAATCCTCCTGCCTCAGTCTCCAGAGTGATGGGATTTCAGATGTGGACCACCACGTCTGGCCAGATTCCCTCTCTTCATTTGCCAAATGACGAGACTTTAAAAACCTTCTAAGAGGTGGCAGCCACGCCTTTAATGGAAGCACTCCCATTGGGGAGGCAGAGGCAGGCGGGTCTCTGAGTTGGAGGCCAATCTGGTCTCCACAGTAAGTTCTAGGACAGCCAGGGCTACACAGAGAAAACCAAAAAACAAGCAACAACAGCAAAACTTTTCTGTGGCTGGATGTAGTGGCGCAAGCCTCTGCCCCTAGCGTTTGTGAAATAAAGACCGGAGGGTCAAGAATTCAAGTCCCAGCCTGATCTACCAAATCTCAGGTTCTTTCCCCACATAATACCATTCACAAATTACCAGACTGTTCCAGGAGCAGAGAGGGTCAGCAGAGAACAGACCTTCATACTCTCCCAGCAGGCTTAGCGCCTGAGTGTTTACTAGGGCTAAGAGATTGTGAGGTGGTGGGGGCCTCTGCGGCCATCAAACCCTTCCAGGAAGGACATTTCCAGGAACCTCGGTATTTTTCTCCTCTTCTCTATTTTGGGCATGGTCCAGCCCTGCCGTGGCCACCGGTAGACATTTATTTACCATCACAAAGATCCCAAGGTTGTCTGGAGTGCCAACATGGGACTAGATGCCCCTGCTTCAGTGTCTGGGGACCTGTGGAGCACGTGGTCATCAGGCTTCAGCTGTTTTGTGAACAAGCAGCGTCAGGTCAGCGGGACAAGAGGCTGTCGGTACTGTCAAGGTTTGGACTGGTGACGGCAGTCAGGAACTTCCTTCGCACTGTCCTCAGTGCTCTCCCTACTAATCAAGGGCAAATCCACAGTGCACCTTGCCAACCGTGTCTTTGGGAAGAAGCCACCAGGGTGGCTGGAGGGAAAGCATAGTCACCAGGGAGCAGGACTGTGGCCTCAGCAGTGTCACCCACCTCCTTGAGTCTCCCCACCGTTCGGAGCCTCGGGATATTTCTCTGTAAAGTGGGGTGCCATGCCAGCCTGGAAGCAGGCCTGCAGAAGGGAAGTGGAATCGCAGGAGGTAGAAGGCGAAGTGTTTAGAAAACGGGTGACGTGCTAGGAAACGGTAACTCACTTGGTAACTTGAAATGGGCTTTAATGGACTGGAAAGGGCTTTGCCCAAGTTAGTGATGTATTTCCTGGGTCACCCAGCTCACATATTCTCCAAAGCTGGTAGAAGGTCCCACTCCTGTGGGGCTGAACACCAACCCCCACACAAACGCGCGGAAGTGTCTCCCACCCTCATCCTGATGCTAACTGGCCGCTCAGAGCGGCTAGCATCTGCTCTTAGGAACTGGTTCAATCTCCTGTTCACAGAGTCCAACTAGCTGTGCCCCCAGACTCTGACTCTGCCATTGTCCCAACCTGAGCCTAAACCTCCATTCACTGAGGGGCCCTGTATGGAAAAGGAGGAAGTCAGCACCTTTCAAAGGGACCTTGTCTGCAGGCTGGGAGAGGGGAGGGCTCTGATTCCCACAAAAAGGTAAATAGGAGCTGGTCAGTTCCCAACACTCTGAGTGGCAGAGGCAGGAGGATCTCTGTGAATTAGAAACCAGCCTGGTCTACAAAAGAGAGTCCAGGCCAGCCAAGGCTACACAGAGAAACCCTGTCTCCAGAGAGAAAAAAAAAAGAAAAGATAAGCAGATGAAAAGGAACTGGGAGGGGTAGGAGGAAGGGGAAAACTAAACCATAGATAGATAGATAGATAGATAGATAGATAGATAGATAGATAGGGAAAGAGAGAGAGGTAGATATTAATTTAAAAAAGACAAAACAGATGCCAGGCCATGGTCTCATCACATCTCAACAATCAGGGGGAGACTTGTCCAGCACATTTGGTCATTGCTGTCAGGGACTGTGAATCCTTGCCCAAACCTTCACTGATCCTGTGGAGTGACCCAAGCTGACTAGGGTGGGGACAGAGCTGGCCGGTGACTCACTGTCCACCCCAAACAAGTACACTTCTGATGATGCAATCTTTTCACCTACTTAGCTCATATTTACTGGGGGGTGTTGGGGGTCTCATGTAGCCCAGGCTGGCCTTCAACTTGCTATGTAGCTAAGGCTAGCCTTGAACTCCTGACGCTACTGCCCCTGCCTCTGGAGTGCTGAGATCACAGGCGTGCCCACGGTGTCAGCACAATGGAGTTCGTTCTGCGATACAGCCATCAGCAAAGCATGTCCACCCACCTCCTCAGTGCCACAAACCTATAAGGCTGGAATTTTAAACCATAAAGGAGAAAAGTGAGGCTACTTAGTTGCCCAAGGACCCAGTTTATAAGCACAACTGAAGCCACGGAAGGTCCAGGCCAGTCACCTCCTCCTTCCTCTGGCTGTCACCAGGGGATCCCCTCTTCTCTGTCAGTCACAGCTCCCAACCCCACCCCAACAGACTCTTGGTCACTGACTATCTGGAACACAGCCAGGTGTTCGCTCAGCAGCAAGAGGGAGCCTTTTGTCCTTTATCCCTCACTATTCCACAAGTCCCTGCTCAGCAGCTGTGGCTGGCCAGCCTCACACCAAGACTCCCCGTCAGGGAGAGACGGCCAGTTCCACACTAGACTCTGTCCTCAGCACCTGAGACAGAATGTGGCAGCTGTCTGTTGGCCTTCTTCTTTGTGCCATAAAGAACCCGGTTGTCCTCGTCATCCTCTGGGGAAATGCAGCCGTGAGCGAGGTCCGGGTACCCAGCCCCATCCCAGATCCTTTAGCCTGCCCTCCCCGGAAAGCTTGCTGGGGAGATGACGGCGACTCTACACAGCGAGGGTGTGTAGCTTCCCCAAAGTCACACAGCTAGTAAAGCAAATGGCCTTCTGCTCTCAGAGCTGGAAGCAGCTGCCTTTCCTTGTCACCATCGCCTCCCGGTGAGTGAGGAAACAACGGCCTTAGCTTCTTCTCAGAAAAGAGGGTTCTCCGCACTGTTCAATCACAGGAAGTTCTCTCTAAGTCAGACCCGACGACAGGCCAGAAAGGCCAACTACTCAGGAGGCTGGAAGGATTGAGAACCAAGGCTAGGGGCTGGAGGGATGGCGCAGGGTTCAGAGCACAGGCCGCTCTTGAAAAGAACCCAGATTCTGTTCCCAGCACCCACATGGTGGCTTCACAACCATCTCTAACTCCAGGTCCTGGGTCCGACCCCCCTCTTCTGAACTCCGAGGCACCAGGCACACACGTGGTGAGCATACATACATGCAGGCAAAACACCATACATGTAAAATAACCCAAGGCTTGCCTGTGCTACACAGCGAGTTCCAAGCCAGCTTCGGCAGTTCGCAAGACCTTGACGTAAAAATAAAAGGGGTTGGCGAGCTAGCTCAGTGGGGAGAGAGAGGTACCTGCTGCTAAGCCTGAGCACAAAAGTCGATCCCCAGGACACTTGGGGGCAGGAGAGAACTGACAGCCACAAGCTGTCCTCTGACCGATACCCCTGCACTGTGCACCATGACGACACACACACAAAGCAAATAAAAAGTAAAAGGGGGATTAATGACAGAGCCATGTGGTGGAGCACAGGGCTAGCTCGTATAAAGTCCTGGGTTTGGCTTGTCACACAGCAAAAAGGCTCTCTCTGGAAACATGAACCTTGGCCTGAGAAAGATGCCGGTTCCTGAAAAACTCAGCCACCCGTCTACTTTCGTGTGACATCCGTGTGGTGTTCTCCCTTGCTCAGGACCCTCCTTACCTATAGCAGCTCAGCCGTAGGCGCTGGGTGTCCCTCCGGGTCCGAGCCCCAGCCTCTGGGTTGGCGACTGGCAATTGCAGAAGTGAGGAAACAGAGCCTATCACTGCCAAGTCACCCCTGGGAGGAAACACAGTGACCCGGGGCCCCTCCAACGGATGCCTCCTCGGGAACCTCCGCACTGAGCCAGCCAGGCCTGAGTCCTGCCCAGGGTTCCTGCAGAGCAGGCGTGGGGCAGAGTGGGTGTAAGGAGCAGCAATCACTGGGCTGCAGTGTATGGAGACAGAGAGAGAGAGAGAGAGAGAGAGAGAGAGGAAACAAAAAGAGGGAGGGGTGTGACCAAATCAACCATTAGCACAAGGAGGAGAGTGAAAGGGAGTCAGAGCAAAAAATAAATAACTAAAAGGAAGAGGGAGGGGAGGAAGAGCATGAGAGGAATGAGAGGATCCAGAGACCAAGGGGAGCAACGAGGGAAAGGATGAGGAGGATTGCTGCAAGTCCAGCTGTGGTCATTAAGACTGGGCAGGGCAGCCCTGCTGAGCAAGAAGCGCTGGGCCTGAGAAACCCATGGGAGCGCAGAGCCCCAGGGCCGGAGGAAGGGGGGAATTTCTCACATCCCTGAGGTAGAGTTTAGCTGCAAGTGAGTCCATGGGAGCAAGCGAGGGCGAAGAGGTGTGTGTGCGCCCGCTGCGGTCGAACCCAAGCGAGTGCCCGTGAGAACAAGAGTCAGGCGAGGATGGCACAAAGGAGAGCCAAGCCAGAGCCCTCCTGTTTTGGTTTCCTTCCGCTGAGCGCTCGTGAGCTCAGCCAGCTAACCAGCATGCCCTGAGAGGTCTGCTGCACGTCCATGACAGACCCTGACCGTGGAAACCAGCCCCTCGGCTGACCCGCCGCCTTCCAACACACGGGGGAGAAGCGAAGCCCAGAAAGGACCAGCTCGTGTCTCACAGTGACGCACGGCAAAACAGAGCCAAGAGGGCAGGGCGTCTGAATCCCCACACCCTGCCCAGCCTTGGTTCCTAAGTAGCTGGGCTAGCCCCTTGCTGCTGGTCAGACCGCGCTGACATTGTTCCTTATCAGCGCTAAAATGGCTCCTCACGGGTCAAAGCATTATTAACAGGTGCTTCAGCCCCAAAGAACTCTGGGTATGTGGCTCACATGTAAAATCCCAGCACTTAGAAAGTGGAGGCAGGAGGATCGGGGGTTCAAAGTCATTCTTGGCTACACACTGAGTTCAAAGCTAGCCTGGGCTACATGAGATGCTATAGAAGGGGGGAGGGGGAGAGGCAGAGGAGGAGGAAACACGAGGACCTGAGTTCAATCAGGTGAAAAAAATCAGAGGTCATCGAACAAACCTGTAATCCTAGAGCTGGGAAGGCAGAGACAGGAGGCTCCCTAGGACTTGCTGGCCAGACAGTCTAGTCAGATCACAAACCCCAGGTCCAGTGAGAGACGCTGTCTCGAAAAATAAGGTGGCTGTATTCTGACTAGATGCTCGGAGGGGAAGGGTGCTTGCCACCCTAGCCTGGAGACCTGACTTCCGTCCTAGGATGTGCACGGTGAAAGGGGAGACGAGAACCCACTCATGCACATTGTCCTCTGACCTCCACACGTGCCCCATGGATGGAGCACAGAAATGGATACACACAAGCAGGCCCACAAACACACCACACACACACACACACACACACTAAATAAATTTATTAACACATATAATTTATTTGGTTGTTTTGAGACAGGATTTTTCTGCATAGCCTTGGCTATTCTGAACTTGCTTTGTAGACCAGGCTGGCCTTGAACTCTCAGAGCTACGCCTGCCTCCGCCTGAGACTACAGGCGTGTGCCCTCACACCAGGCAATAAACTCACCTCACAAGCAGATAGTCAAAACATGTTTGCGGCTGGGTGGTGGAGCATGCCTTTAGCTACAGAGTGAGTTCCAGGACAGCCATGGCTACATAGAGAAACCCTGTCTCCAGGAAAAAAAAACAAACATGTTTGCCTGTAACCCAGCACACAGTTCACTCTTAGCATTATGCGTACTTACAAACGTGCACTCAGGAGCCCTCGCCCACCCTCCGTGACGCTTGTACCTGCCGCGTGCCCCTCCTCTAGCCATGAGACGCCACCAGCCTCCTGTCTTTTTTTTTCTTTCTTTCTTTTGGTGACACCTTGTCTCCAAAACAAATTTTTTTAATAAAAGAAAAGATGCAGGTGGAGTGTTTGAATAAATATTTTCAAGTTTTTGAAGCTGGGTGGAGTGGTGTATGCCTTTAATCCCAGCACTTAGGAGGCAGAGGCAAGGTGGAGCTCACTTTGCAGACAGACCAGGCTTTTGCCTCCTGGGTGCTGGGATTAAAGGTGTGCGCCACCATGCTCGGCTCACCAGACAGGCTCTTACGTAGCCTAAGCTACATAGCGAGCTCCAGGACCACGTAGAGAGACCCTGCCTCAAAAACAAGCAAAAAGGTGAAAACCAGGTATGCTGGCTCACATCTGAAATCCCAGCACTTGTGAGGCTGAGGCAGGAGGATTGCTGTGAGTCTGAGTCCAGACTGGACTAATAGCAAGTTTCCTGGCCTACGATAGAACCCCTTGTCTCAAAGAAAAACAGAGGGAGAGCGAGAGAGAGACTGTGCCAAGTTTAGCAGCACATACTTGTAATCTCATCCCTTCCCAAGGCTGGAGCGAGAGGATTGCAGGACAACCAGAGGCCAGCCTCAGCTACATGGTGAGCTCCAGGCCATCCTGGGTTAGAATGAAACTCTTTCTCCAAAAGAACAAAACCAAGTCAGGGGTAAGCCATCACTTGGAAGGCAAAGGCACATAGATTTCTGTGATTTTGAGACCAACCTGGTCTACATAGTGAGACCCTGTCTATAAAAAACAAAACTTTCAAAAAGCATATATAAATACGTATATATGTGTATATATATAGATGTATATAAATATGAGAGATGACTCAATACTTAAGAGCAAGCAGTAGCAGAGGACCCAGGTTCAGTTCCCAACTCTGCTTTCAGTTTCTGGGGACCCACCCTCCCCCTCTTCTGGCCTCTGTGGATAACAAGCAGGCACATATGTGCACACAAAACACCTCACAAAATAAAAATAAACAGATCTTTTTTAAAACAAGAGCATAAAATCAATGTGCATGAAAATAATGCTTAAGAATGTGGGCGTCTATAGGAATAAGTTAAATATTACAAGGAGACACTGAGCCGCCTCAGTGATTCTCAGGCAGGGGCCTTCCACGCTCCCTTGGGCATTTGTCAGAGTCTGCACACACTTTCAGTGGACACAACCAGTGAGAGTAGGGGTGGCAGGTGGCCTCTTATCGGCAGAGGCTGAGCACACCCCATGTGGGATGGAAGGACCTTCTCCACAACAGCAAACAGACACCTCAGAATGCTAATGGCACTTGAACTGAGACACTCTGGACTCTTCTTCATCAGAACATTTTTTTTCTTACCTGTGTGTCTATGCATATGCCACACGGGGACCACCCGTGGAAACCAGAAGACAAGTCTGGATGCTCTGTTGCTGGAGCATTAGGCATTGTGAGCTGCCCAGCGTGGATGTTGAGGAACCAAACTTGAGTCCTTTGAAAAATCAGCAAGTGCTCTTAACCGCTGGGCCAGCTTGCTAACCCTAGACTGGATTTTCTATATTTCTAAGAATTTGTAATTATTATGTTGGCTTTTAAAAAAAAAAATCTCTTAGCCAGGTATGGCGGCGCACGCCTTTCGTCCAAGCACTCAGGGAGGCAGAGGCAGGAAGATCTCTGTGCGTTCCAGTCCAGGTCTTCAAAGAGTCCAGGACAGCCAAGATTACACAGAAAAAAAAAAGTATCGGGATGGGGCCAGCAAGGTGGCTCAGCAGGTGAGGATACTTGCTGCCAAGACTAGTGAGTGACCTAAATTCAATCCTTGGACACACAGTGGAAAGAGAGAATTGATTCCAAGTTGTCCCCAACATGCATGCCATGGCCTACATGCACCCCCCAACACTAAATAAATAAATAATATTTTTTTAAATCTCTCAGGCACACATCACAAGAGCTAAATAGCATTAATTGAATCAATGAATTAAGGAAGGAGGAAACAATGAATTAAGGAAAGAAAGCAGGAGCTGAAACCAGGACCCAGACACTCCAAGGTCAGTTCAGTCTTTCATTAACTGTCAGAAAAACTTTGCTAGGGCCAGACTTGAGGGCACAAGCTCCTGGATAGTCAGGGCTACAGAGAACAACATGCGTACGTGCCAACACACAAATTCATATCCCGTGAGAATTTTCCAAGGAACTTCAACCCAAGCACTCAGGGAGTGCTGGACTATTTAAATCCCAAACGAAAAATCAGAGCCAAGAATAGCTGATGACTTTCTGAAGAATGAACCTCCACAGACCAGGAGGTGCGATGGGCTTGTCCCTGCCGTATATCAAAGCTTAGTACAAATCACAGCATCCGGATGAGGCGGTACTAGCAGAGGGTAAACGGTCCAAAGGAACGGACTAGACAACTCAGAGGCAAGACCATCTGTAAGACCTGAGGGTCCCGTCATCAACCAGGCCCAACCCGGGCTTGAGCTGAGGTGGCATCCAAGTGTACTGAGGGCCTACTGAGCAAAGGGGTCTGTGGCACGAACAGGTGTTTCTATATGGGTGTGTGTGTGTGCGCGCATGTGTGGAGATGTTTGTATGACCTTGTGCAGCAGGCTTGTTCACAGTGAGTAAAAGAAGGCTCTTCCATGTGGCCAGAGGATGTCTGCCAGTGCCATGGCACACACTATCTGCCTAAAGATATGCGTTTCATCCAGCAAATGATCAACAGAAAGTCTGTGTCAGTTGGTGACAGCTTGTCTTGTGTGTTATACAGCTATGTAGTGAGCAGACATGGGTTCTCTCTGTGGATGACAAGGGTCTGATGTGTGTATGTAAGTATGCAGAGGGGATGGTGTAGACTTTTCTTTTAAGATTTAAAAAAGTGTATTTATTAGCCAGGCGTGGTGGCACAGGCCTGTAGTTCCAGCACTCGGGGAGGCAGAGGCAGGAGGATCTCTGTGAGTTTGAGGCCAGCCTGATCTACAGGTCCAGGACAGCCAAAGCTATACAGAGAAACCCTTTCTTGAAAACAAACAAAAGAATATAATTTTTTTTTTGGGGGGGGGTTTCAATCTCCTGAAGTTAGAGTTTCAAGCGGTTGGGAGCCACCTGACATGGATGCTGGGAATTGTACACAGGTCCTCTGCAAGAACAGCACATGCTCTTAAGTGCTGAGTCATCTCTCTGGCCCAAGATTTCATTTTTTTAATTATGTGTGGATGTGTGTCTCTGTGTGTACCTGCTCTCTGTATGTGTACCTGAGTGCAGGTAACTTCAAAGGCCAGAAGAGGGCATCAGATCCCCTGGGAGCCGCAGCTGCAAGCCAGCTGACATGGGTGTTGGGAACTGAACTCAGGTCCTCACCCGACCCCCTCAGTCCTCTTCAAGACCAGTACTTGCTCCTAACCACAGAGCCCTGGTTTTCCAGGCTGGTTTTGTTTGGGGGTTTTGTTTTTCAAAATAGGGTCTCATATAGCTCAGTGACCTAATAATTCCTATATAGCTGAAGATGCCCTTGGGTTCCTGGTTGTCCTGCTCCATCAACTTACAGGCTTGGGCACACACACACAGCTGAGGCTGTATATTGTATGAGGGGTGTGAGAGCTGTAACTGGCCGGGCACTTGGGAGGCAGAGGCAGGAGGATCTCTGTGAGTTCGAGGCCAGCCCAATCTAGAGAGCAAGTCAAGGACAACCAAGGCTACAAAGAGAAACCTTGTCTCAAAAACCAACCAACCAACCAACCAACCAACCAACCAACCAACCAACCAACCAACCAAATAAAAAGCAGTATCTGTTCACGTGTAAATATCTGAGGACAGAGAGGATGTGCTATCTCTCTCTCTGTGTATGTGTGTGAGTGTGTGTGTGTAAGTTAGATATAACTTAGCTCTGAAGACCTATGCAAAGCCTGAGTGGTTCTTTAGGTCAGCCACACACAGTTACATCTGAACCTCACTCAGGCCATCTGCTTCTTACCTGAGCAGTGGTGAGGACGCTGGTCTGCGAAGTGACAGGGCTGCAGGTGAGGGAGGCCGCTGAGAGCCTGTTTCTTTGAGAGCATGTTTCCTTGACTGACTCCTCAGAGCTCAGGAAACAGGGTAGAGAATGAGGGAGGAGCAGGCAGAAGGCAGGCCCAGACTCAAGGGTGTGAGTCACTGTACTCTGCCCTCCAATCCCCGTTCATTCAGTGGTGACAGCTGGATGAAGAATTAGGGGAAGCTTGTCTCCGGGCTCTGTCAAGCTGCCGGGCACCTGAGGCCCAAAGCTAACCTCTTGGGCGGAGCCCTAACCCCAAGGTCACCAGAAATTCTCACACCCAGCCAGGACTCTGTACTCAGTTCAGCCAACACGAGGCCCGTCTGAAAGCTGAGCCCCTCTGGGAGGAAGGGCCAGGCCTGGGAAAGCAGAAAATCAGGCTCCTTGTGTGAGGGGAAGAAGGAAGATTCCAGCAACGTCCTCAGGAGCCTGAACTTCAACAACACAGTCCCAAATCCAGTGAGTCTGAGAGGAAAGACCCAAAGCTGACTTCAGAAGACACCTGTCTGAGGGGACACACGGAAGATCACAGACCACCAAGGCATCCAAGCAGGGAAGACTGATTCCCTTGCCTTCAGGGTGCTTAGTCTGTTAGGAGGTAACGCTGCCTCCTGAAGTTACCTCAGCTGAGAGGCAGGCAGACAACCCTTTCTCCGAAGAGCCCTTCTCTGATGGAAGCCAAAGACCACAGCTCCAGCAAGGACCCGGGACTTGTCTAGAGTTCCAGCCTCCTGGCAACTCCTCACCAAAATGCTAACTAGACTGCAGAAAGAATGACTAGTTGTCTGCAGCGGTTGCAAGTTGCCTCTAAAGGCGCAATCACCACTTCACACCAGGAAGCTGAGGCTGCAGGTGGGCTTCATTACTGACTCAAAATGCCAAGATCCTCATCCTACCTCCCTGGCTCCCCCCACCCCTTTACCTGTGCCCAGTGAGGCCTTGTTAGCAGTCGACTGTGCCATGGAAGGTGTGGCGTGGTGGCTTTGACTCACGCAAGCCACAGGAAGGGGAGTGGAGTGGATCTTTCAGCAACCCTCCAGTGAGCCTCTGCTGCCTGGAAGCTCCCCTCCCCCTCTCTGGGGGACAAGGGGCCGCAGAGGTCCTGCCCTAGATGGAGGTCAGACTTGGCTGTGAGACCTCGATTCAGTGCCCAAGGCATCCTTTCTCTACCTGTGTCACCGCAGAGAGCTGCTCTGAGCGGGGTTGTGCCCAGGGTGAGGGCCATTACTGCTCTTCCTGGCCAGTCTATGGCCAAAATGTGGCAGAAAGGAAATGGACTGCTCCTTCTAGAAAATACGATGTCTGCTGTAAATAAAAAATGAATGTTGGGCAATATGTTTATTACCAGCCCTAAGATTATCACGGCGGTATTATTTAACCCACGATCACAAATAATAATAAGACCCAGACACCTGTTAGATTTTATACCTTGGGCTGGGCAGATATTTCATCTACGTTGGTTCACTAACCTCACCATCCATCTCCCAGCCCCCATCTGGTGCCATCCACCTCAATCCTCCTCATCTGGTCTTCCTTCCATCCATAATCCCACGGTACTTGCTTGTGTTCTTCATCTGGGCCTTTTCACGCCATTATGGGAGCCACTCCTATCAGCCCACGTAGTTTTTTCCTACGCACTACCCCATCATGGTGTCCTCCTTCCTCTTCTCTTCCCATCCCTCTGTCTCCAGTGATTCTCCTGCCCTCAAAAGCCCGAGGACATTAGCCACACCTACCCCATTATAATGACTTAGGGAGGTTTACAAAATAAGGATAGGTGTAACCAGATCTTGAGGGCCGGCATCAGACCACCCTCCAACAGATGTCCATACCAAAACCCAGATGGCTGAAAGAATTCCTGATCTTAGCTATCGGGTCCCCAAGCTGCAGGCAGAGCAGAATATTCATGGGCATCACCTCGCCTCCAGCCAGCTGGGGTCACTGTGCCACTGTTAACCACTCCAGATTCCTCCTCTCACCGACAACCTTAACCTCCCTGGGAACTGGCGGTGCCCAGGCCAAAGGAACAAGGCTTATTCTGCCTGTTTTCCACTGCTGCCTTCTCATATTCGTATGTCCTCAGACCCATTTGCAGGACTTCCACCTCTGGGGAAACTGCTTCCTGGATCGCTCACTAACAGTTTTAAGGTGTGGTGTCAACACCGGCTTCCTGCAACTGTGCTGACAAACCCTCCTGGATGGAACAGCAGCAATACGGCCACTCCCTCGGTGCCGTGCAGGCTGTGAATACCAGGCGTTGGGGGACAAACACTGTACTATTTTATCCTGCAACTGAAGTTGTGCCAAGTGGCACTGAACATGGTTTTCTCCAGGACACACTTGCTGGCTGCTAAGGACAAGAGCAAAGGCCTACAGAGCAGGTCCCCGCCTTCCTCCATCTCTGCCCCTACTCACTGGGCCTCAGCAGAGGCACACAGTGCACATTCCCGGGTGTTTCACTGTCACAGCCTATCTGCTGAAGGAGTTAGCACAGCAATGGCTGACTGCTGGCATGGCCTTCAGAGTACCAAGGTGGGCTTGCAGGCGGCTGACCTGGCTTCAACCTCCAGCCCTCTGACCGCTGACTATGTGTGAGGCCCTGTTGGCAGGAGGTGCCTCTCTGACTGCCTGGAAAGCTGCAAGAGCTGCTCCCTGCCCAGGACAAACTGCATCCGCTCAGGACGTGCAGCAGTTCTGCAGTGGCCAGTCACCTCTATCTCCTGCCTTTTGAGCTTACTGGTGTTAGGAGTTACTATCTCTCTTGTGGTTTGGACATGCCCAGTGGCACCTGGAAGGGAAGTCAAGGCCCAGCCTCCACCCACAAGGAACCAACTGAAGGTGCAGCCATCCCACCCAGACACAACCACAAGGAGCACAACAAAGTGTCTGGACTCACTGTTTCTCATATTGGCTCATCCCATGTGTCACCTTTCTATTCTTGCTATGCCCCTTCCACAGACTGCGCATAGACTTCATCCTCAAAGTGAGCACATGGGACGGTAGCTGAGTCAGAAATGCAGTGGTCAACTCAAGAGTTCCTACAGTAAAATCAGGAACCTGGGACCTCACACACACCCGGGGGGCCTCCCACCTTACTGATATTCTGTACCGATTTCTGCTGTTCTGAGAGTTGAACCTAGAACCTCACACATGCTGGGCAAACACACTAGCACCATGTCTATCCTCAGCCCTGTAGTCCCATTTTGTAGGTAAAGAATTGAAGGTTCAACAAATTAGTGTAGGGAGATTTGTGCCCTCAGCCACCTGCAGGGCTGGGCCACGCAAGATAGCGGACCTGCCTGTTCTTGGAGCACACCTGAGGAAGAGAACATTAAAGGCTTGGGTATAAAAATTTATTATACGTAAAAGAATATTACCACTAATGAGTGCAGACAAGCGAGGACACAGTGGGACTGGTTGGAAGATGGCTAACTCTTTGGAAAGTGAACAGGTTTAAGTGCTGGGAGCCTCATGCCACTCTGACTGACTGGCCAGTCAGACAGAAGGACTTGCCCAAACAACGCAGGGCGTCAGGACATCCAGTGACTGCCCTATGGATCCTTAACGCCTCTCCTATTGGATCGAGGGTTTCAAGGACGACACGCCCAGAAGCAAGCAAAGGGGCTTCCCAAGGTGGCCCAGGCTGGTGTGGAGTCACAGCAACACCCCTGGAGGCAGGACATTTAGCTGGAGGAGCTCCATGAAGTATACATGGCCTTCGAGCCACCACTCAGTGAAATACGAAACATTTAATTTACAGGCTGTGGGGAAAGAAGGCAGCAAGAGTTGGTGGTTTCTTCCAATCCTGGCGGCTCCGGGAGGAAGGTGGGGGAGAGGTTTGACCAAGCCCTCCTCTCAATGTACAAAGAATTACTCTGATTGATATTAAATTGTATTTAAAACAAAATAGACTAAAAAGCAAACACTACTCTATGTTGGGGTGGAAGCTGAGAAAAAAATGAGTCCTTGAAGCAGAAGGAGGCAGCTGGGAAAGCTCTGGCCGTGGCCCGGCTGGTCACTCGCGCTGTTCCATCTTTACTTTCGGTGGCCGAAGGAAGGTCCGATTCTTCTTCTCCTTCTTCCCCTTCGTATTTGCCTGGAAATTCCGCCAACTGTCCACTCGACCGTCCCGACTTTCCTGAAAGAAAACAGAAAGCAGTTCAAGGTGAGGTCACTAACAGCACAGAAGGGGCTGGGCTTATCCTGCAAACAACTGTCCTCCCACAGCCCAAGCAGACCAGCCCTCTGAAGAGAGCCCTCTCCTGCCTCTAAGGACCCAGCACCCTGTCAAAGAGGCTTAGAGGAAGACAGGATGGTGACACTTTCACAAGGCCATTTGCTGTGGGCCTCTGAGCGGGTGCTGCACACAAGTCCCTTCTGTTATGTCTCCACGGCTGAGCTGCACTCCCAGAGCTAGCTTGTTACTTCTTTTTGTTTGGTGGTTTTGTTGTTGTTGTTTTGAGATAGGGTTCTCTGTGTAGCCTTGGCTGGCCTCGGACTCAAAAGAGATCTCCGTGCCTCTGTCTCCTGAGCGCTGGAATTAAAGGTGTGCATCACCATGCCCCACCCCTTGTTTGGTGCTTTTAAGACAGCCTTAGCTGGCCTGGAGCTTACTATGTACACCTGGCTGGCCTTGAACTACCAGAGACTTGCCTGCCTCTGCCTCCTGAGTGCTAGGACAAAAGACAAGCCCCATGATGCCTGGCTCCTAATTTGTCTCTTCTAATTCTTACAAAAACTGACTACAGTGTACATTGTACAGGACTGTACAATGACGAGGGGTTGACCAGTTTTCTCACACATGAAGTTAGCTGGGAATACAGCCACTCTCTCTTTCAACACGTTCCTGCGGCAACTTCAATAGGATATCCCCAAACCAGCTCATCGCTGGCCACAAAGATCTCTATTTCATTATCAAATGGACTACTCATTTTCCCTTTTCATAAAGCTGGACAGAAACAAAGTAAAAAATCATGGTTAACCACGCTCTATCCTGAATTCTAAATCCTATAAAAGAGACCAAATGCAGTCCAGAACTGGGCCAGACACTCGAAGAACAATGAGCCCAGTTCAAAAGCTACCGGTGATCTGGTGTGGTGGCACATACCTGAGTGGCTAAGGTGAAAAGATCATCAAGTGTTCAAGGCCAGCCTACATTACACAGTGAGTTCCAAGATACCTTGGGCTACAAAATGAGACTCTATCTCAAAAATGCAAAAAAAACAAAAAACACCAAAACATCAGAAGTTTCTGTAAATAGATAATCGGGTCAGAAGAACCTATGTCCAGTGGTTTGCATGTGGGGGTGTATACCTTAATCCCAATTTTGGGGAGGTTGAAGGAGAAGAATCAGGAATTCAAAGTCATTATCAGCTTTACAGTAAGTTTAAAGCCAGACTAGACTACACAAGAACTTTTCTTTTTGCTTTTTGTTTGTTTGTTTTGAGAGCCAGGGTTTCTTCTTTGTGTAGGCTTGGTGGTCCTGGACTCACTTTGTAGACCAAGCTGGCCTCAAATTTACAGATATCCACTTGCCTCTGTCTCCTTCAGTGCTGGGATTACAGGTGTGCACCACAGTGCCTGGCTGCTAGAGACTGGACTACACAAGAACTTTTCTCAACTCCCTGCCCCGAAAAGAACCTGTTTCCACAAATTGTCCTCAAAGCTAAGTAGGGTGATACTTCACATTAATCCTGAATTCATTTCTCTTGGGCCTACCTAGTAGCTGTCTATTGGTGACTTGTCAGAAGCCATGAAGGCAAAGCTGCCCCAGACTCTGCTTCTCCAGCACCTACTCTCACCCATATATCCCACTTCCCTGTCTGCCCCAGCCACTCGGAAGACAGGAATCAAGCTTCCTTATTCTGGAACAACCCACCTCAGCTACTCACCTCAAAGTTTTTCTGCCACTCCCTTTCTCGCTTGGCTTTTTCCTGGGCTTCGATCTCCTCTTCTCTCTGTCGTTTCCTGGGAGGGAAGGCAGAGCAGTCTTTACCAGGTGCTCACAGACACTTTAGCCACATGAGCTAAGGCATAGCTGCATAGGAGATTTCTCAAGACAAGGGTTTTTTTGTGTAACAGCCATGGCTGTCCCAGACCTTGCTCTGCAGACCAGGCTGGCCTCACATTCACAAAGCTCCACCTGCCTCTGCCAGGATTAAAGGATTATACCACCAAGGCCAGCTTCCTTTTGTTTGTTTCTGAGAAAAGGTCAAAAGTAATTCAAGCTGGCCTCAGACTTATTATTTACCCAAAAATAGGCCCCAACTACTTTTTTCTGCCTCCGCCTCCCAAGTGCTGGGATCATGGGTGTGTACCATCACAACTAGCAACCTCAACACTTCTGACAATCAAAGGAAATCACACTTGAGCAGCTATTCCATTATAATCCTATCTACTCACCACACTGGCCTCAAGCGCCTCAAAAACTCTACTGCATTCCAGAAGGAAGAAAACACACTGCACTCCTCAACAGAAATAAACTCCCCACGGATCGGTGTAGTCGGTGTTTCCCAAAAGTCCTCAGCGTCTTACCGGTGCCTGGCTCAGACAGCCTGGTCTTGTATGCTGGGCAAGAGCTCCACCGCTGTTTCCCCGCCTCTCCAGCTTATTCTCGTAAATGACCCACTCTCGAATTTTTTAGAAAGATCCCCAGAAGCCTGCATTAGCTAATCTGTGCATTTAAATGAGGCTGAGATGAGGGCAGGGATGTGTACCTTTCATGCATCTCTTTGGCTTCTCTCTCTTTCCTTTTAATTTCCAGCTCAGCAAACAGTTTCATGGTCTGTTTGTAGACTGCCTGTTTGAACTGCAAGAAAATTAAGGACAAATGAAGATAAAAGTAAATAATTCACATCAACAGTGAAATCCAGTAATTACATTTATAGAGCCCTAAAGATTACAACTAGGCAATGAAAGGTCTGCAGGGAGAACCATTTAACAACACTGTGTCTTCAGGGAAACCTCCCCTCTCCTAGCAAGCAGATGGTCTGTTAGGAACAGGCTGAGAGAAAACTTATGCCACCACTTGAGATTTTAAAGGGTGCTCTTCTCCAAAAACTTCCCAAGACTAACTTCTCTACTCCTCCTTTTCACATACAGTTTCTAATCTTGACGTAGTGCCTAGAACCAAGCTTAATCCAACATAACTACCCCCCCTTGCACCGTCCCCCCGCCCACAACAGCAATCCTGTCTTAAGGGACAAAGCACTAAGCATAAAAGCCCTCAGGCTTCCTTACAGCTAGGCATGGCCATGTGACTCACAGTTTAGTCAATTACACTATCTAGGATGTTCTTAGAAGGAGTGGCATAGTCCTTCCTCCCCGTTTATTCTGTTGTTTGGCACATAGGTGATAAGACACCTGGACCAGGGAGGTGGGAGCCACATCCCTATTGGCAGAGCCATACAAGAGCCAAAACCTTGAAGGACACATGGTGCAGAACTACCACACCAGAAGGCACCCAAGACTACTACATAGGGCAGACAGACATGCTCTACCTTGATCAAGACATTTTGTGTCTCTGTAGCCAGTCCTCCTTAAACAATATACCTCAAGCAAGACATTGGCAGGAACATATAACAATATTAAATAGAAAATGTAAAGGCAAAGAGTCCTATTGGTTTTACAGTATGGGGGATACCACCCAAGGTCCCTGAGCACTGGAAATTAAAACCACCAAGTTTAGCTCCCAGAGCCTTTGAAGAAAGTATGTTGGGGTTATTATTATTACTGGGGTTATTACCAGAACTTTTAAGAGTTAAAGAAAAGCAAGTAAAGTAAGGGGCCAGATCCCGCCAGATCCCTTGTCAACCCTCAGTAGGTTTGGTGGGCTTTTCTTAGGTCTTGTTTGATGTGGGTTGTTTTTAGGCAGCAGGCTCTAACGAGGTAGCCCAAGCTGAGCTTAAACTCGAGGCAATCCTCTGCCTTAGCCTCCCAACTGCTGGGTTACAGGCATGCACCACACCACACTCCTGAGGGCTTCTTTCTTTAATGTACTGATTTGATGTGCACGAGTATGTGGATGCATCATGTGTGTACTGCCCACAGACATCAGAAGAAGGCACTGGATCCAACTGAAGTTACTGATGGTTGTGAACCGTAACGTGGATGCTGGGAATTGAACCTGGGTCCTCCGCAAAAGCAATAAGTGCTCTTAGCTGCCACGCCATCTCTCCAGCTTATTTCATTTTTTTTGAAGATTTCTGTTTAATTATGTGTGCGTGTGTGGCTGCACATAGCTTTGTGGCCATGTGATGCAGATATCCATCAAGTATGGAGGGTCAGATCATGTGCAGCTCGAGTCACAGGCAGCTGTGAGCCTCCCTGTGGCTGTGGGAACCACACTCAAGTCTTCTGCCTGAGGAATACAGACTTTTGACCAGTGAGCCACCTCTGTAGCCCCAAACAACTGAATTTTTCAGAACAGAGAGTATATTCTTTTTTTTGTTGTTTGTATTGGTTTTTTTGTTTGTTTTTATTGGTTTTCTTGAGACAGGGTTTCTCTATGTAGACTTGGCTATCCTAGACTTGGGACTATAGACCAGGCTGGCTTTAAACTCAGGAGATCCACCTGCCTCTGCCTCCTGAATGTTGGAATTAGAGGCATGCGCCACCTCGGCCAGGCTGAGATTATGTTTTTGTTTATAGAGTATTTTCTTCCCAAATAAAAAGTATTTTGAGGGGCTGGAGAGATGGCTCAGAGGTTAAGAGCACCGTCTGCTCTTCCAGAGGTCCTGAGTTCAATTCCCAGCAACCACATGGTGGCTCACAACCATCTATAATGTGAACTGGTGTCCTCTTCTGGCATACAGATATACATGCAGATAAAGCACTCATATACCTAAAAAAAGTAAATCTTAAAAAAAAAAGTGTTTTGAGTTATACGTGGAAGTACAGAAAATAATCCACCATGTACGGTCGGGTACTGAAACCAGAGGTACTGGGCAAAGAATAGTAACATGCAGGAAAAGGGAAATGAAGGCACCCCAAACTTTCTATCTCTTCCCTCTGCTCAAAGAGATGCTGACAAGAAAATACCGACAAGTTAGTACAAGAGCATGTGTAAGTGCATGTACCGAATGCAAATGATGCTGGCACGCAGGAGGGGAGCGGAGGCCTGAAGATGACGTCAGGGCTCCTCTCTGCTCTCAGCTCTCCTGAACCTGGAACTCACCACTTCCGGCGCATGCCCCTGGAGCTCGGACTGCAGGCAACCACTATGACTCCCAGGCCTTGCTTGGCACGTGGGGATCCAGCCTGTGGTCCTCAGACTTAAGTGGCAAGTGTCTGACCCCTGAGCCAACTCCCCAGCCTCAAATACTTTAGTACTTTGAAAAGATCTAAACAGGGGTCTGGAGAGGTGGCTCCGTGCTTAAGAGCACTGGCTGATCTTCCCGAGAACACAGGTTCAATTCCTAGCACTCCCATGGTGGCTCACAACTGTCTGTACCTCCAGTCCCTGGAGATCCAACACCCTCCTCTGGCCTCTGAAGGTACCAGGTATACATGTGGTGCACACACACATACATGCAGGCAAAACGCCCGTACACAGAAAAATAAAGCTTAAAAATTAAAAATAAAGCCATTTCTCCAGACTACAACTTCTAAATTTCTTTGTATGTGTGAATATGGGCATGTGTGTGTGTGTATGTATGTATGTGTTTGTGTGTATATATGGGTGTGTATGTGTACATATGTATATGTGGTATGTGGGTGTATGTGTGTCTATGTGTCTATGGGTGTATATGTATTTGTATGTGTGTCTATGTGTGTGTGCTGGCTAGTTTTATACCAAAATTACAGAACCTAAAGATATCTAAAAGGAGGGAACATCAATTGAAAACAATACCCCCGTAAGACCCAACTGTAGAGCATTTTCTTAGCGTCTGATGGCAGTGTGCCCAGCCCATTTGTGGGTGGTGCCATACTTGGGCTGGTGGTAGGTTCTATAAGAAAGCTGGCTGAGCACCTCTCCATGGCCTCTGCATCTGCCTCCAAGTTCCTGCCCAGCTTGAATTCCTGCCCTCACTGCTTTTGATGCTGCTCTGGCTGTCCTAGAACTCATGATGTAGACCAGATGGCTTCAAATTCCCAGAGATCTAGCTAACTCTTATCTCTGAAGTGCTGGGATTAAAGGTTGAACCACCACACCTGGTTTTCCCAAATTTATTTAACTTATGTGTGTATGTGCCTGCTTGTCTGTGTATGTATGTAAGTATCAACAAAGTACAACAGAGAAGATCTTATGGACTGGAGTTAACAAGGAGTTGTGAGCCACCATGTGGGTGCTAGGACCTGAACCCAGGTCCTCTGCAAGAACAGCTAGTGCTGAGTGGCTGAGCATCTCTCCAGCCCTAGATTCCTTCACAAGTATCTATGACGCCTATGTATCTCAAGAGACATTAAAAACCATAATGATATATAATAGTTTGCATGTGTGGCTTGTGAAACAGTCAACCACAAACTCCATCAGATGTACATTTAAGAAATTGTGATGGGGCTGGAGAGACGGCTCAGAAGTTAAGAGTGCTCTCTGCTCTTCCAGAGGTCCTGAGTTCAATTCCCAGCAATGAGATCTGGTGTCCTCTTCTGGCGTGTAGGCACACATGCAGGCAAAATAATGTATACATAATAAATAGATCTTTAAAAAAAAGAAAAAAAATTGTGATGCAACCAGGCTTGGTGGCACAGCCCTGAAGTCCCACTCTAGGAGGCAGAGGCAGGCAGATTGCTATGAGTTCAAGGCCAGTTATTTGGTCTACAAAACGAGTTCAGGACAGCCAAGGCTACACAGGAAACCCTGTCTCAGGAGATCCCCCCCACACACACACACAAAAGAAATGAAAAGAATTTATGAAGCCAGGTGATGGTGGTACACACCATTAATCCCAGCACTGGGGAGGCAGAAGCAGGCAGATCTCTGTAAGTTTGAGGTCATCCTGTTAGACAGAGCAAGTTCCAGGACAGCCGGGGTTACACAGAGAAACCCTTCCTTGAAAAACAAAAACAAACAAATGTTAGAAAGGACAGAGAGAAGGAAGGAAGGAAGGAAGGAAGGAAGGAAGGAAGGAAGGAAGGAA
>NW_026591598.1:10720949-10735299 GCF_907164565.1 Psammomys obesus | reverse complement strand
GAAGGAAGGAAGGAAGGAAGGAAGGAAGGAAGGAAGGAAGGAAGGAAGGACGGACAGATGGACGGGAGAAATGGCAAACACCCTATATTAAAGCGCTGAAAGAGATGGTTAGTGGGCAAGCCTGCCTGTGAATAGGAGGGCCTGAGTGAACACCTCCAGCACTCGGGATGCGGCTACACTGCTAACCCAGTGCTCTAGGGGACAGCAGTCAGTGGGGCTTGCGGGCACCAGCAAGTTCTGGGGAAACCCTGTCTAAAGAGAATAGACAAAAAGTTCTAGAGCAGATACCCCCTAGGGCTCCCACCTATGTGTACATACAGGAAAACACACACCACACATACAGCACATTCCCAGACTCAAGACAAACACAAAAACCTACACACAGGATGAACAAAAAAGAAAGAGGTAAATAAAATGTTCGTTTACATGTTTTAAATGAGGCCTTTTTCTTTAACCCACCAATCACACAGAAAAAAGTGGTTTTCCATAGTAACTCACCAATTCGGGATCATCTTCCTCTACATTTGTAGGCTTTCCTTCCTTCTTTAGCTGTTTTTTTCGCTCTTTAACCTAAAAAGAGTTTATTTTCATCAAAAGATGAACACACATACTTTAAGAATAGCCACTGAGCTGTATATATATATATGTACACTTTTCCATAGACATAGGATAAGATGAAGGCAAAAAAGCCTCATCCTGCACCATTAATAAATAGTAATAATAAGCCCAGGTGTGGTGGTTGGTGCACGCCTGTGATCCCAGCACTCTGGGAGACAGAGGCAGGTGGATCTCTGTGAGTTTGAGGCCAGCCTGTGAGTCCAGGACAGCCAAGGCTACACAGAGAAACCCTGTCTTGAAAAAAAAAAACAAAACAAATTAATAATAATTTATAATAGAAAACACTGTAAAGCAACTAAGAGGACTTAGAACTTTGGGTCCTTCCTCTAAGTTCATCTAAAATCCAACTCTAGCCTGTACCCACGGCAAACACTAGGGAAAGGCAACCAGCAGATGTTGTTCCCAACTCCTAAAGGCTAAGCCACAGCCAAAAGCTTAGACATGGTCATTTAGTTTTCTTAACTTTTGGTCACATAGTTATAGCAAAAAAAGCATGTTTGCAAAGCTTTAGAAGAACCTAGAAAACGTACGACATTTTAAGTATAAAAAGTATTTCTAAAAAGTGCACTCTTGATAATTTCCACTGCGAAACTCCCAGAAACCATAATTTTCACATCACACTTATGGATACACTCGTCCCTTTGGCCACTACAAGAATCCACAGGAGACTAACACTACTCCGTAAGTGACACTGCCACTTGGGGTCCAGGTTCAGAAAACATTCCACTGCCACCCTGTGGCCAGAAATTCTAAGGATGATTCTTTATACGCAAAACAGATAGAGGACTGAAAAACTGTCATGTGCTCTTAACAGGACTGACCCTTCAGGTGCTCTGTGCAACACAACCAACAGGACCTGGTTACAGCCCTTTCCTTTTCCTATTTTTCCTCTCATTGTCTTCATCTAAAATGGGTTTATCTTGATTATTATTGCCTATAAAGTTCCAATTCAGATTCCAATGCTCTTCAAAACAAAGGTCAACTCCTGATTCGCTCACCATTGAAAGTGCTCTTGAAATGGTCTTGAGATTCTTGCTATAGTGGGTTAAAAAAAAAAATGAGGAGCTTTCTAGCTGGGCATAGTGGTACATGCCTGTAATCCTAGCAACTGGACATGGAAAAGGATCAAAAATGCAAGGCCAAGGGCTGGAGACATGGCTCAGCAGTTAATAGCACTAGCTGCTCCTGCAAGATTCAAGGTTCAGTTCCCAGCATCCACACAATGGCTCACAACCATCCTTAATTACAGTTCCAGAGGTTCATGATCCCCTCTTCTCACTTCCCTGGGCACCAGGCATGCCCATGGTGCACATACATACATGTAGATAAAATACTCATAAACACAAACAAATATAAAAGACTCAAAAAGAATTTACGGTCAGCCTCAGGTACATAGCTAATTCAAGGCCAGCCTGGGTTACATAAGACCCTCTTTCAAAATACAACAACAACAACAACAAAAAGAAAAGAAAAAGAAAGGCTACTCTGTCCTCCTAGCAAGACCCCATTTTGAAAAACAAACAAATAAAAGCTGTAACTTAATTCATCTCAGCTGAGTCTTCAGAGTGCTGTTATCAGTCTGGACATGTGCCTCCTCCTGCTCTAAAACGCACGCAGAGCTCCTTGACAGCCTCTCTCATCTTCAACCCCTTCACAGCAACAAAAGTAAGACCAAAGAGTCAACACCATCGGAGCCAGGCCACTCCCGCACTCACAGGGGTAGTGTGGTAGCTCGACTGGGAGGCCGAGAGTGGCTACATACATACGGGACCGGTAGTGCGAGTGGATGGCAGTGTCCTAGACACTCCTCATCCTGAGCTTGGCTCTCAGGGAATGCTAGCTTTTGGCACTGTTGACGAGCACCACAGCTAAATGGCAGAGAATAAAAACGATCACTAGCTACGTGGTTTGTACTTCGAGGTTGCACACACCCGTCTACACGGTGCCCAAGGCTTGCTGTTACTTCCTGTAAACACAGCAGCACTAGAAATACTTACAGTGTGTTCCACGTATTCTTTTCCTGCCTGAATTACATCCAGGGCCCTCTTCTTTTGTTCCTGATCCAGTAGCAACTTGTAAGCTTTGTCCACAGCTAATGCAAAACATTGAAGTTAACTGTTTCTGCAAATACCCTCTCAAAGTCTGAGCTATACTCAGGCAGTGTAAATGGACTTGCACTGTCTAAAAACATTCCCTACTTTGTTAAATTATTAACCATTGTTAAACCCATTTTTTTAAAAAAGCATACAACCATAGCAATAACCTTGAAAGTCTTAGAAAAAATTATTAAATAAACACTCAAAGCTAAATATACCACATCTAGATTTAACACACTGGTAAAATTTCCCACTTCTATGCAGCGAAAAAAGATCCTATACAATAAAAGCATACTGGCAGAACGTACGTTTTAACACAGCAAAGTTAAGGTGCGCTTTCTTTGCGGTGCTGAACCCAGGGCCTCAAGCATGCTAGGCCAGCACTGACTACACACACCCTGCCCCCAGGAAAACATTCTGCGTAAATGGCTGCTTTACTGACATCCACAGCTTCTCCATAACCAGTTATTGCTTAGCATTGACAACATACATTACCCAAAATCAGGTAAATTTACAAATACCTTCAAAAGCCTTCTGTGCTCTGTCAGCATCATCTTGATTCTTGTCAGGATGCACCAATATAGACAACTACATGGAAGAGAGAAGTCAGGTTCATCAACAGTTCCCGGAAGTGGCTTGAACTCTTTACACATACCAGTAAGTGAATAAATAAAACAGGAACTATTTATGAGAAACCCCCACAGATGATTCTTTCAGACATTTACAAGATTTCTTACTGGCTGCCACTGATGGAGCAGAAACAAGTTGGAGCAAAAAGAACTGTGTTGGGATTTAACCTAATGTTAATCCCAGAAGTCCCAGAGCCACAATTCTGATTTGTGATTCTAACCTCATTTGCAACCCTGAGCAACTCTATCCTCAGTTCTAGGCCTGCTCTATTGCTGGGAAGATACAAAACATTTAGTTTGTTGTGTGGACAAAATGAATAATGCAAGTTATTAGCATGAACTGAGTTGGGGGCAGCATTCTCCAAATATCAACACTGAGGATGATTATGAGTTTAGGGATAGCCTGGGCTACACAGGGAATAGGTAAGGAGAGAGGAGGAAAAAAAAGGGGAGGGGAACAGAAGGGAGAGGAAGAAAGGGATGAGAAGGAAAAATGGAAAAAAAGGAAATAGGGGAAGGGAGAAGGAAAGAAAAGAAAGAAGTGAATGAATTTGCACACTAAAATCCACCAACAGCATATACAAAGTATCAAGACATCTATTAAAAGCCCTCTGTATGTGACACCTCATTTGAATATTTAAATACATTCACCAAATGAGGTAAAACAGATACAGAAAGGCCCAAAGCACTTGTTCAAGTGCACACCGCTTGAACAAACAAGCTAAAGTCATATGTACTCTCAACTATGAGACCATCTTATAAATCAGCAAGAACTCATAACTCAAGTTCACTGGCTCCAGGAAAAGTCTGACTAAAGACTGAAATGTTTGTTATATTGGGAACATCTGTTAATAGATTGTACTGGAAAAACAAGACTCTGGGAAGAGGGAAGAATGGAATGCTAAGTTTAAGTAAAGATCAGAGCTCACTAAGAATAAAGCTATAAAGTTATATAATGGGACAGGAGTGAGCAAGCAAAATCAAAAAGCAGCCTAGCTTAATATAGCTTGCTGGGAGCTCAGAGGTGACTATGAGTCAGCAATATGGAGGATCTAACCTACTGCACTGAGGAAGCAACGAATATTAACATGACTGTTGTGGGGACCCGAGGATTACAGTCAGTGCAGGCCAGGTCCTATTCAAATGTGAAAAGCATGAAGACATAAAGAACATGGGATGGCTAAAATAAATAAATAAATAAATAAATAAATGAAGATAGATAGATAGATAGATAGATAGATAAGTGGCGAGAATCAGAGGCCAGAGAGCTGCTTTCCTGAAGAAATTTCAAAAAGTACTTGTTACAACTAAACCAGGTATTTATTTTTTAAGAACTTCTTACATTTGTTGGAGCAGGGGATGTGAACACAAGCCATGGCACAGGTGTGGAGACCAGAGGACAATTGGCTGGAGTCACCTTTCTCCTACCATGTGGGTCCCTGGGATCAAACTCAGGTGGTTGGGCTTGGCAGGGGGAAAGCTGCTGAGCCCCCTCACTGACCCAAGCTGGGTAGTTCTTGAATATTTACAGCTATTTTCAAAGGTGAAGTTACTGAGTGGGTCAGTTGCATGCTGTGTGCCAGTCATTCCAACTACTTGAAGGGTAAGGTAGGACAATCACATAAACCAGGATGTTTGAGGTCAGTCTGACATGAGATCCTACCTCAAATAAAAGTGAAGCTATTGTAGATATTGTATTTGGATATAAAAATCATTGTACTCGGGCTGGAGAGCTGGCTTAGAGGTTAAGAACACTGGCTGTTCTTCCAAAGGTCCTGAGTTCAATTCCCAGCAACCACATGGTGGCTCACAACCATCTATAATGAGATCTAGTGCGCAGACACACATGCAGGCAGAATGTGGCATAATTAATCAATAAATCTTTTTTTTTTTTTTTTTTTTTCCAGAGCTGAGGACCGAACCCAGGGCCTTGCGCTTGCTAGGCAAGCGCTCTACCACTGAGCTAAATCCCCAACCCCAATAAATAAATCTTTAAAAAAATCATTGTACTCACAGAAAAACCTTTACCCGTTACATTATTTAACATTTTATATCACTATACATTTATGCCACTGCAAGTTTATGAGAACAGTTATCTAGCCTTAATTTGAAAAGGAGTGGGGGGGTGGTCAATTTCCGCCCAAGGTATTTAGTTCTCAGAAATCATTTTGAGGGTGTAGCTCAATTGGTAGAGTGAGTGCTTGTCTTAGTAGACATGAAAACCTGGGCTCAATGCCCAGCACCCCATAAACTAGGTGTGGCAGATGCCTAGAGTCCCAGAACTCAGGCAGTGAAAGCAGGAGGATCAGAAGTTCAAGGTCATCCTTAATTGCACAGTAAGGGATTCTAGGCAAGCCTAACCTGTCTCAGACCCCATCTGAAGAAACAAATAGAAGGCTCAAGCTGTAGTGAGAATAACATACTGTACCTGCCGGAACCTCTTTTTTATTTCTTCATCTGTCACTTCAGGATCTATCTGAAGAACCTGCAAGAACAAAGATCAAATGAGTGTAAAGCTGAGCATGGTGGCCCATATGTCATCTCAGTCCTATGAAAACAGAGGCAGAAAGATGGTAAGTGCAGGGACAGCCGTGGTTACAAGCAGGACAGTCTCAAAAAGAAAAAAAGCGGAGGGGAAAGATTGTGTGTGTGTGAGTATGTGTGCTTAGGTATATATCCCCTCTCCTCACACTATCTGTAAACATAACTAAATCCACTAAGTAGAACCAGCTGAAGTGGCATAGGCCCAACCTCACAGTCCAGAACAGAGCTCAGGGCTCACACACAAGCAGTCGTGGGTAGTCAGAGTGGTAGAGCCCACGCTGGGTAAGAAGGGTATCCACACAGCCTGACATGGAGCAAGACCGGAGTCAGGCTGCCTGGCATATTATGTCAGAACCTAAGTAGGGGAAAGATATTACTGTGGGCTCAGCACAGTGCTTCACACCTATAATCCAGTATTTAGGAAGTTTAGACAGACTGTCAGGAGTTACAGGCTGACCTATGCAAAACAGAAAGATTGTGACCACCTCTAACTCCGCTCCAGGAATCTCACACTTCTGGCCTCCACGGGCACCTGCACTCATACATGCAGAGACCCACACACAGACTATCACATAATTTAAAATAAAAATGGTGGCTGGAGAGATGACTCGGTGATTAAGAATGCTGGTTGCTCTTACAGAGGACCCAAATCTGCATACCAACAAGCTCCCACCTTGGGTAGCTCACAATTACCTCTAACTACAGCCCCAGGAAATCCAAAAAGTCTGGTCTCCATGTCCACCTGGACCCATGCACACAGACATACACATTCACATAATTCAAAATTTACATATAAATATGTATATATTTATAATAAAAATAAATCTTAGTCAGACATAGCACCACACACCTTTAGTCCCAAGACTCAGGAGACAGAGGCAGGAGGATCTCTGTGAGTTTGAGGCCAGCCTGGTCCACAAAGCAAGTTCCAGGACAATCAGGACTACACAAAGAAAACCTATCTCAAAAACACCAAAAGTAAGCAAAGAAAGAAGAGAGAGAAAAAAATTCTTAAAGAAAAACCATGAAAACAAAGAAAAAACTGGTATCATGGGTGTGGCAATAGACACTAGGCTTCAATCCCAACATAAGGGATGCTGAGGCCACACATTCTGGGGTATCCTCAGCTACATGAGGCAGCCTGGGCTGCCTGAGATCCTGTCTCAAAACAACAAAAAGCTGGGCAAAGGTGGCAAAGACCTATAATCCAGCACTCAGGAGGCAGAGACAGGTAGATCTCTGTGAGTTCAGCCTGTCCTCAGGCTGGTCTACAGAGAAGCTCTTGAAAAACAAAAGAACCCAAACCAAATCAAAACAAACAACAAGGGCCAAACTAGAATGCACAACAGTGAAATGTTTATTTGAAACCCCTTGAGTTTGATTCAAAGCATCAAAGAAAAAAAGAAAAAAAAAAAAAAATAGAGAAATGTCTCAGTGGTTAAGAGGACTGGTTCAATTCCCAGCACCCACATGGGACCAACAACCAACTGGAACTCCAGCTGTGACGTGGCTTCTAGAGTCTAGGCATGTACGCAGTATACATACAAACACAGACAAAGCACACATTAATTTTTTTTAGCGGGCATGTGGTGGTGAATGCCTTTAATTCCAGTACTTGGGAGGCAGAGACAGGCGAATCTCTGCGAGTTTGAGGCCAACCTGGTCTACAGAGGGAACTCCAGGACAGCCAGGGCTAAACACAGAAAGCTTGTCTTGAAAGACAAAACACAACAAAATTTGAAGTAAATAATCAGTGTGTTTGGAGGGTCAGAGGAACAGACCCGACAGTGTCAGAGCCGCTGAGGACGGCACCAGAATCTCCCTGTCACGGTATTGGGAAGACAAAGGAAGCCATGCTGCCAATGAACTATAATTTGAGGTAAATGACACAAGAAAGAACAGGACTAGTGATGCTAAGACACGTTCAGAGCGAGGCACAGGGGGCGGTGCGCACTGCCCTCCCAGCACACAGGAACATGAGGCAGGAGCCCCAGGCTCAGCCACTCTGGGCTACGCTGAGAGAGTGCACTAGCTTCTCTAAACTCTTTCTATTCTATCTCTGGTATTTTTTATTTTCCTGTAACAAAAAAGTTGTAACAAAGTTTTTGTTTGTTTGTTTTTTGCTTTTTTTTTTTTTTTAAACAACAAACAGGGTCTTGCTGGAGCCCTGGAGTGGCCCAAGCCTTGCTATGTAGACCTGGCTGGCCTCAAACTTGTAGGGATACCTGAGCCTCTGCCTCCCGAGCGTAGAGAGTATTACATACCCGGCATTACAAAGTTTTTAAATTAAGGACCCTAAATTTATCAGGCCAATTATATCTCTGTATCAAAAATAAATCCTTGTATATTTGAGCCACTGAAGTATTGGAGAACATTTGACAGGATGAAGTCCATATCATTCATTCATTCATTCAGTCATTTATTTGTAAATCCTTTTTAAATATTTTTTTCATCTCATTTTTAAACAAGCTACCTCAACAACTCTACTTACAATAAAATCATCCAACCTCAAAGACAACTTACCCACAATATAAAATCTACCATTTACCTTTTTTTCATTCCCAACCAATATAACTTGGGGTGTATGCTCTAACATAACACTGCCTCCTAGCCAGGTTCAATGGCTTACACCCGTGACCCCAGCATTTAGAGGCTAAAGCAGGACAACTACAGAGTCCAAGGCCAACCTGGGATACAAAAACAAGTCCCAGGCCACCATGGGCTACTGTTTCAAAACTAGCTAGCCAGGTGCAGTGGTTCATTTCTATAGTCTCAGCATTCGGGAGGCTGAGGCAGGAGGATCTGGAGTTCAAAGCTCAGAGACTTCTCAACAAACAAACACAACCCTACACACAGTTACACACATTCTCTCTCTCTCTCTCTTTCTCTCACTCACACACACACATGCACGCACGCACGCACGCACACGAAGCTCTCCACCAGAGCGCTACAGCAACAATAATAGGCACACGAGGAACTGTCTGCACATATAAAAAGCTCTCCACCAGACTCCACAGTGACAATCCGCTCACCTCAAATGGATTCAGATTAAAGTAAGAGGAACCGGGACGAGTCAATCTTTCAATCTGATTTTTGGATGTTAGAACTGAATCTCTCTTCTCTATTTGTTTCACCTAAAAGTAAAAGGATTGAGAATTCCATTAGTAAAAACAATAAGCGGAATATCTACCTTAACACAACACTAATATGCTCGGCAAACATCTATTCATACCTACCATGTGCAAGAAGACACTTTGCTATAAACACTAAAGAATGGTTACCACAGCACAGCTAATTTTACAGTAACAGTTCGGGTCTCCAGCATCCACACAGAAGCTGAGCGTGGGCACAGGCACCTGTGACCCGAGAGCTAGGGAAAGAGACAGGTAGCTCCCCAGAGCTCACTGGACACAACTGGTGAACTCCAGGTTCGGCGACAGATCCTGTCTTAAAAAATAACATGGAAGGTGAAAGACACATGACAATGACCTCTGTCCTCCACAGACATCTGTGCCCATTTGTACAAACTTGCACACACATGTATACTACACACAAATTTGAAAATTTACATGTATTATTTATGGTAACAATTCTTCTTGGAAGGTAGTATCATTTTTCCCATTTTACACATAGGAAAATTAAGGCTTAAAGAGTCTGTGATTTCCAATTACTTAATTTGTGAGAAATTTACCCTAACAGTTTGATTCTCAATCAGACATCAAGAAGATTCTCAGATAATAAAACAGACACCTTGGGCTGGAGAGATGGCTCAGTGATTAAGAGCACTGTCTGCTCTTCCAAAGGACCCAGGTCCAAGTCTCAGAACCTACATGGCAGCTCACAACTGTCTGTAACTCCAATTCAAAGGATCTGACAGCTTCACACTAATGTGCATAAAATAAAATTAAAAAAAAAATTAAAAAACAGACATCTCCACAAAGCTTGAATCACAGACCACACAGCTGCGTGTGGATGCAATTAACCCAGCTTTTTTCATTTTGAGAGGAAAAAGTGCAATTACATTAAGCCATGAACTATGAACACCATTTAACACCATTATGGGGGACTTGGTATGTGGCTCAGTTGGTAGCCTGCTTGCCTACCAGACATAAAGCTGGGTGTGGCATCTGGGAGGATGAAGCAGGAGGATCACCACCAGTTCCCAGCAGGCTGCACTGCAAAGTAGTAAGCCAACCTAGGCTTCACTGAGAACACATCTAAAAAATAAAAAGACAAGGGCTGGAGAGATGGCTCAGAGGTTAAGAGCACTGGCTGTTCTTCCAAAGGTCCCGAGTTCAATTCCCAGCCAACCTCATGGTGGCTCATAGCCATCTACAGCAAAATCTGGTGCCCTCTTCTGGTGCCCAGGCACTCATGCAGGCATGAGGTTACATAAATAAAAAGTCTTTAAAAATAAAAAGACAAGCTGAACGGTACTGTCTTAGGTAGAGGCAGATGATCTCTGTGAGTTCAAGGCAGGCATGGTCTACAGATAAAGCACCAGGACAGCCAGGGCTACACACAGAGAAATGCTTCCTCGAAAAACCTAAGTAAATAAAGAAAATATAAAGACAAAAAGAGGATGTGCTCATACCCAAAGCTGAATTAATAAGACTGTGATGCACAGGCATTCTTTCTCTGCTTTCTGCCTGAGGCTGGGGAGATAGCTCAATGGTTAAGAGTACTGGCTGCTCTTCCAAAGGACCAGGGTTCAATTCCCAGCACCCACAACTGTCAAGATCTGACACCCTCACACAGACATGTGCAGGCAAAACACCAGTGCACATAAAATAAATAATTTTTACAAAAGATATGAACTGCTCTGCCCACATCCCCACCAAAATGGATTGAAATCTCTCAAACACTGAGCAAAACAAAAGGCCAACACCATGAAGGAAGTACTGGTATAAGTATTGACTTCAAAAAAACTACCTTTCTTCTACTTTATAATTTGCAAGCTGCTCTCTTATATATTAAATCCTTTAACGCGAAAACTCTCACAATTCAACTCACAAGTGTGGTAAATGGTATCTTGAAAGATTTCAACAGCAGTCAGGCTGGCTTGCAAGAACTAGTGGGAGGGCCTCTGCTACAAACAGCTTCCTTTCATTCACCTTATCCATTCATTTAACCAGTGACTATATACTGAACATCCACCATCACTAGGCGCTTGGTGACGCAATCGTGAGCAAGGCTCAGGCCAAGTTCACTCCTGTCCTACCTGACACCAGGTTGTTAGCTGCTAAGTCGCAGAACCAAGTACGTATGCACCCTCCCAAGGTTCGTCACGTTCAAAGATGGGGGGTGGGTGGGGGAGTCACATAACGCATTCTTGTCACGACGAACAAGTGCTCAGCACTGGTAAAACCGCAGAAATGGCCACTCACACAGTCCACGGTAGAGGAGCGGGGAAAGGCCTCGCTCCTGTTTACAAATAAAAGCAGGTGCGCAGCAGCTCGCTCTCCGCCTGGCAGGGCCCGGCCTCCGCCAGTCGGGAGACTCCCCGGCCTGCAGGCTGCATCATGCGACAAGCGGCCCATCGGGCCCTCTCGGGGTCCGGGTCTGCAGGCCCCGCCGCGCTCCGGGGGACCCCAGCCGCCGCCGGTGGCGGTGGCGCACGCATCCCGCGACCGGTCCGCAATCCCCAGGCCAGACGGCCCGGGCCAACGGTCCCGGGAGGCGTCCCACCGCCCCCGGCCGTTGCGGACGGAGCCGGAGCGCAGCTTCCCCGAGGACGCGGTCCTTACTGCGGGCTCACCTCACTGTAGAAGGTCATAAACGCCTCCTCCGTGCTGCCTCCGCCGCCCGAAGCCCCGCTCTCTCCCGAAGCCGCCATTTTCCGGCTAGCCACCACGTGACCGCTCTGCGCAGGCGCAGCGTCACGTGACCCTTCCAAGCCGGCCTTGCGACCAGCCTCTGCCGGCGAGCCGCACTTAAAGGGCCCAAGACCCTACCTAAACCCTTTTGCTTTTGCTTTTTTTTTCGGAATAGGATTTCTCTGTGTAGCCCTGCCTGTCCTGGAACTCAGGGATCTGTCTTCCTCTGCCTCCTGAATGCATGGATTAAAGGCGTACTTGGACTTTTTTAAAGAAATTAAAATAAAGAACCTTCGAGGTAGCCCGGCTGGTCAGGGCTCTTAACCTCAAAACCTGACAACCTAAATTCGATTCCCGGGGCACCACAGAGTGAAAGAAAAAAAGAGACTCCCAAAAGTTTCTTTCTGACTTCACACGTACGCCATAGCCAGCCAATGCAAACACAGTACACACACACACTTCTGGTGTTGTTTTTTGATACAGGGTCTCTACATAGCCCTGGCTTCTAGAACTCACGATATAGACTAGGCTGGCCTCGAACTCACAGAAATCCAACTGCCTCTGCCCGACCCACTCCCCGAGTTCTAGGAGGCACGTATCACCATGCCTAGCCACCTATAACATTTTTAGTTTTCCAGACAGGACTTCTCTGTTTCCTTGACTGTTCTGGAGCTCTCTCTGAAGACCATGGTGGCCTCAAACTCACATCCGCCTGGTTCTGCCTTCCAAGTGCTGTGATTAAAAGTGTGTGTCACTACTGTCAGGCTCACACATGAATTTTTTAAAAGCTTTATTTATTTACTATAGTGCTCTGCCTGCACATATACCTGTACGACAGAAGAAGGTACCACATCAACCACAAGATGGTGTGGTTGCTGGGAATTGAACTCAGGACCTCTAGAAGAGTAGTCAGTGCTCTTAACCTCTGAGCCATCTCTACATGAGCCAGCCCCTCACATAGAGTGTTTTTAAAGTTCATTCAAGTGGAGACTATCCCAGCACTTGGGAGGCAGGTGTGTGTGAAGTTGCCAGATCTTCTGGACCTGGAGTTACAGACAGTTGTGACGGTTGTGGATCCTGGGAATTGAACTCAGGACCTTTGGAAGAGCAGCAAGTGCTCTGTAACTGCTGAGCCATCTCTCCAGCCCTGTTTGTATTGTTTTTTTTTTTTTGTGTGTTTTGTTTTGTTTTTTGGTTTTGTTTTTGTTTCTTCTGTGTAGCCTTGTAGGTCCTGGACTCGCTTTGTAGATCAGCCTGGCCTTGAACTCACAGAGCTCTGCCTGCCTCGGCCTCCCTGAGTGCTGGGATTACGGGCGTGCTGCAACACACCAGGCTGTTTGCTTGGGTTTTTAAAACAGGTGTCTTGCTATGAAGCTCTGGCTGGCCCAGAATTCCCCATGTAGAACAGGCTGGATTAATCGTGAGCTCTTCCTCCCTGCCTACGCCTCAGGAGTGCTGGGATTGCAGGTTTGTGCCACCAGTTTACATGTCTGTTTCATTTCGTTGCACCATGTCACCAAAAGTTATCTGGTCCATTTAATGATATATTAATCCAGTTCAAAAATACTAAATCACAACTGGGCACGGTGGCACATGCCTGTAATTCTAGCAGCTGGGGAGGCAGAGGCAGGCGGATCTCAGTGAGTTCAAGGCCAGCTCGGTCTACAAAGGGAGTCCAGAACAGCCAAGGCTACACAGAGAAACCCTGTCTCGGAAAAAATATATATATTTTATATATTATAAATATATTTATATATTATAAACTATATATATATATATATATATTACTAATTCACTGCCTCCTAAGGCTCCGATAGCTTCACAAAATAAGAGAGAGAGAACTGGGAGGTAGGATTAGAAATACTGCTGATGACAGGATGACTAAGAAGGTCAAAGAAGGTTTCTCTGAGGAAGTGAGAGGAGAGACTGAAGTAGCAACATAACGAAGAACAAGAACACCTCCTTAGAAATGAACACGATTTCCTATGTGTAAATAAAGGTATGCTGGCTCTTGGCATCCTGGGCATAGCTACCACAAACCTTGTATTTCCCCGATTTATTGATATCCGTAGGGATGGCCACCATTTACAACTTTTAATAAAAATCGACCCTAGCACTGAAACTGTGCTGTGGGAGTGGACGACATGCCTCATTCCGATGAGACCAAAAGCCGAGATTCCATCTCTTGACGCTGCTCTGTAGTCGGTGGAGACGCACTGGAGCTCAGGTTTAACCACCAGCTGGCTAAGACCTACACCAGCCTCCCTCTCGGCGTTGGCGAAAGGAGGCTGGAACCCCATCCCTCCCTCCTGATTCGCTTGTTCCGTGCTCGTCCCGCCTTCCCAGCCTCCAGATTGGCGGCTCGGCCGCCCTCGCAGTTTTCGCGCTAGGAGAAAAGCAACCACGCCCGGGACGCAAACAGAGCGGTGCAGGAAACAATGGCAAGCTCGGCGTTGGCGGCTCGGGCTCGGCTCGGGGCTTGGGGCGTGAGGGTCCTGCAAACCCGAGGCTACGGCTCGGACTCGGTAGGTGGCGGCACGACCCACCACGCGTCCCGGGGCGCGTGTCCTCTGTCCCTTGTTGTGCCTGTTTTTTAAGTGTCTCTCTCTCTCTCTCTCTCTCTCTCTCTCTCTCTCTCTCTCTCTCT
>NW_026591598.1:10677050-10720939 GCF_907164565.1 Psammomys obesus | reverse complement strand
TCTCTCTCTCTCTCTCTCTCTCTCTCTCTCTCTCTCTCTCTCTCTCTCTCTGCAGCCGGACAGCACGAACAGCTCTGGCTCCATCCGAGAAGCCGGCGGGGCCTTCGGGAAGAGGGAGAAGGCTGAAGAGGATCGTTATTTCCGGTGAGGCCCACCTGGTCCCGAGTCCAGCCACCAGTCCCTCTCCCTGTCCTTTCTACGCCCTCTGTCGCCCTACTCTTCTTTACCTAGTCCCTTGGGGGCGCCCATCTTCTGGCAGAATTCCAAGGCCCATGAAACCTTTGCGTCTCAGCGTGGTTGAGACAGACAGTGAACGTCACGCTGCCGCCCTCCCACCCAGCCCTTAGCCCCTTGCACGGGGTCTGCAGGAGACTCAGCCCAAGGCTTGGCTCCAAACCGACCATTGGCTGCCATCTTCCTCGCCCCCTGCAACCCTAGTGGTGCCAGACTTCCCCAGACGCTTCGAGCGTTGTTTACTTCCATCCAGCCAGAACCTGCAGACCCTCTGAGCCCGTCTTGCTCACCTGCCTCCTCGTCTTTTCTCCCCCTACCGCCCTCTCCCCGCATTAGTTTTGTAAGGCTGTGTCCATTCCCTGAGACCTCAGACCACGTCAGCCATTTCTAGCTCCTCCACGTGCCTCCCATTCTTCAGAAGAACTAAGGAATACCTGCTCGAGGTTAGACTTTCCCCACCCCAGGAGACTTTCGCGCTACTCAGACCCTGAGTCGTAGGTTTCTCTCCCGGCTGGTTAGAAACAGGGAGTGGACTAGGTCTATCTACAACCTTTTCCCAGCCCTGAATTATCTTTAACTAACTTCTGTCCACACTGGAGAGGAGCCAGAAACTAATCTTGCTTCCGTTTCTCCTTTGGTCTCCGTATTAAGCCTTCGGGGGTTGTTGCTCAATTATGGACTAAGAAGACCTTAAACATGCCGAGGCCCCGGGGTTCAAGTCCCAGTACCAAAAAAAAAAAAAATTATCTGGATGGCAATTCTCCAGCCCCAGCCTTCCAAATGTTACACGGAGAGGTATAAGCCTATAATACATATATATATGTACTTCTAGAGGTGTGTGTTTGTGTATACCTCTATAAAGAGAGGCTTGGAACCTCCGTTTTTTATCGTAGTTATTATTGTTTTGTTGGGTTGTGTTTGGGTGTTCTTTCTTTTAAAGATTCCTTTTTAATTCTGTGACTGTGCACATAAGCACAAGTGCCCACGGGGAAGCCAGTGGGTGCCCCTGGAATTAGAGATACAAGCAGTTGTGCGCTGTTGAAGGGGACTCTGGGAGCCAAACTGAGGTCCTGTGCAAGAGCAGTATGCAGGGCCTAGAGAGACTTGGCTTGGCTTGGGGATTAAGAGCACTGACTGCTCTTCCAGAGCGACCAGGTTCTGTTGCCAGTGCTCACATGATGTCTAACAACTGTCTATAGCTCCGGTTCCATCACGCCCCACACCCTCCCTGTCCTACATAAGCAATGCACGCATGCATGTGGTGCATTCACGCATGCAGGTCAGAGAGACCCTGTCTTAAAAAAAAAAAAAAAAATCCAAATACATGCAGGCAAAACACCCGCACACAGGGCTGGAGAGATGGCTCAGAGGTGAAGAGCACTGACTTCTTCGAAAGGTCCCGATTTCAATTCCCAGCAACCACATGGTGGCTCCCAACCATCTATAGTGAGATCTGGTGCCCTCTTCTGGTGTGCAGGCAGAATGCTGTATTTAAAAAAACGACAACAACACTCCCTACACATAGGCTACAAAACGAAACAGAGAAATCTCAAAAAGAAGCTGATGGTGGTGGTGCACAGTTTTATTTAAATGCGCGTGTACACGTGTGCATGCATGCACGCTCCTCCATGTGTGTGGGCCATCATAAGCCAGAGGCAGCAGAGCCCCTGGAGTTGGAGTTACAGGTAGCTGTGAGCTGCCTGCACTGGTGCTGGGAACTGAATGTGGATTCTTACGAAGGAGAAATGCATTCTTTTGCTGTCGGAGCCATCTCTCCATCTCTGATTTTGTTTTATTTCTTTATACCCGTAGAGGCTCAAAGAGGGCATCCGATCCCCTGAAACGGCAGTTATCAATGGCTGTGAGCTGCTCTTTGGATGCTAGAAACTGAACCTGAGTTCTCTGCAAGAGAAGTTGCTCTTAACCATTGAGCCGTGTTCCCGGTCCCAACTCAGAATGCTTAAATTGGGAACTTAACCAACGACAAGAGTTGGATCCCCTAGAACTGGAGTAACAGATGGTTGTAGGCCACCATGTGGGTGCTGGGAACTGAACCTGGGTCCTCCGCAAGAGCAGCAAGTGCTCTTAACCACTGAGTCATCTTTCTCGTCCCTGGTTTGGGGCTTCTGAGACAGTCTCACTGTGTAGTTGAAGTTGTATTGGGACTCAGGCTTCCTCAAACTCCCAGCATTCCCTTTCATCTCAGCTGAAGTTACAGTGGTGAGCCGCTGACCCGGCCTGCCTTAGGAATCACTGGTTATCATTAACGATTTCCTTGGCAGTCAGAGAAATGAGTCACAGGGTAAAGGTGCTTTGTAACCAAGACTATGAACCTGAGTTTTGATGCCTGGGACTCACGTGATAGGAGAGAACTGACTCCCACAGGCTCCATCCTCTACCACCCCCTCACCCTGCGTGCACACTCACAGGTGAATGTGTGGTGGAAAAATTGTCTATTAATATCTATAGTTAAACCACATAATTATTGTGGCGATTATTTATCCTGCTATCAATCAAGGGCCCAGACACCTGCTGTAGTTTCAATACGCCTCAAACCTGAGGCTGGGCAGATATAAACCCCTCAAGCTACCTTATTTTCTCCCGGCCCCACACAGCAATGCCATTTGCTTTTAATCATTTCTCCAACACTGAGTAAATTCCTCCCGGCCATGTGGTTCTCTCCACAGTAACCCATGGCATCCCCACTTCCCTCTTGTCCTCTAGTCCTGTCTCTTTCCTTCCCGTGATCCAGGGACTGTGGCCACACCTACCTCGCTCCTGCCCTGCCCAGGTGTAGGCATTTTATTGCTATGGTAGCAGGTTAATAATAATGCCGTAAAAGATTATAGGCTATTAATAGTAAATATTTAAAGCCTTTTTTATTTTCTGCAACATAAATGTTATAAAAGTGAAATAAAGAACTGGGCATGGTGGTACACACCTTTAATCCCGACACTGAAAAGACAGAGACAGACAGATCTCTGTGGGTTTGCCTCTTCTACAAAACAAGTCAGGACAGCCAGGGCTACACAGAGAAACCCTGCCTCGAAAAATGAACAAAAAAGAGTAAAATAAAGATCTCTTTGGCATGAAAGGTTGGAATTAAACCCTCCGCCACTGTTTCCTTACAGAGAGAAGACTAGAGAACAGCTGGCTGCCCTGAGGAAGCATCATGAAGATGAGATAGAGTACCACGCCAAGGAGATTGAGCGTCTGCAGAAACAAATTGAGCGTCATAAGAAGAAGCTAAAATCCCTAAAGGACAGCGATGATTAAATGCACCCAGCCCCTCACAGAACGGCCTGTATTGTTCCCCCTTCTACAGAGACATGGTTTTGAGTGATTAATATTTGGTCTGTGTGCTACTAACAGATTAAATAAAGTGTCACCAGTGAACTGTGCCTGCTGCCTTCTATCTAGAGCAGCAGTTCCCAGCCGGTGGGTTAAGACCCCTTTGGGGGTAGACTTTGACCCTTTGACAGGAGTTGCCTAAGACAGTCGGAAATATGAGATATTTACATTACGATTCATAACAGTAGCAAAGTTGCAGTTATGAAGTAGCAGCCAAAAACATTGTGTGGTTGGATGTCACCACAACATGAGGCACGGCATTGAAGGGTCGCAGCATTAGGAAGGTTGAGAACCACTGATCTAGAGGAACAGACACTACTCATCCATTAAAATGAATTAGAAAGTAGAGGAGGGGAAGTGACACAGACTGACTGGAAGCTTAGAAGCAGTCTGGAGAGCAGAGAGGAGAGACTGTTTCCAAAGCTGCCACTCCAGGGACTAGAAACAGTAGTATTGTATCTTGAAGAACTGGCTGTTGCTCTAATTTTGCAGGTTGAGACAACTGCAGTTAGAAATGATACACAGGCCCAGGATGTAGCTTAGTTGATAAGGTGCTTTCCCTGCATGCACCAAACCCTGGGTTCAATCCCCAGCACTGTGCAAACCAGGAACAGCAGCAGAGGGCTGGAGAGACTGCACAGGGCTTAAGAGCACTGGTTGCTATTCCAGAGGACCTGGATTCAGTTGACAGCGCCCATATGGTGGCTAATTCCAGTCCCAGAGTCCTCTGTCCTCAGACACTGAAAACAGAACACAGGCAGGCAGAACACCCCCACCCAAAACACTTTTTTTTTTTTTGAGACAGATTTTTCTGTGTAACTTTGGCTGTCCTGGAGTCATTTTATACACCAGGCTCACAGATAAACGCCAGCGGCTGCCTCCCTAGTGCTGTGATTAAGGGCCTGTGCTACACACTGGCGGTAACACTTTTTTTTAAGTTTTAAAAAAAGTTTCACTTTACAACAGATTATTTTTACAAAGATACATGGATTGAAGGAGGGGGTGGTCCTACAGCTGGGATACAAAGTGAATAAATTGTATATAAATACTTTTTTTAAAAAAGGTACATGGAATCATGTGGTGATCGCCTATGCCTTTAATCCCAGCATTTGGGAGGCAGAGGCAGGCAGGTCTCTGCAGAGTGAGTTACAGGACAGCCAGCGCTACACAGAGAACACTATCTTGAAATCTTGATGTTGAAGGACTCTGCTGTTTGATGTTGCAGTCTCCCCAGTCCAGGAGAGCCCTTCTGAGCTTGGCCCTAGAAGGAAAACTCCCTTTCCCCAGCAGCGCCTCCTACTCTGTTTGATTTCACCTGGAGAGCGTCTTTAGGCAGAGATACCTCTTACCCACATCTGATAGAAGGCCTTTAGCACAATTCCCTGCTAGCGCTCCCTCCCTGCACCTATAGTAGAGTTAGGTACCGTGCCCCTGCACAGGCAATAGGACCCTGCTTTTTAATGCAAATGAAGCACACTGTGAGGCCTATCAGAATACCTCCTGAATTAATAATAATAATAATAATAATTTATTATTAATAATAAATAAATTAATTATTATTATTGTTGTTGATAATAATAATAATTTATTCCTCACCCCAGAATAAATTTGATCTGTCTCCCGGCAGCTGGTCCCTGAAGCTACTCCTTCATCATGCTCAAGGCCTTCCAAGCCCTGCCTCTGCTCCTCCCGCCCTCCTGGCCTGGTGGTGACCAGCCCCCCAGGTAAAGAGCTTGCTTAGCTGTAGGATGGCCTAGGAATGAACCCTGCACTAGGTACTGAAAAGGTGACCAGGAAAAATACAGTGTTACCTACAGACCCTCAGTTCAGACATTGGAGTCCAGATTATTTTGGGGGGGATGGCAGGTGGGAATGGAGGAACCAGAACCTCCTGATTGTGCATCTGTACAGGTGTGTGTAAATGACTCAGCACCTTTGCGACAGCATACTGAAATGAAAGATGTAGTGTTTGGTCTGGTTCTTCCGAGAAGGCCTCTCGCTGTAGCTGTAGCACTGTACTGTAGAACCCAGGCTGGCCTCAAACAAATTCACCCGTCTCTGCCTCTCAAGTGCTGGGATTAAAGTCATGCACCGCCCCACACCTGGTGATTAAGTAATAGCAAAATACTGTTCAAGTCCTGAAATAGTTGAGCTGGCATAAAGTCCTAAACACAAGCAGCGCAGTTGTAGGATTAACATGGGATTCCAACCCCACTCCCTCCACGGGGGCATGTCCAGAGAAGTCCCACAAGCCAGCGGCATCACCATCCCTTTGGAACTGAACCGAATGCAAACTCCCAGGCCAGGAACAAAACCTGCTTGAACTGGGAAGAGGATGGATATACTGGGATTTTTGTTTTTGTTTGCTTTTGTTTGGTTATTTTTTAATGTTTAGTTGTTTTGCTTTTCTTAATGGTTCTTTTGCTTTTCGTTTGTTTGTTTGTTTGGGGGGGGGTGTCATATGTTGCTCAAGATGACTTTGAACTCCTGATCTTTCTGCCCCTGCCACTCAGGTGATTAAATGACAAGCATCAGTCACCACACTTGGTTTTGCTATGGTGTTGGAAGTTTATCCTGTGTTTCGTGCAAGGACTCTTGGAAGCAAGCAACCGCCCTAGCTCTTGGGACTTTCATGTGTATGCATATGTGTGGATGTGGAAAAGTTTTGTTTTTGTTTGTTTTTTGGTTTTTTTTTTTTGGGGGGGGGGGGGGGGGATAGGGTTTCTCTGTGTAGCCCTGGCTGTCCTGCACTAGCTTTATAGACTAGGCCGGCCTCGAACTCACAGAGGACTCTGCATCCTCGAGTGCTGGGATTACAGGTGTGTGCCACCGTGTCCGGCTATTTGGCTCTGGTTCTTATTTTGAGGCAGGCTCTCCCTATGTAGCCCAGGCTGACATGAAATTTGCTATGCAATCCAAACTGGCCTGAAACAGTTGTGTTGCCTAGACCAGCCTGGAACTCCTGATACCTCTGCCCCAGCCTCCTTAGTAGTAGGAGGCCACCACTTCTGGCCCATAACATTCCACAAAGCACATTATGAGTAGAGATTTTATTGCTTCTATTCTGCTTTACATGCAAGAAGCACCATGGCTGGCCTCAGGGGAAACAGAACTTTATGAGAAGCATGGGATCACTATCTCACAGAAGCTCAGGACGTGAACAAACCAGACAGGTAACAGGCAGAGCAGCTCTGTGAGGCTGCAGGGGCAGATGTCTCTCAGCAACCTCCAGGCTAGTCCTCTCAGTCCTTGGGGCACTCTCTGCTTTTTGTTTTCGGTCTGATATATGAACTAGTGCTTCGTTTTATTAGGATTTTCTGAGATGGCATTTTTCTTCTGTGCATGTGCCACAGCTTGTGTGTGGGGATCACAGGATAGCTTTGAAGGCTTCTTCCCCACCTTGTGGGTCCTGAGGCTTGAACTCAGGTGGTCAGTCTTGGCAGCAAGCGCCTTTACCCACTGAGACCTGTCACTGACCCTGGTTTTGTGTGTGTGTGTGTGTGTGTGTGTGTGTGTGTGTGTGTGTGTGAAAAGTCTGGGGATGGGAGAGAATGTATTTGTGCCACAGGTATCAGAGGAGGCTTCCATTCCCTGCCATGTGGATTCTGGGGATTTCTTTCTTTCTTTCTTTCTTTCTTTCTTTCTTTCTTTCTTTCTTTCTTTCTTGTTGTATGGAATTTTACAAAAGAGAATTTATGCATTCAGAGAACGTCACAATTATTTACTTATTACATCTCACGTTACTTTTGGCAAATTCATCTCGTTAATTACGCATACTCTTTTAGAACAGATAGTACTGGAAATCAAATGACGGACCTCACGTACGCTAACCATGCCCTCTACCACTGAGCTACACCCCGAGTCCTAGTTTAATTTTACAGCCAAAGTTGCTGAAACAGGTAGTGAGGTAATTTCTGGCAGGTCTCATGGTGAGGTTTGTCCTGAGCAGAAAGTTGTTACCTCAGATCAGAAAGTGCTCTCAAAGCCCTTAGCTACAGTTCCAGGATGGCGGTGTTGGCACCCAATAGCTCCCTCTTCCCTGTGGATCGGGTGTGAGGAGTGGTGTGTGCGGCTGACTGGGGATAAAGGAGAGGGTTCCTTGGCAGGGAGTGTAGAAGTGGCTGTGCTTGCTCCTGGCTCTGGCATGTTAGCCGTGACAGGAATCCCATCAGCATGTCTGTGCCTGTGTCTGCAGTGCAAACTCATGATCCTAGCTGTTTGAGGCTTCCACAGTAGTTAACTCGAAAGTTGTTTTCAGATGAGCAATAGCAATAGCATTGCACACTCTTAATACCAGCACTTGGGGAGGCAGAAGCAGAGGCAAGTAGATCTCTATGAGTTCTAGACCTGCGTGGTCTATTAGAACAAGTTCCGGGACAGCCAGGACTACACAGAGAAATCTTGTCAAAAGACAAAAAACTAAACAAACAAACAAACAAAAAAACAAAAACAAGAAAGTTGTTTTCAACTCAAGCTGCACATGGACATATCTGGGGGAGGGGAGGGTTGTCTCTAAAAACAAATAAGTCTACCCTAGTATTGGAGCACTTGGATAGTCTCTGGGTTTGAGTCCCAGGCTGGGAAGAGACCTTGGGGAAGGGAGAGGAGGAAGAAGAAAAAGATCTTCATCATCATCTTAGGACCAATTAAACCCAAATGTATGGCTGAGGAGATGGCTCGGTCAATAATGTGCCTACTGCGGAAGCATAAGGACCAGTAACTCCACCGAAAAGGGGAGAGGGGAGGTCGAGACAGGAAGATCTCATCAGGCACCAGCCCACCCTTAACCCGTAAGCTTCAGATTCAGTGAGAGGCCCTGTCTCAAAACAAGAAGATAGAAAGTGGTTGAGAGAATGAGAAAGACACCCTCCACCCCCCTCAGGCACGCACATGAGTATACACCTTCTTTACAAGTATCTATACCACACACACACACACACACACACACACACACACACACACACACACACGCACACCTCCCAGACTGGCTTACAGCCGTGATCCCAACACTCTGAAGGCAGACACAAGGAACAACTCCAGCCATCCTGGACTCCTTTATCTCAAAAGAAAAGGGAGCTGGAGAGATGGCTCGGCAGTTGAGAGCGCTTGCTGCAGAGGACCCAGTTTTGGTTCCCAGCTCCCACATGGGGACTCACAACTGCTTGTAACTCCAGTTCCAGGAGATCTAGGGCCAAGAGTGCCAAGCATGGATGTGATGCACACACGTGCAGGCAAAACACACTCATACATGTGAAATATTATTATTTGTTTATTTTGGTTTCTCAAGATGGAGTTTCCCTATGTAGCCCTTACTGTGCTGTAATTTGCTCTGTAGACCAGGCTGGCCTCCATCACAGAGACCCACCTGCCTCTGTCTTCCAAGTGCTAGGACTAAAGGTATATGTCACCACTGCCTTGTGATTAGTTTGGTTTTTCTTTTCCTTTTTCTCTTTTTCTTTTCTTTTTTTGGCTTTTCTTTCCTTTCTTTTTTCTTTTTCTTTCTTTTTTTGTTTGTTTTTGAAACAGGGTTTCTCTGTGTAGCCTTGGCTGTCCTAGAACTCACTCTGTAGACCAGGCTGGCTTCAAACTCACAGAGATCTGCCTGCCTCTGCCTCCTCAAGTGTTGGGATTATGAGAGTGCACCACCAACACGCCTGGCTCAGTTTCTACTCTTTTCACCAAGAGGTACACTCTATTTAAGGGAAACATTTTCATTGTTGTTGTTTTCTTTTGGTTTTGGTTTCATAGCTACACAGGGTTTCTCTGTGTAGCTGTGGCTGTCCTGGACTCATTTTGTAGACCAGGCTGTCCTCAAACTCTCGGAGATCTGCCTGCCTCCCCTAGTAATCCTCAACCTCCCCAAGTGCTGGGATTACAGTTGTGCGCCACCGTGTCCAATTTTCGTGTGTGTGTGTGTGTGTGTGTGTGTGTGTGTGTGTGTGTGTGTTGCTTTCTTTGTCCAATTCCTACAGAGAGCTGTGGTCATTCCCCCATTTTATAAGCATTGTTGCATAGCCTAAGTTAAAAAAAAAAAAAAAAGAACCTAAGATGTGTGTGTGTGTGTGTGTGTTTTGTGACAGGAGGCTGGGCAACGATGGCCTGCTCTATCATCACCCTTCCACTGTACTCTCTCACAGAACCCAGAGCTCAGAGGTTTCCAGCCAGTGTTCCATAGGTAGTTCTATCTTCCATGCATAAAGGTCACCATTGCCCCAGGGCAGCTGTGGCTACTTACAAGTGACCCAGGATCAAGTCAAGTGATCAGTGCTGTTGACCCTTGACATTTCCTCATAGAAAGAGGGGCTAGGGAGAGTGAGGAAACCCTCCCCTAAGATTCTAGTTCCTTCCTCATGCACTTCCCAGTGAGGCGTATAGAATTCTACCCTGGCTGTACAGGGCCTGCTAGTCTTGGTGTATAGACGGAGGAAGGTTAACAGCAGGGAGGGACTCAGTCTGCAGCTATAAGGAAGTCATCACACAAGCTGAGGGAAGGCTTTCTAAACAAATCCAATGAACTTATTGGTTTCCCAAGCTGCACTTTAGTGAAATCCTGCTTTGGTTTGTTCTGGATGCCCTAGGAGGAGGAGGTAGGTGGTTCTTTATGTCTGCCCAGGGAGAGGGTTCTAGAAAACTAACAGCCAGAAATCTCAGCAATCTTCCTCCCTCCTCCCTCCTCTCTCTTCCCTCCTCCCAGCCATGCTCTGGCTTTGCAGGCACACAGCCATGCCCAGCTCTTACTCGGGTGCTGGGATCTAAAGTCAGGTCCTCAAGCTTACACAGCAAGTGTTCTTCACCATCTCCCCAGCCCAGCCCTGAGAATGCAGGGGTGTGTGCCACCAGCACACCCAGGTTTATGGAGTGCTGGAGCCTGAACCCAAGGCTTTATAAGAGCTGGCTTAGCGCTGTGCGGAGATACATGCCAGCCCTTTATTTTTAGCTCTTTAAACTTTCGTCCAGGAAAGTTACTTTTAGTATCTACTATATGCTGGGCACGCAGTGTTCACTGGAGATCCAGTTACAAAATAATAATAGCTCCTTTTTTTAAAAAACGGAATCCATGGCCTATTGGGAAAGATATGTGATTAAAAAGGAATTAAACAAAAATGTGGGAAGTACTCCAATGGCGAAGAGGGTTAATGGTGGTTTTATAAATGTGTATTATTGTAGTCTCTTTATTTTTTTTTCTGCTTTTTGTTTTTATTTTATTTTAATCACAGGTCATTCACTTGTATCCCAGCCGTACACCCCTCTCTCATCCCCTCCCAATTCCACCCTCCCTCATCTCCTCCCTGCCCTCTTCCAAGTCCACTGATAAGGGAGGTCCCCCTCCTCTTCCATCTGACCCTAGCCTATCAGGTATCTTCAGGACTGGCTGCAATGTCCTTATCTGTGGCCTAGCAAGGCTGCTCCTCCCTCCGGGGTGGGGGGAGATCAATGAGACAGTCACTGAGTTCATGTCAGAAATAATCCTTGTCCCCCATGTTTTTTGTTTTGTTTTGTTTTGTTTTTTGAGACAGGGTTTCTCTGTGTAACTTTGGCTGTCCTGGACTCAACTTGTAGATCAGACTGACCCTCAACTCACAGAGATCTGCCTGCCTCTGCCTCCTCAAGTGCTGGGATCACAGGCCTGTGCCACCATGTCCGACTGCAGTTTCTCTCTTAACCTGGCTATGACCCAAATAATTGAGACTGGACTATTTATTTAACAAGCTATGTGGCACAAGAACTGAGCAGCACTAATCTATTTTAACCCTCTAAGCTAATCTGGCTTCTTCCCACCATAAACCTTGACAATACTTGCACTTCATGTCTTTCTCTGCTCCAGCTGCCCTCTCTTGATATCTCCTGGATTGCAACCAGGTATGGGGGCACAGAAATCAGCATTGGAATCATTACACAGTGCACAATGACATCATGCGTACAGATGAGTATGAGATGCCGGGGGAAGACAAAGACTAGGCACTGCACCCAAACCTGGGGCTCAAAGGAACAAGGTGATGGAAGAGATGAAAGGGTGACAAGGCCAAAGGGGGGAAGTGCCACTCAGTGGAACCATACTTTAAAAAGATGGCTCTAAAAAGCAAATGGGCTGCTGGAGACTGTGAATAGTTCCCCAAGTGCACATGGAGGTAACAGCATGGGGGTAGACAGCTGGAGTCTAGCACCTTCCACGGCTAGACTGGCCACATGCATGTTTAATCACTGTGTCCCACTCTCCGGTCCTTTCGTTTTTCCTTCTTTCTGTCCTCCTGACAGCCTTTCTTTCTTCCCTTTTCTTTATAAGAATAACAACAACAAAATGCCAAAGCCACCTGCACCCTACTCCCAGGGATCTGTAACTTGGGAGTAGACAAAAGAAAGACATCAGGAAAATACTGATCTTAACACTCTACCCCCTTCTTGGCTGTTTTTTATTTTGTTTTCTTGCTGTTGTTTTCTACGTAAGTCAGGATGGCTTCAAACCTATAGGAATCCTGCTGCTCCCAAGTGTGAAGAGATTCCTTTTCTCTCTCTTTGGGTCTCCCCCTCCCATTTGTTATTGATTTTATTTTGTTTCAGACAAGGCCCAGGATGGCCTCAAACTTACTCTGTAGCCTCAGCATTCTCAGTGCTGAGACTGAAGACCCATATCACCTTGCCAAGTGTTTTCATTCTCTCTTTTATTTTTTTAAGATTTATTTATTTATTATGCATTCAATGTTCTGCCTGCAAGTATGCCTGCATGCCAGAAGAGGGCACCAGATTCATTATAAACAGTTGTGAGTAACTATGTGGTTGGTGGGAATTGAACTCAAGACCTTTGGCAGAGCAACCAGTGCTCTTAACCAGTGCTCTAAGTCATTTCTCCAGCCCCCCCCTTTTTTTTCCGAGATGAGACAGGGTTTCTCTGTGTAGCCTTGGTTGTCCTGCACTCTACTTGTAAACCAGGCTGGCCTGGAACTCACAGAAATCCACCTGCTTCTGCCTCCTGAGTGCTGGGATCAAAGGCGTGCGACACCACTGCCCAGCCATTCTCACTTTCTTAAAAAAAAAAAAAAAAAAAAAAAAAAAAAAGTAAGCAGATAGCTGGAGCCAAGTAAGGGAATGTAAATAAATAAATAAAATTAATGAAAGCTATAGGTGATAGCTTTACAAATAACAACTAAACAGTCACTTTTTATCTCCAGTTTTACACAAATTAGCTGACTTTGACCTGAGAGTATGCAGAAAGATGTTATTCAATTAATGAGCATTAGAGCTGTTTGCCATGGCAGCAACATTCTTATGATCCTAGCCACTTAGGAGCCAAGGCAAGAAGATTCCTTGAACCCAAGCTTTCTTTTCTTTCTTTTTATTTATTTATTCATTTATTTATTATGTATGGTGTTCTGCCTGCATATATGCCTCCACCCAGAAGAGGGAGGTTATCACAACCATGATAGATGGTTGTGAGCCACCATGTGGTTCTAAGAATTGAATTCAGGATCTTTGGAAGAGCAGACAGTGCTCTTAACCTCTGAGCCATCTCTCTAGCCCCTCTTTCTTTCTTTCTTTCTTTCTTTCTTTCTTTCTTTCTTTCTTTCTTCCTTCCTTCCCTTCCTTCCTTTCTTTCTCTCCCTTCCTTTCTTTTCTTTTTTTTTTTTTTTTTGAAACAGAGTTTCCTGTGTAGCTCTGACTGTCCTAGAATTCATTCTGTACACCAGGCTGGCCTTGAGCTTTGAGATCCACCAGTCCCTGCCCCCTCAGCACTGGGACTAAAGGCATAGGCCACCATGTCAGGCTTCAACCCAAGGTTTTAATGGCAGCTGCACAAGATAGTAGAACTTGTCTCTTGAATGGTAGGAAGAAGTTAGTGAGTATTTCACTACTACATAAAGGAGTTAAAAGAGCTTGGAGAGTGAATGAAGAACTCCTTCTAATTCCTACTCTGTCCTTGCCTTACACCTTGGCCTTGGGCAAAGGTTTGAGTCAATGAGTATTTGCAAAAGTAGAAGGAAGTAGGGGGTGCTGTTGCAGCTCAGTGGCAGGAGGATTGCCTAACAAGTTCAAGGCCCAGGGTTTGATCTCCAGCACAAAAAGGCAAGCAGGGGATGTGACTCTGCATAAGGGCACTTGACAACAAGACAAGGGTCTGAATTGACCCCCAAAACTCCAATGGTAGAAGGAGAGGACTAACTCCCACAAGTTGTTTTCTGGCCTCCACATGCATGCCATGACACACATGAACACACACATGAACACGCACACACACACACACACACTCTAAACAAAAAAACAAACACATGTACATGTAAAAAGGAAGACCTAGTCTAGGCATAATGTCACCCACCTTTAATCTCAGCACTCAGGAGGCAGAGGCAGAAGATCTCTGAGTTTGAGGTCAGTCTGATCTTCATAATGAGGTTCAGGCCAGCCACTGAGTCCTCCATGAGACCCTGTCTCCTTACAAAAAAAAAAAGGAAAACAGGAAGAAAAGGTGAAAAGGAAAGTAGTGCTGGGATTGAACCTAGACCCTCATTCACATGTGCCATATCACGGAGCCACACGCCAGCTCTCCTCTTAACACCCTTCTGTAAGAGCAGCCAGCGCTCTTAACTGCTGAACCATCTCTCCAGCTGTCCAGCCCACCCCTCGGCTTTGGACTTGTGATTCCCTGCCTGAGCCTCCCTAGGAGCTGGGATTACAAGCACCGACTGCCAGGCTCAGCTACGTTGAGGAATGTAGATCTTTTCAGGGGGTTTCAGACTCTGGTTCCCATAGATAATGTGGGTAAGTTAAATGGTTTGTGTGCTTTACGATTGCTGAAAACAGGAAAAGACAAGTCTAGCTTCTTGCTGGTGAGATCAGTTTTGAAAGAGAAATATACATAGGGGATTTTATGTGAAATCTCTCAAACATTTTTTTTTTCAACATAAGGTCTCATGTAATACAGGCCACTGAGGACACCTTGTGCACACACTAATATAGACACCCTTACACATAAAATAAACGATTTTTACAAGAGGCAAAGTGGAAGAGCAAGCATGATGACAGAGGCCTACAATCTTAGCATGCCATACAGTGGAGGCAGGAAGATCAGACATTCGAGGTCCTCCTCTAAGCCACATAAAGTCCACGGAAAACCTGTGCGAAGGGAGGTCCTGCGTTACAAAAGAGCTCACAAAGACAATACAATTAAGTAAAAATTACAAAGATCATGCAGCCAGGTATGTGAACCCAGCTACTCAGGGGACTAAAGCAGGAAAATCAATAGTTGTTCCTTCCCGGTCTCTAAAGGCACTATTTATTTTATTTTGAGACTGGCACTTACTGAGATACTCAAATTCGCTCTGTAGCCCAGAGTGTGGCCTGTGTGGCCTTGAACTCAGGCCTGAGCAGCATCACGCCCCAGAAGCATACAAATGTAGATGGATAAAAGCGTTTGAGAGATCAGAAACGCCAGGGAAGGGGATGCAGGCTTGTAATCTCAGATACCTGGGAGGCTGTGGCAAGACCCGTCTCTGGATGCATGGGGGACGTGATTTCCAGACCTAGTGGACAGGAGACCCAGTCACAAAAAACATTTGAAAAAAAAAAAAAAAGCAAGCGTTGGGCAGCCCGCTCCCTTCTGGCTCAGCGAGGGAGGAGAGGCAGGCGCTGCGTTCTGCACCAATCAGAGCCCGGTTGACAGGCAGGGCACGAAGATTTCAGAGACCCTTCCGTCCCTTCCACTGCCCCGGAGACTCGCCTCCTCCGTCGGCCTGGAAACCCGCCTGGTCCTATCCTGAGCGTCGCTGCGGGCTCCTATTGGCTCGTCGCAAAACCCCGCCCACCTCCCCGCTCATTGGCCGCCGCGATTGACGTAAGAAGAGCCTGTTGCTGAGCACAAAAAAAAAAAAAAAGTGTTGCCGCTTTGGCTGAGGAGACTTTGCGGAAAAACAGCCCTAGAAGTAGCCACCGCGGCCGCTCCGCGGGCCTCTTGGTTTGCACGAAGCCCCGCTGCAGGGTCTTCCCGCGCTGGCTTGCGTCCTCGCCGCAGCCCCGCTTTGACACAGCGGGGAGACGGGTGCGGAGATGACTTGCCCGTATTTGACCCGGGTTTGAAGAGCCAGGACGGCCCCGTCCTGAGAGGCAGGGCTGGAGGGGGAGGAGGAGGACACCCTGGCAATCAGATGGTTTCTCCCTGGAGACACCCCCCCCCCCCCCCCCCCCGGGCCGCCCCCCGCCCCCCCCCCCCCCCCCCCCCCCGGATCGGCCGAGCCTTACGATCTGGCCTCCTCGCCGCAGGCAGCTTTCCTTAGCGAACTCCCAGCTTGAGCGGAGGCTCCTGCCAGGGGGACGGGAGGGGAAGCCGAACCCTGGGAGAAACGTTCAGGCTGTGGACTCTGGGCAGCGCTTACTTCTCGCCAGGCCCCTGGGCAGCCGCACGAGATTCGCTTCGCCGTCGCCTGGCTGCCCGTTAAGACCTTGACACCCTGACTCGGGGGCCTGGCGTACCTGGGGCGGCCTCCGAAGCCCTTTTCAGTCCACCGTGGCCGAGCGGGAGCAAGGCCTGACCTGTAGGCGGCGCTGCGGGCCCGCTCACCTGATTACACTAGAAAAGTCCAGCTCAATTGTCGGGAGCAGGGTAGGTTTGCCTTCTTGATTCAGAAGGACGAGCATTCCCAAACTTTGAAGTTTTCTATCCAGAAGGTGCGAGGGAAGTGACGTCATTCGCACAAACGTTAGTTCCCTACACAGTGACTGCAGAGAGGGCTCATTCTGAAATTCCTTGGTTTTGTACCCAAGAAAACAGAGTCAAGAGTTGGGAAAGGAAAGGGTTTAATGTGGTGAATAGAAAACAAGTGCCTGAGTTGCCTGACTCCTCAAAAACGCTCTTGGGAACGTCGTTGACTGTTTCTGAGAGTCAGCCGGGTCCTTGTTCAGCACCTCGCACAGTGCCTGCTTACTGAGTAAGTGAATGAATGTGTGAGCAAGCGTCCCTGGGTGTGTGGAGTGTCTGGTTTTATCAAACCAGTCGGAGGGAGACTTCTTTTCCATAAGATTTCCCTGGGCAGAAATTGTGTTCTGCAGTTGGGGACTGGGGCTGGAAAACAGTAAGAGCTCAAGACACAACTGACACAGGGAGTGATAAATCATAGTCCCTGGAATGGTTACAGTGTAACCATTATTACAGTGTAATAAAATTATCCAAGAATTTTTCCCCCAGACAGGGTTTCTGTGTGTGTGTGTGTGTGTGTGTGTGTGTGTGTGTATCCAAGAATTTGAAGCCACAAAATTAATTCAGAAAAAAAAAAAAATAATAGATGAGACTACCGTTCAGTTCATGATCTGAGAGGATCCGAAACTGAAGGAGTCTCAAAAAACATTTCAAATCTGATCTAGACATGTCTTCGGGACTGCAATATGATTGAGGAATAAAAATAGCTTTGGCCAATCAGTGGCCTTAAACACGGCTGATGCAAGAGTCCAGAGAGTATGGCAACAGGAGGAAGAAGGAGACCTTGCCTGACAAAAAAAAAAAAAAGAAGCAAGGCGTGGGGGAGGGGAGGAATGCATCCAACCTGTGTCTCCCACACCTCCCCATTCCTCACCGGGCTGGGAGCTTCACTGCTGGATTTCCAGCACCTCGCCCCAGCAACTGACACCCCCTCCATGGTCAAAACTCTTTACCGAGTGACAGAGGGAGGAGGGAAGGAGCAGATTGCTCTGAGGATAGCCAGTGAGTCCCCCCACCTTCGCACTGGTTACTCTTGCTCAAATTCTAGCTCTCCTAGCCATCTTCAAAGGATAATTTAGCTTTCCATTGAGGCCCTGTCCCCGAAATGTACCGACATGCCCATCCTCGGCCTCTTGACAGTTATGTTTCTTACTCCTAGTTCATACATCTGCCCTAGGCATCGATGACAAGTGCTAGCCTGCCTCCTACGTATTCACATCCTTCTCTCATCAATGGTGTGGCAGAGTTTCTGCTGTGGAGTCATACTGCCTTTGAACACGCTGTGCCCATTACTAAGCCTCCTGACCTCCGCCAGCACACCTCTTGAGAGTTTCAGTTTTGTCATCCCTCAAATGGGGACATAAAGCCAACCTATGAAGGTTGTGGTGAGAGTTATAATGGGATAATGGGTGTAGCCTGGACTCCCGTTAACAGAGCTGAACACTGTTTAAAAAGCCTGCGTCTCCTCTGCTTTCATTGTTTAGAAACTAGATCACGAAATCTCATCCACTTTCGACTATCAGTGCCTTCTGATTTTCCTCCACAAAACCATTCGTCTCGTAAGTGGATCCATCTCTGATGATCAGAAAGACAGGAATGTACCACTATGCCCAATTTTGCTTTTTTTTTTGAGACAGGGTTTCTCTGTGTAGCTTTGACTGTCCAGGAACTCTCTCTGTAGGCCAGGCTGAATTTACAGATATCTATCTGCCTTCAAAGGCTGGGATTAAAGATGTGCACCACCACCGCCTGGCTAAAGGATTATTATTATAAAGACAATAACTCACATTCATTCAAAAATATGTACTAGAGGCATGAAGGTGTGGCTCCACAGAGGAGCACTATCTAGCATGCATAAAACCCAGATTTGCCAGCGTGGTTTTCAGTACTAAAAACAAAAGTACTAAATACTACAGCGCAGATGCCGAGAGAAACAAGATTACTGAGTTAATTGACATTTCCACAACTTAATGCAGTCAAAGGAAGACGTTGTGTGACCTTGATAATCAGTTTTACCTTTCTGAAGTGTCCTCACTTTGTACATGTGGCCGGTAATAAATACAGTTCATTAACCGGAAGGAAGGCTTAAGGCTTGTAAATACAATAATGAGGCTCAGGGAGTTTGGAAAACAGGGCTAAGAAGAGGTTGACATTGTGAAGGGATGGGCAAGATGCCGCTCAGCAGGGCTGAAGAAGGCTTTTGGAGTAAGTGGCCTCTTGAAGGCTTCATTCAGGCCACACACAGGATGAAGGCAGTAAAGGCTCCATGTGGCTCCAGTGTGTAGAACTTGTAGAGGAGTAGTGAAAAGTTGAAGGATCATGGGTGTGACAGATAAGACTGAAGAGGTGGGCTGAAACATTTCTTGGCTAACTTCTTCAATAGCTGATGCAATAGTACTGAAAAAATGTGACCTGGCTATCAACATTATAGTTATTTCTGCTTGTGTGTCTGTGCAGTGCTGGGAACAGAACCCAAGGCCTTGGGATCCCGAGTAAACACTATAACACTAAGGTCCATCTCTGGCCCACAGAGTATATATTTTTAAAGAGAAAACTGAGTCTGATGTAGAGTTGTTTAGATAGTCGGTGACCAAGAGTATATTGCTGGAAGGACGTTGTTCTAGGTGGCATAAGGCAGGGAGGAAAAGATGTCAAAATGCAGACATCGTCCCCAACATGTTTATAATAAAAAATTTCAGATAAGACAAACACACAGAAAATGAAAATACAAGATAGAGTATGAAAAGTATTAAGATACGGAGAGAAAGGCCCAGCCCAAGAGCTCAGAGAGCTCAGGAGGAGGTGGGGGAACTCCCTTCCCCTCAGAAGCTAGAGAGGTATAAGATAAAGTCAGATCAGCTTTGGCATCATAAACCTAAACTCAGACTATTTCAGGGAGAAAATGAAAGGACTAGTCAGCAACAGCCCTGTCCAGTACTTCTTGACCAGAATAAAGAGAAAATTAACTTGAAACAAAGAGAGAGAGAGAGAGGCCTGAAGAAAAACTGAAGGACAGGATTACTAGAAGTGACTGGGTAGAGCAAGATAAGGGTGCTGAGGGGTTGGAAGAGGCAATATCCTAGCAAAAGGAGGGGTGAGTGCCGGGAAGTAATGAGGGTGTCTAGAGAAAAGAGGGGTAAACACAGAAACTTAGGGAGTGGAAGGAAAAAGGAGTCCCCAGCCAAATACCCGAGTTAACCAAGTTTCCAGGAGGGCCCGAAGAGTGGAAGACACCCAGGCAGAGCACGAGAGGGGAAACTGTAGCAATAAGGACTGAGATGAAATTTGAGATTTGCCAAGGGTATTTCAAGGGAGGGCTTTTCCGGAGACGCTGCCAATAAGGTGATTTCCTCGGTCTAGTGCTTCGGAAGGTGCAGCTCTCTCAAGGCCTGAGGGGACGGGGTGTGGCTCTTGGCCTTCAAATTGTGGTATTTGATCTATAATTAGAACAACTGGATGCGGTTAGGGCTCTCTGCAGCCCAGACCAGTCCCTCCAGGAACTGGAAAGCTGGAGAACTTACTGGGAAGGGATTTCACACCTGGCTGTCTGGCCCAGCCCCGTGAAGTCCCGTTTCATCACGCAGCCCTAATGACTCCCTGGGCTGTCACTCTCAACTGGTATTGCCAGAGATCTGACTAACCCCTTCTTGCAAAAGTTTGCAGCATCCGTGCGAGGACAACTACAGCTCCCAGAGTTCCCAGTCGCCTCTCGATGCTGATTGGAGGGACGGTTGGCTCCGGAGGGAGGTGTCGGCCCCGCCTCCCCGCGAAACAGGCATCTGATTGGCTGCGCCGCGGGGCTTTTGTGTCCCCGCCCTCCTCCAGGGACCGCAGCGGGCTGACAGAGCCCGGCGAGCGCTGGCAGTTCCGCGGTGGGGATGCTGAGGAGCGCCGGCTTCGCGAGCAGTGCTGGCCACTGCGGACTTCCGAGGCACTCCGGGCTGTGAAAACCCCTGCGCCGCGGCGAACCCCAGGCCTCTGAGGCCGGCCTCAGTTCCCCAGGCTGGGCTAGAAGGAACGTCCTGCGCGGCAGCGCCGGTTCTCCGCATCCCGAGAGACAGCCCGGGCTTCTCGAGCTTCCCCGGCGACCCCTAGTCCCGGCCTCATCGAGCCCGGCCGCCTCAGACCCCCTCGGGTGCCCCGGGCGCGGACGAGCCGCGGCTGGGTCCTGGCGCACACCATGATCGTTGCGGACTCCGAGTGCCGTGCAGAGATCAAGGGCTACCTGCCGTTCGCCAGAGGCGACGTTGCCGACCCCGGGACCGGAGAGGTAAGCACCAGCCGGGCGACGCCGCTCTCCTCCAAGCACAGCCGAGCCTCGGGGCTGACCCGGGCTGAGTCCGCTGCGACCCCTGGGCTCAGGATCTGGGAGCACGTAAGCTAGGGCTAGGGTTGCATCAACTGCAGCCTCCGGTCTACCTCCTTTTCCCTCCCATTGCCCTCCCCTCCCCCCGGGAGGGAGGGGGCCGCGGAGCCCTCCCTGGCCCCTTCGGACTCCGGGCCAATGAGAGGGGACGCCTTCTCTGTGGGTTTGTGCTCTGGTGGAGCGAGCGCTTTCAAGTCCAGGCAAATCCCGGCCGGAGAGACCCGACCGCTCCTCCTCCCCGCCCCCTTCCGCAGATTCCCTTCCTCTCGGTGGGCCGGCACCCTGGGAGCTCTTTCTAGGATCGGTTTCTGCTCCGGTTGCGCAGCAAAGGGAGCGAGCCACCTGGGACTGGCCAGGGAAGGTCGAGCCCCTTCCCCAGCCCCCAGCTGCACCCCCGATCTGGAAACCGGCCCGAATAATTTAGGGGGTTGGCTGGCTGCCTGGTGCTCGGCGGCGGCAGCCAGAGCCGGGGGAGAAAACGGGTAACCCTTGGTCCCGACTCCCGAAGACTTAGCAAGTCTCGGGCTGCTCCCTGTTAAAATGTTCTGGGGTCCTCAAAGTTTGGTTGTTCCCTCAGAGCGTAGAGGGACTTCGCAGGGGAAGGCAAGGTATAAAGCCCTCCTCTTCCTCCCAGCAGCCTCGATGATGGACGACGACCATCATTTATGGAGCACCAACTAGATGCCAGGGTATAGGTTTTGTCTGACGAAGACAGCAAATACAAACTGCACTTTGCCCCCATTTTACAGAACGAGAAAAGCGAGGCCCAGAAGGGGCAGAGAGAGAGAGAGGTTTCTTTCACTTAGCCCTCAGTCTTTGGCCTGTGTGTGCCTATGATTTTGGGGAATGCTTGGCAGTGCAGAAGATACTGTTTCTTTTTTTGTTTTCTAAGCTTACAGCAGTGTGGAAGGTATATTGCCAGGGCTGGAAATGGTAGAGTCCTAAAGTGTATGATCCTAAGGAAATCTCTACCCATGTCTGAGGAATGTCATTCCTAGGGGTTCTCCAGCAGTCGGTGGGTGGTTTCTTCCCATGGTTTCATAATCTGTGTGAAAGGACCCCTTGCTTCTGCCTCTCCTTTTTGGTTCACTTTTGCCTATCTGCTTAATGAACACCGTTAGTGAGAGCACCGGAGCACTGTTCCCCTTCCCCCCACCTCCACCTTTTGCTGGGTTATCTTGGCCAACTGACTGTTTTGAATGCAGTCTGTTTTACAGGTATTTTAATGGTATCTCTAAGATATTGTTGGGAAAATTAACTTAAAATACAAGCAAAGGCCTGAAGCAGAGTGCCCAGGACATATTTATTGCAGGGAACTGTCTTTGCATTTAAAATGCTAGCTTCTGTCAGACTGACTTAGACATCCTCTCTCCATCCCCAATACCTCTCAAAGGACTGCCTGAGTCTGTGTTCTGCTGCCTGAGGGGAGAGCCAGCATAGCTCTTTCCCCACAGTGCCTGGTAGGGAAGAAGATCTCAGGTGATCTGAGTAGTATCCTGGGGAAATAGAACCCCACCGCCAGGGTCTCACTCTGTAGTCCAGTCTGGCCTATCCTCCTGCCTCAGCCTCCCAAGTGTTAGGATTGCGGGTGTACCCCAAACCCCTGGACTTAAGAAAGTCACTTTTACGTACTGGGAAAGTTGGTAATATTTGCAACATTTCTACATCCTCTGCTCTCTCAAGAAAAGATGACCTTGAAGGTGCCTGCTTTGGGTGGGATCCTGAGAAGACAGGGTGCCCGCCTTCCAGACTCTAGTGGTCAAGACCTGATAGAAGGGCCAGATGGGTAGTCCCCTCAACTGCTTCAGACCTTCTTTTAGAGGGTCAAGGCCTTCAGATATGCCTGTCTCCAGAAAGCTCCAAGGGTCTGACTCTTGTCTTGGGTGGTTTCAAAACCATGTTGGATGCTAGAATAACTTCCTCAAACGTCACTTTCTTAGTAAAGCTTCCCCCCCAACCAGATGAGTCCCTTTGCATAATTCTTCTAGTCCCTTCTCCGCTGCAAGCTGGTTCCATAACCTAGGCCTTTCTGCTTGCCTGCCTCCCTTTCCTGGACTAGCTAGTAACAAACTGCAGGGTTCACTGTTCTTTGCAACTAAGGATCCTTGCCAACTGTTGAGGCTCTGAAACCCCATGTGAACTGTGCCAGGCCAGAAGGGGACCACTCTGAGTTTTGGTCAAGTTCTGTAGGTTCTCCTGGCCTACCCTCTAAAGGCTGGCTGGGGGTCTAGGGCTGCTTGTCTGTGCTCACCTGAGGTGTAAATACACGGACTGTTACCTGGATTCAGCGTTGAGAGGTAGTGGGCAGACCTTCCCAGCTGGCAGAATGACTTAGCAGGTGTCTGTCACTGAGTCCTGGGTCTGGCAGACTGCAGAGAACAAGAACAAAGGCTGGGCTACTCTGAGGGGCCCAAGCAGCTGGTGAACAGCACTCTGGAAATTCAGTTTGTGCTGATTTAAATCACTAGGTCTGGTCCCATTTCCAGGGCCCCATTTGGGTTCAAATTGCATATTAGATGCCTAATTTTTAGACCTTGAGCTGGCTTCCGTATGCAAAATAATCCCCACAACCTTCAAAGGGACATGGATTCTATGTAAACAGGGTGGGAGCACCTGGGCTCCTGTCTAGTAACACTTGACTTAGGAGCCATAAGAACTCAGTGAGCCCTCCCAGAGTTGCCCACCTACTGTTCCTGGCAGCATGTGACCCCGCAGGTGGAGATGGTAGCAGCCTTTGTTGCTTCTTTCTTTTACTCCACACCAGCAGGTGACTTGCCCCTTCTGGGTTTCCCTGTCCTTGTCTCTAAAACTGTGTTGGCATCACGTCTTCATAGGGTGTGCTGAGTCTGTGCTCTTCGGTACGGCAGGCAGCCCCTAGCCACATCTGACAAAATTTAGAGCCGGTAACTCCAGGCATGATGGCACGCTTCTGTAATCGCAGCATTTAGGACACTGAATTAGGAGTCTTGCCATGAGTTCAAGGCTGCAGAGTGAGTTCCATGCCTGCCTGTGCTACAAAGTGAGGTCACGTCTCAAAAACAACAAAACCAAATTTAGAACTAGTGTGATGCAGAGGCAAGTTTTAATCCCGGCTGGGCTATACAGTGAAACTTCATCTTAAAATATTAATTAAGGTAAAGTCAAATTAAGTTAAGCCAAAAGTCAAGATTTTTTTTGTTGTTGTTGTTGTGCTGTAGTCCCATTTCAAATGCTTGGGCATGAAGAATGGCCAGGGACTACCATGTGTGTTAGTGCAGGTGTAAAACATTCCCCCATGTAGAAAGTTCTGCTTGTACTTTCTTTAAAAGAGTTAATTTGGCCAGGTGTTGGTAGTGTATGCCTTTAATCCCGGCACCCAGGAAAGGGGTGTGCGTGTGTTTGTGGGTGTGTGTGCAGGTGCCCACAGAGGCCAGGAGAGGAAGTTGGATCTCCTGGAGTTTGAGTGAGTCACCCAACCAACATGGGTGCTGAGGACTGAACATGGACCCTCTGTAAGAGTAGCAAACTGTTACCCACTGAACCGGCACTGCCCCAGAAGTTCTACTGGACTCGTGGACTAGACATAGGAGTGACAACAGGGAACTAGACGGAGTGTGATCCCTTGCGGCCAGAGTCCCCGTGGAAGGTTTTGCAGAGCGGGTAGGGAATTCCTCAGGCTGTGAGCGAGAGACAAAAGCCCTCTCATTCTTGGCGAACCCTGGCTGCCCTGGTTATTGAGAATGGCGAGTGGCCTCCATGCCTGCCGGAACCTGGTCTGCACTCACCTCCGATACTTCCATTCGAGCTGAGCCTCCAGAGAGCCTTGGCCCTCTTGGAGCCTTATTTCTGGGTTGTAAAGCTTTAGTTGTGCTTCTGCCCTGTAGCTCGGTGGTAGTGGATGTGAAGTCAGTGCAGGTGCCGGTGGAACCAGGGACTTGTCATTCCTCCGCGTTATTGACTGAGATCCTGCTCCCCAGCTTCCCCCGGGCTTGCCCATATGTCAAGGTTAGGGGAGCATTCAGGACATTGGTGCCATGGGTTCCAATCCCTAGTCTTGTATTGAGGACTCTCCAGCGTCCCCTGTGGCTGAACACTGGTCGCCTACCTCCCCAGTAGTTTTTCCTGTCCTCTTAAACCAAAATAACCACACACTCCCCACCCCGTCATTTCTCACAGCTCTGTTTTGTCCCTCTCCTAGGATTGGAAATCTTGTTCATCATTTGTTTGTGTTCTCCGTAGGAACTAAAAGTATATGATGGCTGGCTGGGACTTTGTCTTTTCACTGGTGTGTTCATACTGCCTGTGATACAGTCAACAAGAAATTGTCAAGTGAATTCATTCTGATTTTACCTGGAAAGCACTTAGCAGCGGGCTCTGTGCCTGAGACAGCCATTGGTAAACGGCAGGGACAGGGTCCCCCCTCCTCTCTGTATGGAGTGCTGGCCGGGGACTTTGGTTTCAGTAATTAAAAAAAAAAAAAAAGCTTCACAAAGGGATTCTAATGGACTGCTGGGGCAGAGGAGCTCTTGTTTAAAATAACAATGAAGTTAATGCCGGGGGACTTTTCTGAAGTGCTCTCCCTGGTGGAGGTGCTGAGGTAAACTCTGTGGCATGGTCCTATTAAATCCTAGTGACAAACAAACAAACGAAACCATCTGGGTGTGTGTGGAACGTACAAACACTAACGTTCTAAGACGAAAGATTAAAACGTAGAAGAGAACAAGGAAACCATAGCGGCACAGGCAGCGGTTCTTATCTCCCAGACAGAGCTGTTGGGCATGCTCTCAAGTGAGGGAGGCGGGGAGCTGTGAAATCCCTGTGAAAGCCCCATTATTCCGGGAGGAAACTGAGGCTCACTTACCTAACTGGTGGGTGGAGCTGTCAGAAACATTCTTTTGTGTTTGCTAAGCCTTGAACCCAGGGCCTTGTACAGTCTGCTTGAGCTATGCTTTCAGCTGCCTCTATGGCAGCGCTCTGTGAGGGAGCTATGGCCCTACCCAAAGGTTTCTTTTGTTGTCTGCTTGATTGTTTGGAGGCCACCTCGCTGGTAGTACAGGTGTTTGGCCTGGGTCCCCTGGAGAGCTAGAGGCCCAGTCTGTGGAGTCAGCAGTTCTTATCTCCCAGACAGAGCTGTTGGGCATTTTCTCAAGTGAGGGAGGCGGGGAGCTGCACAGGGAGTGCTTGGGTAGTGCGGTATTTCTCGTGTCCTCAGACCAGCCTAGCCTGGTCTCCTAGAAGTGCGGATTGAACGCCTGCATGGTGGCTGGCGTGGCACACGCCTTTAATCTGAGCACTCAGGAGGCACAGGCAGCCAGCTCTCTGAGTTCAGGACCAACCTGGTCTACAGAGTGAGTTTCAGGCTACTAAGAAAGAAAGGTAGGAAGGAAAGAGAAAAGAAAAAAAAAAAAAAGGGTTGAAAGGGGCTGACTTAGACAGTTAGCAGCAGAACCAGCATGCGTACCTAGACCTCTAGGCTACTTTTAGATGTTTTTTTGTCTTGTTTTATTTTGTTTTTGAGACAGAATCTCAATATATAGCCCTGGCATCCTGGAACTCACTCTATAGACCAGGCTGGCTTCTAACTCAGGGATCAAGCTGCCTATGCTTCCTGAGTGCTGAGATTAAAGGTGTGCCACTAGGCCCTTCAGGGGACTTTTGGCCACTTAGGGAGAGAAAGGGAGAGGCTCGAGTATGGTTTTGAATCCTTAACCATCTGAGGTTCTAAATCTGGATCTTTCAGGGGAAAGGGCTCAGGGGACAGTCCCTTTGCAATGAAGGAAGAAGTGTTGTTTGGATCAGTTAGGTCAAGGCTGGTATAGAGAGCTCCACGCTGACACTAGGAAGCTAAGTGAATGAATAGAATGTTCTCCCACCTCGTATGTAGGAGTGGGAGAAGCAGCTTCATTGAATACATAGCTCCAGCTCAAATAAGCTCATGTCAAAATAGCTGCTGCCACCAGCCTGCACATCCTACTTGGAGTCATGCCCCTGCCCTTCTCTGCTCTCTGTTTTCATTCACAGAGCGGAATGAATGACCTGGCCCTGCTCTCCACAAGATGTGGTGTGGGAACAAAGCAACTTAGAAGAGGCCCTTAGCAGACAGTGTTTGTGGAAGAAAAAACACTGGGAATTATGGGTCACAGAGGAAGGCTTGACCTTGGAGAACTATCAAAGGGGTGGGGCTGGACCACTCAGTAATCAGGAAGGGTTTGGTAAGGGAAGGTGGGTTTTAAGTGACTGGATCAGATTCTTACTTCAGAAAGTTCATCCGGTTGCTGGACCCTGGGCAGTGTAGGCAGGGACAGTTGGTGAGGCAGAGCGCGGCGGGAGCCTAGAAGCTTCAGAGGGAAGAAGGGTGAAATAATGGCTGCGGGCCTGTGCCTGGTGCAGCTCAGTACAGAATGTGCTCAGCATGCCCAGCATGGTGCCTAGGTTCACCCTCAGCATTGAAAGAAAAAACAAAACAAAAAAGAAAGAAAAATGGATTATTTGAGAAGGATTGAAGCTTCTTCAAGGGCATGTTAGGATTGTGACTGGCTTTGGAATATAAAGCGTTCTTACTTGGAAAGAGAGTCCCTCAGCCCCACATAGTGTCTCACTGTGTAGCCCCGAGTGTCCTGGAACGCGCAGAGATGTGCCTGCCTCTGTCTAGTAGTGTGTCTCCCCCGCTCCCCCCAGTGCTGGAACTAAAGGCAGACACCACCACTTCTGGCCTCATTTCTCGTTTTAACAAGTGTGTGTGTGCATAAATCACAGCGTGTGTGTGAGGTCGGAGGATCACTGGCAGGAGTCAGGTCCCTTTCTACCACATGGACACCCAGGGATTGAATTCGGGTCTTCACACTTCGTGGCAAGCACCTTTACACTCTGAGCCATCTCTTTGGCCTCTATAAAGAACTCCATATAATGTCCAAGCCCTCTGGGACTGCAAAGACGCTGGCCTCCTGGAGATAAGCAGAATGAAAGCTGTATCTTTCCTTCCTCTGCTCTCTCCCACCCAGCCATGCTGGGTTCCTGGGCACGCCAGCCTAGATGTGCTCTCTTCCTTTTACCCATTTGCTACGTACCAAGTAGGCCTAAATGTTCTCCTTGGCTCTCCCTTGGCCGTACCAACAAGGTAGTTAAAAACTCAGTGACACTTAGGGTTGGAGAAGGAGGCTAGCGGGCTAAAGAGATGGTTCAGAGGTTAAGAGCACTGACTGTTCTTCCAAAGGTCCTGAGAGTTGGCTCATAACCATCTGTAGTGAGATCTGGTGCCCTCTTCTAGTGAGCAGGCACACCTGCAGGCAGAATGCTGTATAAATATTAAATAAATAAATCTCAAAAAAAATTCCACCAAAAAAAGAAAAAAAAAAAAAGAGGAGTCTGGATAGCTAACAATCCGCTCTGTCCTCCCTTGAGCTCCCTTCTGCCAATGTCTAACCACTGTGTGTTTCCACAGGAGCATCGGGAGGGCCGGGCTCGGCGAGGCCCTCGAGGGCCCAGCGCCTTCATCCCAGTGGAGGAGGTGAGTCTGGAAGAGGGGACTTCGGTGTCCTTGGTCCCTAGGAGGAAAGGACATGGAACACAGATAGATCAGAATCTTTCCTTCTTCCGCTCCTGATTTATTTAATTTCATTTAAAAAAGCTCTTGAAGCTGGGCTGTTCTCAACCTCATTTTCTGCAAAGGAATTGGTTCAAAAGATGAAATGTTAGTGACACAGCCAAACTTGAGCTTCCCAAACTAGTGCTTATGTCCTTTGTAATATAAGATGAACAACAACCCACTGATATTTACATCTGTATCCCAGCATTTTGACCTCACATATTGTTTTTTTATTTCATTTTTTTCTGCTTATAAATAATTTGTCTTTTATAGAAAGGAAGGAAGGAAGGAAAAAGGAGGCCTTGGAGTTCATCTAGATTACAATCCCGTTTCTGTCATTTATCAGATCTGTGGCTTCAAGCAGATCTGTTTTTTTTTCTTCATCTATTAAATGGAGGAAAATAATAGTATTCACCTCGCAGGACAAGTTCAAACACTCAAGATTCCTAGTTGGTTAGCTATCTGTTACATGAGAAGGGCCTGGGAATGAAGCTTAGTGACAGAATATTTGTCTAGTGTGCATGAGGCTCTAAGTTTGATCCTCAACGTTTTTTTTAAAAAAAAGGTTTTTTGTTTTTTGTTTTTCAAAAAAAAAAAAAGGAAAGAAAAAATCTTATTACAGAATAAAAATAGAGCAAATTAAACCCCAATTTCCTAGCTGTTTTGAGGACTGAGTGAGTTGATAAAAGTGTCATAGGAAGTATAACATGAAGTCCTTGGAGAGCGCTGAACATGTAGACATCATATAGGGAGCCTGATAAGTGCTTCCTCTGTTGGATGTGGTCGCTAGTGTAGATACTATCATATCTACACAATACAACTATATATATAAAACAAAGAAGAGGGTTGTCAGTATGGGGGCCAGGAGAGAACCCGCGCTGTCCTCCTTGTCTAGCAGATCCTTCAGGAGGGAGCCGAGAGCCTGGAGCAGCACCTGGGGCTTGAGGCTCTGATGTCTTCAGGGCGGGTGGACAACCTGGCGGTGGTGATGGGGCTACACCCCGACTACCTTAGCAGCTTTTGGCGCCTGCACTACCTGCTGCTGCGGACAGACGGACCACTGGCCAGCTCCTGGCGCCACTACATTGCCATCATGGTAAGTTTATCTGGGCTTTGATGCTTGCCGGGGTGACCACGTTCCACGTTCCAATTCATTTGCTGGGATTCTCCTGAGGTTTTTGTTGTTGTTGTTGTTTAGATGAAAAGGAAGTGTGTAGCTTTATCTGATGATGTCCATGGGATTGTAGATTTTGAAGAGTGACATCTTTAAGAGTATACTTTGCAGATGGGGAGACTAAAGTGCAAAGGGATCAGATGTCCAGCAAGCTGATAGTTAGAATGTAGATTTTTCTGCCTCTTAGATTTCCAAGGGGCTCTCCTCAGAATAGGGCAGGGAAAGCAGGGTAACTCATGAGGCTTATCGGATCCCCCCACAGGCTGCTGCCAGACACCAGTGTTCTTACCTGGTGGGTTCCCACATGACTGAGTTCCTGCAGACTGGCGGTGACCCTGAGTGGCTGCTGGGCCTCCACCGGGCCCCTGAAAAGCTACGCAAACTCAGCGAGATCAACAAGTTACTGGCACATCGGCCGTGGCTTATCACCAAGGAGCATATCCAGGTGTGATAGGCAGAGAGAGTTGGGGACCCTGAGGAAGCCAAGGGGTTGGGCTGGGGCAGCCAAGGGGCGGCCACTAAGCAGATTATCACTCCATCCTCCCAGGCCTTACTGAAGACTGGAGAACACAGCTGGTCCCTGGCCGAACTCATCCAGGCGCTGGTCCTGCTTACCCACTGTCATTCTCTGGCCTCCTTTGTGTTTGGCTGTGGAATACTTCCTGAAGGAGATGCAGAGGGCAGCCCCTCCTCACAGGCACCCTCGCCCCCCAGTGAGCAAGGCAGTCCCCCAAGTGGGGACCCACTGAACAACTCTGGGGTAAGTCACATTCCTGGGTCTCAGCGTGGGAGAAAGCTGTGCAGCTTCTGCCCTGGGAGTAGAAACCACTGCCTGCTTCACTGTCCTCCACAGTGAGAGACTACAGCAAAAGTGCTTGTCTTGAAAACTCTGTTTCTTTATCTGTTACATGGGGATAAAGACCTGGATACAGGGGCTTGTGAGGCGTAAGCACCACGAGCTTAACCTAAGAGCAGCCTACAGCCTCTGAGGACCAACCTCAGCCCCGTTTTTTTTGTTTGTATGTCTGGGGTGGCCTCGAATTTACTGTGTAGCCAAGTAGTAGTGAGGTTATAGGTGTGCGCCATCATGACAGCTGATTTTGTTGTTGTTATTATTATTTGGTCCTGTTATTTTGAGACAGGTTATTATTCTGTGGCCCAGGCTAGCTCAATGATAGGCTGCATGCCTAGTCTATGTGAGGCCCTAAGGTCAATCAGCAACAGCATACAAAAAACAAAACAAAACAAAAAAACAGTAACTGCCATAGTCCCAGCACTCAGGAGACAGAGGCAGGCAGATCTCTATGAGTTCAAGGCCAGCCAGGGCTGCATAGTGTATACCCTGTCTCAAAAATCGAAAACAAATAAAACCCAGAAACCTTGTAAATTCCCAGTGCAGCAAGGCACTTGTCTCCTCTCTGGACTTACAGAGTTCCTTTTGGAAGACTCACACCCGCTGAGTGAGTCGCCCAGCCTGGCGGCTGGCTCAGAAACTACCCTAGTTTCTTTCTGATCACTCAGGAAAGCCTGGAGTGTGGGAAGGCTGAGTGGAGTTTCCCAGAGGGCCACGAAGGGAGGACTAGATGGTAATTACTGGGTCCTTCCTACAGGGCTTTGAAGCCGCTCGTGACGTGGAAGCTCTGATGGAACGCATGAGGCAGCTGCAAGAGAGCCTGCTGCGGGACGAGGGGGCTTCCCAGGAGGAAATGGAGAACCGTTTTGAGCTGGAGAAGTCAGAAAGCCTGCTGGTGACCCCCTCAGGTATAGGATCACAGTGCTAGGGCCTGTCTCTATACATTTCTGGTACGAGCAGACTTTCCATGCACTGTACCTTATCTTCAGACTTGCCTTTGAATCCTGATCTGTTAGCCCTTCATGGCTTGTATCAGGTAGACAGAGCAAAGATCAGAGCCTTTCCCAGGTTGAGCCATAGAACTGCCACCATTACTGTAATGGCAGCTCTTGCCTCCTGGGTCCTGGAGTAGCAGTCACCTCCTTCTGCAGGAGTGCCTCTAGCTAAAGTCCTCTCACTTGCAGAGGGGAGGAGCTCTCTGTGACCCCTACTGTACCTCCCCTGGCCTCCCTGACAAGGTAGAGCGTGCTGCGCTCTGCTCAGCCTCACCGTCACCTCTTTCTGATATGGCCCTCAGCTGATATCCTGGAGCCCTCTCCACACCCAGACATCCTATGCTTCGTGGAAGACCCCTCTTTTGGATATGAAGACTTCACTCGTCGAGGGACTCAGGCCCCCCCGACCTTCCGTGCCCAGGTGAGGTTCCCCGTACTGGTGGTGTTCATCGCTTCAGAATTACATGCAAGCAGGGGCGAGTGGGTCTAAGTTGGATACCTTCTCCTTTCAAAAACCCATGAGGGCATGAAGACCTGAAAAGCCCCTGGGGGCGGGGGCTGGGAGTGGTTTCTCAGGTCCATTGCAAGCAGTGTTATCAGATCTGTGGTTCAGGGAGGGTATGTTATGCCAAGTTAAGGTGTGAATCTTAGAGGTACAGAGGACAGACCTCTGGCCAGCCGTGGGCTTCCAAAGTCTTGCTCACTGACCTCTTCCCTCCCTGCTCAGGACTATACCTGGGAAGACCATGGCTACTCACTGATCCAGCGGCTCTACCCTGAGGGAGGACAGCTGCTGGACGAGAAGTTTCAGGTGGCCTACAGCCTCACCTATAACACCATCGCCATGCACAGTGGCGTGGACACCTCCATGCTCCGCAGGGCCATCTGGAACTACATCCACTGTGTCTTTGGCATCAGGTCAGCGCTGTCCCCCGAGTTCTATGCCGGAAGTCTCTCCTGAGTGCACTGTCACCTTTGATTTTTCTTTTCCTTCTTGCCTGTAATAAGTTTATGTCTTTACAGATTTAAAGCTAATAAGGATGCTCGTTGTTCAGACTTTACATTGAACCCAGGGCCTTGTGTATGCTGACAATCACTCTTTGTCTTGTGTTGTTTACGTCATTTTACTTATTTATTTTTTGATATTTTGAGTTAGGTACAGGCTGACCTTGAACTCATGACAGTCCTCCTGCCTTAAGCTTCTTGGGTGCTGGGCTTACAGACCTGCTCCATTAACATACTGTAACTATGGTTTCACCTGGTTTTGGGTGTGAATTCACACACCTCTACACAAATAACATACATAAACATATGCATGCCAAGAGTCATGTTTAAATTTCCATAGTTCACATCTCATCTCATAGTCAGTAAGAACAGCACAGGTACGCACAGCACAGCGGAGGGCTTTGACGACAGAGGACTTCAAATAATGACATTCCCATTCCTAACCTATTGTGCAGCTTATGGAAATTATAAACAAGAGCCAGGCATGTGCTGAGTAGTCACGCGTACAGAGTAGTATTGTGAGTTCTGTTTTTATCTTAAGTCTTTTTTGATTTTAGAAAAACTGTTTGTTTTATTTACTTGAGTGTGTGTGCACAGTGCAGCACAGTACGGGTGTGGAGGCCAGCAGACAAGTTCTCTACTCCCACCCTATGGGGCCCAGGGATGGACCTGGGGTCATCAGTCTTGACGGCAAGGGGCAAGCTCCTTCACCCTGTCACTGACTGGATTTTGAGAAAGAACTCCCTCCACCCACCCTCCAAAAAGAATTTTTTTAATTGATATTTTAAAAAAAATTTTTTTAATTAAAATTTTTAATTTAATTTTGGTTGTTTGTAGGGTTAGTTTTTGGTTTTCTTTTTGCTGTTTTTCTCCCCTCTCCCAGCTCCTCCTCGCTCCCACCCCCAGAAGGCTCTGTTGGCTCAAACTTGGGCCCTCTGCTCCCTTGGCCTCCCAGGTGTTGAGACTGAGGATGTGCTGCCACCCACGTCGGCAGTTTTCACTCTTATGAGCACTGTTTGCGCTGACAACGCTCACACACATGTTCTTACAGCTAAGCCCTCAAAATAACTGATTTATCTAAGAGATACACAGAAATTCATTCATTCGTTCATTTATTTATTTTTGATATGCGGTCTCGTGGTAGCCCAGGTTGACCTTGAACTCCATCTGTTTTAGTCTCCAATGCTGGATTGTAGAGTTAATTACCCATCTCCTGGCTTTTTCTTTCTTTTTACTTATTTATTTTTTTCTTTTAATGATCTTTTATTTTTTATTTATTTATCTATTTATTTGTGCAAACCTATAATCCCAGCACTGGAAGGCAGAGACAGGAAGATCAGGAGTTCAAGGCCATCCTTGGCTGTTTGATAAGTTCAATAACTGGGCTACAGGACTCTCAAAACAACAACAACCAAAAAACAAAACACCCGAATTGTCCAGGAGGATTACTTAATTTTATAATCATCAGGTGTTTCCTCCCTGTTTGTTTTTTTTTTTTTTTTTCTATGCACACATATAAGCTTCACTGAGGAGACACAAGTGGCTTCTAGACTCTATTAACAAGTTAATTGCCTTCTCTAGGCCTTATTTTGCCCATCTGTAGAATTAGTGCTGTCTCCTTTTGTCCTTAACCACTTCATTCTCGAGGATTAATACACACTGACCTTCCTGTGCTTTACTATAGAACACTGGGTATAGGAGAGCTGGATTTGAAAGTCAGTCCCTTTGAATCTTCCGGAAATGAAATTGATGTGCACTGTAGATTGTGTATAATTTGCGGGTTCCTGATCCGCACACAGTCAGAGCTCAATAATGCATGCTCATTGTCAGTTCCTCTACGAGCCTGGTAACCTTTGACACATGATGTCAGCCGTTTTTCTAAGAGGAACCAGGCTTCTGATTGCCTCCTACCTCCTGGCTTTTTTTGCCACTCTCTGTTCCTCCTCTGTAGGGTGGGGGTGGGGGAGCAGAACATGAGTAATGCTGTTGGGGTCTTTCCATCAGATATGATGACTATGATTATGGGGAAGTAAACCAGCTCCTAGAAAGGAACCTCAAAATTTATATCAAGACCGTGGCCTGCTACCCAGAGAAGACAACCCGCAGAATGTACAATCTTTTCTGGAGGCACTTTCGCCACTCAGAGAAGGTAAGAGCAATGAGGATGTGGAAACCGCCAGGCCAGGCCCAGCCTGTAGAAGAGTCACTGGGTAGGACGCAATGAGGATTGCACAGTGTGGATTGTCCTGGCAGGTGGGACTCCTTCCTGGGCCTGTTGTCCTTGGTTAAATCCTACTCCACTGTGTGATTTCCAACTCCGTGTAAATCAGGCACACAGGGGACGTTTCCCGCAGGGCCTTCGATGGCAGCTTGGCAGGCACAGGTGCAGATCTCAGTCCTCACACAGGAGAAGTGTGACTTGGGCAGATTACCTTTGAGCATTTCCCCTTTATAACGAGAAGAGATGCTGCCTGCATTTCAAAGCTGGGAAGACACAATGATACTATGTATGGAAACATTTGATCCTGCCCTGGAGCCAGTTAGTGGTAGCTCTCTCTTCAGACTTAGGGGGTGAAGCGCCAGTCACAACAAGGGTGGGGGGCCCTCAGCAGTCGCCAGCAGATCGAGGCGGTCCTGGTGTGGGTGAGGTGAGTGGTCAGGGAACCTGTAGACTGGGGGGCCGCAGGTCAGATGTCAGCAAGCCTCATTTCTTTCCATTCTCCAGGTTCACGTGAACTTGCTGCTCCTTGAGGCCCGCATGCAAGCAGCCCTGCTCTACGCCCTTCGGGCTATCACCCGCTACATGACCTGACTCCCTCGCATGCAGGACCAGCACCCGGAGCAGCTGACCCTGGGGCACCGTCCTCTCTGTCAGGACTTCTTGGTCTGGAGACAGATCCATGACCCTTTCTGTCTCGTGTCCCTCCACCAATTGCTGGGGCGGGCATGTGTGTGGTGTGAGGCCCCCAAGGCAAGCCACACCTTCCTTTTCCTCACTGGACTGGATAGGATCGTTGCACTGACTTTGGGGTCTCAGCTCTGCCCCTGGAGTGGAGGGGAAGAAAGCTAGGAAAGCCCAAGGGGCCATGACCCTTTTTCTTTCCCTGCTCCCATTAGCAGATGAAGGCTACAGAGCTAAGGTCAGGCTTACATGCTGGCAGGCAGGACCCCAGGAACCACGAGTGCTGACTTCCTGGACTGGGACGCCCCTGGCTGCCAGTGTAGAAGAGGAGCAAAGACTCCCAGGGACTAACACTCCAGGAAAGCTTGCCTTCCCTCCCTCCTCATTCTTTAAGTTCATCACCTCCCACCTGCCTTCCACCCATCAATGTGAAAGTTGGACTCACAGCTGGTCTGTGTGCCCAGTTTCCCCAAAGCCTGTCCTTTTGGGCAGCCTGTTCTCTGGTTGCCTGAGTACTGGTTCAGTTCTTTTGTCTCCTTTGCCCTCATACCCTTTTCTCCCATGCCTGGGAAAGGGGCCAAGCATATCCAAAGAACACGCTGTCTCTAGAGAGTCGGGGCCCGTGTCGGTTCCTCTGGTGTCTGAAGAGTAAGGAGTAATGGCTGATGAATTCTGTATTTGGGTCTTGAGGGCCTCACTGTGGAGCCAGAGTCAAGGCCTAGGAGGGAGGAGATCCTGTTCCAGACTGTACTGACATGCAGAGGCTGGCATCCCATTCTCCTGACCCCTTGGGCTCTGCCAAGACTGCTTACCAAAAAAAAAAAAAAAAAAGACCCTTTCTTAGGTGGCACCAGGACCGACCTGGTAAAAGGCATATACCAAGGTTCTCTTTCTTTCTCTTGGTATGTGGCCACACCCCTTGGACCTCACGGTCGCAGACTGAGGGGTTGGCTTAAGTTTCTCAAGGTTTGACACTCTCTGGGCTCTCAGGCCGAACCGTCAACAGCAGGCTGATTCTCTTGCAAGACCTTGAAGGCCTCTGGGGGCCTTATTCTACATCAGCCTTTCCTGGCTGCCTTCCAAGGGCCACCACCCCCGGCCCAGTGTCCATCAGTCCCCTCTCCTGGATTTAATGGATTAGTTGGCAGCAGCAGCCAAGACTGACAAGCACTTTGCATAGCAAACAACTGTGAATTCTGACTTCCCTTTCCCTTCCACCAGCAGTAGGTACCTCCTCTCAGGTACCTCCTCTGCTGGTATTTTCCACTCTCCACCCTTGGGCCAGGCACAACAGGAGCTTGGCCAGTGTGCCACATTTCATACCCTCATACCCGTGCAGGCACAGGAAGCAGCTAGTACCCCCTCCAGGCCTGAAACCCCTCCCTGCAATGAAGGTGGGCAAGAGGGGAGGGCCTCCCCAGCATGGGAGTAAGTTCTAGAGGGGATGTGATGACGCTGACAGTGTCCCCTGGGTGGGTGGGAAGGGCATCCAGTGTTAAAGTGCAGAAACCTTTGATGTTGTGAGCATTTCTAGGTAATAGAAATAAAGGTTCGCTGAGGTTTGTTTTGTAGTCCTTGTTAATGGGATGTTTGTCTATTTCCCGAAGGTCAGAGTTCACATCCTAGTATAAACCAGAAGCGGTGGTTGCGTCATGGACTTGACCTCATGGCCTCTGCCCTGCCTGTACCTGTGCCCAGTGATTGCAAGCCTGGGGGTTGCTAGCATTGGACGTCAACTGGGACGAGGCTAAGGCGCAATCCAGAGTTTGCCTCATGTGTGCGCAGTCCTGGGCTTAATCCCTGACACCACAAAACAAAGTCTGCCATTGCTTGGCTGACAGTCTGGTACTGTGGACTAATAAAGGGCAGTGTTGTTTTCTGACCGCAGTGGCTCTGCGCCGGGTAGTGGGAGGCCACGCCTCTGAAGCTGCAACCATCTTGGAAGAGATTTGCCATTGAGTTGAAATAATATTGATGAGGCCATGGAGCCAGGGTTCTGGTGGGACTTGCTTGACTGAGGCCTTGGCACCCTACCTTCCTGTTGCTCCCACCCAATTCTTGGATATACTTGTGGCAGGGAGGATCATTAGGCTTCTTGTCTAGAATTGAGGCAGGACTATCAAAAATACTTCAATCTAGAGACAAAAAGGAAAGAAAGGACGGACTAGGGAGATGGTTCAGGGGTTAAGGGCACTTAATTGCTCCTGCAGTGTACCTGAGTTCAACTCCCAGCACCCATTCAGCTGTCTAACAGTTCTAGCAGATCAAACACTCTTTTGTTCTTTATGGCACCTGCACATACATGTCTATACATGTGGACACACATGCCTACACATAAATAAAAATAGAATGAGACATCTTTTAAGAAAGTTAAATGTGAGCTGGGCATGGTGGCACATGCCTGTGATCCCAGCACACTGGGAGGCAGAGGCAGGCGGATCTCTGTGAGTTGGAGGCCAGCCTGTTCTACAAAGAGAGTTCCAGAACAGCTAAGGCTACACAGAGAAACCCTGTGTGAAAAAAATGGTGTTGACCTTGATCAAGCTATTTGGTACCAGGAACTAGGAAGACACCAGGAAACCACATAGTGACTAAGCTAAGAGCTCTCCTGACGGCTTCCCATTGACCCTGAACGCTGCCGTCAGGAACTGAAATGTGGTGTCCCTACCAGAAGCCTTCCCCCTTGGGATAGCTGTGCAGGCTGGCCTCATTTCCACAATCCTCCTGCCTCTGCCACTTGCATGCTAGCTTACCACATAACACTCTCTTCCAGAGCCCTTTGTATTGTGTGGCTTTTGCTCCCAGACTGGCTGATTTTTTTTTTTTTATTTAATTACTTTTTTAAATTACAGAGATCCACCTGCCTCTGCCTCTAGAGTGCTGGGATTCCAGGTGGAACTGAAGACGCTCAGCTCCAGTTTGTATGTAGTGAGTTTGTTTTCAATCTCTGCAGCCAGCAGTTCTGCATCAGGGCACAACTACCTTGCTCGGAGTTTGTGAAAGGCAGCCATGATTGATTCTTTTTCCCTCTTTCTCTCTCTGTTTTTTGGAGACTGGGGGTGGAGGGTGTCTCAATAGCCCATGGAGGCCTTGGGAGCTAACCACTGCCTTAAGCTCCTCATTGGTCTCAACTGCAACCAGAGGCACTAGATGGCCCAGTACCACGGCCAGGCACTGGTTATTTGTTTGACTCTTGAGGGGTTTGTTTATACACTGCAGCATTTTATTCTTTGGCGACCCCGTCTAGAAAAGGAGCAGAGGGAATCTCCCGCAGCTTTCAGATAGTCCCCAGCCCTGGGACAGGGAGCTAGATAGAAGTGCTTCAGATTCACACCTTAGAACCCCTGGAAGGGTTGTGCTGGGCGATGCACGCCTGTGATCCCAGCTCTCAGGGAGGCAGAGGCAGGTGGATCTCTGTGAGTTCAAAGCCAGCCCAGTCTACAAATCGAGTCCAGGATAGCCAAGGCTACACAGGGAAACCCTCCCTTGACAAAACCAAAAAAAAAAAAAAAAAAAAAAAAAAAATTCTTGGAGGATTTGGAGTGGTTGGAGGCAAAGCTGGACAAGGTACATCTCTAACCGCTGCTCTGCTGTTTGCTCACTCAGCAGAGGCTGCTCACCTAACACGTAACAAGCCCTGAAGATACAGGAGTGAATCCTGGGACAAAGTTCCCGCTCCCTCGGGGCAAGTGGAGAGGGCTGACGTGGGATTGTTGCTCGGCTAATGATTTACACTGCAGTCGTGCTCCCCACCTCACAGGAGAAATGTGACCTCCTCCTCCGAAGCAGTTTCCAGCTCTGGAGCAGAAAACTTCTCTTCCAAGGAAATAGATCAGACTATTACAGCAGCTACAGCGCCTTCGAGAGCACCTTCCCACTCTCTGAAGTACCTTCTCAGGTCCCCACAGAGCAGTTGGAGAACTTCTCTACATTCCTCTAGCATTCCACAAAGACTGTGGTTCCCATTCCTTTCCTCGCTTGCTCCCTGCTCCGTTTATTGGTTGTTGAATTTTTTTAGCTAAGTCCCTCTCTTGGAACTGCACTGGGTTGAAGGGAACACCTTGGCTGATGGTTATATTCCCCTCTGGGTGTTGGCACCTCTCCCTCTCCCCCTGCCCTTTCTGCAATAAACTTCCCCTGTTGCGCAGAGTGTAAAATTTACATAGTTATTATAACCTAACACCTATAATCCCTGGTTGCAGGCAGCTGAGGCAAAAGGATCTTGAGTCGAGGCTAGCCTTAGCTACAGAGCATGTTCAAAGCTAGCCGAGGCTACAGAGAAAGACCGTGTTCTCTTGTTTTTGCTGTTTGTTTTGAAACAGAATCTTGTATCCCCAGGCTGGTCTCCAGCCCCTTCTGTAAGAAGAGAGTCTGCCTCTGCCCCTTGAGCGCTGGGATTACAAGAACTGTGCCAGGTTCCTGTGGTGCTAAAGATTGAACCCAAGGCGTTGTGTGTGCTGAGCAGGCACTCCACCAAATGAGCTACAGCACCAAACCCTGAAAACCTCTTTGGGAAGTCTGTCCTTTTGTCTCTTTCAAACAGTTTGGAAAGCTCACCCCAGCTCCAGCAGAGCCTTCAGATGTGTTGCAGCTACACTGAAGCCCAACATCCCCCCAGCCCTGTTCTTCCCCATCCTATGATACTGTTCCCAAATAAAGCCATGTGCAAATTTGCCCCTCAGAGTATGCTTACCAGCAGATCCCGACCCAAGATACCCAAGAAAATAAAAACCTGCATGGAGACCTCCCATGGGCGTGGTGCCATAGCCCTATGGTTTCCTGCTCTCATTTTTCCTTTACTTTTAACATCATTTTTTAAATTTATAAATTTGTTTAAAAATTTGTTTAAAGTAGTTGCAGGACAATGGTGGTACACGCCTTTGATGCCATCTTAAGTCTGCATTTGGTCCTGAAAAGAAAAACCAAAACCAAAACCTGTCTTACTGGTCTTAGCAGCAGAAATTCTTTCCTTCATAAGTCCAGGTAGGCTCTGCACCTGTTGCCTCAGGAATAGCAGGGGTAGCTTGAGTGTCTGTTGAACTTCTGAGAGTCAAAACTCGCTTGTCAACAAAGTTCTTAGTGGGTGTGATGGCACAAGTTTAATCTTAGTGCTTGGGGAGCTAGGGCCTGGACTGCTCAGGCCAACCTTATCCAGCCCCCAACCCCAACCCTGGTCAGATATAATGTCGGGGGCTGCTGCGGATGTAGCTCATGTGGTAGGATGTTTCCTTGGCCAAGCCCTGAGAGTTCTGTCCCTGGCATACAACAGGCCAGGTGGCAGCAAGCAGGAGAGCCAGACCTTTAAAAGTCATCCTTGCCTACATAGCGAGTTCAAGGACAGCCCAGACCCGTGAGACCTTGTGTTTAAAAATAAAAACAAGCCAAGTGGTGTATGCCTGTAATCCCAGCACTCAGGGAGGCAGAGGCAGGCGGATCTCTGTGAGTTCAAGGCCAGCCTGCTCTACAAAGCAAGTCTAGGACAGCCAGGGGCTACACAGAGAAACCCAGTCTCAAAAGCAAAATAAAACAAACAACTCGGAAACCAAACCAAACCAAACAAAAATAAATAAAAATAAATACAACAGCAACACTTTTTCTGCGTTATTCCTATTTGAGTGCTTACTGTTTACCCTAAAGCTAGAAGCTGATAGAACTACCATGAATGGGACAATGAGTATAGGTCTTCATGGGCCATGAGTATATACCATGAGTATAGGTCCTCATGGGCCATGAGGTCCATAAAAAAAAGATGAATTTCATATAAATACTCACGATGAGTCCTAGAAAAATAAAAAATCCAAGGAGTTCTGAGTAAGTACAGCCCATTCTGGATTCGAAAGATAAGAGTAGACTTAGGGTGGAAAGGAAGAAAAAAAGAATCAGGGACGAAGGAGCTAGCATAGGAAGGGAATCTGGTGTGTTTTTGAGACAGGGTCTTAGGAGATGTGCTTGTCACTGCCTCCCAAGTGCTGGGACCAAAGGCTTGAGTCGTCACACCCTGCCTAAGAGATCTGGAAAAGAAAGCCAGCTTTGAAGGAATGGGGAAGGGCAAATGAGGAAAGCCAAGGCTGGAGAAAGTCCTGGGCGAGTCCGGTAGAATCTTGGACTTTGGCCTAGCGATATACTTAGAGACAGAATGCTCTGGCCAGCAGGTACCTGGGATTTTGTACCCAACCCTGTAAAAAAATGTATATTTTTGGCTTCCTCCTAGGATGCTGGAAACTCTTCAGAGGGACTGTTAGGGTTTATTGCAAAAGTAGATAATATTCATTAGAAGAGGGAGTAAGACTCGGAGAGCAGTTCCCACTGTTTCCCAGGCATGGCCTGCCTTACAGATGTAATGCTAACATCTCTCTATGTGACGCCTGTTATGTTTTTTCGTCTATCTGTCTGTCTGTCTGTCTACAATCTTGCTATGTAGCTTAGGCTGACCTGGAACTCATGATATTCCTGCCTTAGTCTTGCAAATTCTGGAATAACAGATGGGAGTCATCATGCCTGGTTTCCTTTGCTCCATTATACAGGTGTTCTAATGAGCCTCAGTTTCAAAAGCTTCCCTTTGGGCTGGAGAGATGGCCCAACTGTTAGGAGCACTGGCTGTTCTTTCAGAGGCCCAGGGTTCAATTCCCAGCACCCTCATGGCAGCTCACAACCATCTGCTGCTCCAGTTTGGATCTGACACCCTCACTCAGACATACATGCAGGCAAAATACCAATGCAAATGAAATCTGAAAACAAACAAGCTGGTCCCAGTGGCACATGCCTGCAATCCCAGCACTCTGGGAGGCAGAGGCAGGAGGATGAGCGGTTTAAGGTCAGACTGGACAACAAGAAACCTCATCTCAAAACAATAACATCAAAACAAAATCAATCAATAGTGAAGTCAGACTTTGGTGGTGTACACCCTAACTCCCAGCACTCAGGAGCCAGTGGCAGGAGGCCACAGTTGGGGTGAACCTGATGTATATGGTGAGTTCAAGACAACCTCGGGATATATAGGAAAACTCTGCCTCAAAGCTAATCAATTAAATAACTTATTAATTAATGTGGAGAATATCTTGGGCTGGGTATTAGCTTAGTTGGTGGAGTGCTTACCTAGCATTCACAAAGCCCGAGTTTTGATGCCCACACAAACTGGGAAAGGGGGTGGATGGCTGTAATCCCAGCACTTGAGATGTAGAAACAGGATCAGGAGTTAGAGGTTGACTTGGGTATATACAGAGTTTGACACCAGCCTGTGCTACATGAGACCCTGCCTCAAAAACAGAAACAAAATATTTTCTCTGTACCTTCCTAGAATAGATTCAATCCTTATAAACTCCTTCTCTCTCCAAGCCTTTATCTTACTGTAGTTTCTCCCTCCATACCAAACCCCAGGGATGAGGCTTGACCAACGGCCTTGGGGCCAAGCAAACGTGACATAATTACATACCCAGCCTGCAAAGCCTTTCTTTTTTTAATTTGAGTTTATGATTATTCGTGTGGCTATCTCGTTTCCCTATTTACTTAGAAAATAAAATAAAACCCAGGAGAGGCAGGGACTCTTGCTTGGCGTGCTGCTTTATTCTTGCAGCAGGGGCTGAGGGAATAGGTGTGGAGCACATGTCTATTTTTATCAGAATGCCTGGTCTAGTGGTGGGCCTTGGCATTCAGCGAATCCCCAGCTCAGGCTAATGAGATGGCTTCCAGGGTAAAGGCACTTGCTGCCAAGTCTGACAAACAGAATCAAATCTCTGGGACCCACACGGTGGAAGTTGTCCTCTGACCTACACACACACAAACACACACATCTCCTAAATGAATAAATAAAATGTACTTTAAAAAAAAAAGTTATTTTAAAAATCACAGTTTCTGAGGCAGTGGCCTCGGCTCCTGTCCAGTCCCCTCCCCCTGGCTGGTGTTCTGTGGCCCAGGTCTCAGACAATGAAGCTCAGTCTAGTAGTGGGGAAAAAGCTTGGACTTTGGAACCAGACAGGGGAGCCTCAAATCTGAGTGCATGTCCATCTGGAACGGGGCAGAGTATAAACAAACAGAGCCAAGTGCTCGAATGGCCATTAATAACTTGCTTAAAATTTTTTCATCTATGAAATGGTAATGTTATCGGCAACCTTGAAAAGTTGTGCTGGAAAAAAAAAGTTAGGCTGGACACAGTGGTGCACACCTTTATTCTCAGCTCTTGGGTTGCAGAGACAGGGGGAATTTGAAGACGGCCTGGTCTACACAGAAAGTTCCAAGACAGGCAGGGCTACATAGTAAGAGCTTGTCATCTATCTATCTATCTATCTATCTATCTATCTATCTATCTATCTATCTATCTATTCATTTATAAAGGTGTTATTAGTCCAATGAGATAGTTCAGAAGGGAAAGACACTTGCCACCAAGCCTGACAACCTGAGAATGGGGGATAGAGTCTACTAGGTGAAGGAGAGAACTCACTCCTGAAAGTTCTCACACACTTGTATAATTTTTATATATGTTCTGTGGCATAAAAACACTCTATGTCTCCGTCTCTCTCTCTCACACACACATACACACACTAATGACAAAATCTAAAAATGAAGAAAAAAAGGCAGGCAGTGGTGGCACACACCTTTAATCCCAGTACTTGGAAGGCAGAGGCAGGTGGATCTTTGTCAGTTTGAGGCCAGCCTGGTCTACGGAGTGAGTTCCAGGACTACCAGAGTTGTTACACAGAGAAACCCTGTCTCAAAAAACCAAAAGGAAGGAAGGAAGGAAGGAAGGAAGGAAGGAAGGAAGGAAGGAAG
>NW_026591598.1:10666241-10677040 GCF_907164565.1 Psammomys obesus | reverse complement strand
AAGGAAGGAAGGAAGGAAGGAAGGAAGGAAGGAAGGAAGGAAGGAAGGAAGTTAGTTAGTTGTCACTCTCATCTAGGGATAATTTACCTGTCAGAACACTTGGCAAAATCTAGAGACATTTTTGTTTGTCCCAGCTGGTGGTTGCACCCCTGACTTTCATTGTGTCAAAACCAGGGGTGTTGCAAGCATGCTACATCACCCCCATAACAAACGATTAGCCAATCTATGGTCCCAAGGGTGAAAAATTCTGAATGAAATAACACACAAGATGTTCTTAACACAGTACCTGGTAGGTCCCAAGTGCTTGGTAACTGGAAAGCAAATGCAATGCATTTTAGGGTGTATATACGGTATATGCACGTAGATGTGTTTGTGTTGGGGGGCTAGGATGTGCAGGTACTCTCAAGAGAGACACTGGACCTCTGGGAGGTGAAGGCACAGATGTTGAAGAGTGCCCCCCCACCCCGCTTCCTGCTTCCTGGGTGCTGGGAATTGAAATAGAGTCCTCTGGAAGAGGGGTAATTAGCCTTAACCTCTGAGCCATCTTTCTAGGCCCTCCCCTATTTGGAGAGATCACGGTCTCTCACTGACGTGGAGCTCAGAAATTAAGCTAGGCCAGCTGGTAAGTGGGTCCCAAGGAATGTCCTGTCTTTGTTTCCATAGCTCCAAGATTCTATAGGCTTTGGCATGGTTACTAGGGATTTTACATGGGTGCTAGTGATCACTTATGATTGGCTACCTTCCCAGCTCCCTTTCAGAGGAAACTGTGTCCCTAGGAGCAGAAACATCTGTTCAGTGAGTCCTGAACCCTCATGGCTCTTTCCTCATCTTGCAGAGAGCACGATGGAGTGAAGATGAAACCAAAGAAGTGGTTTTTATCACCAAAAAAGACCTTGGAAACCAAAGGGTGAGCCCTATGCTCAGAACAGAAGTACAGCTTTGGACTTTGGACTCCTGGGACCGTGGGGGAGGGGACACCAAGGCTAACCCTTGCCCCACCAGGCAGTGGCTCCCTTGGCGTGAGTTCCAGCTGTTGTCTGGGTCAGCAGAAAGACCTTTGGGCAGCATCAGATCCAGGATTTCCATCCCAGTCTTCCTCTGGCCCCTTCACAGGCATGCTCAGAAGATAGGGTCTAGGTCAGTGAGAGGTAAGCGAGACCCCTCCAAGAGAGCTTTGTGTCACATGATCTGATAAAACCTCCTGGAGGGACTGGGGAGGGTCCCAGCAATCCAGGGCAAAGGGCAGCCAAAGTGGAAGCGGCTTCAGTTCTACTGAGAAAAGCATTTAGCAACCTTCACTGCTTTTTCTGCTGTGTGCTAGCCGCTGCTTCCTACATAGAATAATGTTCAGAACAGTCCTTAGTGGCCCCTTTGAACTCCAGCTCTGTCAACACAGGAGTTTGTCCAATGCAAGGCACACCTAGTATACACACGCCAAAAAATTAGGTCAGCCAGGGTGGCACACGCCTTCAATCCCACTGCTTGGAAGACAAAGGCAGGAGGATCTCTGTGAGTTCAAGGCCAGCCTGGTTTACAAAGTGAGTCCACAGGACAGCCTGGGCCACAACAGAAAAACCCTGTCTCAGAAAACAAAACAAAACAAAAATCAAAGATAAACTGGATGAAATACAGCTCAGCGGTAGAGCACTTGCTTACATACCACGGCCCGTGAGAGAGCCCGCCTCAGTACACACACACACACACACAGGCGTGCGCACACACATGGACACATGCAGAGCACACCTCAGAGATATCAATGGCTTTCCCCAGTATCACATGATTAATCAAGTGGCCTGGGATCATCGTGGTAGACTTTTATGGGAATGGAAAGCTGAATATGATATGGTCTTCACCTTCAGAAACTTTGGGGTCTCATAGGAGAGAAAAAGACAGTAAGAGCCTAATCTATCCAACAAACACAGAGAGGCAGTGACCGAGTGTTCAGGTGGGGAAAGGCAATCTGAGCTCAGTTGTGGGTGGGGTGGGGGCAGGTGGGAGGTCTTCAAGAGGGGAAATGCGGGTGAGCTGGTCTTGGAAGATGGATAGGTAGACTTTGCCTTCACAGGCTGAGGTCGTGGGGGCAGAACCAGTGTTAGGGCTGTAGGAACAGATCTGCCTGGGAGAGTTGATAAATGGAGCCAAAACTGTTTGTTTGGGAGAAATGAACAGACCCAAAGTACTTAGCAACTGAGCAGGAGAGGGATTCAGGCAGGCATAGAGAAAAGTATCTAACGACGGACAAGGCCTAAGTAAACGGTGAGCAGGATGGACAGTGAGCCAGGAGCAATGCTCTCACAGCTCTCTGGGAGGAGACAGGCTGAGTTAGTCACATCCTCAAACATCCTGGGAAGGGGTATGAATTTGCCCACCGAGCCTCTTCCCCGTCTCCTGGAAACAGCACGGGGCTATTTCCTCTGCAGAGGCACTTTTCTTACCCTCTCCCCCGAGTGTTTAGTTCTGGAAGGCCTGACCCTGCCTCCTTATCTCCAGATATGGAAGCACAATGAAGTCTGCTCTGGCTGAGTAGAACACACACAGATCGGTGCAAGGAAGGGCATGTTCGGCAAGCTGAAGCCAGGAGAATTGTGCCCAGTATGTTTGCTGGAACAAGTAAGAAGGAAAACAAACAAAACAAAAAAACACTTGCACTAGGAAGGCAAGGAAAAAGAAAGGCAAGTTTAGATCGGCTCTGAAAGGGTCTGAGGGTTTCTGTTTGCATCTGCAGGGGAAGCTGTCAGGTATGGTGACCCATGTCTGTCTCAGCCCTTGAGATGCTCAGGGCAGGAGGATTGCTGCAACTTCAAGGCCGACCTCATCTTACACAGTGAGTTTCAGGTCGGGCCAGAGAGTGAGAGTCATTTAAAAAAAAAAAAAAAAAAAGAAAGAAAGAAAGAAAGAAAGAAAGAAAGAAAGAAAGAAAGAAAGAAAAAGTCAAACAAAAAAAAGGGTAAGAGGCTGAGGTTATCTCTTGGTTGGTAGGGTGCTTGCCTGGGAGGTATGATGCCTAGGTTTGATCCCTAGCAAGGCACAAAGGTGGGCATGGTGCCACATGCCTGTGAAAGGGAGAAAGGAAAATCAGAAGTTCAAGGTCACCCTCAGCTACATAGTGAGTTCTAGGCCATGAGTCAGCCTCAGTCCACAAACGAATAAGTGGAGGCCCAGCCTAGTGGCACATGCATGTAATTTTATGGATTACAATACTGGAGCTGAGTACAGTCCTTCTCAGCAATTCAGAAGAACTGCTGTGAGGTCAAGGCCAGGGTTACAGAGTGAGACAGTCTCAAGAAAAAAAGAGATAGTCAGGTGCGGTGGTGCACACCTGTAATCCCAGCACTCAGGGAGGCAGAGGCAGGCGGATCTCGAAGACAGCCTGGTCTACATAATTGAGTTCCAGGACAGCCGGGGCTACCCTGTCTCAAAGATACAAAGTAATAGAAGAGCTCAGGAGCTCTTACATCACACATGACTTCTGCCTCAAATATATACATACTTATATAGGTGCTACTGTTCATTATCTATTTTATTTGGGTTATCTTTTTCCTCTACCTCTCTGCCACCAGCCCTCCAACACTAGGTAGGAGAGAAAAAAGGTTAGAGGGGAAAGGGGGAGTAGGTTTCTTAGGCGACTTGTGTGTCAGGACGTCCAGCATAAACAGCTGCATTTCTCTCTCTCTCTCTCTCTCTCTCTCTCTCTCTCTCTCTCTGTCCTTCCCCCATCTCTCTGCATCCCTTTCATTCTCTGGGCTCTGGTCTTTATTCTCTCTCCAGAGTCCTCAGAATTCAACTATCTGCAGCTGGCAAAGAGCCCCTCTCAGAGCCCGAACGAGGCAAATGGTCTGCTGCTGTGGACCATCTGAATCAGACCCACATCCACCTCCTGGGTTTAAAACAAAAACATATTCCTGTAACAGAACTGAGTTTTTAAAGACACCAAAACTTCCTCTACACGCTTGAGATCTTTACACTGTGATCGAACATCCAACATGAAGCTGCTGGGCTGCATGCCTTGGGAGAAGCAAAGTGCCATGGTCCTTGGTCTGTGCTCTCTGGAGTTTCTCCAGGTCCCAGGGACAGGGTGAGAATGCTTCTTGGTTCCTTGGTCACCACGCCTTCAGCAAGTTCCTTCACTATCTCTCTCTGAGTCGGGGAACTTCTGGGTACAACTGAAACCGTCCGTGCTCAGCTCTCAGCAATGAGGGAATCTATGGGGACTTGGGAAATATTGCTGCAGCTTGCAAAGGAACGGTTAGGTCCGGCAAGTTCTGCAGACCTCATCAGCCGGTCCAGGAGGAGGCCTCATGAGCCAAGCAAATAAGACGGTAAGTATCTTGGCCTTTGGACCCATGCCTCTGCCTCTCGGGTGCTGATGCGTTAGCACATCCAGTTTATACAGTGCTGGGGTCAAACTAGAGCTCTGTGCATGTGTGTGTTGGGCAATTACTCTACCAACCGAGGAACACGACTGGTCCTTTATTTATTACTTTTGTTATTATTAGTGGTAGTATTGATAGTATGGGCGTTGGTAGGGTTTTATGTGGCCTATGGTGACCTTGAATTTCCACTTAATCCAGAATACCTTTGCAATGCTCATTCTTCTGCATCCACTTCCCAAGTGCTGGGATTATCTGTGTCCGTCGTCACTCTTGGCAACCCCCAACGTTTCTGCCCATTCTGATTTACATTCTCGATACCCTTTCAGGGCCTACAGACTTATCTGCTTTAAATGTTCAATATAAATTAAATGGTGCCATCGGACATTGCTCTGACTCTACTCTAGTACTTGGAAGGCTACGCCAGGATGATTGCAATTGAAAGCCAACCTGTGTTCCTTGGTGAATTAGTGCCCCTCCCCCCAGACACACACACAGATTGGGATCAGTTGGGATGGTGATGGTACATGCCTTTAATCCCAGCAACACAGGAGGCAGAGGCAGGAGGATCTCTGAGTTCAAGGCCAGCTTAGTCTACAGAGCAAGCTCCAGGACAGCCAGAGCTACACAGAGAAACCCTGACTTAAAACCACTGCCTCAAAAAAAATTTTTTTTTACCAAACCCGTGACCTTGTACATGCTAGACACTGTTTTTGGATATATAGCACCAGATGTGGCATTTTCTTTCTTTAAATTTTTTTTTTTAATTTTATGTACATGAGTATTTTGTCTCTCGTATGCATGTATCCAAAAGGACCCAGAAGAAGGTGTCAGATCTTCCTGGAAAGGAAGTTAAGGATGTTTGGGAGCCGCTGTGTAGGTAATGGGGACCAAACCTGGTCCTCTTAGTAATTAAGAAGAAGTACTCTTAATTACTAAGTCATCTTTCTAGCTCCTTTTTTTTTTTTTTTTTTTTTTTTTTTAATTTCATGTGCATTGGTGTTTTGCCTGCATGTATGTCTGTGTGAGGATGTTGGAGCCTCTGGAGCTGGAGGTACAGACAGTTGTGAGCTGCCACGTGGGTGCCGGGAACTGAGTCTGGGTCCTCCGGAAGAACAGCCACTGCTCTTAACCACTGAGCCATCTCTCCAGCCAACCCCCTTTTTATTTTGAAAGGGTTTCTCTGTTTTATCCCTGACTGTACTAGAACTCACTCCATAGACCAGTCTAGCATCGAACTCACAGAGATCCACCTGCCTCTGCCTCCTGAGTGCTGGGATCAAAGGTGTGCGCTACCATGAGCTGTTCTGCCTCCTTTAAAGACTTTTAAATTACATTAATTTAATTTAAATTAATGGCAGGCAGAGAATGACATGCAGGCTTGGTTGTCTCCTTCTGCCATCTTCCTGGGGATTGAACTCAGGTCATACATCTTGATGATGATAAGTGCCTTTGCCTGCTGAATCATCTTTCCAGCCCTTTGTATTTCATTTTTATTTTATTTCTTTTAGCTATGCTCTCCTGTAGCTCAGGCTGGCCTTGAACCCTTTATATGGACAAGGTTGACCTTGATCTTCTTGACTCTATCTCTCAAGTGCTGGGATTAGAGGCATGTGCAAACACATTTGCCAGCCTGACTATACATAAGTGGGGATAGGAAATGATAGTAAAGGAATAAACGTGAGCTGGGTGTGCTGTGTGTTTGCCAGAGTGCTTGCCCTCCGTAATGGAAGCGCTCTACTCTTGCCTGAATGCCAAGAGCAACCGGTGTGGAGTTGCCTATAATCCCTCACGACGGAGGTGGATGTAAAAAGATTAGAAATTCAAGGTTATCTTTGGCTATAAAGACAGTTCGTCTAAATAAAATAAAATGATTAATTAAATCACATAGTGTGTGGCCTCTTGCTACTAGTTTCTTTTGCTTTCAAAATTCAGTGGTAGTTGGCAGCCAGATGGATCAGAAGGTGAAGGCACTAGCTGCCAAAGACCACGTGGTGGAAGGAGAGAAATAACCTCTTCAAACTGTCCTCTGACGCATGGCATGGGTCGTTTCCCCCTTTCCCCCATTCACATGCACACACACTTTAAATAAATAAACAAATCCTGGGGTAGCATAACCTTTTTATTGTTTTTTATTTTTATTTTCCTGAGAATGGCCTCACTCTGTCTGTAGCCCATGTTTTCCTCAATTTACTATGTAGCCCAGGCTGGCCTTGAACACATGTTCATTATCACACGCCAGCCTTTCAAATGGTGAGATTACAGGCATGAGTCACCGCAGCGGCTCATGCTGTGTAACTGATGACTGAGAATCGATTCCTTTCAGTTCTGAAGGGTGAGGAGTTCAGGATGGAATGGGAAAGGCATTTTTAGAACATGGCGGAAGGCATCAGAAAAAAAGCAGGCACTGGTGGAGGGAGAGAGAAGAGGTGGCAACCTTGTTTGCAAGGAAGCCATTCCTGCAGAGACCAAGAGCTAAATCACTTCTGGAAGTTTCCATTTCGCTGTGGTTGCCCTGGGGCTTGTTCTCAACATACAGACTTTTCAGGACACATTTAAACTACAACCTATCTTCTTGGCTTCTTTTTAGTCAGCTCTCTCTCTCTCTCTCTCTCTCTCTCTCTCTCTCTCTCAGACATGATTTCTCTGTGTAGTCCTGGCTGTCCTGGAACTTACTCTGTAGACCAGGCTGTCCTCAAACTCAAAGAAATCACCTGCCTCTGCCTCCCAAGTGCTGGGATTACAGGCATGTGCCACCACCTGGGGTATTTGTCTTTTATAGTGACAGATGTGATCCCAAATAGGGCCTACCCAGGGCTTCCAGATAATGTGCGCCTTGTCACACTTTTTTCAATTCATTGGCAAAATGCTCAGAGACAAAGACTTAGGTATCTTTGGGGATGACTTTTCAGCTACCCAAAGTCCTTATTAATAGTGTTTTGTTTTGATTTGATTTTTTTTTCTCAACCAGACATGAAGACACAAGTCTGTTGTGCTAGCTTTTAGGAATTAGGTGGCCAAGGCAAGAGGATGATGAATTTGAGGGAGGCCTGGGCTACATGGTAAGACACTGACTCCTAAAGGTCTTGGTTTTTTGGTTCCTTTGAAACAGGGTCTCAATGTAGCCCAGGTGAGTCCCTGACTCAGCTCATTACCTAGCTGAGGCTGGCCTTAAACCCAGGATCTCTCTGTCCCCATCTCCCAGTACTTCAATGTTAGAAAATAAACCCAGTGACCAAAATTCTAGAAGGGACACCAGTGGCCTGGGGCCGGGGGCTGTGCTTGCTTTGGGTGGCCTTTCTGGTGAATGGGAACATTCTACCATAAAAGGAACCTAGCTTGCAGAAGGGGCAAGTTCCCTTTATAACTGGGGAAGGACTGCTCTTCGGTGGTGGCACACGCCTGTAATCCCAGCACTAGAGAGGCAGAGGCAGGCAGATCTCTGTGAGTTCAGGGCCAGCCTGGTCTGTAAAGTGAGTCCAGGACAGCCAAGGCTACACAGAGAAACCCTGTCTCGAAAAAACAAACCAAAACAAACAAACAAAAGAATTGGCACAGAATTCTAATATCAACTTACAGAGAACTTTTTATATTTTAGGAATTTTGTCTTTTTATCTATACATGACAATTTTTCCAGGGGATCATTTTCTACTTAAAAAAAAAAATCATGCTTAAAGTGAGTAAAGACAGGTTCCCAGGGTCTCAGAGAGTCTAAGCAACAGAACCAGGCCACTGAACTCTGCACAATGGTGACCTCAAGAGCCAGGCTAAGCTTCCCCTTGAGAGACAGCAGCTCCCAGCTTCTAACACATTCCTTTACCCTGACATTAGCTCAGGGCCATCATTAGACAAGAATAACAAGCAGGAGGCACACGCAACGTTGGTACTCACTCCAGTTCAGTCATTCATGACGCCCCAATGACCAGAGTTCACAGTCTGTGCTTGGCACCTGGTCAGGACTTTGACAGGCAATGTGCTTGTTAGACACAATGTCCTCTCAGTACTCGACCAAACAGCCCCAGCCTGCTGGCTGTAACCAGCAGGGTGGTTCTAGGCTGAGTCATGGCTAAGTAGTGTCACAACCTGTTTGTCCACTAGGCCATAGAGGCTGGACAGGATTCTGGGTGCTTGGCTTTTTTAGATCTCTTTGACCAAAAGGTGACTCCTGGTGACAAGCACAAGGGGAGGCTGGCTCAGTCAAACCCACCCAATCTTCATCCAGAAGTTTCTCCAACTTCCAAGCTCTCTCTTTGCCTTGAGGCACAATCATAAATGAGGAGAGGTTAGCTGGGTGTGGTGGTGTGATCCCAGCGCTCAAGGAGGCAGAGGCAGACAGATTGCTGTGATTTCAGGGCCGGCCTGGTCTACAAAGAGAGTCCAAGATAGCGAAGGCTACCCAGAGAAACGCTGTCTCCAAAAACAAAAAAACAACAACAAACAAAGAGGTTGTAGCAAGCCTTAGTTATAAGCCTGTAAAATGGGAACTAGATACGTATTTTAATTACTGCATACTATGTCTACCATATAATTCAATCTTTGCGTTAGCCAATAAGATTGATGTCGTTATTTAATGTGACAAATGGAAAAGCTGGGGATGAGAGTTGTCAGTGTCACTAACTGATATCACACAGGTTAGTGCAGGGTCAGGAATCCACCCAAGTCTAGATGACTAAAGAGATTATACTAGCCTGGGCTTCCTAATGACTTCTAGGTCAGCCTGAGCTATATAGCGAGATCTTATCTGGTTTTCATCAAGCCTGATGACCTGAGTTTGATCCCTGGGATCCACACGGTAGTAGGAGAGAATTGACTTCCACAAGTTGTCCTCAGACCTTCACAAGAGTGCTGTGGCCTACCCGCCCCAATACAAATAAAATGTATTAAAAAGCATACACACACACACACACACACACACACACACACACACACACACAATAGTATATACATAGCTGGGCAGTGGTGGGGCATGCTTGCCCTTAATCCCAGCACTCAGGAGGCAGAGGCAGGCAGAGCTCTGGGTTCGAGGCCACCCTGGTGTGTATAGTGAGTTCCAGGACAGCCAGGGCTACATAATGAAACCCTGCCTTGAAAAACAACAATATATATATATATATGTGTGTGTGTGTATACACATATATATGTAACATATATCACTATATGTTATACATTATATATATATATATTATTACATAATATCTTTATTAAAAATAGGGGTCGAGTGTGGTAGTAATCCTTGCGTTAGGGAGGCCAACCTGGGCTGCAAAGTGAGTCTCTCTTTCGAAACTCTCCCAACCTGAAAATGAAGAGATTGTGCTGAGAAGGAAACAGTAAGAAAAAGCCTGTCTGCTGCTCCAGGCTTCCTGTTTTCCACTGAGCTGGCCATTTGGCAAGTCCCCTCTGCCTGTGGGGCTTGGTTTCCTATCCTTTCTAGAGTCTGAAGCATCTGAAGACATCTTTCTCTTTTCAGTCCGTAGCCTTTAATTTTAGGTTAGAAGGATTTTTCCCTGTCGATCTCTCGATCTTGCAGATCTTGCAGGGTTTGTTCCCGACCTCCCTTCAGGGGAAGAGCAGATAAGAGCTGACGAATCCACATCGCTTGCAGTTCTTGCTTGTTGCTTTTTTTTTTTTTTGAGAGAGAGAGAGAGAGGGTTTCTCTGTGTAGCCTTGGCTGTCCTGGACTCGCTTCGTAGACCAGGTTGGCTCACAGAGATCCACCTACCTCTGCCTCCCAGATTGCTGGGATCACAGGAGTGCACCACCACACCCAACTGCTTGTAGCGGGTTATTTTTGGTTTGTTTCTGGTTTTGTTTCTGTTTTACAATTCCTACCAAGCCACGTCTGTACCCGAACCATTAGGATGGCCAGAATGGCGGTACTGCAGTCACGGTGCATGCCCCTGTGCTAGGTGTGTCCAGCGGGGTTTCCTTTTCATCTTTGCTAAGCCCTTCGTCATGCTCTCCTCCTCTGGTCCTGATGGTGCAAGATGACGCGTAGAGAGCTGAAGCATGCTGTGCAATCTGCGTTATCATCCTTATTCTGGGTTTTCATCTTCCCGACAGAGCGGAAACTGGGACCTTAATCTTCGGCAGCATTTACATCTACAGACACCAACGCGTGCCTTTGTGTGGTTTCCTACTACGTAGCTGGTGGCTGATAGACCCCATTCACTGAGGACAAAGAGGTGGAGATGCAATCAGCCTCTCATGGGATTTTCACCAGATTTCTGTAGCGATATGGAGTCTCAGCGTTCTCCTCCACTCACTCCTCTCTGCCGCCAGTGGGGCTTTCTCTCTTGTGTTTGTTTCGTTACGAAGTGCTGGGGACTGAACCCGGGGCCTCACTCATGTTAAGTCCATACTGTTTAGGCCTTTTTCTTCCTTCCTTCCTTCCTTCCTTCCTTCCTTCCTTCCTTCCTTCCTTCCTTCCTT
>NW_026591598.1:10665396-10666231 GCF_907164565.1 Psammomys obesus | reverse complement strand
CTTCCTTCCTTCCTTCCTTCCTTCCTTCCTTCCTTCCTTCCTTCCTTTCTCTTTAATTAGGTTAAGGAGGGCTTAGAGGTTAAGAGTACTTTATGCTCTTTCAGAAAATCCAAGTTCTGTTTCCAGCACACACTGGAGGGCTCACCACCTCCTGTAACTCCATCTCCACCGGATTGTAAACCCTCTTCTAGACTCCATGGGCGCTTCACTCTCACCCACACAGATACCCAGGCACATAGCTGCAAAATAAAAAAAAAAAGCTTTAGAAAAGCAATTGTGTGTGGCGTGTGGTTTTTGTGGGTGTGTATGTGATTTGGGTATGTGTGTATGCGGTATGTGTATGCTGTGTGGGTATGTGTGTGGGTGGTGTGTGCCTATGGGCTAGCAGAGGCCGGAGAAGAATGTCAGGGACCTTGCCCTAACAGTCTTTGCTTTAATGCCCTCAGACAAGATCTCTCAATGAATCTGGAGCTAGGCTAGAGACCTGTCTATACCCCCGAACTCTGGGCTTACAACACCTCGTTGGGGGTTTGAACTTGAGTTCTCAGGCTTCTGCAGCAACTGCTCTTGCCCTCTAAGTGATCTCCCCAGCCCCTGTAGTTTCCTTTTTTTCCTTTTTCCAGAAAAGAACAAATTAAGTTATCTAGGCTGGCCTTGAACTCAGCCTGTACCTACTCAGGTAGGCCTTTACCTCTTATCTATTTTATGTGTATGAGTGTTTTGCCTGCATATGAATGCAATGGACATTTTAGTTTGGTTTCTTTTTTCTTCTCTTTCTTTCTTCCTTCCTTCCTTCCTTCCTTCCTTCCTTCCTTCCTTCCTTCCTTCCTTCCTT
>NW_026591598.1:10627693-10665386 GCF_907164565.1 Psammomys obesus | reverse complement strand
CTTCCTTCCTTCCTTCCTTCCTTCCTTCCTTCCTTCCTTCCTTCCTTTCTTTCTTTCTTTCTTTCTTTCTTTCTTTCTTTCTTTCTTTCTTTTTCTGAAAGGGTTTCTCTGTGTAACCTTGGCTGTCCTGGACTCGCTTTGTAGACCAGGCTGGCCTCAAACTCACTGACATCTACCTGCCTCTGCCTCCCAGTGCTGGGATTACAGGCGTGAGCCATCATGCCCAGCAAGTTTTGGTTTCTTTAAAAACTCGGTTATGTTACATAAGTATATTTTGGTTTTAATCCCAAGTGTGACATTTTCCTTTGGGCTTTAGTTTGTCCACAGCTGATAACTGCCTTCTGTTGGGGCGTGGTCTTTGCCAGCTGGTCATGGCCTTCCTTGTGCAGCACAGGAGGACTCTGGTCAAGGGCCCTGAGGGACATAGGTAGGAGAGCCCAGAGAGGAAGGTGTGGGGAGTGACAGCATGGCGAGACCAGAGACAGAGACGGAGGGTGTGGCACTTAGAGACAGACAGAAACATTTCAGCTCGCTGGCTTGGAGGAGACTGCATTTGTTTTTGATGGAGAATTGATGTAGCCCAAAAAGAACCCATCAACCCTAAAAAGCCAGGAGAAGTAAAGGATGGTCTGTGCCCTGTCTCCCCACTAATCTTCTCCTAGGGGGGTTGGAAGGAAGAGGCTTTAAGGAGTCCCCAATAAAATAGAGTTGAAAAACATATATATGTGCACCACGTCAGCGCCTGATGCCATTGTGGTTCAGAAGAGAACCATGGAGCCCTCTGCAACTGGAGTTAGCAATGGTTTTGAGCTACCACATGGGTGCTGGGAACTGACCCTGGTTCTCTGCAAGAGCAACAAGTGCTCTTAACCCTGAGCCATTGCTCCAGGCCCTTATTTAATTTAAAAAAAATTATATTATTATGACTATTATTTTGCTTTTCCAGACAGGGTTTCTCTGTACAACAGTCTCTTGGCTGTCCTAGACTCACTTTGTAGATCAGACTGTCCTTGAACTCAGGGACCCACCTGTCTCTACCTCCCAAGTGCTGAGACTAAAGGTGTTCGTGCACCACCATGCCCTGCCTGAGCCTTATTTTTAAAAAAATTAATTTGTGTGTGTGTGTGTGTGTGTGTGTGTGTGTGTGTGTCCATGTGAGCACAGTGCCCAAGGAGGCCCAAAGGCATCATCTCCCCCAAGGGCTGGAGTTAGAGGCAATTGTGGCCCATCTGACTTAGGTGTTTGGAACTGAACAACAGTTCCTTCGTAAAAGCAGTGCATGAGCTTGGCACAGGCCTTTAATCCCAGCATTGGGGAGGCAAAGGCAGGTGGATCTCTGTGAGTTCCAGGCCCTATCCTGGTCTACAGCATGAGAAACCTTGTCTTGAAAAATCAACAACAGAAAAGCAGTACATGCTATTGGTGGCTCAGCCATCGCCACAGCCCTCCTTAAACTCTTGATTCTCCCTGTAGTGGGTTTCTAAACCTGCACCACCACAGCAGGCAGCAAACACTGTGGTACAGGCTAGAACCCAGGGCCTCACATGTGCTTGGTTGGCCAGCATCAACCTCAGAACTCTGCGACCAGCGCTCCTTGCCTCCTTACAAAGTCTTCTTAGAAGCCGATATCTCTTCTGCACTGTACAGAGAAAAGGTTCAGGCGGATGATATATGTAATGGCATATGAACCTTTGACCCTTTGAACCTTTAAGGAAGGGGTTAATGGTGAAGAGACGTTAGAGGACCAGAAACCCACAGCAGAGCTCACGGCAGACTGTCCTGGCAACGAGCAAACTGTGAGAGGCCCACCTGCCTCCGAGGGCCGGTAAACGGAATAAACCAGGGCGAGAGAGTCACGGAAAGTGTTTACCCTACAGCCTGGCACCCAACAGGTGTGCTCACTAAAGGGCGCTGTCTCTGAGAGCCTCCATCCAGGAAATCTGAGCCCTGGCGGGTTAATTATCCTCGGAAAACAAGGCCGACCTCCCCAGACGGCATGGGAAGAGGGACAGGGACGGCCCAAACAGACAGTCACAGTCCAGCTAAAGCAAGAGCTGATCTTTAATGTTTTACGGACCTGCGTAACACATTAACCATGATAGCTGTCCCCTCGAGGCAGCTTAACCCCCGGTCAGCCTGCATCTGGGGCGGTTGGCAAGTAAATACCGCAGCTACCCGCAGGCAGCAGACTTTCTAAGCAACCCTCACTCCAGATGAAGTGGTTCATGTTGCTTGTCACCCAGGGGGGTGGTGACAGAGCATAAACTCTAGACTCAGCACCCAGGGAGGAGTGGCGGGCACATAAGGACCCGGCATGTTTTCCTGTGTCTTCACAAACCAAACTCTTCAAGACCAAGGACGGCAGTATTTATTCCTCACTGGGTGTTTACTGTTGGTGGTTACGATTAAGATGTGTGCTGCAGTCACCGTAATAGCAAACAAAACCAAAAGGCAGTTCAAAGGTGCAGAGTTGCTAAGGCTCCGAGTCTTTGTGGAGGACGACTCTATAAAGTCTGTAAAGAAACTTTTCTCAATTCTGACGTGCATCTGAGTCCATGTTTAATAGGCTTGCCCTTACAACGAAAGGATAGACATGTATCTAGAGAGATTTCTCTTGCTTATTTTTTTTTCAGGCAGGGGAGGGTGGACAAGGTCTTCTATAGTCCAGGATGGTTTTGAACTCAATGTGTAGACAAGGGTGACCTTGAACTCCTGATACTCTTTGCTGGGATTAAAGACATGTGCCACCACATGCTGCTAGCCCATGGCAGTTCCTCTGCTAGGTCACCAAACTACAACCCGGCCCATTATTGACTTAAGACAGGAGCTCATCATGTGGCCGGGCTGGCCTTGAACTGGCAGTCCTCCTGAGGTATGGACATCATGCTCACAAACTGCATGTCTTTGTTGTTGTTTTGGTTTTTTTTGAGGGTTTCTGTGTAATAGCCCTGGCTGTCCTGGACTCACTTTGTAGCCTAGGCTGGCGTCGAACTCACAGAGATCGGCCTGCCTCTACCTCCTGAGTGCTGGGATTACAGGCTTGGGACACCAAGGCCAGCTTGCCAACTGTGCTCTTAGTTTTTAATTTATTATTGGTGTATGTATGATGTGTATGTGTGGGATTGTACCCTCACAGTGTACCTCACAGGCCAATTTTTGGGATCTTGTTGTCTCTCCCCACCTTGTGATCCAGGGATTAAATGCAGGTCATCCGGCAATCTCTTTTACCTGCTGAACCATCTCGCCAGCCCCTTATTTGTTAGCGAGTATGGAGTATTGTTTGAAATGGAGTATTGTTATGTTATCACCTGATCTCCAACTGCTGGTGTTCAGTGGTCCTCCTGCCTTAGATTTCTGAGTAGCTGGCCTTACAGGTATATGCCACCATGTCTGGCTTGGATTACAAATGTAAGCAGATGGCCGGAGAAGACATCTCTAAAAAAAAAAAAAACAGGAGGATTTGAGAGACCAAGGAGATAGTCAGCAAAATGCTGGCCCTGCAAGCATGAAGATGGAAGATCGGAGTTTAATCCCCAGAAGAGAAAAAGAGTAGATGGTGGCATTTTTTTATCCATTTCTGGCCAGGGGAAGCCAAGACAGTGCATTTCTCACGGCCAGTTGGCCAGTCTAGCCCTACTTGGTGAGCTTTGGGACAAACAAAAGACTCTGTTGTCTCAAAGCAAAAGCAAAAACAAACAAACAAGCAAAACAAAAACAGGAAAAAAAAAACCATCAAGGTGAAGGGCTCTTGAACAATAGTTATAATTGACCTCTGACCTGTACAGGTACTCTGGCACTCATACATATACACCCTTCATACACATACACAACACACAGATACACACACACAAATGCATGTTTAATTAAAAAAAAAAGATTTGCAGGGAGATACAAAGTGAGAGAATGAATCCCACGGTTTGGTGGTAGGATAAGGTTTCAGGAAGACTCCAGCTGCAGAAGACTGAAGACAGGAGCATCTTTGACAGGCAGACAGCATGGCTGGAGAGAGTGGCACAGATGGGAACAGTTGGCTGTACTTGGTCAGGTACAGAAAGGTAGAGGGATGGGGGCAGATCATATCAGCACTTAATGGCCTTGCTTTTTACTCTCACAGAGATAGGAACAGACTTGCTGTCACAGAGAACTGAATTTAAATATGAACTCAGACATTTACTAGCATTGTGGCCCTGAGCAACTCTCTCTCCTCTCCTCTCTCTCTTTCCCCCTTTCCCTCCCCAACTGCTAGGATTACAAGTGTGAACCACCATGCCCCGTTCCTGTTCCTCTTTCAAATTTTAACCTTATTAAAGCTTGAATAAATACCTTGTTGTCTCAAATGGCCCATTCAAACCACTGGACATTCTATTCTGAAATCAACATCTGAACAGGAAAACAAGGCCTCCTCCAGTCATGACCACACAGAGCGCTTATCATTTGCCCAATCTTGTAGGAGAAAAAAAAAAGAAACAAACAAAAACAACCGACTACCACCGCCTTAAGGCCTCAGCCACCCAAGGCAGAGATCTGGACAATTCTGACTCTATCTTCTCCCCCCTCCCTCTACTGGCTAGTCATTAAACCTTCTCTATCTCCTCCTCCTTTTCTTCTCTGTTTGGACAGAGTTTCAGGGCAGGGGGCTGCAGTTTAATTACTGGTGAAGTACTTGCTTTACAGGTTCAATCTCTAGCCTATCAAAAACTATCCCCAAAGAGATCGGGTCTTCCCTATGTCAAACTGGCCTCAGGCGAGTTTGAACTAATTTATTGCCTCCACCTCCTGGGTCCTGGATTGGTAGGTGTGCAGTTCAGCCCAGCACTGAACATATGCAAGTCAAGAACTTGTATCAATTCACCTACATTGCCTCTTTATGATGGCCACTTATTTCCAGGGTGGGAGACAGGGTCTTATCAAGCAGGCCATGATAAGTCACGGAGATCTGGCTGCCTCTGCCTCATGAGTGCGGGAATCGAAGCCATGCGCCACAAAAGCCCTGCTTACCACACCTTTTAAATAAATTGTGTATTTATTCTTGTGTGGGGGCACACACGTGCCATGGCACACATATGGAGGTCAGAAGGCAACTTCTGGGAATCTCTCATTCCAACATTTGGGTCCCTGATAGCCAATGCAAGTTATCAGGCTTGGTGGCAGACATGTTTTTAACCCACTACGACATCTTGCCAGCCTTTTATTGTTCTGTTTTAACTAACATATATTAACTATACATAATAATGGGTTTCATATGACATTTTCCGTAAGTGTACAGAATGTATTTTGGTCATAGTCATACATACCCGAGTAATCTCTCCAGCCCCCTCGAAATCCCACTGGTCCCCGACCCCTCCCCAACTAGTCCCCCTTTCTGCATCCACGATGTTCTTCCCAATGTGTTTCATTAGGCTTGCTTACGGGAGACTGTGCACTGTATATCAGTAACTTCCAGCACTGAAGCAAATGTCTCTCTTCCCCCTATTAAACATTAATTGGCTGTGAGTCTTCGGGGAGGGGTGGGGCCTTCTGCGCCTCTCCCTCCTCACTGACAGGATGGGCCCAATCTTGAGCAGATCTAAGGAAGCACAGCTGCTGTTGAGTTCAAAAGGGCCATGACCACAGCATGCCCGGAAGTCAGCATTTGACGCCAGCACTTCCACCCCTTCCTCAGGCCTTTTCCATGATGCTCTCTGAGCCTCGGAGGGAGTGTTATGGACCTCCCAGGCGTGGCTGAACACTCCACCGTCTCTTCTCATCACTCTGAGGGTTCAGAGTCTCCCCAGAAACCACTGCCCACCGCAAAAAGACCCTTCTCTGAAGAAAGCTGAGAGCAGTATTAATCTATACGCATAAACGTAGCTCTTCAGAAGGCAGTTTGACTGGCACATCATGTCCATCCAGCGAAACAACAGTTGTGTCTTCTACTAGTGCCCGTGACCTCACAACACAGGCTTTTGGTTAGGTTTACAGTACCAGATGGGGAATCTTTCTGTGGTGCAGGTCTGAAATCCAACCAAAAGCATTAGTAGTTAGTCGTTAGTTGTTCCCTATATGCACTGGCAGTGGGAATATCTTGCTTGTCTGGTCTGTTGTGTTGCATGCAGGTACACAGCTCTCTCTCTCTCTCTCTCTTTTCCCCACCACCACCGTGTGTGTGTGTGTGTGTGTGTGTGTGTGTGTGTGTGTATTTTGAGACAGGATCTCAAAATAACTACGGCTATAACCACGCTGGCCTGGAACTCCCTAATGTAGACCATGCTAGCCCGGGCCGGGCCTCACACAAATCTATCTGCCTCTGCCTCTGCCTCCCATGAGCCACCAGGACTGGCTCTCCCATGTTCTTTCACATCTGTTGCTTACATTTTCCCACTGGTAAAATTACAGAGTCAGCAGCCAAATTAATAGGGCGTTGGCTCACATGCCTCTTATCAGCCCTGAGTTACAGGAAAGCAGGCCTACGGTGTGGGCCACTGTCTTACAATTTTTTTCAATAAGTTTTTCAGACATGGCAGTACAGATGGTATTACAGTGTTACAGTGCTGGGGATCAAACCTGGGGCCTCAGGCCCGAAGCTCCGTACTACTGAGCCACGGCCCTATCATTTTTCTTAATCCTAAATACTCAATTTCTTGGTGTTGCGTTGAATTATCATTCCAGGTGAATGTTATAAGTGATGGCACAGATAAACTACTGAACGAGGCCACGCCACGGGCAGAAAGAAAGATCTATAGGAGAGAAAACTGTCAAGGCTAGAAAGAAGGGGTGGGGCTAGAAAGAAGAGCGAAGTGGCAACAAAGGAAGCAGAATTTATATGACAGTGAGCAAGGATGGCAGCTGAGCTGATACAGGCTCCCCAGACTGATCGGGAACTAGGTGCCCTTGCCCGAGGTGGTTGATGTTTGGGGGAATGTTGGGGGGGTCCTGGAGGACTGAGGGTGGTTCACTCTACTCTGTCCCTTATGTCTTTGCCGTATGAGCAGAGTTTAAGAAATACTTTGTTGAGCTTAAAATCTCCATGTATGTGTTTATTTGATGTATACATGTGCCAGAACATATGTATGTACACCATATATGTCCTGTACAGGTGCCCGTGGATGCCAGATGAGGGTGTCAGATCCCTGGGAACTAGAGTTACAGGTAGTCTTGGATTGGGGACTGAACCCAGGTCCTCAACAAAAGTGGCAAATGCTCTTAACCGCTTAGCCATCTTCCCAGCTTATATTTAGTTTACCTATATTTTATGTGTTATGAGTGTTTTGCAAGGATGTATGTATGTATGTTAGCACATTGATGCCAGTGCCTGAGGAATGGGATCTCCTGGAAGGGGAATTACAAATGGTCGTTAGCCAGCATGTGGGTGTTGGGGACCTCTGCAAGAGCAGCAAGTGCCCTTAACTGCTAGCCACCGCTCTAGCCCCTATTTACTTATTCTTGAAAAATCTCACAATGTTGTTTAAGCCTTGAATGGTTCTGCCGGAGAAATCCTTCCCGCAGCTTTCTGAGGTTCTCAGATGTGTGTACTGGGCCTGGTCTCCCGTATTTAAAGTTTTGGTAGGCATAGTAAATTAAACAAGTTTGCTGTTGTTTCCTATTAAACTTATGGCCAGGCAAGGTTCTAGCACCGAGCTTTTTCTCCAGGCCCTTGGAGGCACACAAACTATTGAGTGTCACTGCTGAGGTCTGTAGCAGCACCACGCTGGCCTTAATACTTCCGATTTATAACACGCTCTCCTTTTCCATGGCGACTCTTTCCCTCCTCGCTCCCTCCAGCGGCTGTGCTCAAAATTTAAATGTAGTATCCAAATCAGTTTCAAGAGAGCGGATCAAAACATTCAGGTCGTCGAAGCTGGTTAAAAAAAAAAAAAAAAACCTATCCTAGAGATGTCCTATGACGTAAAGCTCTGCAGTTACCCGCCAGTGCACGACTCTATAGCCTGGACCCCACCGCGGCAGCAGCAGCGCCGCCGCACTTGGCGCACGCGCTCTCGCACGCGGGTGCCGGAAAGCGGGCGCGTTCCTTGCCCTCTCGGCACCCTTACTTCGCGGGAGAGGTTTCCTGCCCATCAGCTTCCTGCCGGAAGTGCGGAGGGGATGCTGGTTGGCGGGTTCGCTGGATCTGCGCTGGAGGGGTTTGGGCATTTTGGGGGTGCGGACCGCGCGTGTGCTCGCGTGGGTTCAAGTCCACGCTGCTGGGATCTGTGGCGTGAACGGAGGCGTGTTGCTGGCGTAAGTGCACGCGCGGGAGGACCGGTGCAGGCCCCTGAGCCTCGCGTTTCCCGCCTGGAAAGGCGTGTAATGCAGTTCTAGTCGGGGCCCCGCGCATGCCCCGGGGCCTCTCTCTCAGTCTCCCTGGCCTCGGTCCTGGGACGCTTTCGGATCTTCTGTTTCGGGTGTCACCGTGCTGCCCTGGCGGGCCGAAATCCTCTGCGTAGAGCCTTGTGGCCTCAAATTTACAGTGGTCCCCGCAGCTCTGCTCCCGGGTGTTGGGATTACAGATGGACTCCCAGCGCGGCCAGCTTTTATTTCTTTAGGTTTGGAAACGGGGCCTCTCCCTATAGCCCAGGGTGGCTTCACCTTTTTAAAGTTTAGTTTGTATGTCGGTTGTTTCTCGTCTGAGCCACGTAGCCTGCGGGGGGAAGGGAGCTGTGTGGTTAAATGCACGCCCCGGCCTTATTCAAAAAACAGACGGTCGGTTCCAGGACAAGGGGTTGCGCAACTGCCTCAAGATGACACGGGAAACTTTTACAAGGGTCAGAGCGCGGGACTCGCGTGGGTTTGGCCGCATGTCGGTGACCAGAACTCTTGTCCCTGCGCCGTCCGTTTTCGGAACTGGCTGTATTACTTGCATGTTGAGAGTTTGGAGTGAGTCTTGAGTTCAAGGCCGGTGCAGCCCCTCCACTCCAGTGTACGGATGAGTGTGACTCTTGCAGGTGGATCCCGTGCGCAGCCGATTGGAAGATCTGTCGCCTTGCACCTAATTAGAGGCATCATGGAGGCACCCCCAGTCACCATGATGCCCGTCACTGGGGGCACCATTAACATGATGGAGTACCTCCTGCAGGGTGAGTGAGCCAGGGAGCTGGCACTACCGAGTTTTCTTTTTCCTTTTTTTTTTTTGGTCCGAGTAGGTGGAGATGACTTAAGAGTAACTGGAAGGTTCCCGTCATACACTGTAACTGTGTAAAGGGTGGGGGTGGGGTGGGGGTGGAAGGTGGTTCAGTGGCCGGAAACTCACCAACTAGACCAGGCTGGCCTCAAGAGCTGGGATTACAGATGTGCACACAACTTCCTTCCTTCCTTCCTTCCTTTTTTAAAAAAAAAATTATAACTTAAAATTTTCTTTTAGGGGGCTGGAGAAATGGCTTAGTAGTTCAGAGCACTGGTTCGGAGGACCCAGGTTCAATCCCAGCAGCCACATGGCAGCTCAGAGCTGTCTGTAACTACAGTTCCAAGGGGTCTGACACCCTTACACAGACATACATATAGGCAAAAAACAAAACAAAAACAAAACCATTGGTGCACATTAAATAGGTTTTAAAATTTTATTTTATGTGTATGAGTGGTTTACCTACATGTATGTATGTGACTCAGGTCAGACGAGAGTGTTCAGTTCCCTGAAAAGAGTCGTGGATGGTGTGTACTGGTGGCAAATGAACCCAGGTCCAGTGCTCTTAATCGCTGAGCCATCTCTTGTAGCACTGATTTTTAAGCTCTATTTTATTTGGGGCGTTTAGGGCCCTGCCTCCCCTCCACCAACCCTTCATCCTAGATAGGAGAGAAAGGAGGTTAGTGGGAGAGGGGCCATAGTTTTCCTTAGCTGCTTCCTGCTGGTTAGGGTCGTTGGGTTCCTTGGGGCAAGTCCAATCCTTATTTCAGGAGATCTCCAACCTCTTAGGCTGTGTCAGCAGCATGGGGGATGGAGTGTCACAGCCGTGGGGAGCAGCACCAGCCTTGTTGTTTCTTAGAGCCCCTCCCCCCACCTCTGGCCTTTATTCCCTCTCACAGTCCTCAGAATTAAACTGTCTGCAGCTGGCAGAGAGCCCACCTCAGCCCACAGGAGGCAAACAGTTTGCTGCTGTGGACGATCCGGATCGGTCCCATAGCCCATACCAGGGATTAAAACAAAAAAACATGTTTACATAACAACTGAGATTTTAAAGACACCAAAACTCTCCAGTACCTAGGCTGACCTCTTACTGGCCATGTGGCCAAGGATGGCTTTGACCTTATAGTCTTCCTGCCTGAGCCTAAGTGCGTGGATCATGCTGGCTTGTACCCCATCTGATGTGGATATATGTGGATGTATGTTTTGTTGAGGTTTCTTTCAGAGTTATTACTTCGTTGTTTATTCACGTCAGCTTGTGTGTCAGTCAGTTCCTGCTGTTTGTTGCTTGGTAGCTTCCCCTCATACCCATATAAATACAGGTATGAATAGGTCACAGTGCACTTTCCGATCTAGTTTTTGACCACAATGAAAAAGCCGCTGTGCGTCCTTTTATAAGTGTTCTTTGGGTTTGCTCTCCCTTTCTGTTAGGATTGTTGATCGAGACAGCTACCCTCCGAGTAAAATGTAGTGGTTTCAGAGGGGTGACTCAGATCATTGTAAAAAGTATGAGAAACTGCCAGGTGTGGGACACACCTTTAACCCCAGCACTCAAAAGGCAGAGGCAGGTGGCTTCATGATTTTGTGGCCATCCTTGTCTGGGTAGTGAGTTCCAGGACAACCAGAGCTACACAAAGAAAGCCTCTTTGAAAACTGTGATAGTTCATGCCTATAAATCCCAGCAGTTGGGAGGTTGAAACATGAGAATTGCTGTGAGTTCAAGGCTAACCTGGGCTATATAGTGAGTTCTAGGCTCCTAAACCATCTTAGGTAAGATATGCCTTTAGGGAGGTTGAAGAGATAGCTCAGGGGTTAAGAGCACTGTCTTTTCTTTCAGAGATCCTAAGTTCAACTCCCAGCACCCACATGGTGGTTCACAACCATCTATAATGTGATATGATGCCCTCTTCTGGCATGTAGGTATACATGTAAATAGAGCACTCAAACATTAAATAAATCTTTAAAAAAAAAAAAAAAGCCTGCCTTTAGAAAAAGTAGGTTTTGGGGGTCTGGGCTTTTGTTTTGGATACTGGTATTGAACCTAAGGCCTTGAGAATGCAAGGCAATGATCTGCCACTGAGCTTAAAACATCTGAGAAGGTCTCCCTGAGATCCCCAGGCAGGCCCCAAGCAGACTATGTTTGTGCTTTGGGCTCCCTATCAGCTAGGATTACAGGCCCAGCTGCATTCATGTTTCTTAATCTCTACTTTGTTTTCAAGACAGGGGTTCTCTGTGTAGCCCTGGCTGTCCTGGAACTCTGTAGACCAGGCTGGCCTGAACTCAGAGATCACCTGCCTCTGCCTCCTGAGTGCTGGGATTTAAGGCATGTACCATCACTGCCCACCCTACTCTGTACCAACTACATCAAATGTCACAACTACTTACTTGACTGTAAGGGAGCTGATTTTTGTCTTTAAGACAGGGTCTCACAGCCGGGCATGGTGGCACACGCCTGTAATCCCAGCACTCGGGGAGGCAGAGGCAGGTGGATGGCTATGAGTTTGAGGCCAGCCTGGTCTACAAAGTGAGTCCAGCACAGCTAACACTACACAGGGAGACCTTGTCTAAAAAGAAAGATTTTTATTATTATTATTTTTTTTTTTTAAGATTTACTTATTATTTATACAGTGTTCTGCCTGCATGTGTGCCTCAGGACAGCAGAGGGCATCAGATCTTACTATAGATGGTTGTGAGTCACCCTGTGGTTGCTGGGAATTAAACTCAGGACCTTTGGAATAGCAGCCAGTGCTCTTAACCTCTGAGCCATCTCTCCAGCCCAAGATTTTTTTTTTTTTGAAGAGTGTGTGTGTGTGTGTGTGTGTGTGTGTGTGTGTGTGTGTGTGTGTGAATGAATATGTGTATGCCCATCTTCACAATTGCTCTTGCACAACATTTTGTTGGAGTCATTTCTCTACCACCGTGTGGCTCCTGGGGAACCGAAAAGTCCTCAAGTTTAGCAGAAAACTTTCTTTACTTGATAATCCATTTGGACAGTCTTTAATTAATTTTTTTTATTACATTTTATTAGAGAGGAGTCTCCTGCATGTCACAGCATACCTGTAGAGGTCAGGGGACATGTGGAAATTGGGTCTTTTCCTTCACTGTGTGGGTACAGAGGCAGCAGGTACCTCTACTCACTGAGCCATTTCATTGGCCCCTCCAAAGTGTTCTGGAGCAAAACATTTCATTTTTGGCCTTGAGCAATTGTCGTTTGTCTTTTTATTTTTGGAGTCTGGGTCTTTTTTTTTTTTTTTTTAAGTTGTTTTTATGTGTGCACGTGTGTCAGGGTGTGGCGTGTGCATGTGAGGCTAGAGGTGTGGGATCCTTGGAGTTGGGGTCTCAGGCAGTTGGGAGCCACCAGATGTTCAGACCTGAACTATGGTCCCCTTCAAGAGCAGCATAAATAAACTCTTAACCACTGAGCCATTTTTCCATTTCCTGGGTTTTCCAGCAGTTCTACTGCCTCAGTGTCCTGAGTGCCGTCGCCTGGCTGACTATAACAATGCTGTTTCCGTCGTTGCTTAATCTTTTGTGGTGCTCGGGATTGAACCCAGCGCCCTCTGCCACTGCGCTACGTGCCCCACCTTACAGCCTCCCTCTCTCCTTGTGGTACTTTGATCAAGCCCAGGGACTTGCCTTCCGAGCTCCTGCTCGGCCGCTGATCCTCACTCGGCTACAATTATTTATTTCCAGCAAATGAAACTCTTCCTTTTATGGCACAATTCAAAATTTTCTTTTCATATAATTATACTTCAGAACAAGAAGCTGGGAGTGGCGGCGCATGCCTTTAATGCTAGAATTTGGGAGTCAGAGGCCGGCAGATCTCTGTGAGTTCGAGGCCAGCCTGGTGTACAGACTGAGTTCCAGGACAAAAAAAAAAAAAAAAGAATAAAAAAGAAAGGAAACTGGCTGTGGGCCAGTGAGACAGTGGTTACTGTGCTTCAGCCTGACACCATCACCAAGACAGCTCTTATAAAAGAAAGCATTTATTGGGGGCTTGCTTACAGTTTCAGAGGGTTGGTTCCTGATCATCATGGTGAGGAATATGGCAGCAGGCAGGCAGGAGCTGAGAGCTACGTCCTGATCTGCTGGCAGAGAGAGAGAGCCCACTCCCAGTGACACACCGCCAACAAGGGCATTCCTCCTAACTCTTCCCAAATAATCTACCAACTAGGGACTAGACACTCAAATATATGAGCCTTTGGGGGCACTCGAGGCACCACAGGGCACTTGCTTCCCTGACAGCCCGAGTTCAATCCGTGGGACCCAGGGGTGGAGGGAGAGAACCAGTCCTAGCGGGTTATCTTCTGACCAACATATACGTGCCATCATATTCTGTCTGTTTCTGCCACTGCATTGCATATTCTTAAATGTAAAGCTAAGTATAGAAAAGTTTTAAGTAAATCAAAAGAATTCCGTGGATTGAGCCTATGAAATGACGCGCAGATCTATTTATTTTGTATGTGTATGTGTTTGTCCTTTGCTAGTTTCATGACCCTAAGGGAAATGAAATCCTGGACTCACTGTGCTTTTACCTCTTCAGGAAGTGTTTTAGACCACAGTTTGGAAAGTCTCATCCATCGCCTTCGTGGCTTGTGTGACAACATGGAGCCCGAGACTTTCCTTGATCACGAGATGGTGTTCCTTCTTAAGGGCCAGCAGGCCAGCCCGTTCGTCCTGAGGGCCCGGCGCTCCATGGACAGGGCAGGGGCCCCCTGGCATCTGCGGTACCTGGGACAGCCCGAAATGGGGGACAAGAACCGCCACGCCCTGGTGCGCAACTGTGTAGACATTGCCACATCTGAGAACCTCACAGACTTCCTCATGGAAATGGGCTTCCGCATGGACCACGAGTTCGTTGCCAAAGGACACCTGTTCCGGAAAGGTATCATGAAGATCGTGGTGTACAAGATTTTCCGAATCCTGGTCCCGGGGAACACGGACAGCACAGAGGCCCTGTCGCTCTCCTATCTTGTGGAATTAAGTGTTGTGGCGCCAGCTGGGCAGGACATGGTCTCTGATGACATGAGGAACTTTGCAGAGCAGCTCAAACCTCTGGTTCACCTGGAAAAAATAGACCCCAAAAGGCTTATGTGATTAGGAATTTGTGTCCGTCTCTGAGGTAGGCGAACAAGTGCCCAGTTACTGCTGCCAGCCAGGCCCACTGACCTCAGGAAGGTGTATGGTGAAACAGTTTGGTTCCTTTGAACTGTCTCTTTTTTTTTTTCTCCCGATGACAGAGTTTCACCATGTAGCCCTGGCTCATCTGGAACTCACTACATAAACCAGCTAGCCGGTCCCAGAGGTCCCCTGCACTTCCCACTAGTGAGCCCGTGTTAAAGGCTCTCCTTATTACCCCTGGCAGTTTCTTGTTGGCAGTCTTTTCCAGTGAAAGGCCCAGGCAACATGGAGATTTGCTCAAGCCCTCCCTCCACTCAGAGAACCGGAAGGCAAAACGTCAGAAAACAACTCTGATAATTGTTTTGCCTTTTTTCTTGTTTTTAAAATGTTTTCTTATTGCTTTATTTATTTTTTGTTTTCTTCATGTTTTTAATTGTTCTGTTTACAAAGTGTGTAACAGTGTCATGAGCTGACATTGTGGTAATAAAGACAGAAAAGAACAATTGTGATTCTGATCCTCACTTTTTTTTTTTCCTCCAAGACAGGGTTTTTCTGTGTAGCCTTGGCTGTCCTGGACTCGCTTAGTAGACCAGACTGGGCTCAAACGCAAAGCGATCCGCCTGCCTCTGCCTCCCGAGTGCTGGGATCACAGGTGCACCACCGCCCAGCTCTTCCTAACTTCCTATTTATTATTAACTCCTTAAGTATTTACTGTTATGTTAATGTTTTACTGTTGTCATTGTCATGGGTGGTGGGTGTGGGCCCGAGGCCTCTCCAGGACCCACGTGGTGGAGAGCCAATCCCTGCAAGGTGTCGCCCTCTATCTCCACATACTTGTGGGGACTCCGGCACACCCACACACAAATTCAATATAATAACGGGTTTTTTGGAGTAGCTAGTGGCTGGAGAGATGGCTTAGCTGCTAAAGAGCACTGGCTGCCCTTGCAGAGGACCCAGGCCTACTGCCCACTTGGTTGCTAAAACCCTCTGTAACTCCGCTTCTAGGGGATATGATGCCCTCTTTTCAACCACACACCCACCGGGCACACACATACTGCAAAGATGTGCAGGAAAAAGAGGCCAGGTGGCACACACCTTGAACCCCAGCAATCGGGAAGCAGAGGCAGACGATCTTTGTGAGTTTGAGGCCAGTCTGGTCTACAGATGGAGTTCCAGGACAGCCAGGTCTGTTACATGAAGGAACCCTGGGTGGCGGGTGGATTTGGGGAGCCTCATAGTTTCCTATCTGAAGAGGTTAGAGTGTAAAGTCAGTCTTTTTTTCTTTCTTTTTGTTTGTTTTTTTGAGGCAGGGTTTCTCTGTGTAGCCTTGACTATCCTGGATTTACTTTTGTAGACCAGGCTGGCCTCCACCTCCCAGATTGCTGGGATTACAGGCGTGTGCCACTGTGCCCAGCACCCCTTCTTCCTCTTGGGAGTTACTTCTCTCTTTTCCTTAATAAATTTACCTTTGCTCAGTTAATATGTATAAATACATTTGCACGCATTCTATACACTCATCTTCCAAAAGGTTGCACACCTTAGATTTGCATGTGCATAGCTTGGCATTAAATGTTGACAAATATGATTATTATATTCTATTCCATATTCCATAATTTCTTTTTGGGGGCTGTTTGGTTTTTTTGAGTTTGGTTTGTTTGTTTCTTTTTTTTTTTTTTTTTTTTTTTTTTGAGACAGTCTCATTGTGTGGCCCTGATTGGCCTGAAACTTTTTTTTTTTTTTTTTTTAAGGTGTATTTATTTATTTATTTATTTTTATGTGTACAGGGTTCTGCCTACATGTATGCCTACAGGCCAGAAGAAGGCACCAGATCTCATTATAGATGGTTGTGCACCATGTGGTTGCCAGGAATTGATATCAAGACCTCTGGGAGAGTAGACAGTGCTCTTCTGAGCCAGCTCTCCAGCCCGTGGCCTGAAACATTTTGTAGACCAGGCTGGCCTTGAACCCACAGAGCTCCAACTTGCCCCTACCTCTTGAGTGATGGGTTAACTGCCTGTGCCAGCTTGTCTGACCATAACTCACTTTGGATCTTAGTTTGTCATTCAAACTGTTCTGTGAGTGGTGGGGTGCAGCTCAGGAGAGACTGCTTGGCTAGCATGTACAAGACCCTAGGTTGCATAACCAACGCCACTCAAACACGTACACAAACTATCAAGCCAGGCAGTTTACCCTCACTTGTCCCAGCTACCAGAGAAGCTGAAGTGTGAGGATCACTTGAGCCCAGAAATTTAAGATCCAGTTTGGACAATACAGCAGGACCCAGCTGGCGGTGGTAGCACACACCTTTGATCCTAGCAGTGCAAGAGGCAGGCAGAGCTCTGAGTTTGAGGCCAGCCTGATATACAGAGTGACTTCCAGGACAGCCAGGGCTACATAGATAGACTCGGTCTAAAAAACTTTTTAAAAGAACACCAAAAATGCATGTGAGTCTATAATATATTACAGTACATACATTATATGCACATATGCCATTACTATTTCTATACTGTTCTAAAGAAACAAGAAGGAAGAAAGGCAGAGCTGGTGGGAGAAGGGAAGGCAAGATGGCTCAGCCAGGAAACAGCCTGAGGACCTGAATTTGATACCTGGGACCCACAGGGTGGAAAGAGAAAATTGATTCCCACAAATTGTCCTCTGATCTCCACAAATATGCTTAGGCATGGAGACTTTCATGTAATAAAAATAAATAAATGTAAAAGAAAGAGAGAATCCTAACCAGATTGGTGGCACACATCTTCAGTTCTAGGTCCGTGGAGGCTGAGGCAGGAGGATTACAAATTTGAGGCTAGTCTGGAACTTAGAAATATTCCTCAAGCTGGGTGTAGTGGCACATGCCTTTAATCCCAACAGAGGTAGAGATAGGCATATCTGTGAGTTCGAGGCCAGCCTGGTCTACAAAGTGAGTCCAGGACAGCCAAGGCTACACAGAGAAACCCTGTCTCAAAAATAACCAAAAACGAAAAAAAAAAAAAAAAAGGATTCCATAGCCAGGCATGGTGGCACATGGCTTTTAATCCTAGCACTCAGGAAGCAGAGGCAGGCAGATCTTTGAGTTCAAGGCCAGTCTGGTCTCTAGCATAAGTTCCAGGCCAGCCAGAGCTACACAGAGAAACCCTGTATAGCCAAACAAGGAAGAGGAGGAGAAGGAAAGAACACATTGTGACAAAGAGTCCTACTTTGTTCTCTGTTGCTGTGGTAACTACCGGGACCAAGAACAATTAGGCTGCAGAGATGGCTCAGTGATTAAGGGCACTGGCTGCACTTTCAGAAATCCTGAGTTCAAGTCCCAGTGTTTCCGTGGGAGGTCACGACTGTCTGTAACTGTAATCCCGTGAAATCCAATTCCTTCTAGCAAAAATGCTTACAGTCAAAATGCCCACATACATTAGAAAAAAACAAACCAATCTGGGGAGTTAAAGGCTTATTTCCTCTTAGAAGGCCAGGTTACAGTCCCTCACTTCTGGCTTATGCCGCCTCCAAGTTCCTGCCCTGACTTCCCTCGGTGAGGGACCATAACCTGGGGTTCTGAGAGGAAATAAGTGCAAGCACATCCTCGCTTGCATGCTCGCGTGCATGCCGTGGCTTGAGTGTGGAGTCCCGACATCCTACGTTTTCTCAAGCTAACTTTACGATCTTAACTTTCACACTTGAGCCTTTAAACCGTGCAAAGCCTGTCTTCTACGTGGTTTCAAGTTGAGAGACCCACGTCTCTCCTTCCCAAAGTTAGTTTCTGTCACCACCTGGGACAAACCTCCCCGGGGCTCGGTGGGGTGTGGTGTTTATCTCATATTAACATATTAAAGTACAGACTTTCCTAAACTCCCACCATACGCCATTGGCCTTGTCTTTGTTACCTGCCAGCACCTGGCACGACGATGATGTTTTTATTGGCTTTGTGGCAGATCCGGTTCTACCGGTAGGGCAGGAACCTCTACTTCGCCTTCCTCTCAAAATAGCCTCAGTTTTCAAAGGCCACAGCCACACACCTGTAACCCCAGCACATTGGGAGGTGAAGGCTAGGAAGTTATATAGCAAAAATCCTTTTTTTCCCCCTCCATGAACAACGTGAATGATAACTTTTCACACACGCGCTTGTGGGACTCCCCATCTACCTCTAATAAAATGTGAGCTTCATAAGGGAGGTTGTTCTGTATCATTCTCAGGCACGTACGAGAACGGCCCAAGGTAGCTCCCTGGACAGTTATTAAGAAAACAAATAAAATGCCTTCTTGTATAGGTGTACTTTTTCGAGACAGGGTTTCTCTGTGTGTCCTTGGCTGTCCTGGTCCTGGTCCTCTTCTATCTCAGCAGGTGGAAGGCAGGCAGATGGTCTAGGACATCAAGGCCGTATATACTATCTGGCTCCTCCTAGGAACAGTAAGCTCATTGCTCGATACACTACAATTTAGTTCGCAGTCACAGGTAGTCATGCACACGAGTGTTCTTTTATTATGTTTGTTGAGGCAAAGTATCACTCCAGCCTAGAATGCTCTAGCTCAGGCTGGTCTTGAACTCATGGCAGGACACCTGTCTCAGCCTCCCAAGTGGAAGAGCGCTCCCAGGTGGTAGAGCACAATGTTGGGGTTCAGACCTGGGACAAGCAATTGAGATGCTATATAACCAAAGTGGACCTGGCCTCCAGGTTCTCCCAGCATCCCTTAGTCCCTACTTGAACTTCCCCTGAGAGACTCTTCACTATATAATCCAGACATTTTGGTGTCTCTCTCTCTCTCTCTCTCTCTCTCTCTCCTCTCCTCTCTCTTTCTGAGTATTTCCTCTTTCCTCTCTCTGTGTGTGCTGTCTCTGTCGACCCCTCTCCCCTTTCTGTCTCCTTCTGCATGGCAACCTCTCTGGCCCCATTCTTTGGGACCAGTGAACCAGCCAGAGAGCAGCTCCCCAACAAACCTAGCTTTATGCTCTAACTTAGCTTGAATTGGCTCGTTTCCTCTGTCACACTTGCCAAGCATGTTTAAGACCTGGGGTTTGCTGCTCAGTACCACAGGACAAAACAAAGAGTTTTGTTGTCTGTTCAAGACAGGGCCTCATGCAGTCCACTGTGATCTTGAACTTGATGTAGCCAGCGCTGGCTTGTAACTCTCGGCTCTCATCCTGGAGATAGGGCCCCCTAGCTGCTCTTTCCAAGGACCTGTGTACAATCTCTAGCACTCACTTGGGGGCTCACAGCTGACTGTAACTCTAGTCCTGAGCAATCCAATGGCCCCTTCTAGCCTCTGTGGGCACTACCATAAATGCTGGTGGAACACCCATACACATAAAATAAAAGTTAAAAAAAGAAAAAGAAACCTAGCCAGGTGTGGTGGCATACCTCTTTGATCCTAGCAGAGGCAGGTGGACCTCTGAGTTTGAGGCCAGCCTGGTTGACATACTGAGTTCCAGGACAGGTAGGTCTACATAGTGAGATCCTGTCTGGAAACACAAAACTAGAACAAAACAAAACAACACAAATCAAACAAACAAACAAACAAAAAAAACCCCACATCTTTTACTTCAATATAATGTAATAAAAATGCTATGAGTCATCATTTTCACAAAATTGTACACACACACACACACACACACACACACTACAAAATTTAAAACAAAGTTAAAACGGGGTGTGCTGGCGCACATCTTCAGCCCCAGTACTTGGAAGGCAGGGGCAGATGGGTCTCTGTGAATTCTAGGACAGCCATGTCTCCACTGGGAGTTCCAGGCCAGTCAAGGCTACGTAGTGAGACCTTGTTTAAAAAATAATAACAACAACAACAAATATATTTTTAAAAAGAAACAAACTTGCTCCTAAATCTTCTGCCTCTGCCTCTTAAGTGCTGGGATGACAGCCAGGTGCCACTAGTCTTGGCTGCAGAAGGGAAAATGTGGCACGCTGGCAGCCGCTGTGCTTTTGTTGGGCTTTCCTGTGTAAGCCATCAAACCACTGGCAAGTAATGCCTATTCTCTCTTAGCTGTACACATTTTTTTTTTTGAGTTATTTATTTTATTCCTCTAATGAGTGTTTTGCCTGCATGTATGTCTGTGCACCATATGGGTGCCTGGTAGCCACCGAGGCTATATGAGGGTGGTGGACCCCTCAAACTAGAGTTTCAGATGAGAGTGAGCCACCGTGTGGGTGCCAGAGTAGACCCTGGGTCCTCTGCGAGAACAGCCGGTGCTTGAACCTCTGAGCCTGCTCTCCAGTCCCCCCTTCCCTACGTGAAACTTTTCAACACAGGTCCTGAGACATGGGGAATTTCTGTCATTTTTGGGTCTGTTCTAGGCCACACCAGTCTGTCCCCCCCCTTTTTTTTTTTTTTTTAATTTATTGACCTTTATTTTATGAACAATGGTGTTTTGCCTGCATGCATATCTTTGTGAGAGTGTCAGATCTCGGAGTTACAGACAGTTGTGAGCTGCCATGTGGGTGCTGAGATTTGAACCCAGGTCCTCTGGAAGAGCAGTCCGTGCTCTTAACTGCCAGGCCATCTCTCCAGCCCCAGACCTCTAACTTTTAAAAGACAGAGTTTATTAATTTATTTCTTTTTCTACAGCTCAGGCTGGCATTGAACTCGATATGTAGCCAATGATGACTTTGATCTTCTGACTCTCCTGCCCCTGCCTCAGAGTGTTAGGATTCTAGATACAGGCTTCCATGCCTGGTGAATGCGGTACAGAGGTCGAGGGAAGCCCTCTACTCACTGAGCTACATCCTCAGCCCTGACCCCCGACCTTCGACCTCTGACAGCAACTAAGTGACCCTCGCATCTCACAGTTCACTGTGTGCCTTGTTCTATCATCTGTGTGTGTATGTACTTCTCATGCATGTACGTAGTCCCACTTCTCAGAAGTAGGTCAAATGAGCTGAATTTCTGGTGTGCATAAAAGCACAAAACCATGCTGGTGATGGTGGTACACACCTTTAATCCCAGTACTTAGGGAGGCAGAGACAGGCCGAGATCCACAGCCTGGTCTACCGAGTTCCAGGACAGCCATGGCTACACAGAGAAGCCCTGTCTCAAAAAACCAAAACAAACAAACAAATTTTGCTAGTACATTGCTTGCCGTACGGTTGCCTAATATGTCAGTATTATTTTTTGTGCATATATGTATAGGCACACACCTGCATGTGTGTCTGGTATGTAGCACCAAAGACGACATAAACATCCAGGAGCAGATTGCCTCTGTTAAGTGTGTTGTTCCGGCAGGCCAAACTACGTTACTTTAGTCTCCACCCAGCCCAACCCCCTTTGTGACTCCAGAGATGGAACCTCAGGCCCTCACTGGTTGAGCATGTACTCTGGGAACCCTCTTCCTACAGACTATAGCAAACATTACCCAAGATGCTAAAAAATCGCTTAACAGTTGGCTCTGCATGGTGGCTGGTTGAGATACAGACGCAGGGCCCAGCACGATGGCTCGTTGGGTGGTGGAAGCTGCTGACCCGAGCTTAGTCCCTGGGACTTACATGGTAGACGGAGGAGGGAACCTACTCCCAGAGGTCGGCCTCTGACCTCCTCATGCGTGCTGTGGTAATGTGCACACACGCCACATACAGAAACTACTCGGCTGGGTGGGGGATTCAGCTCCGTTAGAACGCTGGCATAGCTCGTGGGAGGTCCTGGGTTCAATGTTCTCCCCGTGCCTACAACTCCAGCACTTGAGAGGTGATGGAGCTAGGAGGGTCAGGAACCCAAGGGTTCTCTTAGCTACACAGGGAGTTGAAGGTCAGCCTGAGCTGCATGAAAGCCGGACTCAAAAAGAAAAAAAAAAAAAGATAAAAAAAAAAAAATTCATCCTTTAGTGCTCTGATTATTTTTAAAATATTTCACTTTCAAATTTCTTTATTTAGTAACTATATATGTGTGTCTCAGGTGCCCTCGGAGACCAGAATCGGGTGATGGATCCTCTAGTGCTAGAGTTATAGGTGGTTGTGAGTCACCCAGTGTGGGTACTGGGAGCTAAACTCAGTCCACTGGTAGAGCCACAGTCTTAACCACTGAGCTGTCTCCCCAGCCCCTTTTCTACTGCTTCACTTTGGTCTGTGAGACCTTGTCTCACACACGTTGCAGCTTTGGCTGGCCTAGATACGGCCTGGAACTGGATCTGTCGCTCAGGCTAGCTGCAAACTCAGAGAGATTCTCCTGTCTCTCCCTCGCAAGCGTTGGGATTAAAAGCATGTGCCACTTTGTCTAGCAAACTTTTACATATAATATTACTGTTATACTTACGATTACTACTAAGTTATATTTTTGGATTGTCTGCTGTAGGCTGGGCACTATCTCAAAGATTTCCCTACATAATAATTCATACCCTATGCTGGATGGTGGTGGCGCACACCTTTAATCCCAGCTCACTTACTTATTTTTTCACAATAGATGTGTAATTTTTGTATAATTTAAAAAAACAGCCAGATGGTGGTGGCACACACCTCTGATCCCAGCAGCACTCGGGTGGCAGAGTCAGGCTACCTCTGAGTTTGAGGCCAGCCTGGTCTATAGAGCAGGCTCCAGAACAGCCAGGGTTACACGGAGAAACCCTGTCTTGAACCCCCTCCACCACCAAAAAAAAAAAAAAAGTGAAGTAAGGATGTATGGAATTTTCCACTTTCTTCTTGGCTGTGGAGTCTGTGTGGTGTGGCCAGTGCATGGATGCCAAGGAGAAGGTTAGCCTGCCCACGCGCTTGGCTCTCTTCTCAAATGAGAGAGGAGTCAGGCTACAATGCTTTCTGCAGCGACAGGTTGTTCGGAGCCATGATGTACTCGATGGAAAGCCAGGGCTGAACTTGAGAAGCAGACAGGATGTGAGTCACTGCGCTGGCTTTTCGTCAGGGCGACTGTAATTGTTTCTGTGTTTTTCCTTGGTGGTATGGGTATGAAATGATGAGACTAATTTAAGGAACAAACAAACAAGCACGCTAGGTGATAAACATCAAAATAAGTGGCTCCCTTGGGTGATGTTTTGGATTACTGGAAGAGAAAAAAAAATCAAACCCATTCATTTTGATATCAGTGTATATTTATAAAGCTCCTTATTAAAATCATGATGTGCCAGAGAGTGATTGAGGAAGACATATCAAGTGGACCTCTGGCCTTTGACTACATGTATTTGCATGTGCATTCGCCCACACATATGAATTAAAATAATTGGCAGCTCTCTGAGTGTGCTGATGCACACCTGTAGCACTTGAGAGGTAGAAACAGGAGACCCGAAGTTCAAGGTCACCCTCCTAGGCTACCCAGTAAATCAGAGACCTGCCTGGGGTCTCAAAAAGTGTGTGTGGGAGGATCAAATAAGTGAATTTAGCCAGATGTGGTCATGCATGCCTATAATCCCCGAACTCTGGAGACTGAGGCAGGACGGTGCAAGTTCATAGGCAGCCCAGGCTAAGATCTTGTCTCAGAAGCAAGACAACAGGGCCAGAGAGATGGCTTAACGGTTAGGGGCACTGGCTGCTTTTCCAGACGACCCAGGTCCAACTCCCAGCAGACACATAAACGTTCACAACCACCTGCAACTCCAATTCCAGGGGATCCGGCAACTGTCTTCTGACCTGTACAGGCACCAGGAAAGGTCATGGTCCACCAAACATACGTGCAGGTAGAACAATCATGTATGTAAAATAAATTATCTGGTCATTGGCTCCTGGACAAATGACTTCATGGTCAATGACTCTCATCGCTGTGCACAGAGCGCTCCATCAGCCTTCATTCCACCTTTTATTGATAAGCAGAAAGCCCACAAGGGTTTGCTCTATCAGAAAAGCCACAGTGAAGGAACAAAGAAGAGAAGGACAAAGAAGAGAAAACTTTAAGTCCCTTTTTTATCATCATTATCGTCATCATCGTGGTTGTCGTTTCAAGACAGGGTTTCTCTGTGTAGCCTCGGTTGTCCTAGACTCACTCTGTAGACTAGGCTGGCTTCAAACTTACAGAGATCTTTCTGCCTCTGCCTCCCAGAGTGCTGGTAAAAATTTCTAAATAAAATTATAATTAAAAAAAAAAAAAACCCTAAAGAACAACAAAACCCCAAGGAAACAAACAAAGAAACAAACAAGAACAGCAACAAAGATTTAGCTTGTCAAATTGCTCAGTGGGTAAAGTTGCTTCCACTAAACTTAAATTTGGTCCCCAGGTGGAAAGACAGAACCAACTCCCTGGAGTTGCCCTCTGATCTCCACACCCATTCCACACCCATACATGTCCTCCCCCACATACAAGATAAATAAAGAGTTAAAAGAAAGAAAGAAAAAGGCCCAAACAGTACACAAGATGGCTCAGCTGCCAAAAGCACCTGCTGCCAAACCTGACTACCAAAACTCAACCTGGAACCCACATGGTGGGAGAAGAAAATTGACTCATGCAGCTTGGCCTCCACGCTCAATGTGTTCCCTTCCTCCCACAAATAAACTTTTTTTTTTTTTTAATCAGAAAAATAAAAAGTTTAGATTTCAGAGCATTTTGGATTCTTTGGAATAAGGATGGTCAGTCTGGAGTGGCAGAGGGTCTTTTGTTCCTTTTTCTTTGTTTGTTTGTCTCTGTGTAGCCTTGGCTGTCCTGGACTCCTGTTGTAGACCAGGCTGGCCTTGAACTCACAGAGACCCGCCTGCCCTTGCCTCTGTGCTGGGATTACAGGCATTTGCCATCATGCTTTGCTTCCTTACAAACAAACAAACAAACAAACAAACAAACCAAAACAGGTTCTTAAGCTCTTGGTCTCATATGATCCTCCTCCATTAACCTCCTAATAGTCAGAATCCAGGGCAGTCTCCACCTTGCCCACTGTCCTTAACCATGGCTGCTTTCGGTGTCCTTCTCTTGACCCCATCTGTCCTCCAGGAAAGTGACCTCGGTGTCTGGAACACAGAGCTCCCCTCGAATCATTCTTAGCTCTGGGCAGGAACCTCTATACGTGCAAGTGCTGCCCCAGGACAGTCTTTTTCTGTATTCCCCAAAATTCCCTGTATGTCTCTCCTGTTCCTTTCCTAAGTCCCCAAACCGCGCGTGTGTGAGCAAGCGCTCTCGTGCTCAAGCGTGCATACGAGTGCAGGTGTGCTACCTGTGCAGGCCTCAGACGTCAAGGAGGACATAGGGCCTTCTGGCCTGGCCTTCTCCACCTTATTCCCCTAAGACAGGGTCTCTCACTGAGCCTGAGCACCATTCTTCCCCTTGACTCCCCCAGCTTAGCTGGTCAGCCAGTCCCTGGGATCCCCCTGTCTCCACTTCCCACAGCGCTGCGGTGACTGTGACGTGTGGCCGGGTTGTGTTCCTCTTTGTTACCTGGAGGCTAGAGGTCTGAACTCTCGGGACCTCATGCTGGCGCAGCAAGCCCTCTTACCCACTAACTCATCTCCAGTCCCCCACAACTTTTAAAACATGTTTGTTAACACTTTAGTCTTAGGAGGCCGTGTCTCCCCCAGGTTCCCTCCCTCCCCTCATCACGAAGGCTCCAGCTCAGGCCCATGTGCCAGAGAGGCAAGTGAGCTACCGCTGAGTTACACCTTGTCCTCCTTAGGGTTTCTGTTGCTGTGGCCCAAAAGCAAGTTGGCGATGAAAGCGTCGATGATTTGGCTTACCCTCCCACAGCACTGTTCCTCACTGAAGTCAGGACAGGGCAGGAACCTGGAGGCGGGAGCTGATGCAGGGGCTGTTGAGGGGTGCTGCTTTCTGCTTGCTCTCTCCACGGCTTGCTCAACCTGATTTTTTTTTTTTTAATAGAACCCAGGACCGCCAGCCTAGGAATGGCACCACCCACAATGGGCTGCCCTCTCCCCTCGCCATTGATCACTAATTGAGAACATGCCTGACAGCTGGATCTCATGGAGGTACTTCCTCAACTGAGGCTCCTTCCTCTCTGATGGCTCTAGTTCGGCTCTAGACGCCAAACCAGGCAGTACACCTCCGCAGCCTCTTTGAGGAGAAGAAAGGAGGCAAGGAGGGACAGGAATGGGGGAGGGACATGGACAAAGGGGACCAGGTTAGCTATTAATATATGATTCTCCTGACTCGTGGTCTCCCAAGAACTGGGATTACAGATTATAAAATGGCGCCAAACCAGGTCGTGGTGGCACACACCTTTAATCCCAGCACTCGGGAGGCAGAGGCAGGCAGATCCAGAACAGCCTCATCTACAAAAAAGCGAGTCCAGGACAGCCAGGGCTGTTACACAGAGAAACCCTTTCTCAAAAAACCAGTAATAATAATAATAATAATAATAATAATAATAATAGGAATAACAAAATAATAAATAATAAAAGGAATCTAAAATAAAAGGATAATAAAATAATATAACCTAGAATAACAAAGGAATCTAAAGTTTTCTCTTCTTTGTCTTGGCTTCTTCCATGTTTGCTGTGTTGTTGGCTCTCTGCTTCTTCTGACAGAGGAAAACCTTGTATCTGATCATCTTTGGTATTCTGCTTATCAAAAAGTGGAATTAAGGCTGACCGAAAGCTCTGTGCACAGCAGTGAGAGTCATTTGTCAGCAGCTAATGACCAGAAAGGTCACTGACCATGAGAAGCCAGCTGTTGGGAAACCTCAATGCATTGTCACAAGCTGCTTCATGTCAGGCTTCATTTTCTCCAGAGTGACAGACCCATTTAACCCCCCCCCCCTTAGTGTGGTGCCCCTAATTGTACTGGGTGATGCTTCTTCTCGGTAGTGTTTACTCTTTCAAGAGGATATAAACTGCCAGGTAACTGCTGAGAGAGGCCGCGGTGGGGAAAGGGAATTTGACTTCACCTGCCACCTCCAGGGACAGCAGGAGTAGATTAGGACATGGCAGGCTGCTTCCTAGCTCCTCCCATTTCTGCCCCAGGATTCTTGAGTTGGCCAAGTCTATTCCAGCATATTCTCCAGCTTTCTTGTCTGCACTTTTCTGCAGCTGCTGTCCCCGTGCCCACCAGCTTTCTTTATGCTTGAAAATAATTCTTCACTGATGTTTTGGTGGGATTTAAAGGCTGGTGTGTAAGAAAACTAAAGGCATGAGAAATACAGCTGTGTTCTCTTTATGCAGAATCCCTCCCCAATACTCTCTCTTTTTGGGGACAGGGTCTACGCAAACTTGACTGGCCTGTAACTCCCTATATAGTCCAAAGTAAGGTGGCTTCAGGCAAGTGCTTTCGACTCCTGAGCCATCTCTCCAGCCCCTATGCTAATTTTGAGACAGGGTCTCACTGGGTTGTCTAACTTGTCTTAAGCTCTCTCCATAGCCCAAGGAGGCCTTGAACTTGCAATCCTCTTGCCTCAGTCTTTGTTATAAATAGGATTACAGACCTGTACCACAAGGCCTGGCTTCATATAATGCATTTTGAAGAGTGTCTGAAACAAAAAAAAAAAAAAAAAAAAAAAAAAAAAAAGGATTTGGTGTTTCATATCTGTAAGAGAAGTCGGACCCAAACAGATGCTGATTGCTAACCATGTGACCCTGGAAGTTGCTTAACCTACCTTGCTCTCTCTTTCCCTCTCTGTAATGATTAATTGTCTTATATCACAAAGTTGCCATGAATATTAAGTAAAATACACGAGGAATGCCTTGCACAGTGCCTGGGACATGGTATGGACTCAATTAATGGACACTATTATTGTGCCTTCCCAAGCAGACTTTGTGCCCACAAGTGAAGCGTTGCTAAGCTAGGAATTTTACTCCTCTGAACGCCAGCATGTACGGCATTAAATGAATTGTGGAGAGAGGGTGGCACAAAGCGACAATCAATAAATCTTAGTCCCCTCTGTCGCAGTTTTGTGTTGAGACCCAGGAGCGATAAGGAGGGGGAAAGGCAAACATCCATATGTTTGAACACCACACTGCAAACATTTGTGTTTGAACGCTATATGGATCTTCCTGGTCCATCTGTCACAGAGCCAATTAGGACAAGTCCTTAGCTGCAGAGATTTTACCCATCATATGACACCTTTGTGGAATCAGTTCTCTTTCTAGCTTTACACGGGTTCTAGAGAAGGAAGGCCCACAGGTCATGAGGTTTTGATGCAATCGCCATTTCCCACCAGGCCACCTCACCGTCTCTCTCTCTCTCTCTCTCTCTCTCTCTCTCTCTCTCTCTCTCCATGGGTTCTTCTTACTCTGTTGCTGAGGCTGCTCTTGGATCCTTTGGTTCAAGCACAGCTCTTGCCTCAGCGTCACACCTCTGAGGGTGACAGAGAAAGCTAACACGCTAGCTCGGATTTTTTCTGCGGTGCTTCATGCAGCATTGGACATATGGCTAATGCTGAAAAGATGAAGGTAGGTATTACAACCACTTACCCAAAGTTCCTAACTGTTAGGTTTATGGCATTTGAAAGAGATGCTGGGCTGGGCATTTGACTCAGAAGTAGGGTGCTTGCCTAACGTATGCTACAGTTTCCAGTAAGTGTACACACACACACACACACACACACACACACACAGAGTCAGTCAGTCAGTCAAGAATTAACAACTCTCTTTAGCCAATACCTGGGAGCTTGTCTTACCGTGTTTGTAACTCTGGCAGTACCTGGCATTATGGTTGGCACATAGTAGGTCCCCAGTATGCAGCTCTTGAATCACATTAAGTAAATTGAACATCCACTTAGACACTCAAAAGCTCTGTCACCAAATAGCCACCATTCCAAAAGTGACAGTCACTCATGAATCAAGCATGCCTGCAGACTTGGTAAGCCGAGATTTCTGCTTCCTGCATCGCAGGCACCTTAATACCCCATTCCATTCACCTGACCTTGGGGAAGAAAGGGCAGACTCAGGGGCACCTGCCTCAGCAGCGAAGAGAAGCTCTAGTGGAGGCAGCACAGGCTTCCACCCTGGCGCTAGCCCCACCTGTGAAGGTTGGTTGATGTCTCCCAGCGGTACAGTGCGTGACTACTCTCACATCCCATTGTGGAGAGACCAACATCTTCCCTCCGCTGCTCTTGTCTGGGACACTTGCCCTGTTTCCCTTTTCTTGAAGATGGAGGAATAGACAGTTGCATTTCACTTCAGTTCTTCCTACTTCTTCAGGTTTTTTTTTGTTTGTTTGTTTGTTTTTTGTTGTTGTTGTTGTTTTTGAGACAGGTCTCACTATGCAGCCCTGTTGTAGTAGACCAGGCTTGGCTCAAACTCACAGAGATTCTCCTGCCTCTACCTCCACCCTCATCCCTTGACCAGAAGTTTTTACAGAATGTATTCCCCACTGGCTAGGCTATGCTGGGTTCACTGTTACAGTCGCCCTTGTAGCAATCACCAATTCCTTGTATTTTTTTCTTTTTTGGCTGCTCAGGGTGGAACCCAAGGCTTTGTGTGTGCTAAACAAGAGCTCTACCGCTGAGCTCCATCTGCGGCCCTTTCATCATTTCTCACACCCCTCAGCTGCTTTCTAGGCTGTGAATTCCTGAAGACTCAGACAGTGTCTATTTCATTCATGCTGGTATCTCTAGAGCCCAGTTGTTCCTTGGCACACAACATTTTGGTGGACTGTTTGTTCAAGTGAGTGAAAAGAATGAGATAATCACCTACATAGGGACGGCAAGATGGCTTACTGGGTAAAGGCGAAACCACATAAACCTGACAGCTTGAGCTTAGTCCCAGAACCAGTGGTGGAGAGAACTGACCTCTGAAAGCTGTCTTTCTGACTGCTCGGTGTGTCGGCATGCGCCTTTAATCCCAGCACAAGGCCAATCTGGTCTATATAGACAGTCGCAAAGCAAGGCCGTGCACTTGCTCTCTCTGTCTGTCTCTCTCTCTCTCTCTCACACACACACACACACACACACTCTCTCTCTCTCTCTCTCACTAATAACAGTAGTAATATTCTGTAACTAATATTAAAAAATAAAAAATTGGAAAAGAAAAGAAACAATAGTAATATTTTAACATTTACAATGTTACTTTGTTGGCAACAAAATAGTGGGGTGAGTTTCCTCACCCCGAGAACAAACTGAGTTAGGCATTATGAATTGAACTCTGCATCTTGTTCTTTTATGTCCTTGGCCAAACCTTTTTTCTCTCATTTTTCCATTAGAAAAATGGGGCTGGAGAGATGGCTCAGCCGTTAAGAGCACTGTCTGCTCTTCCAGAGGTCCCAAGTTCAACTCCCGGCACCCACATGGTGGCTGACAACCACCTATAATGGGATCTGATGCCCTCCTCAGTCATGCAGGCACATATGCAGATAAAGTGCTCCTATGTATAAATAAATAAATCTTAAAAAGAAAAGAAAAGAAAAGAAAAATGAACGTCAGGCTAGGGAAATGACTCAGCAGTAAGAACACTGACTATTCTTCCAGAGGACCGGGGTTCAATTCCCAGCACCCATATGGCAACTCACAACTGTCTGTTACTCAAGTTCCAAGGGATTTAACACCCTCACAGACAAACATGCAGACAAAACACCAATGCACACAAAATAAAAATAAACAAATTATTAAAAAAAACAAAACACACAAACACACAGGAAAAATGAATGTCAGATATGCAGCCTGGCAGGAGACTCAACATGGTTCTTGTGAAGTGTGCCCTTTTCCACTTCCTCCCCCCGTCATGTTCATGCTCAGGGCTTCCTCGGATGGACCCTGTCCTTGTGCTCGTCCGATTTCTCAGCAGCTACAAGGTGACTCAGTCCATCTCCGTTCTGACCTGGCCAGCCTCTAGTTTATTACATCAGTTAACTGCTGCCCAGAGTCCAGCCTTGAAGTGCAAATGCTTCTACGTGTAACAAGGTAAAACTCACTAAACATCAAAATGCCTTTTAGGCAGGCGTGGTGGTCCATGCCTTCTAACAAGGCATCTGAGGCAGGAGGATTGCAAGTCTGAGGTTACCCTAAGGGGCTACATAGCAATATCAAAATCAGTCTGGAACGATCCTATCTTTGAAAGAGAATAAAAAGGGCAAGAAACGTATTTAGCACCTCTTAGCCTAACCTTCCACACAGTCCTGACAGCCAGGTAAGGCCACCCGACACGCCTCTCTGAAAGAAAGTGCTGACCCGTCGAATACCTCATTAATTTTATGAATACCCAGATCTTTTCTTTTTCCAAAGATTTATTTTTTTTATGTATACAGTATTCTGCCTGCATGTACACCTGCATGCCAGAAGAGGGCACCAGATCTCATTAGAGATGGTTATGAGCCACCACGTGGTTGCTGGGAATTGAACTGAGGATCTTTGGAAGAATAGGCGGTGCTCTTAACCTCTGAGCCATCTTTCCAGTTCCAGTACCCGTATCTTAACAAATACTGGCAACAGGGTACACTGTCTGAAATCAGTTCTGGTCCCGTCCTGCCCCCCCCCCCCCCCCCCCCCCGCCCCATTGCATCGTTGATGAGAGGCTGCTGCCCCTGGCTCTTTGCTGCTTATCAGCGTCGTCATCCGCGCGCGCCTGAGCACTAGGAAAAGACCGCAACACAAAGGACGGCTGCGAAGAATGCGCATCGCTTTTGTGCCACCGCCAAATGAAAAAGCGAGCATTGAGATCTGGCAAGACGGCTCCCCGGTTAACATGTTTGCCTTGCAAGTTTAATAATTTGATATCAGTCTCATGAATTCTTGTGAAGGTGAAATGAAAGAACAAACTTCCCAAAAGTTGTCTTCTGATCCTCACAAGTGTGCCACCATATGTAACACACACACACACACACACACACACACACAAACACACACGCACACTCATTGTCTTTATTTTGTTTATTTGTTTATTTGTTTATTCATTCATTCATTCATTCATTCATTCATTCATTCATTCATTCATTAGCCAGGCATGAAGTCTCATGCTTTTAATCCCAGCACCCAGGGAGGCAGAGGCAGGCCTGGTCTTTTCTCAAGATAGGGCTTCTCTGTGTAGCCTGGGCTATCCTGGACTCACTTTGTAGACCAGGCTGGCCTTGGTCAGGCTGACCGAGGGGTTGACCCGAGATCCGCCTGCTTCTACCTCCCTGAGTGCTGGGTTTACAGGCGTGCGCCACCAAGCCCAGCTTAAAATTTTTTAAATAATTTATTTACTTTTATTTCATGTACAATTGGTGTTTAGACTGCACGCATGTCTGTGTGTGTCAGCTCCTCTGGAATTGGTGTTATAGAGAGCTGTGAGCTGCCATGTGGGTCCTGGGAATTGAACCCAGCTGAATTGACCTCTGGAAGAGCAGTCAGTGTTCTTAACCATTGAGCCATCTCTCTATCCCCATTGAATGCCTTTTTATATTTTTTAAATTTTTGTTTTGTGTGTATGAATGCTTTACCTGCGTTATGTACAAGCAGTGATCTCAGAAACCAGAAAAAAGCTGTTGCATTCCCAAGAACCGGAATTACTGACGGTTATGAACCGACATCCTGGGTCCCCTGCAAGATCCCTGAGTCACTTTTCCTGCCCTATATATATGTATGGGTGTGTGTATATATATATATATATATATATATATATATATATATATTTTTTTTTTTTTTTTAAGAAAAATTGAGTTGAGATTCTGTATGACATCCCTATGCCAGCCCTCCCGGTGAAGTTCAAGATTCTTAAGCCTTAATCCTCATCACTTCCTTACTCACTGGGTTTCAGCCACCTACCTGCTCTGAAAGCTCCAGGGAAAACTCATTGCAGGGCTTAGTGGGGTACATCTTCAATCCCAGTACTTTGCGGGTTAGGCAGGCAGACCTCTGTGAAACCAGCCCTGTCTATGGAGTGAGTTCAAGGCCAGCCACAGTTAACCAAACCAACTCTCTCTACCCTAGACCTTAGGACACTGTAGCACATCTGCTCGGAGCAGTTTCTCCCATTTCTTCATCAGGCTAACCTCTACTCAACCTTTATGTCTTGGCTTTTCTCTTTCTTCTTTTCCTGTTTTGGTTTGTTTGTTTGTTTGTTTGTTTGTTTGAGACAGGGTCTCACTATGAAGTCCAGCATGGACTATCCAGGAACATGTATGTCGACCAGGCTGGCTTCAAACTCACTATCTGGCACTACAGGTGATTGCCATCATTACTGACGTGAACCTGTGGTTTAATTTCACTTCTTCAGGGGCGTCCCGTGGCTCGCTTAGAACGCGTTAGCTTTCTCTGTTGTATGCCATCTTCTCTGAAGCAGAGTGTCGTATATGGTCAGATCTGCCTTTCTTTTCTGTTTTGAGACAAAGGTTTCCACTGTATAGCTTAGGCTGATGAATTTCACAGGTTCTCATGTACCCTAGGCTGGCCAAGGATGCCCTTGAACCAATCCTCCTGCCTCCACCTCTCAGCTGTTGGATTACGGGCATGAGCTGCTATGGCTGACTCCTGTGGTGTTGGAAACTAAATGCTGGCTTTCAGGCATGCCGGGCAAGAGTTCTACCAAGCGAGCTAAAGCCCAGCCCTCCACCCTTTGTGGTGCTGAGGTTTGAACCTAAGGTTTTGTGCCTGCCAAGTAAGCAGCAGTCTACTGTTGAACTAAATCCTAGCCGAGGCCTTTCAACCCTCCTTCTACCTCTGGAGTCCTGGGATTACAGATAATCCACTCCACACAGATTGGCTTTTTTTGTTTGTTTGTTTGTTTGTTTGTTTGTGAGAGCCCAGAGTGGAACCAAACTAACCGTTCCTGTTTCAACCTCCCACAGAGGTGGGGGATTACAGGCAAGGACCCACACACCCAGATGAATTTTTATTAAACAAATTATTATTCTTTTATGTGTATGGGTGTTTTGCCTGTATGCATATCTGTAGACCAAGTGTGTGAATTTCTATTTTTAATACCGGCCAGCACTTTGAAAAATGCCTGGAAGACAGTGACTGCTTGGAGCCTGTCTGTTTGGAGACTGTGCTGTTCAACCTTTAGCTATCCTTGGTAACTATTTCTGTGGTAATCACCATTCCGACATCACCCATTTATCATCTGTGGGCTTCCTGCCAGGCTCCGTCTCAGTACTTCACGTAGATGACCTCATTAATCTCCTAAGACACCTGCAGGGTCAAGCAAAGTTCAGCAAGGTTGAGACACTTGCCTGAGGTCTCAAGGTATAAGTGGTAGAAACAGATGCTAAAGGTCTGATCTGCTGGGCTAAGGCACCACCTGTTTGTTTAGAATGGCGTTGGCGCTGCTCTGCCTGACGAAGACTGTTTATTTATTTATTCAGGTTTGTCCAGACAGGGTTTCTCTGTGTAGCTTTGACTGTCTTGGACTTGCTCTGTAGACCAGGCTGTTCTCCAACTCACAAAGATCCGCCTGCCTCTGCCTCCCCAACTGCTGAGATTACAGACGTGAGCCACCGTGCCCGGCTCTGACCACAACTCTTATCATGTGTTGGCGCGTCTCTGTGTGCCAGGCCCTGTGCTCTGCTGGCCCTGATTCCATCCTTACCACATCCCTGTGAAGGAGCTGCTGTTATCATACCTATTTTATGGATGTGGAAACTGAGGTATTACTCATGGGGGCTGGGGAACAAGTTCCAAACCCACTCTGATGTCACAGGCCCCACTTCTAGGAACCCCTAATTACAATTGTGGTTTGTGGGCAGACTGTAGGGTGATGGGTTGAGAGGGGAGGGGAATTGCCAGGAAACTTTCACCAATTAATCTAGAGTTTCACAGAGAACAGAGAACTCGGAAATCTTCCCCTGGTAGGCGGCCGGGGGTAGAATCTGTGAACCTGTTAGTGAGCAATGAGCCTGTAGGTGGCAGCAACATTAGCAGTCTTTAAATTAAGACCCCAACTGTGATCCCAGCTCTCAGGAGGCTGAGGCAGGGGAATAAGGAGCTCAAGGTGATCCTTGACTAAGTAGTGGGTTCCTAGCCAGCCTGGTTACCTGTTTGTCTGTCTTAAAAAAAAAAAAAAAAAAAAAAAAAAAAAAAAAAAAAAGCTTATGAACACAAATAATGATCAACTTTTCTATTCATAAATTCTGTTTTCCAAAAACAATATGGATTTTTTTTTTTTTTTTTTGAGGGGGAATGAAGACAGGTTTTCTCTATGTAGCCCTGGCTGTCCTGGAACTCATTTTATAGACCAGGCTGGCCTCGAACTCACAGAGATCCACCTGCTTCTGTCTTTCAAGTGCTGGGATTAAAGGTATGGGCCATCACCGCCTGGCCGTCTGCTTTTCTTTTCTTTCAAAGTAAATAAATAAGGGGGCTGGAGAAATGGCTCAGGGGTTAAGAGCACTGGCTGTTCTTCCAAAGGTCCTGTGTTCAATTCCCAGCAACCACAGGGTGACTCACAACCATTTGAAATGAGATCTGGTGCCCTCTTCTGGGGTGCAGGTGTACATGCAGGCAGAGTATTGAATAAATAATAAATGGATTTTAAAAAAAAAGCTTTAAAGCCTTGTGTTCAGTTCCACAGAAACAGGCCTACAACTGTAATCCCAGCAACCCCAGCATTAGGGAGGTGGAGGCAGAAGGATCAGAAGTTCAAGCTAATCTTCTTGCCATTTCTGACAAATGTTATTCAACTGTCCTCCCTAAATCTACAAGTGCAGATCAAAACATTTAAACCCGGTCAGAATAGCCCGACACAATAAAGCCTTATTACACAGGCCATTAGCTTCTCCAAGAAGCTAACGGAACGGGAAAGCCTTAAATAAAAGCTACTGACAGGGACAGGGAGATGGTTCAGCCGATAAAGTACCTGCCACGTTATGGCAGGATTGGAGCTTGGGTCACCAGCACTCACATGAAAGCAGGACAGCCATGGCAGCTGCCCTCAACCATAGCACTCCGGAGGCAGAAAGGAGGGATCCCAGGCAAGCTGGCTAGTCATGCTGGAACCCATGAGCTCCATGTGCACTGAGAGACTTTGCCTCAGTACGTAAGATAGGAGAGTAGTCAAGGAAGGAAGACCCCTGTCACCAGCTTCAGGCTCACATCCCTCCTCCACAAACACACATTTACACATAGTTAGGCATACACAGGAACACCACACAGCTTAGCACATATGCATAGTTAAAACAAATCTTATAAAAAGATATTGTCATGCAAACTTGGCTTCTTCCTGTCTTCCTCTCTAATTCTTCATCATGATCATCATTGTTATTATTATTTGGTTTTGGGAGACAGGGTTTCTCTGTGTAGCCCTGGCTGTCCTGGAACTCTCTCTATAGACCAGGCTGGACTAGAACTCACAGAGATCCGACTGCCTCTGCCTCCAGAGTGAATGGTGGGATTAGAGACGCGTGCCACCACTCATGGCTCTTCTATGTGTAATTCTAATAAAGGAACTATCTTTTTTTCTGAAATACAGTTTAAGTATGACAAGCCATGAATTTTTGCACTATATAAAATTTGCCTGAAGGACACTACCATCTACTGTCCACAGCTTCTGCATTTACGGAGTTGTTATGATTTCTGGACACACCTCTGTCTTCATGAGACACTGCTGCATGATAACATTCATGACCTGATGAAACAGCAATCTAAGAGGGAAGCACTTTTAATTTTTTAAAGATTTATTTATTTATTATTTATACAGTGTTCTGCCTGCATGTGTGCCAGCAGGCCAGAAGAGGGCACCAGATCTCATTATAGATGGTTGTGAGCCATCATGTGGCTGCTGGGAATTGAACTCAGGACATTTGGAAGAACAGCCAGTGCTCTTAACCTCTGAGCCATCTCTCCAGCCCAAGGAAAGTACTTTTTAAAAAGCACATTTATTTATTTATTGGAGTGCACATGTGGGTTACAGGGGGAACACAGAGGCTCAGAGGACTCAGTTCTTGCCTTCTAGCGTGTGGGTTCCGGAGAGCCAACTCCAGGTCATGAGGCTTGGTGATAAGATACTCTTTCGAGGTGAGCCATCTCTCCAGCCCAAGAGGGAAGTACTTTTAAAAATGAGATTTACTTATTTTTTATTATATGAGTGTTCTGCCTGTGTGTGTGTGTATGTGTTTGTGTGTGTGTGTGGGTGTCAACTGCCTTGCGGGTGCTGGGAACCTCAGCAAGAGCAACAAGAATTCTTACCCAGCCAGATAGGCGGTACACAACTTTAATCTCAGGAGGCAGACACAGGTGGATATCTGAGTTCGAGGCCAGCCTGGTCTACAGATTGAGTTCCAGGACAGCCACACGGAGGAACCCTATATCAAAAAACCAAAAGAAAATCTCTTAACAAATGAGACATCTCTCCAGCCCCAGCTCTTGCCTTATTAGTCTCTCCTGGTAGGTAACCTAATTATGGTTTTAATTTGCTTTTATTTTGCACCTTCCCTGTGTCACTTGCAAACTGTTTATCTCCCTTGGTACAAAGTGTATTCAAGCCTTTTGTAAAATTAGGGGTGTCACTGGGCAGTGGTGGCCCATGCTTTTGGTCCCAGTATTCAGGAGGCAGGGACAGGCCATTCTGGATCTCTGAGTTAAGTTCCAGGACATCAAAAAGAAAAAAAGAAGAAGAAGGAAAAGGTGTTGTTTATTTAATAGCAGCAGTGATTGAACCGTAAGCATCTTGAGTGCAGGACAAACATTCTGCCACTGACTGAGCTATATCACATATCCATGGCTTATCTTTAAATTAAGATTAGTGAGGTTTTTTTTTTTTTTTTT
>NW_026591598.1:10535847-10627683 GCF_907164565.1 Psammomys obesus | reverse complement strand
AAAAAAAAAAAAAAAAAAGGCAGCAGAGAGTTGGTTTAGGGACTTTGGCTACTCTATAATGTTAGCATGGTTATTAAATATAGCATTCTGTGTTTTCCCCTCAGAAGACTCTGCTGATGCAGCTTGGCAGCAGTAGCTGGGGCGCTGTCCCTGTCAAGTTGGTCTCGGCACTGCCATGCAGTGCAGTCACCTCATAGTTGATTAGCCGCCCACCCTGAAAGAGCTGAGCTACTTTATTTGTTCCATGGCATGCAAATGAAGTCCGTTTCGAAGCTGTACCGTGTAGCAAAATCTCATGAATGTCAGAGAAAAGCAATAGTAGCAACCTCTGCTACTCTGGAGATTTCTTCATGTCATTTTAAGCAGCAATGGGGAGACCCCAGTTGGCAACAGGGCTCCAGAAATGCTTACATTTCAGGATAGTCATGAGAACTCTTTGCTCCGGACATAGTCTCCCATTTGCATACCAATGCTCCAGCCACTGTTCATAGCAGAGCCACTATTTCCCTTTTGTGTTCTTAATAGCTGCACAGACAGTATAAGAGTAAACAGTTAAAACATCTGGTTTTTTAATAAAAGTCAAGAGTGAACGGACCATCAGCAGACTGTACTCGTGGTCAAGATTCAATTCCATTCCATTCTTGGAAAGCATGAAGGGAATGCAAGCCTAGATCAATTGGAAACGTGTTTTTTTTTTCTTTTGTGCCATTTCACTGCCCCCACCATCATATATTCACACACAATAATAATGTTAAAAGAGATTATTTCAGTTCTATCAACTGGTTTGAGTATGTGAAGGAATTTCAATCACCTGTAGATATATAGTTAGAAAATATCGAGGACGGGACGGCCAGGGCTGTACAGAGAAACCCTGTCTTGAAAAAAAAAATTTTTTTAAATGTTTTTTCTCCTGTAATCTCAGCACTTTGGGAGGCAGAGGCAGACGGATCTCTGTGAGTCTGAGGCCAGCCTGATCTACAAAGAGAGTTAGTTCCAGGACAGCCAAGGCTACACAAAGAAACCTTGTCTCAGAAAAAACAAAACACAAAAACGAACCAAGCAAAACAAAGTTATAAATATGTTTTTGCTGGGCAGTGGTAACCTTTAATCCCACCACTCAAGGAGGCAGAGGCAGAGGCAGGGAGATCTCTGTAACTTTGGGGCCAGCCTGGTCTACAGTATGAGATCCAGGACAGCCAGAGAAACTTGTCTGTAAGCAACAACAAAATAAAAACAAAAGAAGGAAAAAAACATATTGGCCATTCTATCTATCTATCTATCTATCTATCTATCTATCTATCTATCTATCTATCTATCATCTATCTCTATCTACCTACCTACCTATCTATCTATTTGCCTGTTTATTAAGACAAGATCCCCCTATGTAGGCCAGGCTATCCCGAATTTCACTATGTAGAAAAGACTGGCTTCCAATTCTGCCTAACTGCCTCCCAACTGCTGGGGTTAAAGACACACACCAACATTCCCATTCTTTCAAGTAGATATTAGAACATTTGCCAGGATTTTCTTTTACATCCTAAAATCTGGGAAGTAGTATTAGTGTTTTAGAATGGTAAATGTAAATTATAACTGGTAAAGCACTCAAGCTGATATATAAGAGGAACATGATCATTGTCTCTACTCAGGCTATCCTTGATCTGATGGCTCTGTCAATTTACTGACAAATATCTTTAGGATCAATGTATCTTTTTTGTTTGTTTTGAGACGGGCTTTTTTCTGTACAGCTCTGCCTGTCCTTGACTCACTTTGTAGACCAAGCTGGCCATGAATTCACAGAGATCCACCTGCCTCAGCCTCCAAAGCGCTGGGATTACAGACATTTTTATTTTACAGCTTTATGTGTCTGTGTGTAAAGTGATGTAACAAACAGCTTTTTAAGCTGGTGTGAATAAGCACCTCAAATCCTAGGGCAAGTGTCTTCCCACTGAGAGTGTAAGAGAGGTTTTGTGTGTCTGTTTATTTACTTTAATTTTATATTCATTGGTGTTTTGCCTGCATGTATGTCTATGTGAAAAGTGTCAGATCTTGGAGTTACAGACAGTTGTGTGTTGCCTTGTGGGTGCCGGGATTTGAACCCGGGTTGTTTGAGCAATCTCTGCAGCCCCGTTTTGTGTATGTTTTAATGTGCTTATTTTTATTTGTATACCTGTGTGTGTTTTGTAACCCATGTGTATCTGCAGATCCACTACAACTGGGAGTAACAGCTGCGAGTTTCCATATAGGTGCTGGGAACTGAACCGACGTACTCTGGGAGAGGAACCAGTGCGCTTAACCTCCACGGCCCGCTCCAAGGGAACTTTTGTTTTGGTTCTTCGAAACAGGGTTTCTCTGTTTAACAGTTCTGCCTGTCCTGGAACTATCTTTGTAGACCAGGGTGGCCTTGAACGCACAAAGATTCGTCTGCTGGTGCCTCCAGAGTGCTGGGATTAAAGGCGAGCACCGCCATGCCTGGCCCACGGGAAGTTTTTAAGTGTAGCCAGTTCTTCTAGAAGTACCTATTTCTTCCACATACAAAGCAGATTCAAATTCTGGAATCTGGAAAGCACTTCTCTAGACGTTCTCCCCATTTTGCATATGCCAGTATATCCAGGCAGGGAAGACACAAGCTGAAATGCCCAGTGCCAGGACCCTACAGCCCTCCAATCCCGTTAGAGGTGAAGCTGAACTTTATAGGTACCATCGGCCTTAGCGCATTTGCAATGGTCCTAGTGCGCATGTTCCCGCGCAGGCGCAGTGTGCAGCCCCTAGCTTCCGGGCGTCTCATGGGTATAAATATGGCCGCCTCGGCAGGGCTCGGTCTTTTAACACTGCGTCTCTGCGGTTACTCGGATTTGGTGAGTCGTCTTACATCTACCAACTCTGTTGTTCTGGGTTTGCCCTCGCCGTCCGGCACCCGGCTTTAAGTGGAAGTCACGTCGGGGCCGGACCCCGCGTGGGAAGCCGGGGTTAAGTCGCCTGGTATGGCTTGGCCCGTTCCACATGTGCCTTCCAATCCAGCAAGGGCTATTTTCTCGGAATCCCAAAGATAGCGGAGTTATGCCGGGAAACCTCACGAGAATGCCTACGCGCATTCGTGATGCTTAAGAGAAAAGGCTCTTTTGTTCTCGGCAAATCTGCTGTTCAGAGAGCCGCTTTTAACGTAAATAATGAATTCACAATTTTGGCGGGGAGGGGACGTACTGTGTTTGCTTTGAAGGTACTTCTGGCCGCCGTGGTGGTGGCTCAGGTCTAGTTCCAGCAGTCAGGCATTTCTTCGAGCTGGAGGTTTGGCAAGGATGTGTGGTGAGATTTGTCAAATGAAAGTCTTTTACTGTGACTATCCAACGTGGATAACCCGGGAGGTCACTCTCCCCGGGCTCTGTCCTAGTGGCGTACGGGAGCATAGGGCTTCGCCCGGTGATGTATAGTCCCTTTCCACAACGTTGGAGATGAAGCTGGGCTTTCAGTCCGCGCCTGCATATTCCTACAGCTTCTCAGAGTCCTGTGGACAGTGACTGAGGGGACAAACCATGCAGGAAACAGGCTTAAATCACACCGTCTGAGGATGAGGCTGCGTTCTATTAAGAGTTTCACTTACTGATGAAATGCATTGTTTTGCAGAACTGATCGGTAATTGCAAGTGACTCCTTGATTGAGGTGAGTTTACTCTGAAAGGCTATTATATGTCTGTTATTAATGGTTAGAGACTAGTGGGACTTGTCTTCAGTACTGGGTGAAGTTGAAAAATCGTTTGGGCCCTAACCAGAGACTCCAACGTGGATAACCCGGGAGGTCACTCTCCCCGGGCTCTGTCCTAGTGGCGTACGGGAGCATAGGGCTTCGCCCGGTGATGTACAGTCCCTTTCCACAACGTTGAAGATGAAGCTGGGCTTTCAGTCCGCGCCTGCATATTCCTACAGCTTCTCAGAGTCCTGTGGACGGTGACTGAGGAGACAAACCATGCAGGAAACATAACGTCTGAGCTGCTAAGGCTTTTGGCGTGCCATCCTCGGGAACCTAATGATTGGTGCTTTTTTTGTTGTTCAGGAAAGAAGAGGATTTGCTACAACCACCTCCTGAAGGTTAACATGGTTTTTGGGGCCTTTTAACTATTGAGATTGGTAAAGCTCTGTGTGTATTAGGGGTTTAGCTGAGGATCTTGGTGTCTATGTTCTATGGGATGTGTGAGGACCTGTGTTATCTCTCCAGGATCATGACTTGTGCTTGTTCATGTCCATATTCACTGTAAGATCACACCATAGGTTCAAGACCACACTGGGTTATAGAATTCATTTGTATTTTAAATAAATGTTTGTAATATACCTGACAAATCTGATTAAAGTGGACTTTTGAATGTGCTTGCCTTCTGGTTTGGTGTGTCTAGAGTGCTTGCATGTAAGAGACTGCAGATGGTTTCACAGCAAGTGTGGGATTAATGCACCCAAAGGCTGAGATTGAGTTCCATCCTTTGCCATGGTGGTGATGGTGTTTTGATAGGTCTCAGGTGTGGAGGTGCTGGTCAAATGAGTAAGCACTGCTAACTGCACAGGCCTACAACTGGTGGCTTTATGATGTGGGGGATGGGTCCCTAGGTCACAATGGGAAGCCCTGATGACCAGTGCTGGTTGCGCTTTGGGGTAATCAATGCTCTGAATGATGGGGGGATAGGGAGTCACCTAGAAGGTAGGCCTTAAAGATTCTGGTGCATTTCCCTGGGGCAGGGGAATGTTGGCATTCATGAGGTGCTTGTGTGGCCAACGCCCTAGAAGCCTGTACCATGGTCCAATTCATCTGCCCTTAGTTTTCCTGTAGTGGGGCCTAGATGCAAAGTGTGTGCCTTGGCTTCCAGATTCAGTAGAAGATAACTGCTATATCATTTATACACATAGCCAGGTTTGTTTCCCCACCCCCCAAGACAGGGTTTCTCTATAGCCTTGGCTGTCTTGTGCTTTGTAGACTAGTGATTTGCCTGCCTCTGCCTCCCAAGTGCTGGCATTAATTACAGGTGTTTTCTGGGCTAGGCTTATAGCTCAGTCCTTACCTAGCATGTGTGAGCCCCTAAATTCAACTTCTAACAGGTGGTGCACTGAAGGCAGGGGCAGGTGTCTTCAAGGCCATTCAGTGCTAGACAGTGAGGCCCTGTCTGAAAACCAACTTCAGAACCAGCGCACTGCATATGTACCAGGCCAGCCTGGTTGGTCTTCATACACTATCTTGGTTTTTTCTGAGAAGGGTTTCTCTGTAGTCCTGGCTGTCCTGGAACTTACTCTGTTTATACTGGGCTGACTCAAACTTGCCTCTGTCTCAATGCTGCAATTAAAGTTCCAGTTACAGACTAGGTCTTAATTTGATAATGTGGCTGGAGATATGGTCCAATGGTTAGAGCACCTGATACATAGTCAGCTGTGACCAGACCCTAGCACCCATGCAGCATCCTGGACTTTGATGAACACAGGCATGTTACTAGATAAAATTCACACTCAAGTATTACACAAGATGGCCAGTGCCTAGGGATTAGCTCAAAGCAGAGTACTTGGCTGGCAAGTGGGAGGCTCAATATTGAAATAAGTGATAGTTCAATTTTGGACAGAAACCAGGTCCCAAACCCCACTAGGATGGCTAACTGTCCTAGTGCTGGGATTAAAGGTGTACCACTAACACAAACCCTCCTTTTTGCAATGTTAATTTTATATTTTAATATGCATTGGTGTTTAGTTTGCATTTATGTCCCTGACACTTTCAGGTTCCCTGGAACTAAGAGTTGCAGCTGTGAACTGCCATGTGGGTGGTGCTGGGGATTGAAACAGGGTTTCTCTAGCTCTTGCTGTCCTGGACTCATGTAGACCAGGCTGGCTTCTGCCTCCCAAGTGCTGGGATTAAAGGTGTGGGGGCTGCCAACCACCCAGAGCAGCCAGTGCTCTTAAAGGCTGAGCCATGTCTTCAGCACCTTATTCATTTTTTGTATTAATGTTGCCTGCATATATTATGTACCATATGCGTAGAGATCTGAAGAGGCCATGGGGTCCCCTGGAATTGGTGTTTTATAGTTACAGGTTATGAGCCATGATGTAGGTGCTAGGGATTCAAGGTTCTCTGCAAGAATAACTATATTCTGAGACAAGTTTCTCTGACCTTGGCTAGCCTGGAACTTGGAGATCTGCCTGCCTCTGCCTCCTGAGGCATGCCACCACCCCTGTTTGAGAACAATTTAAATCTACCTCAGGTAGAAACAAATGACCTAATGCACACAAGCAAGTTTTATATCTAAATGGGATGAGAGTTTAGTGGTTAAGAGTCATACTGCTCTTCCAGAGGGCTGGAGTTTGGGTCTTGGGACGCGCATCCAGTACCTACCAAAACGGCTCTGGGGCTTCCAGCGCCCTCTCTGCAGGCACTGTACTTCCGTGAACAGACAAGACACAGTTAAATGGCTCGGCTTTTAAGAGTATTAGCTACTTTTCCAGAGGCCCTGAGTTCAACTCAGCCACCACATGGTAGCACACAACCATCTATAATGAGATCTGATGTCCTCTTCCAGCATATAGGCACACATATAGATACATCACTCATACATAAAACAGATACATTTAAAAATTTATTTTGAAGGGCACAGTCTTTGTGGCACAGCCCTGTAATCCTAACGCTAGGAGGCAGAAGCAGTTGGATTAGGAGTTTAAAGACAGCCTGAGGGAGTTGGGGATTTAGCTCAGTGGTAGAATGCTGCAAGGCCCTGGGTTAGGTCCTCAGCTGGGGGGGGAGGGGGGGTACAGCCCGAGGCTTTCCCAAAACCAAACAAATGTTTTTAGGAGTTAAGATAAATGATGGTTTTTCTGTAATTACATTAAGCCATGTGAATGAGTAAGATCTTGGAGAAAGACAGCAGAGAGATCAGAGTTTCCAGGGTGAAGCTTGGAGAAACTTCAGTTTATCTTCAAGGAGAGGAGGTCACGATGGAGGCAGAGGTCAACCTGAAAAGGTAAGACAGAACTAGGGGATTGCTTTGCTTTGTGGCTGGCACTACATAACAGGGGAAATGAAATCGGACATGGCTCAGTTGGTAAAGGTGCCTGCTGCCAAGCTTGAAGACTTGAATTTGCTCTCTGGACCCACATAGTGGAAAGACAGAACGTACTCCTGGAAGTTGCCCTCTGAGCTCCACAAGCACGCTAGCATGAACATGTACACCTACAAATATGTGAAATATCTTGTCAGGTGAGTGTATAATGGTAGGCGAAGCTGTGTGTGGTGATGGTCCCCTCCCCCAGTTGTGAATCCCACTTTTGCTGACACACAGGCCAGTGTGCCAGCCCTTGCTCTTTAATAAATAACTGGGTACGATGGTGCAAACATGTTTCCTGCTCTATGGAGGCATAGGCAGGCAGATCTCATAGTGAAACCCTGTCTCAAAAATAAAAAAGTAAAACATGGGTGTGGTGGTGCATGCCTTTAATCCCAGCACTCTGGGCAGACAGATCTCTGTGACCAGGCCAGCCTGGTCTACAAAGTGAGTCCAGAGCAGCCAAGGCTCCATAGAGAAAGCCCTGCCTTAAAATGCATAAATAAATAAATGAATGAATGAATAAAAGGCTGAAAATTTCTAAGCCCTGTCTTAAAAATAAATAAGTAAATAAATAAATAGAAGGCTAAAAATTTCTCTTTAGGATGACTTTTGGAGTCAGAATTAATGTGTAGAGATGACTTGTGCAGCGGTCACTGCCCTCAGATATGAAGACCATACACAATCAAATGTTCTTTTGGGCCGATGTTAGTAGGAGAGGACATTTTTCAGAGCCCACTGTAAGCTCCCAACTAAAACAGTGCCCAGCCCAGCCCTGAGTCATCTTTTTCCTTACCAACCTTCTCCCTCCTTCCCTTTATGGTCTTGTAGTTGCACTTTGAACTTCACACTTAGGCAAAACACTCAGCTACATCCATAGTGAGCTACGTTCATAGTGCCTCTCTTACTTTTTTTTTTTTCCTTTCTGAGATAGAATCTCACTGTGTATCCCACCTAGCTTTGAACTCGTGTCCCTCCTCTCTTGGCCTGTATAGGCAATAGTTGGACTTTTCAGCCTTCTGCATGGACACTTCGAGAACAAGAACCTTCAGCCCTGTTCTGCTCCGTTCAGATCTCACGCGCCAGATTTTCTTAACACAAACTAGTATTCCAGCCGTTTCTCAAGCAGGTTGTCTGCTCACTTGGCCCACGCTGGGAATTGCCAAGTACAGAAGCGCTGTAGTGCCACCCAGGAGCAGCCGCTCGCGCTTCCCGCGCTGGCCGCCAGGGGCCGCCCGGCTCTGCGTTTTCTCCTGTGGTCAGGGTCGGGGCCAGAGGCCCGCAGAGCGCATGCTCAGGGCACTTCGCCGCCGGCCGCCGAGCACCGGAGTTGCTTGTAGCCGCCCAGCGCCGAGGTAGGTCGTGCTCCGGTTCGCGCGGAACTCGGGGGACGGGGCGCCGGGAGGCGCTCGGGGCCGCGTTGGGCCGAGCTCGCCGCCCGCGGGGCGGGCTGCACGTGAAGCGGCGGCCCTGTGGGCGCGAGCTCCGGCCGCGTGGGCCCCGCCTCGCCCGCGCATGGGCCGCGCAGCCCCTCGGCCGCCGCGCTCGTCCCGTGCGCGCGCCCCGCCACGCGGCGGGAGATTCAAACGGCTGGCGGCCCCGGGGCGCGGGCCGGTGAGCGCGGCGCCCGCCGGCGGGGAGGGCACGGCGGCGGCCCGACAGTCGCCCGCGCCTAACTCCCGTCAGCCCCGTGTCATCCGGTCGGTCGGTTGCTGCCTGCCTGACGGCTCCTTGCTGCTTCTGAGCCGCCGGGGAACAATGGTGACAAAGGCGGGCCTCGGTGCCCTTTGCGGAGCGCCGGGGCTCCCTGACGATGGGTCCTCCGAGACCAGCAAAGTGTGCCCGTGGAGGCCGGGCATTGCTGCCGCCAAGGGTTTGGTTCATCGGAAACTAAGTCCTCCGACCACGTGTGCCCTGGCAGAAGTTGAGGGTATGAAACAGACCGGGAAACATCAGCGGAAGCCGTAACCGGGCTTTGGTAGGTTGGGGATAGCTCTCCAGGTGAGGGGAGGCCTCGCGACTTTGGGTGATGAGGTTGTAATAGCAGGGTACTCCAGACATGGGGGACAGCACATGCAACTGCTAGCGTGTTTGGGGGTCACAGACATCAGTGGTGTGTGGAGCTTGTGGGAACGGTTTGAGTGGGTGCAGAGGACGCAGAAGGCTGCTTCACCCAAGAACAGCACCCTAATGGAGCTCAGAAAAGATGAGTTAGAAGTGATTCACCGGGTTCTGGGTTGCAGACAACTAAAAACAGGAGCCTGGATCGGGGCCCGCTAGATCCTCTTAAACCTTAGTTTCATCACTATAAAGTGAAGGTAATGCGTCCTATAATCTGCACAAAGGCAGTGAGTGGCTCTGATCTGCTAGAAGCTATGGCTCCTGTCCCTAGTTAAAAATTGACAGAGAGCCCCAAGCAGTACCACACACTTGCTGGACCTGGCTGAGGGACTTGCTGCGAGGTGTGTTAGCTCACTTCCTGGCAGCTCACAGGAACAGCCTCCACAGGCCTTCCCTTTTCTGCTGGTAACCTTTCCCATACCTTTTCCTGGTGTGGGGACAGGCCTTGACCCTTAAGAGGGTCACACACCATAGGTGCTTATTAATGGACTTTGACTCTTCTGGTTTTTACTTCTGAGTCTTGCCCACTCTTCCAGTTTTTAAACTTCTTGAAGATGGATCCTGGGGAGTGGAAGTGGGAATGCAAATATGGTGACAGATAACAAGTCTCTTTGGTTTTGGGTGTGTGTGTGTGTGTGTGTTTTGCCTGCTATGTATGTGTACCGAATGCATGCAGTGGCCCAAGGAGGCCAGAGAAGAGGGCATTGGATCCCCTGGAACTAGAGTTCCAGGTGATTGGGAGCAGCCCGTGGGTTCTGGGAAACTTGGATCCCTGAAAAGAGCAGCCAGTGCTGATCCATTTCTTCAGCCTTGGCTTATATGTTTGGTGAAACAGGGTAGGTATCACTATGTAGGCCAGGCCTGGCCTAGAATTGTGGCAGTCACAAATCCTGCCTCTGTCCACCATGCCCAGCTAGGCCCACCTTTGGGAGCTGCCCTTCCCCTGCCTTGCTTCTGGGTTTGCATACTGCTAAGTGCAGCAACTAGAGTTACGCCGGTAAGGATGAAGAGTGTGTGGCTCAGAAACAACTGGGGTATCAGGATTATTCCCCTCATCCGAGGACTCCAGACCCTTTGGGTATGGCGACAGCCCGCCCAGCAGGTCCCAGTGCCATCTTCTCCCTCCCTTGGCTTCTGCTTTCTGCTCCTTGGATTTGGCCATACTCCTCAGGAATCACGAGAGACTTGCTTGGGCTACTTTAAATTCCCACTGGCTTAGAGTGTGCCTTTAGCTGACACTTGTGTGGTGATGGTAGGGCAGGGTCTCGCTCTGTAGGCTGGGTTGATGTTGGTCAGCTTCCTAGGTTCTGGGATTACAGATGTGTACCACCACAAACAGTATACTTTTTTCCTCTCAAAAAAATTTTTTTAGCGTGCCTGGGTTTTCTGCCTCTCGTTTGGTGTGTGAAAATGAGCAGGTACATTTACCTTCCTGGTTCCCCCAACCATGAAATAGGAGTGACTGTGTCTTCAGCTTTTCTGAAAGCTGAAGTTGGGTCGAGTTGTGTGTAGTGAACCTGTCTGACCTCGTGAGCGTGCATGAAGGATTGCACGTGCATGTGGAGGTCAGAGACATTGTCTATTGACTGCTCTGTGTTTTGAGACAGGGCATCTCAGGGAACCTGGAGCTTACCCGTTAGTGTCCACTGGCTAGCCAGTGACCCTCAGGGATCTGATCCCGCCTTCCCTGCACCAGGATTGTAGGCGTGTGCTTTGCACAGCAATCACATTGCTGACTGAAGAGTCATCTTCAAAACCCTTTGGTTTGGTTTCTGAGACAGGGTCTCATCTAGCCTAGGCTATCCTCAGCCTGGCTGTGTGGCTGAGGATGACCTTTAGCTCACAGATGCTTCTACCATAACTGACTTCAGCTTGTCTTGAACAGTAGTTTTATTTATTAAGGTTTTTTGTTTGTTTGTTTGTTTGTTTTGTTTTTGTGCAGCAAAGATTCAGGAGAGGCATTTCATGGGAGGGAATGATGTCTTTGGGAGGAAGGGAACACAGGATGGCCTTTTCTCTTCTTTTGTTTTTTGAGACAGGGTTTCTCTGTGTAGCCTTGGCTGTCCTGGACCCACTTTGTAGACCAGGCTGGCCTTGAACTCACAGAGATTGGCCTGCCTCTGCCTCCCAGAGCTCTGGGATCAAAGGTGTGCGCCACTACCCGGCAAGGGATGACTTGCTTTCTTCCTAAAATGTAAGCTCCATGAGCACAGGTGGCAAGTTAGCCACCTCCTCTGTCTTCGCAGAGCATCTTGGCCCCACCCCAGCACTCCGGACTGTCTGTGAGATTAGTCCACGTGTTACTGTTTAATACCTACTCTGTGCTAGTGGCATTCAGTCCAGATTTAGGTCCTCCCTGAGGACCTAAATAATAAGAGGTCATTATCATCTCTTATTTGAGGGGGGAGGGTTGTTTGTTTTCAAGACAGAGTTTCTCTGTGTAGCCCTAGCTGTCCTGGGCTTGCTTTATAGACCAGGCTGGCCTGGAACTCACAGAGAGCCACCTGCTGGGATTAAAGGCTGTGCCACCACACCCAGCCCTATCATCTCCTGTTTAGCAGATAAGGATTGTTACAGGTTGAGGAAACCAGAGCCCTGGAAGGTGAATCAAGTCCCCAGTGCTCCAGAGAGCAAGCATTTTCAGTGTAGGCAGAGGGGTCTTAAGCAAATAGAGGAAGAGAGAGGATCCCATTACAGGGAGAATGGAAGTTGTGCAAGTTCAGAGTAGCTGCCTCCTGACAGAACTGGGCCAGCTACAACTCACACAGGCTCTGCGGGATCCTGGGCCTATTTAAAATGCTTTGGTCTCCTTCCTCTGAGTCAGACGTCTCTAGCCATGTGTCTGTAGCTTCAGAGTTGACAGCTGGGAAGCCTGAGGCTTTTGGATCTCATAGGGGGTAGTGCTGATCAGATCTCCAGCAGACACTGAGAAGGGCCATTGCTCTTCTTTCCCTTGTTGCCTTGAGCAGAATTTCATCTCTGTCTGTCAGAAGAAGAACCGGTGAGCTTGCTTAGAATCCCAGTAGCTTTGTGTCTCAGTACCTGGGGAAAACCCTAACCACCACCCTACCACCTTAACTTACTGAGCAAGCCCCTACTATAGGACCATTTTTATTTATCTATTGAGACCAGATCTGCCTGCCTCTCCCTCCTATGTTGGCACTAAAGGTGAACACCTAGCCCAGCTTTAATTAAATCTTTTTTTCCTGTTATGGGATGAAATCCAGAGCCTCAGACCTGCTGGGCGAGCACTCTGCCAATGAGCCACACCCGAACATGGTGTGCCATCACAGTAGCAGATCATTTAATCCTGTCAGCCACTCCTGGAAGCACATACCTGTAAATTTAGCTCAGGAGGTGCAGGCAGGAAGATGAGTTCAAGGCCATCCTAAGCTGCATTGGTCCCTGTTTCAGAATAATAATAGTTAATAGTAATAAGCTATTAACTATTTTCCACTGCTTGGTTTGGGCTTGGGGTTTTGTATTGTGTGGTTTGCTGTGTTGCTTTGTTTTGAGACAGAGTCTCCCAGCCCTGCCTGTCCTGAAATTTACTAAGTAGGCCTGTCTCTGCTGCCTGAGTGAGCGCTGGGATTCAGGCATGCACCAATTGTTTTTGTTATTAAGTGTGTTTGAGACTGGCTGGCCTGGAACTCTGGGTGCTCCAGTGCTGGGGTCATGAGCAGACACCACACCTGGCTTCTCTCTGCTTTTCTTTTTCATAAAGAACATCTTTTTGTTCAATAGATTTAATCTCTACAAACATGTTTGACAGCTTTATACTGTCCTGTCACGGATGTTCTCCATGCATGTGTAGCCAGCCCACTAGTATTAAACTCCTCCCGACTCCACTGCCTAGTGCTGAGATTACAGGCATGTGCCACCAGCCCCAGTTTATTCAGTGCTGGGATTTGAACCGGGATTGGACTTGGGGCTTGGGCAGGCTCTCACCAGGCTGAGCAGCCCTTAGTCCACTAGTAAATTTTTTTTTAATTTCATGTAATGCGTATTGGTGTGACGGTGTCAGGTCTCCTTAAAACTGGAGTTACAGATAGTTGTGAGCCACCATGTGGGTGCTGGGAATCAAACCCGGGTCCTTTGGAAGAGCAGACAATGCTCTTAACTACTGAGCTATCTCTTCAGCCCCTAGTCCACTAGTATTAAGCACATGGTTTGCTCATTTTTCCCCCAGTTTTATCAATAGCAGAGAATATTTGTGAACTTGGCCATTACTCACCTATCACACAGTTCTGGGATAGATGCTAAGAGGTGTGACTGCTGTGTGACTTCTCTTCTTAAGGCCTTTGGTAAATATTCTCAGGAAGATGTTAATCTGACATGTAGTGTTTGCTGGGTGTTTCAGGACAGGAAGATGCCACCCAAGCGCATAGCTAAGAGAAGGTCACCCCCAGAAGATGCTCTCCCCAAAAGCAAGAAGGTGAAAGGTAAGCCAGCTGTGACCCCTTCGTGGCTGCGTGGTCTCTCAGAACAGTGAGGCGTCTGGGCCTGTGCTCCTTCCTCCCTGGCTTGAAGCTCGGGGTGGGGGCGGATTTAGCTGTCTGGGGACCCTGCTCAGCTGGAGTTTCCCTGCATCTCACCCAGTTCAACCCTTTAGCAGTCAGAAAAGAGGCCTAAGTCAAGGCTTATCAGAGAGCACTCAAAGCAGTGCTGGCACCACCAAGATCCTAGAACTTAACCCCAGGCAAATGTACAGTTGAGTCTGTCTACAATGCTTTGCTCTCCTCCCCTGACAATCAGAAACTTAAGTCCATTTGCTCCTAGCTGACAGCATGAAAGCCCGAGGCTTCAGAGGTGGGTTCAGATCCTAGCTCTGCCTCTTTCCCCATGTGTGACCACAGCCAAGTCACTTCATCTGCCTGAGGTTGAGCTTCCCTCGCCTGTCTGAGTGAGGCATTGAGGATTGGATGAGCTCATGTCCCAGCTTTATCTGAAGGACCTGTCCTGTAACTCTTCTCTCTCCCACCACCCCAGAGTATGGGGAGGACAAGAGACATGGCCCCCTAGCATGGGAGGGAGGAGCGTAGACGCATGCTCAGACAGTGTCTGTTTTTTGCAGGCCCTCGTAACCGCGGTCCTGCCACCCGCTCCTGCCAAGGTGCCCGTGGGCCAAGCCCAACTGACCAGAAAACCCAACCAGATGGCTCCCTGCCCAGTGCAGCCTCTGTGCAGCTGCAGTGGCCCTGGCAGCTGAGGCCACACCCTTGGGGAGGGCACTGGATGCCATTGACTGTGGAGGGCTGTGACAGGCTTTCACTGGCTACCAAAAGGCCTTGCACTACCCACTGGTTGGCCCACACCTCTCTGCAAATGCATCTGTGGGTTCTTACTGTGCCTTCCGTCCCTCTGAAGCTGTCACTATGCTGCCCATACTGGCAGAAGGGGTGGTCTGTTTTTCTCCTGTGTTCAGGGTTTGGAAATCACAGCCTGGGGGTGGAGTGGCATTCAGATGGAAACTGATAAATGTTCTAACCCAGGTAGTTGCCGTGAGTTCCAGTGCAAACTCTGCTAACTAACTTTATTACCTGGGAAGGTCACTGACATTCTGGAAGGCTCAGTTCTATGTGCTATAAAACAGTGTCTTCTATCCTGGAACACATAGAGAGTGGCTTGCCTCTGCTTCCAAGGGCTAGGATTAAAAGTGTGTGCCACCAGGCCTGGCAACATGCTCTTCTAAATATAGGAGGCCTGCAGAACCAGCTAGTGTTGGTAGAGTAAGCAGTTAGTGAAAGGTTGGCACTGTGGATTCACATCTGCAACCTGGAAACTATCTTGTATCCTCACTGCTCTCATACCCTGCCCACCAAGATCCATTTCACTATGTGGAGTGTCTCCTTGTTTCTCTGTGCTTGGGTTCTAATCCTCACCAAAAAAAAAAAAAAACAAAAAAAAAAAACCTATGAACGCACACCCTTATCATCCTCTTTTCACAGATTAGGAAACTTTAGGCCCACAAAAGTCTCATTTGTGGCCTGTTGTCAGAGCAAGGACTTCAGCTTCATCAGCATCCCAAAGCCCATGATGTGACCTCTGCTCTTTGCCCTCATCCTACACACTCAGGGACTATCTTCTCCACCCTTTAGTCTCACACAGGTCCCACAACACAGAACCAGGCTTGGTGTTGACACTGGGCCAGGGCGACGTGGGCCAGCTGGGGCTGGGTGAGAGTGTGCTGGAGAGGAAGAGGCCGACCTTGGTACCCCTTCTACAAGATGTTGTGCAGGCTGAGGCGGGGGGCATGCACACTGTGTGCCTGAGCCAAAGTGGCCAGGTAGGTCAAAGGGTTGGAGGTCGGGTTGGATAGGGCCTGGGTGCAAGGGTGTGGGACAGGACCTGGCTAGAGGAGCAAGAAGTGGCCTGATTAAGTAGGCCACAGGGTCAGACTTCGTGCTAATGGGACACTGTGGGCACAGGTCTACTCCTTCGGCTGCAATGATGAGGGTGCCCTGGGAAGGGACACATCAGTCGAGGGCTCAGAAATGGTCCCTGGGAAAGTGGAACTGCAAGAGAAGGTGATACAAGTGTCCGCAGGAGACAGTCACACAGCAGCCCTCACTGAAGATGGTCGTGTCTTCCTGTGGGGCTCTTTTCGGGTAAGACTGGGTCTGGAAAGTTATGTGCGGGCTGGCAGGCAGAATTAACTCGGGGTCCCCAAATGATCTGCTTTCCTGTCCTGCTGTGCTTGCTTATTGGTGGGAAGTAAAGATGGTAGGCATAGGGAGAGCCTAGATTCAAATCCCTGGCATCGTCATCGGGGCTGTCCACTCCGCGCTGCCTGCTTGAGTGTGATGAAGTGTGTGCCTGTGGAAGGGTGGCTCAAGTTTGCCTGTGGCTGCAGCTGTCCCTAGAAGCTGCTGCATCTGTTCATTCCCTGCCTCATTCTCTCTTTCCCCATCTCATTCATGACCCTGTTCTAGAGGCTTTGAGAGAAGGGTCTGTGGGGGTGGGGAGTGTCACTTGTTGGTCTTTCTAAGTCAGGGGAGTTTAGTTTCCCCACACACTAAGACAAGGTCTCGTGTATTTCAGGCTAGCCCCATACTGGCTATGATGTAGCTGAGGACAACTTTGAGCTTCTGATTCTCCCGCCTCTGTCTTCTGGGTGCTGGAATTGTTGGCTCCTATTCTTTTTGCTCTTTTTTTTTTTTTTAAAGATTTATTTATTTACCATGTATACAGTGTTCTGTACTGCATGTACACCTGCACACCAGAACTCATTATAGATGGTTGTGAGCCACCATGTGGTTGCTGGGAATTGAACTCAGGACCTCTGGAAGAACAGCCAGTGCTCTTAACCTCTGAGCCATCTCTCCAACCCCTCTTTTTGCTCTTTTGAGACAGGGTTTCTCTGTATAGCCTTGGCTGTCCTGGACTCGATGGACTCCCAATTCTTGTGCAGGGGCAGAGATCAAAACCAGGGCTTTGTAATGCTAAGCAAGACAAGTGTCAAGGGAGCCTCAATCCCAGTGTAGAGAACTAAGTTTCAGTATTGTAGCTAGAGAGATGCCTCAGTGATTAAGACCATGAATTGTACTTGGCAGAGGACTCAGGTTCCGTTTCCGACATCCACGTAGCAGCTCACCGCTGTTTATAACTCAGGTTCCAGGATATCAATGCCTTCTGGCCTTTTTGGCACCAGGCACATACATGGTGTATAGACATACATACATGCAAAACACCCATTCACATTAGAAGTAACTTTAAAAAAAATGGACTCTGAGTTTTTCCTTATTAAGGCTATTGCAAAAGCAATTGTTAATTTATTTCCTTCTTATTTTTGAGGTAGGGTCTCTCCGTGTAGTTCTGTCTGTCCTAGAGCTTACTTTGCAGAACAGGCTGGCCTCGACCTCAAGGAGATTCTCCTGCCTCTAGTATTAAAAGTGTATATCACTATGCTAGGCCCTCATCCTTCATCCTTTTTTTTTTTTTTTTTTTTTTTTTTTGAGATGGGTGTCTTGCTGTGTATCCCTAACTGGCTTGGAACTTACCATGTAGATGATGTTGACCTCAAATTCAAAGAGATCTTGAACTGGTTACTGCTAGGATCAAAGGATTTGCCAGGACACCTGTAGAGGCTAGTGTAAAAAAAATTATAGGGAAGTTTTTCTTTTGTTTGTTTTTTAATTTTTAAAGATTTATTTATTACTTATACAGTGTTCTGTCTGCATGCCTGAAAAGGGCACCAGATCTCATTATAGATGGTTATGGTCCACCATGTGGTTGCTGGGAATTGAACTCAGGACCTCTGGAAGAGTAGCCAGTGCTCTTAACCTTTGAGCCAGCTCTCCAGACCCTATGGAGAAGTTTTTAACACAAATGCTCAGACCATTGTGTTGCACCTCCATCTTCTTGCCATGCTGCTTCAACTATTAATTGACTTTTAGCCAGATATGTTTACCTACACTCACATCTGTCCCCTGGCTTACTTTAACACAGTTCCCAGATGTGGATGTTTTCATTCTTCAGTATTTCTTATGTGGCCAGGCCCCTGCTGCTGTCTCGCTGTCCATATCTGCTATCACTCACTACCTTTCACCAGGCAGCTGTCTTGATCCCTGCAAGCCTGGGCTGGGCTGTTACAGAGCAGCAGGACTGGCTGCTGAAGTCTCTGTCCCTCCCTTTAGGACAATAATGGTGTGATTGGGTTGTTGGAGCCAATGAAGAAGAGCATGGTGCCTGTTCAAGTGCAGCTGGACATGCCTGTAGTAAAGGTGGCCTCAGGTGAGTGCAGGCACGCTGTGGGCAGGAGCTGAGGCAGCTCAGCCATGGGTTTTACAGGCAAACCCTATATCTCCTGCTTTCTTCTTCATCTTCAGGGAACGACCACTTGGTGATGCTGACGGTTGATGGAGACCTCTATACTTTGGGTTGTGGAGAGCAGGGTCAGCTGGGCCGTGTCCCGGAGTTATTTGCCAATCGAGGTGGCCGTCGGGGCCTTGGTAAGTGGCGTTGGTACCTCCAGTGGGAAGATTTGGCAAATCATCCCCTGGCAAAGGTAAAAGGCAAGAGGGATTCTGTGTCCTGAGGCTAACATCCAGTGTGTTTGCATGTTGGTTGGCTATAAGTTACCTTCCATGGCGGCACACACCTTCAATCTTAGCAGGAGCATGTTGGTCTCTTGAGTGTGAGGATAGCCTGGTGTACAAAATGAGCGTACCAGGGGGCTGACTCCTTATCTCTAAATCCCCCTTCTCTTGCCCACCCCTATTGGTTAACTAAAAAGAGAAATGACTTAATCAGAAATATATCTGGCACAGGATATATTCCACTTAAACTTCTCTTTTCGTGGCTCTTAAAATTTTGAGCAGGGCATTTGAACTCAATCAGCTTAAGTTCCCTCTACTCTAACAAGCATGACCCTGCTTAGCCTCCTTTAGGGTTTGTAGAAGAGAAAATACCCTGTGTCTGTCACTGACCTTTTCTTCCTCTCTACTTACAGAGCGACTCCTGGTCCCCAAATGTGTGCTGCTGAAATCCAGGGAAAGCCGGGGCCGCGTGCGTTTCCAGGATGCCTTCTGTGGCGCCTATTTCACTTTCGCTATCTCTCGTGAGGGCCATGTGTATGGCTTTGGCCTCTCCAACTATCACCAGCTCGGTGAGTCCTGATCTGATCAGGCATGACTCAACAACCTTGATTCTTTTTATTTTGTGGGCTAACCTGACACTCAGAGCCATGGTATAGTATAAGGTGACACTCCTGGAGGTGGGTGGCCTTGCTGGGGACAACGCTGAGAAGGAGAGCTTCTGGAACACCTTTATCCTTGACAACAGGAACTCCAGGCACTGCATCTTGCTTCGTTCCTCAGAACTTGACATCCTTCAAGAATTCCACCAAGTCCTGGGTGGGCTTCTCTGGGGGCCAGCACCATACAATCTGCATGGATTCAGAAGGTAGGACTGCAAAGGCCTGCATCTAAGACACGGTAGGCCCTGGGTGGGCCAGACGTAGATTTGCATCCCTGAGAGTTGTCCTGGGGCTGCAGAGTACGAATGCGTGGGAGTTATGTAGACTTATCTTGTAGCTCCTGCTCCCAAAGGAAGAAAAGACCCTGTGGACCTTCTCACCACCAGAGAGTAGCAGCAAGCCTTTAAGAGCATGTGGGCTCACTTGGTGTGCCATTTGTTTTATTTGGAATATGCCCCCTGCTGATATTCTTCTCTCTCCCTCATCCCACAGGAAAAGCATACAGCCTGGGCCGGGCTGAGTATGGGCGGCTGGGCCTTGGCGAGGGAGCTGAGGAGAAGAGCATACCCACCCTCATTTCCAGGCTACCCGTCATCTCCTCAGTGGCCTGTGGGGCCTCTGTGGGGTATGCCGTGTCCAAGGATGGTAAGTGGGGCTCCTCAGACCTGGTATGGGAGTCATGATAACCAGCAAATTCTTAGCAAGTTGTGTCTGTCACGAAGAATTGAGATGCAGTGTTGGAGATGCCACTGCTTTGCCACTGACTGCCAGATGCTCTGAGGTGTTTTTACTGTTTTATGTTTTATAAAGGGTCTCACTCTGTAGACCAGGCTGACCTGGAACTCGTAGAGATCTGCCTGCCTCTGCCTTCTAAGTGCTGGAATCAAAGGTATGTGCCATCATGTTGGGCTCAAGAATGTTTTTTGTTTCTTAATATATGTCTTATGTTTTGCCTGCGTGTATGTACTAGTGCCCTCAGAGGCCAGAAGAGGGCATCAGGCCCTCCTGGGACTGGAGTTAGTGACCGTTGTGAGCTGTCCTGTGGGTCCTGGCTGGTCTAACAGAAGAGGGTGTGGACAAACAATGGCCAAAGCTGAGAGAGGGGTGCATAGCCAGGGAGCCTTGAGAATCCAGGCCAGCATAGGTGTTTGAGGACTTCCTTGAGAAATGGGGCTTGCACTGCACCCTTGAGGTTCAATCTTCTATGAAAACCAGAGGATAGGCTTACACTTTTAGTCCCAGTACTAAGGAGGCAGAGGTGGGCACATCTCTGTGAGTTGAAAGCCAGTTCCTTTTTTTTTTTTTGGTTTTTCAAGATAGGGTTTCTCTGTGTAGTGCTCACTGTCCTGGACTCTCTTGACCTTTGTGGCCTCTAACTCACAGAGATCTGCTTGTCTCTGTCTCCCTGAGTTCGGGGATTACAGGTGTGTCCCACCTCGCCCATCTTGAGGCCACCCAGGACTACATAATGAGACCTTATCAAAACAATAAAAGAACCACCAGAGGGTGGCATATGAAACCCAAAGGAGGGTCCTGACCAGTGTAGAAGGTGACTGGTTCCAAGAACAGGGATTCAGGATGTAGCCCCTGCCTGCTGAGCCTGGGAGCAGGGAGGATGCAGCTGAGGACTTAATCTCCCAGCTCTTCCAGGCTCCCTTGAACTCTTGGGCTCCAACCCTGCCAGGCTGCTATTGACAAAGACAGCTGCCTCTATTTCTGTTCCTTGCAGGTCGTGTTTTTGCCTGGGGCATGGGCACCAACTACCAGCTGGGCACTGGGCAGGATGAAGATGCCTGGAGCCCTGTGGAAATGACTGGCAAACAGTTAGAGAACCGTGTAGTCTTGACTGTGTCCAGCGGGGGCCAGCACACTGTCTTACTGGTTAAGGACAAGGAACAGAGCTGATGACGTCTTCATGGGCCTGGTTTCTGGCCCCCAACCCAGCTTCACAGAACAGGAAAAGAGCCAGCTACAGATTGCAGAAGGCCCCTCCCCAGCCCTGAGCAGCTGTCATCTCCTGTTGTTGCCCATCACCACAGCAGAATCCTTTTCTTCTGTTTCGTCCTCTTTTCTAGAATCATCTTGGTACTTACAGGATGCAGGGGGATGGGAAGGGAGTCTCAGAAAGATCTTTGCTTACCCTAGACTTATGTCATTAGACCTTTCCTCCCTTCACTACCCTGCCTCCTGTGGTCCTAGCTGGCCCTGGCTCATTGCCTACAAAACTCAAAACTTCCTGCCCTGAGGTTTTGGTGTCTGCGCTCTGAAAAGTTGGGGCTCCATCAAGCCCTACTTCCCATGTGCCATTCTTTCTGCTCCTAATAGTAATTTACCAGGAGACAGATGGTATAGTCATTAGATGCATTTTTCGTGGACCCATGCCTGGGCAGATCTGAACAAAGGCTTTACAAGGCTCTGGGTGACTAAGCCAAATATTTGGCTCTAAACAGGTGTCCATGGGCAAAAACAGTGACCCACTTGAAAAGAGCCAACTAGCTGTTCTCTGAAAAGCACAAAGCGCCCTGCTGTCCCTTGGGTGCCACCTGTGCATCCCCATCCAGTCAGCCTTTCTGCCACAGAGGACTGGAAAGCCATGCTGGGCTTGGCTGGGCAGTCAAGGCAGGGTTATGGGAAAGGGAAGTCGTGGGTTTTAGAACAGTGCTGAGGGAGGAATGGAGGGGAAGGCTTGGAGAGGCAGAGGCTGGTCCTGAGGAAAGGAAGTGTAGTGGCTAAGAGAATAGTTTTGATTTTTTAATTGTATAATATTTTAGAAGGGAGAGTGAAATCTTTTAACACTTTGAATAAATTTAGAGTTTTATAAAATGTGTTTGGTTTGTGCATGTTCCCTGGAGTTGTTCTGCTGTCTTTAAAGGAACCCTTGCCATATGTCGGGCATTATTAAGAGAGCAGGGTGAACATGCCCATGAGCCTGTTATGTAAAGGCTCTGCCCAGGACAGCAGATCCATAGTCTGGAGAAGACAAGGTATTTGGGTAGTTATACAATAGGATCCACTGCAGTTTCTTCATGACTGTGACACATGTAGACCAGGCTGGCCTCCAACTCACAGAGATCCACCTTCTGCCTCTGGCTCTGCCTCCCTGAGCGCTGGGATTAAAGGCGTGTGCCATGCCAAACTGGGATGGAATTTCTTAATCCCAAACCAAGTGTTTTTGTTTTTTGACAGGATCTTACTGTGTGTTCCTGGCTGGTCCAGAACTCACAAAAACCTACCTCTATTGCAAGGTTTGGATTAATGTTGTGCTACTACCACACCTGAGCCAAATTTCAGTTCTTAATTATAGCACATTTCTAGACGTTATTAGTGATTTGTCAGCATTTTTGACAGCTGGTGTTTTAAAAACTTATCCTTGGGTGTTATCTGACAAAACTTTTCCTGGGGAGATGCTATATACACATTTACTCACCCCAGGTAGGGAGCCCAGAGCAGACCAGATCATGGATACTACCAAAATCCACTTGGTGAACCAATGAATTTTATTGGGGTTACTTGCAGGTACAGAAATGAGTCACAACTTCATCATCAAAGCCAACCCCAGCATTGATGACAGCTCACAAAAGCTGGGAACCTGGAGCTCACTGCTCATTCTGCAGACAGCTGAAGTTGCAGAGAGCCTTTTCTAAGTGACCCTGGTCTCAGCTTTCAGGCAGCTTGGCTGGTGGTTTCTGCTTCTCAAAGGCATCTTAGCTTTGCAGTTTCTCTTGAGCTTTGCAGCTCAGCGTATTAGTCGAGAGGGACTCGGCTTTCATTGCTTACTCTGACGGGGAGGGTCCTAGTGATCTAGTCCTTTTCAGGGAATTCCTGAAGCTAGTTGAGTTGTCTGCCATCCTTAAAGAGCCATCCCTGCAGGATGAAGAGGTGGTTCAGTGATTAAGAGTACTAGTTGCTCGATTTCAGCACCACGTGGGACCACACTACTGTCTTTAGCCGTGGGATCCAGTGCCCTTGGTGGCCTCTGAAAGACATTTTTTTACATTTGTGTGTGTGCTCAAGCCAGGCGACTCACAGAAGGGGACATCAATGTGTGGACTCAGTTGGCCTCTGGTTTTCAGGTTTGAGTTCTTGGCTTGGGGGAACATCCTAGGCTTTGGGATTGAAGGACCTTAGGGCTCCCTCATGCACTCTGGGTGGGCTTGGTTGTCAAAACCAATCTCTAGGCACAGGAGCTTCCCACTTTGAACTGGGTACTAGACCGATGTTGATGCCTTAGCCACCTTGGGAGCTCGCAAAAACAAGTTTACTGAGGCTTTTCTATGGGTAGATCTGTGCCCTGTGGCAAAGCCTTGGAGTTTTGGAGAATACCCCAAGAGTGGAAGAGTGGTGTCCTGTACTTGTAAACCTAGCATTTAAGAGACTGAAGCAGGAGGACTGCCAAATTTTACAGCCAGCCTAGATTATGTAGTGTGTACCGGGGTGCAACGTAATGACACCTTTCCTCAAGGCAAAAGGGTAAATGAAGCGCGGAGCTGGAGAAATTGCTCCGCAATTAAGGATATGGAATGTTTTCAGAAGTCGGAAGTTCATTAAAACAGGCAGAAGCAAGTAGATCTCTGTGACTAGTACAGAAACCATTCCGCGTCCCGCCCCACCTCCCCCCCGACAAACACAAACTGGGGGCTTTGATTGGGTTGTCAAAAACTGTCCCTCGGCAGTAGGGATTTAGGAAAATGAAGACTCCCATTACATCTTCAAAAAAGCCCCAGCGTTTTTCGAGGTGGGATACAGAGCAAGAGGACCGACCGCTCGGCCGGCCTCTGGCAGAGGGGTTCCGTCACTAACTGTCCTTCCGTGCTCGTAATTCCCTACAGAGAGCAAAGCTAACCTCTCTAGTTACAGCAGCATTTTCGTGGGTTTATTAAAGAACGGAGCAGCGCCCCCACCCCAGTTTTTCCTGAGCGCGCACGCCAGCTGGCCTTCCCGCGCCGGAACCGAGGCCACGCCCCTACCCGGCGGGGCCACGCCCCCTGCGAGCCGGAAGCTGCTGACAGGTCCGAGGAAAGCCGGGATCGGCGCGGCCAGCCGCGTGTGCGCGGGAGGTGCCGCAGGCGCAGACTCCCGGCGGTCTCCGCGGCGCGGGCTGGCGCGGGCGCACGCCGCAGGCCCGCACGGTCCCCGCCCGGGGGCGGGATGGCGGCCAGCCTGTGGATGGGAGACGTGAGTGAGGGCCGCCCCGGCTTCGAGGAGGACGAGAGGGTCTCGAGTCGTGGGGGAGGGGCCTCGGGTCCCAGGAGGGCGGACGTGAGCAGGAAAGGTTTTGGTGACAGAAGGCAAGCCAGGCTGGGTGTAGTGACGCACGCCTTAAGCCCCGCGCTTGCGAGGCAGAGGCAGAGGCAGGGGCACCGCCACAAGTTCGAGGCTCCGCAGAGAGCTCTAGGCCAGCTTGGGCTTCGTAGCGAGGCCCTGGCTTACCTCGGCCCTAGTGGGAAAAGTCAGGATGAAGATTCACCAGATACTGAATCTATGTGCTAGCGGCCCTCTGGGTCTCTTCTGGGAAAGAAAAGATTTTGGGGGGTAAGGTGGGAAGAACCCCAGGGATTGAGGGGTCTCCTTCGACGGCGTGGGGAGTTCTAGAGGGGAGATGCTTTTGTTTGTTTTGTTTTGAGAAGGAGTCTCTCACGTAGTAGATGGAATTCACTATGTAGACCTAACTGGCCTCGAACTCACAGAGGTCTGCCCCCACTACTGAGGAGTGGGGTTAAAGGCGCGTGCCAGGACTCCCAGCAAGGGGAGCGATCTGAAGTAAAGGAGTTGTTTGGAACCGTGCGCTCTCTGTGGAGGAAGGCCTGGCTCTGCCCTGGACGGAGTGGGAGAGGCTTGATCCTTATGGGGCTGCTGACATGGGCCTGAGCCTCTCTGCTCTGGTTTTTATGCAGCTGGAACCCTACATGGATGAGAACTTCATCTCTAGAGCCTTTGCCACCATGGGGGAGACCGTGATGAGCGTCAAAATTATCCGAAACCGCCTCACTGGGTACATCTCCGTTTCCATCTTTCCAGTGCTCGCTTAATAAGGCTTGCTGTTGTCATTCAAGAGAATAAACCCCGCACGGAGTCAGGGCTTCTCACCGTCCCTAGCAGAAGTGATCACACAGTATTAAAGAAGGAACAAGGAGGCCGGGGTGGCGTGCCGCGCAGAAGCCCTGAGTATTTCAGGTTTCAGTATCCCAGTGTTTCAGGGAAGGATGCTGGAACCGGTGTTTGAAAACTGTATTGTGTGATCTTTCATGTTACTTGTGTGTTTCGTTTATCTTTATTTTATTTTACTTTGAAACAAGGGCTTGCCTTAGTACCATAGGCTGGCTTCAGACTTATGACAGTTCTGCCTCTGCCTCCCAAGTTCTGGTTCTTTTTTTTTTTTTACGATCCAGGAGAGGTGGTGCATGCCTTTGATCTCAGTGTTCAGGGAGGCAGAGGCAGGCAGATCTCTGGGAGTTGAGACCACTGGTCTACAAACGGAGTCCAGGACAGCCAAGGCTACACAGAGAAACCCTGTCACAAAGAGGAAAAAAAAAAAGATTTTTACTTTAAGTTATGCGTGTATGTATGTAGGGGTAGGGTGTGCATGAGTTCACATGCCCCTGGAGGCCAGAGGTGTCAGATCCTGTAATGTGGCCCTGCATGGTTGCTGGACATCAAACTGAGGTCCCTTGGAGAGTAGTACAGAACTCTTAACTGCTGAACCATAGCTCCAGTTCTCCTTTTATAGTTTTCAGCCAACTCACCCACAATCCTCCCTACCGTTTAGAGTTCAGAAGTACAAGGTTTGAGGTGGGGAGGGCACTGAGGTGACTCCACAGTCAAGCAGAGGTACTTGCCTCATAAACCTGTTGATTTGACTTGGAAACCCTGAACGCATGATACATTCTGCAGAATTCTCAAATAATTGATGAACCTTGGTGGCGCATGCCTTGGGAGGCCAGAACAAGCCAGAGCTATATGGTGATACCTGTCTCAAAAAGCAAACAATTTTCAAATACTTAATAGAAATATTAAAGACTTTTAAAAGGAGCTGGCCATGGTAGCAATAATCCCAGAATTCTGGAGGCGGAAGTTGAGGTAAGTGGATCTCTGTGAGTTCAAGGCCTGCCCAGCCTACATATTGAGTGCAAGGGCAAGTCGGGCTCCATAGTGAGAACCTATGTCAAACAAAAAATGTAAAATACTCATGTTATAGTGTAGACTGGCCTTGACTTCACTATGTATCCAAGACTGTCAGTGAACTTGAGGCAATCCTGTAGTGTCAGCTTCTAAACTTCACAGTCTAAAGTGTTCTAATTATAGGCATGTGCCACTATGATGAGCAACTTTCAGCATACAAGAGACAACCTTTTCCCTTTCCCCATGACACTCCCCTGCCCTCAAGCTGAACACAATATAGGCAGACTCTTATATGTGTTTGGCAGGTGCTTTAATGTGGCCTTTTGTGTGTGTGTGTGTGTGTGTGTGTGTGTGTGTGTGTTGTTGTTGTTGTTGGTTTTTCAAGTCTGTGTAGCCTTGGCTGTCTGGAACTCAGTATGTGACAAGGCTGGCCTCATCTTCAGAGATCCACTTGCCTCTGCCTCCTGAGGACTGGGGATTAAAGGTGTGTGTCACCAGCTCAATGTAGGCTTTTTAAATAGGTAAAATTCCTTACCTTCTGGAGTAATTTCTTCTGGTCTTGTCTTGTCTCTGGGGCTAGTCTTAATTTCTTCTAAACTAGATAATGGATCCGAAGGGTTGAGTGGGTCACACAAAGGGTTTTTGCCAGTGTTTCACAGGTGATGTCACGGATACATAAGTGTTATTAAATAAGTCAGGGACTTGCCACATCCACAGCCCTTGTCTTTACATTTGTAAGTTATTTCTGATCTGGAATACAGAGTGGAATAAAAATAGTGTGGCTCAGGGGCTGGAGAGATGGCTCAGAGGTTAAGAGCACTGGCTGCTCTTCCAAAGGTCTGAGTTCAATTCCCAGCAACCACGTGGTGGCTCACAACCATCAGATCTGGTTCCCTCTTCACGCAGGCAGAACACTGTACATAATAAATAATCTTTAAAAAAAAAATAGTGTGGCTCTATAAGAAAAAAAAAACAGTTTTTGAAAACCATTTTTTAAACTGGGTGGTGTGGTACATGCCTTTCATCCCAGCATTTGGAAGGCAGAGGCAGGTAGATCTCTGTGAGTTCAAGGCCAGCCTGTCTGGTCAATAGAGTGAGTTCCAGGACAGCCAGAGCTATACAGTAAAGCCTGTCTTTTTTTGTTGTTCTTTTTTTTTTTTTGACAGGGTTTCTTGACTCAGAGATCCACCTGCCTCTGCCTCTCCGAGTGCTATAAAACCTGTCTTAACAGAAAAGAGGAAAAAAAAAAAAAGAAAGGAAGCCATTTTTTTTCTCTCTTCAGGCCAAGATGCAGCTAGGTATCTTTATCACTCTTTCTTTGCTTGTTTCCAGAATCCCAGCTGGCTACTGCTTTGTGGAATTTGCAGATTTGGCCACAGCCGAGAAGTGTTTGCACAAAATTAACGGGAAACCCCTTCCAGGAGCCACACCTGTAAGGACATTTGGATGATGATGACCTTGCCGTTTGTGTTGTTGTTAATTACCACCGCATAGTGGATTGCTACGGGATACTTCCAGCGTTTTATTTAATCCTGTAGCCACCTGCACAGTAGGCTGTTGTCTTTGATCAACCAGGAAACTGAAGCACACATGAATTGCTGAAGGCAATGCAGGTAGTCAGTGGCGGAGCCAGGATTCAGGGGATTAACTGCCTCCAAAACCCAAGCCCTTTCCACTCTGCAGTACTGCCTTTATGACAGAAGATCCAAAAACTGGGCTGGGGGTGTAGCTCGGTGGTAGAGTACTTACCTAGCATGCTCAAGACCCTGGGTTCAATCTCCAGCAAAAAAAGATTTGAAATTCTAGGTCTTTTCCTGGTTGAGAATCTAGAACAGGCTGGCAGCAGCAAAAACACATTTCAAGAGAGTTACATTCTGCTCTTCCTACAGTTAGCTTACAGCTGTACCACCTGCCACCCCTGGGCTCATAGAACCATGGAGCTGGCAGTGCCCTTAACGGAAAACCCTGCAACCCCTTCCTCTTATACAGGAGAAAAGCTGAGGCTTAGAGAGGGGGAGATGTTTTGGCCAAGGTAATTTATTTCAGTTTTTTTCAAATATTGTTTGGCCTTTGAAAGACCCTTCTCTGTTTTAGTTTGTCCATGTGTTTTTAAATTTCCAGGCAAAACGTTTTAAACTGAATTATGCCACTTACGGAAAACAACCAGACAACAGGTAAGTAAGGCACCTCACCAACGTGGGTCAAACCCCAGTATATGTCTGGACAGAGGCACAAGACGTTATGGTGCCAATGACTGCCAAAAGGAGGGTGGAGAGTTGACTCCGGGCATAATTTGCCCCCTTCTGAAGGACAACTCTCTCCTACCCCCTGGCCTCCATCAGGTCAAGGTCATGCCTTTCCTTCTTTGGATGGCTCTTTTTAGTGGAGGGGACATGGTCTTCGATGTATCCCAGACTGGCCTCACGGTCCCTGTGTAGTCGAGGGTGACCTGAAAATTCTAATCCTCTGCTTCCGTCTGCCTCCCAAGTGCTGGGATTAAACGTGTGTGCTTCCACCCCCGGTGTGTTAAGTGTTGGAGATACACATTGCTTATAATTGAAGCCAGCACTTTGCGCAAGGAAAGTGTCTTCGTCATTGTGAAGATTTCTGTGGAGAGACCCAATGGCCAAGGCAACTCCTATAAAAGAAAGCGTTTACCTGGAGGCTTGCTCATAGTTCCCGAGGTTTAGCCATTATCATCAGTCCTGGCAGGGAGCATGGCCGCAGGCATTGCAGGAGTAGTTGAGAATGGCACCTGACCTTTAGGTAGATAGAGACACTGGGCTCTCGCGGGCATTGAAACCTCAAAGCCCGCCCCAGTGACAAGCTTTCCTAACAAGGCTTCACATCCCATCAAAGAGCTCTCCTCACTGGAGCCTAACTATCAAACATAGTGCCTCTGGGGACCATTCTTATTCAAACCACCACAGAAAGCAAAAACTATATCTTCAGCCCTGGCTGTTATTTTATTTTTGTTTTTCAATACAGGGTTTCTCTGTGTGGCCTTGGTTTTCCTGGAAGTCACCCTGTAGAACAGGCTGGCTTCAAATTCAGAGATCTACCTGCCTCTCCATCCTGATTGCAGAGATTAAAGGCATGTCCCGCCCCCTGGCATTAATTTTTGTTTTATTGAGACGGCCCCATTGTGTAGCCTACACTGAGCTAGAATTCTCTAGGTTGCCCAGGCTGGTCTCAACTCACAGCAGTCGTCTTTATGCCTCACGGGCACTTGAGACGTTGGATGTGTGCCTCCATGCTCGGCGGTGTCATGCCTGTTCTCTGTTTGGTCCTACCTCAGCTTTCCACCCTGTTAACTTTACGGGTTTTGAGGTTTTATTCAGTACAGATCTGCTTATTGTAACAATATGAATTGATTAGCATTTCCAATGGCTCTCTGGAAATATTTGTCTACGAATACTTGGGGATTCAGCAGTTCAGGCAAGAATAGGTATTCTATTCTACCTCTTTCACAGGGCTTCTTATTTAGCAATGGTTCTTCAGCCCCATCTCAGCCTCCAAACACGACACTGTGGTCAGGCATGGTGGCACCCTGTCATCCCTGCTCTCGGCACTTAGGAGGTGGAGACAAGAGATGGCAGGATGGAGGTAATCCTGAAATACATAGTGAGTTCTGAGCTAGTCAGGGCTTCATAATGAGCCACTTACTCCAACGAAGCACTTGAGTTGTTCCCTTAGTTGTTCAATGGTTTTTCTAAGACAATGTCTGAGAAGCTTTACCAAGCTTGTTATCCATTGACCCTGAAAGTCCATTTTTCCAAACTTATTCATGGTCTGTACAAGGAGTACCCTCACAAGTACTTATTAAAACATGCGTGTGATAGGAAATGTTGAGAATCCCAGATAGCCTGATAATAATAGTGGCTCAGGTCAATCAGAAGATCTAGGTCATTTTAAGCAAAATGTAGAGCTCAAGGCTAGCCTGAGCTATATGAGACAGTGGCCTAGGGAGATGGGTTAGCAGTTGAAGTGTATTGCTCCTACAGAGGACCCAAGTTAATTTTCACCACATACATAGGTATCATATAGCCAAGACAAGGTCTCATGTAGCCAAGGCCAGCTTTCAACTTGCTATATAGCTAAAACCCTGGCTACCTGGGAATTCACTCTGTAGACCAGGCTGGCCTCGAACTTAGATCCACCCATCTGTCTCCCCAGCTTCTTTGTGAGTTTGTTGTTTTATATGTGTGTGTGTGTGTGTGTGTATAATTTATTTATTTTTATTTTACATGCATTGGTGTTTTGACTGCCTGTGTGTCTCTGAATGTCGATCTAAGAGTTATAGACAGTTGTGAGCTACCATGTGGGTGCTGAGAATTGAACCTGGGTCTTCTGGAAGAGGAGCCAGTGCTGTGCTCCTGACCCCTGAGCCATCTCTTCAGACCCTGCTTTTGTTTGTTTGTTTGTTTGTTTGTTTTCAAGATTTTCGTATTTTAAGCCAGCTATGGTAGCTCACACCTGTAATTCCAGAACTTGGGGAGGCAGCAGCTGGCAATCTGTGATTTCAAGGCCAGCCTAATCCAAGACAGCCAAGGCTACACAGAGAAACCCTGTCTCATCTTGAAAACAAAGATTTGTTTATTTTATTTGTGTGGGCGTCTTGCCTGCGTGCGCATACATGTGCACCACCTGCCGTGGACCCCGGGACTGCCGTTACAGGCAGCTCTGAGCTGCCAGGTGGCTGTTGGGAACTGAACCCGGGTTCTCTAGGGGAACGTTCAGTGTTCCTAACTGCTGGAGCCATTTCTCCAGCCCCTCTTTGTGAGTTTTTATCTTCTAATTTTATGTATTTATTTATTTATTTAGGACTTATTTATTATTTATACAATGTTCTGCCTGCATGTGTGCCTGCAGGCCAGAAGACTAGATCTCACTATAGATGGTTGTGAGCCACCATGTGATTGCTGGGAATTGAACTCAGGACCTTTGGAAGAACAGCCAGTGTTCTTAACCTCTGAGCCAGCTCTCCAGCCCTTTATATTCTATTTTTATACAAAGAATATGTATCGGGACTGGAGAGATGGCTCAGAGGTTAAGAACACTGGCTGTTCTTCCAAAGGTCCTGAGTTCAATTCCCAGCAACCACATGGTGGCTCACAACCATCTATAATGAGATCTGGTGGCCTATCCTGGTACACAGGCACACATGCAGGCAGAACACTGTATACGTAATAAATAAATAATTTAAAAAAAAAAACAAAAAAAAAAAAACAAAGAATATGTATCAACATTTCTAGAAAAATCTTGCTGACCCTATTCTAACAGAGTTTGAGCATTTCATCTTAACTAGGTTTAAGCCTTTAGAAGATAAGCGTCTTATTTTATCAATACATTGAACACATGTCTAGCTTTTGATCTATCCCTTCATCTGTGCTCTTTCTCTCTGGTTTTGTTTCTCTCTTAGCTCTCTTCCTTCTTTTTCTTCTCTCTTCTCACTTTTTTTGTTGTTGTTCTTGTTGTTTTGTTTTTGTTTTTTGACACAGGGTTGCTCTGTTATTAAGCCCTGGCTGTCCTGGAATTGTTTTGTAGACCCAGCTGGTCTGGAACTCAAAGAGACCCGCCTGCCTCTGCTTCCAAGTGCTGGGATCAAAGGTATGCACCACCACACCTGGCTTCTCTATTTTTTACAAGGTGTCACTGTAGCCTTGGCTACCCTAGAAACTCATATAGGTTGGCCTGCTTCTGGAGCTTGCTCTGCAGACCAGGATGGCCTTGAACTCACAGAGATCCACCTGCCTCTGCCTCCTTGAGTGCTGGGACTACAGACGTGCATAACTGCTTTGGGCTTCAGAGACCTCTTAATGGTTAAAGCCAGACAGGTATTTTGTAGTGTTTGGAAAATTCAGGGCATGATGCTGCTTCCATAACTCCTTTGCCAGAGGCACAAAGAACTATAATGCTAGGCTAACTAAGCCTCACACACGAGGTACTGGGTTTGAGTGGGTGTGTCTGATTAAGTGGGCAAATCATATTTGATGTTCTTGAGAAGGCTCTAGAGACTTACCTCAACTATGCCAGTACTAATTTAGTTCCAGCACTCAGGAGGCTTAGGCAAAAGGAGTTCTGGGGGGTTAGGGCCAGCCTGGGCTCCATAGCAAAACCCCTTGTCTTAAAAAGGAAAGGGGGAGAAAAGGAAGATTTCAGAGACTGAAAGCAGGATTTTGATTTTTTTTTTTTTTCTCCTTCCTCTTCTCTCCCCTCAGCCCTGAGTACTCCCTGTTTGTGGGGGACCTGACCCCCGACGTGGATGATGGCATGCTGTATGAGTTCTTTGTCAAAGTCTACCCCTCCTGCCGCGGAGGCAAGGTGGTTTTGGACCAGACAGGCGTGTCTAAGTAAGGCCTTACCTGCTTTTCATGTTCTCTCTTTGTTCTGCATTCTTACCCCCTGGGTGAAGTGTCATAGAGACACCAGGGTGGGGTGGTGGCTCAGAGAGCAAGCTTATGAGCCAAGCAGCCTGGTTAGAACCTCAGCTTCATCACTGACAGTAACTGGGCACTAGACAAGTTATAGATAGACACTCCCTGACTATGTTCTAATCTACAAATTGAGGTAATCTAATAGTGACATTTAGGATTGACATGAGAATTACAGGAAATAGTATACCTAATATTGCTGTATTTATTTCTGTTACTAAGGATTTCTGCGTGGTTAAAAGTGTTATAGTTTAGCCTAATGTGGCAGTGTGCACCTGTATTCCCAGCACTTGGGAAGTAGAAGCAGGAGAATCAGAAAGTCAAGGCCTTCCATCTTTGAATATACAGTGAGTTCAAGGCCAGCCTGGGCTACATGAGGCTCTTTCTTAATACACCCCAAAAAAAGAAAGAAAGAGGTAATTTCATTTTAAAATGGAGAGACATGTCAACAGTTGGAAGGTAGAAGCTAAGGATTTTGAACTGAAGCCAGGCTAAGCTGCAAAGCAAGACCCTAACTCAAAAAAAAAAAAAAAAAAAAAAAAAACTCAGGCTGTCCTTATTAGCACAGGTCTGTAATCCCATCTGCCGAGCTGAGGCAGAAATATTGCAAATTCAGGGTTTTTATGTGCTGCACAGTAAGTTTAAGACTGGCCTAGGTAGCCCATATGGTGACACACCCCTGTAATCCTAGCACTCAGGGAGGCAGAGGCAGGCTGATCTCTGAGTTCAAGGCCAGCCGGGTCTACAAAGTGAGTCCAAGGCTACACAGAAAAACCCTGTCTTGGGGGAAAAAGAAAGAAGGAAAAAAAGACTGGCCTAGGCAACTTAGAAAAACTCTATCTCTAAATAAATAAATAAGGATGACAACCTGGTCTACAGAGCAAGTTCCAGGACAGCCAGGCCTATGCAGAGAAACCCTGTCTGGAAAAAAAAATAAAAATAAAGACAATCAAAGGACTGGGATGTAGCTTAGCATTAGGGAGTTTGCTTAGCATGTCCAAGGTCCTGAGTTTGAGTTCCCAACTCCAAGAAGGAAGGAAGGAAGGCTCTTTTTATTTTTATTTTTAGTTTTTACTGTGCACGGCATTGAACAGTATGGTATCCCCCATTCCAAGAAAGGCGCATTCTTTTTGTATGTTAGTACTCAGGGCTGCACCCCAGGACTTAGTCGTCTAAGCCAGTGCCCTGCCACAGAGCCACTTCCTCAGTCCTGTCTCCGCTTTTCTTTCCGAGTGGCCATAGCTGGTCCGACACTCACAATTCTCCATGTTCAGCTTCCTTACTACAGGTGTGTGCTACCCCCAGCTAACAGGCTGATTCTTGATTCATGGTAGTTGTCACCCTCGGGCTTGGGGAGTGTGACGTAGAGTTAAGTCCGATTTCTGATGTGTGTGACTCTGGGCTTATCAAAGCCCTCTGAACTTTGGCTGCTCTTGAGTGTGGTGTGGTACTCCATGTGACGAGATAACAGAATGTCCTCAGCACCTGGTCAGTGCTTGCTCACTAATTGTAGGTATCAGGAGCCAGGTCTGCCTGTAACTGCTACAACAGAGCAGAAAGTCTGAAAAGTGTGACGCCAGCTTTACCTGTCCCCATAGCTACACAGCGGAGACAGGTGCCCATCACTGGTTTGGTGGGAAGCTCCCTGTGGGAAGGAGCATGAAGGTGTGGAGGAGAATGGGTAACTGAACTGAAAGAAGGGGTTCCCACAATGTCAGGGTCATACTGTGCGTTAACCTGACTGCTCTGCCCTGTGTGTGATGAACTCACTCTCCCTTCTCAGCCCTTTTTCCTTTGTGCTTCAGTCCACCTCTTTTCCCACTCTTCTTTTCCAAGTTTCCTCTTGTAGGCTTGTTGTGGAAAATTACTATTTACTATTGATATATCTTTTAATTAAGCAGTGATTAGTCCTAAACAGCTGTGTAACCAAATCACCACACAGAGACTAGGATTTATTTAATTAACCTAGAACACAGTGCTGGGCAAGAGTTACTCCATCCTAAACCTCCAAGCCCAGATAGTTCCCTACCATTTAGATTTCACCCATTATACTTGCTTTTAGTCATATCTTAGGTCTGGTTCATTTCTCCACATGGTTCCAAGACCTCTCCTTCAGATTCTCCTCCTCTCCTTTCTGCTTTCTTACTTTTCCTCCCCCTCCAAACCAGGATGTCCCACCCTATCTTCTCCACTGCTCAGCATTGTGACCGGTTGTTTTAATTGACAATATAGAGAACAAATGGTGGCATGTTTACACAAACTTGAGACAGGTGATGCTTAGAATAAGCGTCACAATGCAATGTCTGGATTGAAACCAGATAGTGGGGTAGAGAAATCAGCATTTGAATGAACAAGGGTAAATTGTATACATTCCAAAAGAACATTATACCAACATTTAAGTCCAATAAGGACTCCTTTTCATTCACTACAATAATAATTACAAAATTATGAAAACTACTAGGTAAAATTTCCATGTGCAATGTCTAGTCCATGTGCATTTGGCAACTTAGGAGAAAGTATTTGATTATCTATCCTATCTTGACAAGCTTAGAGTTCTATACCTAAGTTAACTTCTGTTTTTATTGGTATTACCTATATGAAAACTATTTGGTCTTCAACCCCACTAGAGACTTGAGAAGGAATAAAATTAGTTACTAGGGTAAATAGGAAGTACATGTTAGCAGCTTCCAAAAAAAAAAAAATTGACAGGGATAGTTTGCTGCCTGAACAGTCATCCGTAACTCTCTACAATGTTGGAGCATCATCTTCAACCTTCTGGCTCAGAATATTTGACAGACATAAATGTGAAGCAGAAACTATTTAGGACTTGCTTACCCTGCCTTGGCAGAGTTCAGCAGTCTACTTGTCCTGCATTTAAGCTTACCCATTTTTGGCAGATTCTGTCTGTCATGAAGCAAGGGTATTTTCTTTACCCGAGTGGCTCGTTTGCCACATTTGAAGCCATCTTCATTTGGAGATTCTTCCATGTTCATCATCATCTTTGAGGTAGGCGGGGTGCTGCCAGGAGATAACCTGTCTCATTGTCAAAAATTCTTATAAATAATAAATTTTTAAATGCCAGATTCTGTAGGTCTCTGAAGTTTTCGAAGACTATCTTTATGTAATTGATCTGTCTACAAAATCATATCTATCTGTTAAACCTGTGATAAATTAGACTAATGTCTGACATGACTATGAGTTCATTAACTAGCAATTAACTTGCATTACCTAATATCCCAACCAGTTTTTAATAGCAGTTTAAAAATATTCGAAGTAACCTTGAATTTGTATCAATATACTAAAGTTTTTACCAATGTATCAAAAATAGAATTATTTTTGCATCAATATACAAAATCCTACACCAGAGTTAAAATTCACCTTATTTGAGAATAACAAATAAAACCCTAAGATGAGTAGATTCAATAATCTATCTTTAGTCTTATTCCTATAAGATATCTCTGTATTCCCTTTTCAACCCCTTTTCTCCTTATCTAAGAAAGAAAGATAGAGAAAAGCAAAAGGAAAAGAGAAAAGTCCCTGAGTCTAACCTTGTTTCTCTCTGAATAAGACCATGAATAATTTATAAACATCTCCCAGTGACAATAAACATTCGTAGCCATAGAAAACAACCAAAAACTTACCCAACCCCCAAACCCCCCCCCCCCCCCCCCCCGCCAAGGAAAATTCGACGTTGTTCTCATGGATTTCTTCTAGCTGACATTTTGGACACACAGAAATCCTGTTAGGGAGCCCAAAGAAAATTGGGGAAAAAAATGGTTAATTAAGCAAGCAATAACATTTGTGGTCCAGTCTTTAAAAGTTGAGAAATTTTAGGCTTAATAGAAGTCCTGTTTGGAACAGTTTAAAATACTGGACCAACTGAGATTAGTAGCTTTCTTCAAAGCTCTCTTGGGAGCAGGCTTTAATGAGAAACAGCAATTGAAGCAGTTGAGGCAGGAACAAGCAGAATGCTGGAACATGCAAGATGCTACAATAGATATGTCAATGTCTCAGCATACTGGAAGGATGAATTCTGTCAGGTTTGATCCAGCGTCTCTGGTGTCCAGTCCTTTTGTTCTGCAAACATGTAATTTCTCACAAGCATTATACAGTTCTAAAAATTATAAATGTATGAGATGTTCAGGATGAAACTAAACTGTAAATCAATATTATCTATGCCAATTAAAAGAAGGGCATAATAAATTTTGAGAATATTGTAGCCAAGGATTTATTGGCCATGTATTCTTGAAGTTCTGGCTGCAGACATATTTTATGTCTCAGTCAGTTTTAGAGTTGTTCCCAAGTAAAGGGCTCAGCAGTATAAGTTACCATTATTATTGAACATACAATCAAAACAAGGTTGGATAGATCAAAATATCTTTTTTTGGCCCTGAAGGTTTAGGATGGAGTAACTATTGCCCAGCATTGTTCTCTAGGTTAATTAAATAAAACCTTGTCTCTGTGTGGTGATTTGGTTATACAGCTGTTTCGGACAACTGCTGCTTAACTAAAAGATAGCTCAATAGTAAATATTAATATACCACAACATAGGCTTCATCACATTTGTGATCTAAATAGTGTATTGGGATTTGTTTGTTTTTTTTTATTCTCCCTCCAGGGGCTATGGTTTTGTGAAATTCACAGATGAATTGGAACAGAAGCGAGCCCTGACGGAGTGCCAGGGAGCAGTGGGACTGGGCTCTAAACCTGTGCGGCTGAGTGTGGCCATCCCCAAAGCGTGAGTCCTGCAGAGAGCAGAGGCTCTGGACTAGCCTGGGGCCCTCTTTGGCTGTTTGCTGAGTCAGGATGTCCATACGTGGGACACAAGGCTGCAGAGAGGCAGAGGTCACAGATACTGTGTGCCTTGGTTAGGCGGGGTGCAGGGATGAATTAATGCAGCCACACACCCCTGGAAGCTTATAGCTAGGGTCAGACATCGAGGGCAGGAGCAGGAGAACAATTTGCTTCTCTGTCCTTAATTTTGCCCAGCAGTTTCTTTGCCCAGCTGCTGTTTAGAAATTATCTCTAGAATCAGAGTTAATTCTTTCAGTTTTAGCTTTATTTATATTGAGGCCCACAAAGTTCCTGTTAGTATCTGTTGCAGTGGAATGAAATGGCTAAGAATTCTAAACAGTTGGGGCTGGAGAGATGGCTCAGCAGTTAAGAGCATAGATTGCTCTTCCAGAGGATCCAATACCTTTCCACAGTTATACATGCAGGCAAAACACCAGTGCATATAAAATAAAAGATAAATAAATCATTTTAAAAAGGAATTCTGGACAGCTTCTGAAATATTGTATGCCTCACTGTTAACTAGCTAGGTAGAAAAACTCTTGTAAGTCCAAGTGTGTGAATTACATAAAACAATTTTTCTATCAGTGACTTACTTTTTTTTTTTTTAAGAGACAGGGTCTCTCTGATTACACATAGCTTCTTTGTTTTGTTCTTTGAGACAAGGTTTTACTATCTATCCTTGACTGGCCAGGAACTCACAGAGACCCACCTGCCTCTGCCTTCAAGTGCTGGCATTAAAGGTATATGCCATCATCTTTAATATAACAATTCTTTATTGGGGGGGGGGGGTTGTTTCAAGACAGAGCTTCTCTGTGTAGCCTTGGCGGTCCTAGACTCACTTTGTAGACCAGGCTGGACTCAAACTCACAGAAATCCGCCTGCCTCTGCCTTTCTGAGTGCTGGGATCACAAGTGTGTGCCGTTGTGCCCAGCTGAGTGGCTGTTCTTACCCTTCAGCCAATGCAGTACTTCACAGCAGGTGATTTCGCTCACTAGGAGGCATTGGTGGCATGTGGAAAGAAAGACCTTAGGTTCTCAGAAGAGAGGATCTGCTAGTAGCTATGGGTGCTGCTCCACGCACAGGGCAGCCCTTTAGCTAGGAACCCCTTTACTGGCAGAAGGAACAGAGCTGAGAAGTACAGGGGTGGCCAAACTTGATAGACCTTCCACCTGACCATGTTGACAAAGCGGAGACTTGAATGTTCTACAGGGTCTCTCTGTAGTAGCCCTGGCTGGCCCAGAGCTTGCTGTGTAGATCAGGCAAGACTCAAACTTAGGAGGCTGACATGGGAGGACCAGACTTTCAGGACAGCATTTCAAAATCATGTGGTGCAGACAAGCAAACTGAAATTTAAAAAGTAATTATCATCGCTGGCTGGTAGTGGTGCATGCCTTTAATCCCAGCACTTGGGAGACAAAGCTGGTGGATTGCTGTGAGTTTGAGGCCAACCTGGTCTAAAGAGTGAGTCCAGAACAGCCAGGGATACCAGAGAAACCCTGTCTCAAAAAAAAAAAAAGTAATTATTTCTCAGTTCCCTTCCAAGTTCATATACTACATATAAGTCAATTTACATGTGGTAGGATTTACTTCTTGTATAATTCTGGGGTTCAATTCCAGAGTCTTTCACTCCGTTTTGAATTTAATAAGTAATATTTATTCTTTATTTTTTCTCAATTATTCCGTATACACACTATACACACTTTCCCATGCAGTTGCACAATTGTATGAATGTGGCTTTATTTGCTTTTTGGTGTGCTGGGTGTTAGACCTCACAACTGCTAAGCACTATGTTCCTGTCTATGATTTTATCTTTAACTGCTGCAACTTGCTCTTTTATGAATAAGTTCTGTGCAACAATTCCTCTGTTGTCCATCATTTGGGATGTTTCTGGTGTACTCCTATTTGCTCAGTAATTAGACTCTGGCAATATACCTGCAAACAGAAACAAAGGCCCATCTGTAAACTTCTAATTTGTTCTATCTGTGCCACTCTGAAGACTGTTGTTAGTCATCAGTACCCATCCCTGGGGAGATGTCGTCAAACCCTCAGGAAAAGGATGGTCAGGCCCTGGAGAGTGCCTGAAGGAGACACAGGGAGCCCAGTTAAGGAAGCTGAACCTTAGTTACTGTCAACAGAGTGTTAGAGATCCTTAGATTCATAAAGAGGGGTCAAAGAGCTAACTAGTGGGTATACCCAGCCCAGCGCTTGGCAGGTAGGACTGTTTGCCTACAGGTACAGCCTGCTGCAAAGCATCCTGGTCTAGAGGTAAAGGCTTCAGTAATCAGCAGTTGGATTTGCTTAGAGAGTCCCCTTCACTAAGCAAGGAGCTTAAAAGTGCTCAGTCAAGTGGTGCTGCCTTTGCAGGGCCTGGTATTCTCAGCTCCTGCTAACAGCTTCCTATCTGGCTTGATTAGCATAGCAATAGAATATACCAGTCAGGACAGAAGTAATTCTCCTGAGTCAGCTAGCTTTGTGATGGGTGGAGTGAGCCTCTGGATTTTTTGTGGTTTGGTGTCCCGGGACACTCTTAGTTCAAATTCATGAGTGGAAAACCATTGTCCTGGGCTTGAGCTTCACTTGTGTCCCTGAGATTTTCTTAGTTAGGATTGTCATTTAGATCTGAGTCTGTTTCCGAAGTTTCTTCATACACGTTTTTTGTGACTTTGAAAGCAGTGGCTCCTTTGTGGATTTGGCACCCTGTTGAGAGTGGCGGTGGTCACAGTACCCTTTGCCCTGGTGGAGTTTTAGTAATGTGAGAGTTAAGTCCAGCCCTAGTCCTAGGATTGGCCTCAGGCAAATCACTGGACTTTATTCTTTTTTCATAGAGACAGTCCTACTATTTAGAGCTGCCTTTGCCTCTCGAGGGCTGGCATTAAAGGTGAGGGTCATCACACCTGACTCTGGTTTTAAAATTTTGGAACGTTTTAAATCATTTTACTTATAGTGCATGTATGCCCACAAAGATGTGCACAGGCCCCCACTGAGCATGTGGAGTGGGTTCTTTCATCTTTTTGTCAGTTATCAGGCTTATGGATTTTTATCCACTGAGCCATCTTGTCCTTTTCAGAATGTTTAGAGGAGTTGGCGATTTAGCTCAGTGGTAGAGTGCTTGCCTTTCAAGCACAAGGCCCTAGGTTCAGTCCTCAGCTCTGGAGAAAACAACCAAAAAAAAAAAAAAAAAAAAAAAAAAGACAAAATAACAATGTTTAGAGACTCAACTTTCTCATTGGTGTGATGGAAATTATAAATAATGCCTTTATTATATATATCCCCAGCACTGCAGAAACAAAGTACAAATCCCAAGTAACTCATCAAATAAGGCAGCTCAGAGAGGCAGAAGCACATTGCTTATGTGCAAGACTGAATTCAGCTCCACAGCAAATTAACATTCCTGCAGGGACAGTAAGGCTACTGTTATGTGGGCAAGATAATGATAGTCTGTAGTTTGAAATCCATCTTTTTTTTTTTCCTTGTGGTTTTTCAAGACGTGGTTTCTCTGTGTAGCCCTGGCTGTCCTGGACATGCTTTGTATACCAGGCTGGCCTCTAGCTCACAGAGATCCGCCTGCCTCTGCCTCCCAAGTGCTGGGATTAAAGGTGTACACCCCCATTCCCAGCCCTTGAAACCCATCTTGAGTCATCTTTAACCCAGATTTTTAATTGATTTTTTATTTTTATTATTTTGGGGGGAGGGGTTTCTCTGTGTAGCCCTGGCTGTCCTGGAACTCACTCTGTAGACCAGGCTGGTCTCAAACTTGGAGATCTACCTGCTTCTGCCTCCTGAGTGCTGAGATAAAAGGTGGCTCCATCACCACCTGGATAGCCCAGATTTTTTATGTCGTGTTTTCATGAGCTTTTGCAACTGTCAGAGAAAAGAGCCTCCCCGGATCTTGAGAAAGGAGTTGGAGAGATGGCTCAGTGGTGAAGAGCACTGCCTGCTATCCCAGAGGACCTGAGTTTGGTTGCAAGCCCCCACATGGCAGCTTACTACTCTCTATAATGAGATTCAATGCCCTCTTCCGGTGTGCACATGTGCATGCAGACAAAATACACATATACATAAACTACAGAAACAAATATTTTATTAAAAGGATCTTGAAGAAAGAATTGGGCCTGACAAGCTGACAGTTGAGCCAGGAAAGCGTGTATCCTAGAGCAGGGATCCTGCAGGCAGACCGCCTAGGTTTATGTTTATTCCCTAGTCATGTAGCCCTGGCCCGGTCACAGAAACCCTCGCTCTGTGCCCTCATCTGTATGGCAGGGAGTGTGGAGGGCAACAGGAGTGAACCCTCCTAGAGCTTCGGCACGGTCCTTGCTCAAGGAAAGTGTCCTCTTACACTGGTTTTGTTTCGTGTAAGGAGCCGAGTAAAGCCAGTTGAGTACAACCAGATGTACAGTTACAGCTACAACCAGTATTACCAGCAGTACCAGAACTACTATGCGCAGTGGGGCTATGACCAGAACACGGGCAGCTACAGCTACAGCTACCCCCAGTACGGCTACACGCAGAGCACCATGCAGGTAACCACACTTGGCAACTCTTGGGTTTCATTTCGTCTCCAGGGACAATCATTGCTCACAGTAAATTGGTCATGGACTTGGGCTTTGAAAAAGTGGGGAAGGCTAGAGAGACCCAGTTCTGCTTGTCAGAAGCAGGCCAGGCTTTTGTCCTCACCCATCCTCTCCTCTCTTGACAGACATATGAAGAGGTCGGGGATGATGCACTGGAAGGTAAGAGTCCCCTCGTGCCTCTATTAGCTGTCCCACGGACCAGCCAGATGCTAGGAACACCAAAGATGTGTGTGCTTCCTTTGTTGTTTGGTTTGGTTTTTTGAGACAGTTTCTCCGTGTAGCCCTGGCTGTCTTGGAACTCCCTCTATAGACCAGGCTGGCCTCGAACTCACTGCCTTTCCCTCTATAGTGCTGGTATTAAAGGTGTGTGCCATCTGTTTGTTTTATTTAATGTGCGTTGGTGTTTTATCTGTATGTTTGTATAAGAGTCCTTGAACTTCTGGGACTGTAGTTACAAATAGTTGTGAGCTGACAGTAGTTGTGTAGGTGCTTAGAATTGAACCCTGGTCCTCTGGAAGAGCAACTAGTGATCTTAACCACTGAACCATCTCTCCAGCCCATACTTTGTATTTGTTTACCAGTAGGTGAGATTAATTAGGGTGTAAATTTTCTTTGGTTTATTTCTTCTTTTAATGCTGGGCATAGAACTCAGGGCCCGGATTATGCTAGAGAAGCTCTGACCACTGAGCTATCTCCCCTAGTCTACATGTATTTGAAATAACATCTTTTTTTATTAAAATAATAAGATCCTAGCATTTGGGAGGCTGGCACAGGAGTCCAGGCCAGCCTGGTCAGTGAGTTCCAGGAGAAAAGGTAGTTCTCAAAGAAAAATTAATGGGATTCAAAATTTAAGGAAAAAACAAAAACTGAAATGCAGTAAAAATCACCCTAACCCCACAAGCAGCCCTTGTTTTGGTTTGAGTATCAGGCTGGCCTTCACTGTAGCTATGGATGACCTTGATCTCCTGGTTCCTCCTGCTTTGCCACCAAGGGCTGGGCCTGGGATTACGGGCCTGCGCCACCACACTCAGCCCTAGCAGTTTTGTTTTTTTTCTTTTTTTGTTTTCAAGACAGGCTTTCTCTGTGTAGCCTTGACTGTCCTGGGACTCATTCTGTAGACCAGGCTGGCCTTAATCTCACTGAGATCCACCTGCCTCTGCCTTCTGAGTGCTGGAATTAAAGGTGTGGGCACCACCACCTGGCTGTTTTCTTAAAGTACAGCTGACTTTTAAAATGTCAGAAGGTTGAGACAAGCTGGTTCCTTGGAGTTCAAGGCTGGGTTGGGTTACATCATGAGACTTTGTATCAAAAGAAAGAAGACCAGGTGTCCTGGTACAAACCTTTAAACATAGCACCAGTGAGGCAAAGACGGGCATTTTTGAGTGTGAGGCCAGCCTTGTCTACATAGTGCTAGGAAGACTTGAGGGGGTGTTGCGGTGGAAACCAAGTCAGTTTGGTGTGATAGGACACGGCTTTAGTCCCAGCGCTGGTTCTAGACCAGACAGGCCGAGGCAGGATTGAGTGTGAGATGCACCTGGACCCCAAAGGTCTGATACGGGTTTTATATTTCTGTAGATGTTCTCAGGCTCCATCTGCCTCCACCTCCCAAGGAATGGAGTTTTACGGGTCCACCACACTTTGAAAATGTCATTTCTGAGACAGGACGAGGTCCCCCAGTTCATGAGATGGGGTCTTCCATTACATTTGTTTGGTTAAGGTGGCATTTTGGATTAATTTAACAGGAAACCTAGGACTACTGTTACAGAGAGGTGTGGCTGTGTACTTAAGGACAAACAGCAACCATCACATGCTCCAGTCATACTCCTCTGCCTCCTGGGTGGTTCTTTTGGCCTGTTTGACCTTACACTTACCTTTTCCTCCAGATCCAGCGCCACAGCTAGATGTGACCGAGGCCAACAAGGAATTCATGGAACAGAGCGAGGAACTGTATGATGCACTGATGGACTGTCACTGGCAGCCCCTGGACACTGTGTCTTCAGAGATCCCTGCCATGTTGTAGCTAGGACGTGGGGTAGACTTCTAGTGGGGCAATGGCTACTTTTCTATTGACACTTCTTTTTGAAATGGTTTGTAATGGTTTAATAAATTACTTTCCTGAGATTGTGAGCAACTTCTGCCTTAAATTTGGTTGTGAAAACCAACCAGGTCCCTTTCAAAATGCCTAGTAGTTCCACATGTCAGTCCTAACAGCACATCCTGGCTACACCCAGGAACGGTGAGAATGGCCTTTTTAGGTCACAAGATAATTGACAAGCAGGTGTAGCTTTGCTAGAGGTTGTCACAACATGCAAGAATCAGTGTTGTACAGACTTTTAGACCTTAATGGGGACTTGACAGGTCCTACCTCTGAAAGTCTAGACAGTAGAAAACCTCTCTAGCTCCCATAAAACCTAAACACTATTGCGCAGCCTTGGACAAAAGCTGAAACTTGGTAGGACATGCTAGATATAGCACTCAAAGCAGAGATGGGCCAGCCAGGCCTCGTCAGGCTCCTGGTGAGATTTAAGAAGCTTAACTGTCATAAGACTGTGTGTTTCAATATGCAGTTTTAAGAACACAGAATATGATTCATATTTTATGAAACCACAAAAACAAGGGAATGAAGAAGTGGCCCAGTACCAGTTTAAAAATCCAATTACCAGGGGCTGGAAAGATGGCTTAGTGGCTGAGAGCACTGGCTGCTCTTCCAAAGGACTCAGGTTTAATTCCCAGCACCTACGTGGCAGCTCACAACTGTCTGTAACCCCAGTTATAAGGGATCTGACATATTCACACCAATGCCCACAAAATAATTGAAAAAAAAATCCAATAACCAGGATTTCCAGTCTTTATTGACCCAATTACATAGTAAGTCAAAGCATTTTACTTTATTTTTCAGGGTTTCTCCTTGTGTTCCAGGCTGGCCCTTCAAGTGCTGGTATTAAAGGCGGCCTGACTGAGTATCAGTCAGACTTCTGCTTGCTTCCAGGACAGTCCAGTGCTCTTGTTGACTTGTCTGAAAAGGGAGTTGAGCAAGAGCAAGCCTGTGTTAGTTCTGCTTTCAGGCCCAATCCACACCTCAGGCTTTCTCTATAACCGGTCTCAGTCCCATATCCGCATTTCTCATCCACAGATGTCCACTGAGATTAGGTTTCATCATGGACCAGTGTCTGAACTGCCTGTTCCCTTCCTCAGGATCACCCTCCTGACTGAAGAGGTAGATGGCCCAAGCACATGCCTGCTCTTAAAAGACCTTCAATGCATAAATGCACCCAAAACACAAGGCAAGCACCTTTGTCCCTCGGTATGAGCAGCTAATACAGCACACACAGGCCAGACAGGACTTTGAGATGCTAACCTTAGTTTTTACTAACTACACTTAAGGACAGGGCTCGTTTCAGTCTTTAACTTACCGAACCAACTGTAGACCACATCATGAATGATGGCCACTTGACTGGTTAATGGCCCTATAAGTAAAACATGAAAGAAATCCAAGTCAGCAATGCTACAACTACCCAGAGGCATCTTTTGCTCTCAAATTATCCCATTTTATAATCCCAATTATGTTTGAACCTGGCCAGTGCTCTATACCAGAGTACATTGCTGTGAGGCCAGTATCCGCATACTCTTCCTCCTTTACGACCACCAAGACCAGTGTCAAGATCTGATGGGAAAGGGAACCAGAGGGTCAGGCTGTCTCAGACGGCAACTTTACCTTAGTTTATTTGAGCAGTGGCAGGCCGGCTTCTCAGACATTTCCAAGAACATTGAGTGTAACCTGCAGAAGGAAGCTCTGTTGTGAATCCTGAGACAGAACAGTATTCTAGGTAGAGCGTAAATCCAGGCAAAACATGTATAGGAAAGCTGAGTGGCAGCTGCAGGCACTGTGCTGACCTGGGCTGTCAAAGTCTCTCCAGTTACTCTGGCATGCAGTTGGAGATCCCATGGCTACAACCAGCCACAGCCCTTGGAAACATGCTGCATTTCTCCAGGTAAGCCAACCCAAACCACCACTTACCAGACCCTACTGTTGCCTGTCACCACGGTCGCATCTTCTGGTCTTCCCTCTTACCACCATCTTCATGGAGTCCCCATCTGGAACAGGTAAGATGAATGGCAACACAATTATCCACAGTAATCTTATGGTACCCTCCACCTGGTCCTCAGTGCCCAAGGAATGGTTCTATACCAACAGATGTTTGAAGAAAGCTCAGCAAACTACTTCCAAAAGTCTCAGCTAACTGCACATTCAAGATATTCTGGCTTGTGGCATACAAGTGGCGATGTCTTTCTTTGTAGCCAGATCTGGCCTGAAACTCACTCTGTAGACCAGGCTGGCCTTTACTTCCTGCATGCTAGGCGTAAGGTCCTGTGGCACAACTTAGTATATATGCTGATATTGATAAGACTCTCTAGATAACCTGAGAAATCTCACGGTGGGGATGTCTTTTCCCAAAATGTTGCAGATCAGTTAGCAGCAAACAGAACCGCGACCGTCAAGGAAAACTGTTTCTCTGGGCCTCCTTTTTGACCACAGCAGCTATGTAGAAGCAGCTGCAGCTTCGATAAGGGCCGCAGTAATGGTGATTATAAGACCTCAAACCCACAAGCCACCTGCCTCACACACCCAAAAATGGCAATCCTGTAAACTCCAAGCCCCTAGTTTAATGCCTACAGCTTTAAAGATGGGTACAGGTTCCTGAATAGAACCCGGAAGTCTCAAGACTCCTCCTGTCTGCACACAAACAGGTTCTGACCATTAAAGTTGCTTTAATTACCAGAAAAAGCTTAAAAAAATGGCCGCCCGCGCGATCAGAAGGCGACAAAGTCGAGGGTCTAAACAATGTCTTATCCTGTCCTGTAAGGGCAAAGATAGGCCGAGCTCCCGAAAAAATACCCCTCACGCTTGAATGGTACCGTTGACACAGGGACCACGTAGCACGTGGCAGGATCCGAGTTCAACCCAGCACAAAGGTCACTCAGAGCTCAGCGGCCTCTTCAATTAAAGTCACTGCACCCAAGCACTTATGCCTTCAGCCCGTCACCAGATTCCATCCGACCCCCACTAAGCCGATGCCTGCGTGACTCACCGTCGAAGGACGCGGTGCGCAGGCCGGGCTGCGGCCGCGCATGCGGTCACGGTGATGTCTGGGGCCTCCACTGCCGAGACGGAGAAGCCCGGTTCCTCCGCAGCAGGCTCCGCATCCGCCAACCTCGAGGAAAGCATCCGGGGAGTGCGGGCCAAGGACTGGGCCCTGGGGGTGGGGGAGGGCGGTTAACCAGGCCGAAGTCCATAGCGACACACACACACTGCCAGCTAAGGGGACGAAGAGAGAAAAGGAAGGGACGCGGCCTGCAGCCGGCTTTTATACGCGCCCGCCCGCAGCAGCGCCTGCGCCCTCCGCCTGCCGCACAGCGCCCCTGGGAAATGTAGTCCACGCGCGCCGCCGGGTCGTGCTCCTGAGCCCGCCCTGATCACGGCGGCTTCCACCCGGGCTACAGCGAGCTAGACTCACACCCAAGAACAGTTGGCGGACCCTGCGGATTAAGTTCCGCCGGCGACTTCGAATTAACCCCGAGGTTTTAGAAACGGTTTTTCTCCCCGGACGGTCCTGGGTGCCAGAAGGTGTAGCGGGAGTCTGGAAGGATTTCTTGAAGGAGGCTATTGAAAGTGCCGACTATTTGTTCAAAGTTTATTTCCTCTGCTAATATGTATCTTTTTAAGCACCTGCTGTTTCCGCTGGGCCTTATTATTCCGTCTCATTTTCATACACACCTTATGTACAGTCTTCATGATTATGCTGTTACCGCAGGAATCTGAAGAGTGGATCACAGCTCGCAAAGGTAGACTAGACGCTGAGCACAGCTCAGGTACACAGTCACCACCCTGTATTGTCTTTTGCTTATGGGATGAATGAAGAACGAATGAACGAGTCTCAACTTAGAAACATAAGCGCTGGTAACCATTTTCTCCCCAACCACCCCTGCACCTCCAGTGGGGATCCAGGTCTGTAATCCCAGCGTTGGAAGGAGTATTAAAAGGGGGTTTGTTGTTGTTGTTGTTTGGTTTCTTGTTTTGTTTTGTTTTTGAGACAGGGTCTGTCTGTTAGGTAGTTCTGCCAGTCCTGGAACTCAAACACTCCTGTCTCTGCCCCACAGTGCTGGAATTGGTTAAGGTAAGTTTCGAGGCCAGCCAGGGCTACTTGAGGACTTGTCTCAAAAAAAGTGTAAATAGTAGTTGCCAAGAGTTAACTGCCTATTCCGTGATATGAGTTAAATTGTAAATTTTGTTCTTCCAAACCGGGTATGATGGCACATGCCTGTAATCCCAGCACTCTAGGAGGCAGAGGCAGACAGATCTCTTGAGTTCCAGTCTAGGACAGCGAGGGCTACACGGAGAAACCCGTCTCGAGAAACAAACAAAACAAAAATTGTTCTTCCATAGCCTTTTTAAAATTTTTATTTTCTTTGAGGGAAAAAGTCATTTATTTGGCTTATAATTCTAGGTTACATTCCATCACTGCAGACAGGTCTGAGCACAGAGGGGCGAGGTCAGATCACATCTACAGCATATAGTAAAGAGCTGACTTTTGTTTGTTTGTTTTGATTTTGTTTTTGTTTTACACAGTTTGCCCAGGCATGCGTCAGCCTCCCAAGCAGCTGGGATTTCAAGCCTGCCACCAGGCCCAGCTTTTTCCCTCCTCGGTGTAAGGGAGGGAATCACTGGCCTTACCGTATACTGCTCCTAAGCTATATCCTTCAGCTACTATATACACCTAAAACAGTAGGTTTTAGCCTGGCGGGGTACGTCAGAGGTGAAGAGCATTTGCTGTACAAGCATGAAGACCATAGTTTGGATCCTGGCCCCCTCATAGCAAGCTGGGAGTGGTAGTTTGTTGGGGAAGGGTTTGAGACAGGGTCTCACTATGTAGACCAGGCTGACCTTGAATTTACAGAGATACACCTGCCTCTGCCTCCTGCGTGCTGGGATTACAGACTTTAACACTCTATGTTGTTGTTTTCTTTGGTGGGGGTGGAATTTGGTGTGCCACTAAGTCCAGTTCCTTGGTTTTTTGTTGTTTTCTGTTGTGTTTTTTTAAGACAGGTTTCTCTGTGTAGCTTTGGCTATCTTGGATTCAGTCTGTAGACCAGGCTGGCCTCAAGCTCAAAGAGATCCACCTGCCTCTGCCTCCTGAGTGCTGGGATTCCAGGTGTGTGCAACCACCCCCACCCGGCTCCCTACCTTGATTTTTAAGACAGGGTCTCTGACTGGCCTGAAGCTTGCCAAGTATATAATAGGAGAGCGCCCAGGGGTCTTCCTGCCTCTTCCTGCCGGTGCTGGGATTACAAGCAGGTGCCAGGTTCTCAGGGTGGAATTCAGCTTCGCAAACTGGTGTGAGCAAGCACTTTCCCAGCTGACCTAGCACTGCAGCCTGTGTATGTTTCTCTGGCCCACTCACTCGGGGAGCTCCCCGAGAGCAAGAACCCGCGCCTCTGCCCTCGCCACACTGTGTGTGTGCCGCTATGTAAAAGACAGATGGGCTCAGCACGCGACGCGACTGCAGCACAACTCCGAAATTTGAGTTCAATGCCCAGAACCCACCTAAAGGTAGAGAGAACTGACTCCACAAAGTTGTCCGCTGGCCGCTGCGTGATGACTGGAGGACGAATGAAACTTGGCTGCATAACGCAGTAAGTGGTCTTTAAACCACAACCTAGATCTCCCCAAAGATCTCCCTTAGCTGCTGTGGCGGATGGTTCTGTCTAAGCCAGCCCGTGGGGACTTGTCTGAGCAGACAAGGAAGCAGGGCACAGGGAAGGGAAAAAGCTGCCCCCTTGGGTTACACACTCCTTATCTATGGCGTGGGTCAGCTGACATGTGATTCTGATGGCAGGCGCAGTCAGAGGCAGGCACATGACCCCAGCACCAGCCGGAGCCTCTGAGAGAGGAAGTTCAAAGAATCCTATGCTGACACTGCACAGCCCATCTTTGGGGAAGGCTCCTCTGCGGCTGTTTCATGCCTCTCTGCATTTGCAGGGCAGCCCTGGCTGGGATTATTTACAGTTAATTTATAAATGGCTTTTTGGTTCTTTGTTTGGAATCAGTGAGAAGAGGGCCATCAAGATGGCCTATTGGGTAAAGATACTTGCTGGCAAGCTTGAAGACCTGAGTTCAGTCCCCAGGACCTGCAAGGCAGAAGGTGAGAACCAACTCCTTCAGGTTGTCCTCTGGCCTCCACACAGGTGCCCCGGCACATGGCTGTCCATACACACATACAAATAAGTGAATATTACAGGAGAAGTAAAAGAATCAATGAAAAGAACCCTGGGCTGTTCCAGATTCCAGGCCTGTGCAGTGAGAAAATGAAATAATGAACAAAACTTTCTCTACAAAGCCAGCTCCTGGACAGCCACGGTTGTTATACAGAGAAACCTTGTCTCAAATAACAAAACAAAACTTTGGGCTTGTATAGATTTGCTGACTGCTGAAGTCTTTCTTGCTGAGGTAGCATGGGTTTGTCGGGTAGCTTCTCCCAGCTTCAGTTTCTTCAACTGGGCAGAATAATCACCTACTCAGAAGGCCGTGTGAGAAAGGACTATGATGATCCAGAGAAGGCTTCGACACTGAGGGCTTCCCCACTCCCCCACTCCCGCCCTTTTCACATCAAAGTGGTAAGACCCACTCTCAGAGGGGTGGTGGCAACTCCTAGGGGCACAAATGAAGAAATTAAAACTGCCTGAAAACTTCCTGGGCAGTGGTGGTGCACGCCTTTAATGCCAGCACTCAGATCGAAAAGGCAGGCCAGCCTGGTCTACAGAGTAAGTTCCAGGACTACACAGAGAAGCCCAGTCTCTAAAACCCAAACAAACCAAAACCAAACAAAAAACCCAATACCAGCAAAACAAAAACTGCTTGGGACCAGCCAGAACTCCAGCCTTGCTTCCTTAGGCTTCTGGAAGTCAGATTTGAAAGCACATGCTGCCTTGACATGGGCTTTTTTTTATTCCTGAGTGCTGGGATTACAGGGCTCACCACCACACCCGGCTCTTACAGGGGCTTTTCATTCAAATGGGACCCAGTACCCATGCGGGCACCCTTGTCTTCTGACTGTTCCTCTTTGAGGCATCAAGGGGCTCTTAAAGGCCGAGTCCCTGCCATAGAGTCACTGACTCCAAGAGGCACCATATGACAAGTCACACTTGAGCTTTGGGTTCCTAAAACCAAATCTAAGCATTACCCCCCAGAAACCATCTAGCCTCATACTGTCTTGGCTGCAGGCCAGCTGCACGCTCTGGAGTTACACTTCGTGTTTCTTGTCTCCCCCGCTACAATACATCCAACTCTGTCTGGGGCCCTGCAGTCCCGCTTAGAGGCTGTTGAACATTCACGTTGACCCTTGAGCTGGTGAAGGCCCCTGGCAGGGCTAGTGAGACTCCGGGAAAGGGGAACCTGGACAAGGAGGGTGCGCCTGTGAACCAGCCACTTCCCTGAGTGATTCGATGTCCGCTCGGCGTGGAGGTGCCCTAAGCACAGGTACAGGGTTAGGACTGGAGACAGGAAACATTCTAACTTGGTGTCTTAGTCCAGGGAGGTGTGGCCTTTAAGCTTTTAAGCTCCTCTCAGCCCCCACTGCCCATCTTTTCTATTTTAAATCTTTTTATTTGTTAGGGGCTTTTTTTGTTTGTTTGTTTGGTTGGTTGGTTGGTTTTGGGTTTTGGTTTGTTTTTCTGTTTTTCGAGACAGGGTTTCTTCTGTATAGTAGTGGCTGCTCTGGGTAACTTTTGTAGACCAGGCTGGTCTGGAACTCAGAGACCCTCCTGCCTCTTGTCTCACAAATGCTGAGATTAAAGGCTTGCTAAATCCTTTATCCTGTGAAGCAGAGGCTGGCACGGTCCCATTTTACAGAGGTAGCGATTTCCACCCTGCCGGACCAACTACACCAAGGACTGGCCTCCCGGACCAGGCTTCTCAGCCCGCTGGCCACGACCCTTCCTGGAGGCTGTGCCAAGGCCAGGAGGGACCCACAGAGAGAGGGGGAGGAGGGTACCGCAGGAGGGGCGGAGCGTTGCAGAACCTGCCCGAGGTCGCTGGGGAGCCCAGATCCCATGGAGGCGGCCGGCTGCACCTACCAGTTTCGGATCGCGCTGCTCGGGGACGCGGCGGTGGGCAAGACGTCACTACTGCGGCGCTACGTGGCCGGTGCGCGCAGGGCGGAGCCGGAGCCGGAGCCCACGGTGGGCGTGGACGTCTGCAGCCGCGTGCTGCAGCTGCGCGCCGGGCTGCGGGTCAAGCTGCAGCTCTGGGACACCGCCGGCCACGAGCGCTTCAGGTGCGGTAGGGAAGGGGAGGTCCAGGGCCACTCAGGTGCCAGCCTGAGGGGCCCAAAGCCGGGATCCGTGGTCCCTGCCTGTCAGCCCCTCCCTATTCGTCTTACAAAGTCCAAGCCCCAACACGGGGGGTCATTGAGCCACATCTCCACACCCAAAGCCCTAGAGGAAATGTCAGCCTAAGGGGAATTTGCACTGAGCTTCCCGTGATGCTGAGAGGGCCCAAGGAGCTCAGAGCAGCCTTGTGCAGGGCATGGGAGCGGGCCTCTGTGGCCGTCTTAAAGGCTTTCGGCCTAATCCACACGCCCCCTCCAGGTGCGTGACCAGATCCTTCTACCGCAACACGGTGGGCGCTCTGTTGGTCTTCGACGTGGCCAACAGAGAGTCCTTCGAACACATCCACGCCTGGCAGCAGGAGATCCTATCCGCCCAGGGCCCTGGCAAGGTGATCTTCTTACTGGTTGGCCACAAATGCGACCTGAGCACCCGATGTGTCTCCACCCAGGAGGCAGAGGAGCTGGCCGCCTCGCTGGGCATGGCCTTCCTGGAGACCTCAGCCAAAAGTAACTGCAACGTGGACCTGGCCTTTGACACTGTCGCCCGTGCCATCGAACAGGCCCTGCAGCAGGGGGACCTCAAGCTGGAGGAGGACTGGACAGGCGTCCGTCTCCTCCGCAGAGCCCCAGCCCCTAGATCCCCCAGACGGAAGCAGGACTCTGGGCCATGCCAGTGTTGACTCCGGGAGAGAAAGGGTTAACGTGGTGCCAGCTTTAGCCTCCTCACCCCCCTCCCCCACCCCCGTGACTTTACCATCTCCTGATGCGTGCCTGCCCTCTAATTCTTGGGACTTTTTTCTTTATTTGAGATTAAACACAGGGCTTGGCTAGCTAGCCTTTATATGCAGAATGGAGCTTGCTAACTTGCCCAGGCTGGCCTTGAACTAGTGACCCTCTTGAGTAACTGAGATTACAAATGTGTTCCTCTAGGCCAGGACCTCTCGTGCGCTTTTAGTTCTCAGCACAACCCCTTTCTAGAGAACGATCTAAGATCAGGTCTGCAACTTACTGTCATTTAGTGGTGCATAAATGCCTCGAATTTGGAAGGCAGAGGCAGGATCAGGAGTTCAGAGACATTCTGGGCTTCATAGAGAGTTCAAGGTCAGCCTGGGCTACATGGGATTATTGCAAAACCAATAATAAAAAAATCCTTTTTAATTCCACTGCACAGGCAGGTTAAGACATGGCATAAGGAACACGCTGACTCACTCAGAGCCTCTGACAGCTGAGTGGCAACACCAGGCTTCCGGCTTTCTCTCTTGGCTTCCACATGATCATTTCTGGCAGCTTCCTGAGCTGCAAGACAGCTCCCCAGCAGTGTCTGTTCACTGCTTCGCTGGCAAGAGACTGAGGGGGATTCCAGCGCAAGCTTGGCTTCGGCTTCCCTGCCTGCAGGGTAGCTCGAGTCTGGCCCTAACACGTGGCGCCTCTCGAGGTTCCCAACCCGAGATCAGTGACTAGAGTTCCATTGGGGTTGACCATGACTGAGCAGCAGACTTTGTTGGGCACATGGTAGACAGCATGGAGAAGCCACCAAGGGTCTGTTTGCTGGGAGTCCCATTGGATGATGGGTCTAGGTTGTAGAGGTATTTAAATGCAGAACACAGCTGCTCTGGCAAGAGATCACATTCAAAGTCCTTCTAGAAGGATCTGGAATACAGACATGCCATTAATCCCAGGAGACATAGGCAAGCAGATAGATATCTGAGTTCAAGGCCAGCCTGGTACAAAGCAAGTTTCAGGTAAAGAAAAGCTTAGGTCCAGATGTGGTACACACCTTTAATCCCAGCACTCATGAGACAGAGACATGCAGATATCTTGAGTTGCAGGCAGTTCTGTTCAGTAGAGTTCAGTGAGTTGAGAGGCAGTGCAGTGGAGTTGAGTTCATGGCAGTTCAGTTTATGGAATTCAGAGGCAGTTTTTACCCGGAGAGGTTTTTTGTTTGTTTGTTTGTTTGTTTTAAGAGACAGGTTGAAGACAGAACAAGCTAGACACAGGTGAATACAGAACAGAACCAGAGAAGGAGGAGCCAGAAGATTAGGATGAGTTAGTATGAGGCCAAGCAGAGCAATTCAGTGAGAAACTGGGAGAAGCCAGATTGAATTGGTCAGCTTGGCGAGGCAGCTGAGCCAGACAGCTGACTTGAACCAGTCAGCAAGAGCTCAGAAAGAACTAGAAAGGGTGAGGTTAGACAATAGTAAATCTCAGAGGCTGAAAACATTCTAGGCCTAGATTAGATTACAATGACCTCAGTCAAACAAAAGTTACTTTACCACTCGGCTTTCGGTACTGCCTGGAACCTGGCCATCCTTAGTGCAACCTCCAACATCTGTGTATGAGGGTGGTCTTAAAAACTTGCCTGCTTCAAGGCTTAGATGCCCCAGCCTTTGATCTCAGCGCTGAGGACACAGAGGCGGGTGGATCACCAGATCCACACTGTCCGTTCCAGGCTAGCCAGAGCTGAGTTACTCATGAGATGCTATCAAAACAAACAACAACAAAATCCACAAACAAAGAAAAAAAGAAGGGGGGATGGCTCAGCAGTTCAGAACACTTGTTAATATTGTAAAGTAATAACTCAATTCTTAGCACCTGGCCTCTGCCTCCCTGAGTGCTGGAGTTACAGGCAACGGGCCACAGCATATGCTCAGCTAAAAAAAAAAAAAATATTTTTTTAAGAGAGTGAATGAACTACCACACCTCACAATAATAAAAAACAAACAAACATAAAATTAAATATGTCTAGCCAGGCACAGTGGCGGTGCACACCTATAATCCCAGCACTTGGGATGCAGAGGCAGGCAGATCTCTGTGAGTTGGAGGCCAGCTTGGTCTCCAAAGTGAGTCAGGATAGCCAGGGTTTGTTACACAAAGGAACCCTTTTTGAAAAACAAAACAAAGGGCTGGAGAGATGGCTCAGAGGTTAAGAACACTGGCTGCTCTTCCAGAGGTCCTGAGTTCAATTCCCAGCAACCACATGGTGGTGCCTCACAGCCATCTTATATTGAGATCTGGTGCCCTCTTCTGATGTGTAGGCACACATCATGTAGACTACTGTATACATAATAAATCTTAAAAAAAAATAAATCTAAATTAAAAAACAACAAAACCAGGCATGGTGACTAGAGATCAAAAGTTCAAGTTCATCCTTAGCCACATAGTGACTTTGAAAGTGTGGGTCTGTAAGACCTGCGGTCTCACAGCTCAGGAGTTCAAGATCGCGCCCTTCCCAGAAACTCCCCCAGACCAAGACTCGTTGCAAAAGCAAGAGGTTTATTAACCATTGCGCAATGGGTCACCCCTGCTGGTCAGCAAAGAGTGGCACCGGGAGACAAAGGCCTTTAGGTTTTTAAAAGAAAAATTGCGGGAGATTTGAAGTTGCAGTCTTGGCAATTTAGGATTGGATGAGGAAGCTATAAAGTAAGATAATTGGTTAGTCTTAGGTGCTCAAGCTTGGCCAGTCCTGCCAAGTGTGGATGCAGCTGCAATTGAAGGTGGGGGTGGTTAGCTCATCCTTGAAGATTAGGGGCTACAGACTTTTGGCTGCAGGTCAAAAGCTACTCAGAATAAGTCTAGGTTTGTTGCTAAGAAATGCTATCTCAAAGACAGGAGTTTTTCTTTTTGCTGAGTGAAGGTCATTGCTTGCTTGCCTTTTTTTCTATCTGTCCTCATAGATAGGGTCACATTTTTCCATTCTCTGGAAAGGTACTAAGAGGCTTTAGCTTAACCCGAACCTAAAACTCAAAACTATAGGCTTTAGAAGACATACAGGTTACAAAGTTAGTCTAACCCTTTCAAGGCCAGACTGGAATACTAAACAACAAACAAATGAACAAAGAGCCACGATTCTCTTATTCCAGCTCAGGACAAGTGTGAAGGTCAAACCCAGCTTTGTCCCTCTCCATGGACTTCATGTCCAGGACAAGGTTCCGTCTCTGCCCAATCCTGCTCCCTTCTGCTTCTTCCCCAGTGATCAAGACAGGCCACTGACAAACATCTGCATTCCCCTCCAGCCGAGACTCTGCTGCATGGAGAATCTGACTTGCAAGGGGACCTGGTAGGCAGGACGGGCCAAGGGGCAACAGTGGAAGGCCTCTTGGCAGAGACGGTGTTTCTATCGACTGCTGGGCCAAATCACAGCAGCAGCATCTTCAGGGGATGTAATTATGCCAGCCAACATGAGCAGGCTCTGATCAGTTAGGGCCGGCAGGCAACTCTTCCCCATTTTTTTGTTTTGTTTTGTCTTTGCCTGTTTTGGGTTTATTTTGTTCTGTTTTCTGGTGATTTTAGTTCATTTTAGGCGAGATTTGTGGCTGGCCTGGAAAGTGCTATCTAAGCCAGGCTAGTCCCTAACTCTCCATGATTTTCTTGCCTCTGCCTCTGGAGAGGAGCTAACCTGAAACTCACTGCGTAGCCCAGGTTGCCCTTAGCTTGTGCCACCTTGATCAGGGGGCCTAACATTCTCCATTACTTCTCAGAATGTATCACTAAGGTTATCCGCCATTTAGCTTCCAGCAGCCCCAAGGCTAAGCATGCTATAAGATGTCTGGACCTAGGCTGGTGCCTCTGATCCCAGCAAGAGGGCTATCGCCAGTTTGAAACCAGAGTTTCTAATCCAGCATCGTTAAGAAACAAAAACAAAAAAATACATCAAGGCCAGGCAGTGGTGGCACACTCCTTTAATCCTAGCGCTCAGGAGGCAGAGGTGGGCAGATCTCTGAGTTCCAGGCCAGCCTGGTCTACAGAGCAAGTTCCAGGATAGCCAGGGCTACACAGAGGAGCCCTGTCTTAAAAAAAAAAAACAAAAACAAAAACCAAACAAACACCACAAAACACAAAAGAAAGCATAAAAATTATTTGAAACCTATAGAGATTTCTCCATTTCTAGCCAATGCCCTCATATTTGTCATTGGCAAATGGATTTACTTTCTCTCTCTGTTTTTCAAGACAGGGTTTCTCTGTGTAGCCCTGGCTGTCCTGGAACTCTCTCTGCAGACCAGGCTGGCCTTGAACTCAGAGATCCACCTGCCTCTGCCTCCCAAATGCTGGGATTAAAGTACTTATTTCTTTTGTTTTGTGATTATAAACATTCAAAATGTCTGTAATTAAGCAGGATGACTCTGAACTCCCGGTCCTCCTGCCTCACCATGCCTATTGCCTCTTCTACAGTGGGACAGGTCAGTCAGGGTATCTAGACTCAGTTGTTCCTCATCAGAGTCACTCAGATGGGCTCAGAGTATATAACACTCAGACGTTGAGACTGGAAGATCATGAGTTCAGACCAACCTGGACTATAATGAGAAGGATCTCAATAAAACAAAACAACAAAAAAATCATTCTAGTCGGGGTTGGGAGGATGAGTCTGGAAACCCTCTGCCACCCAGGCCCCACCCATTCCGAGGAAGGATGATGTCTTGGTGCCCAGCGCCACCCTGCAGTGGCCAGTGGGCTGGAGTCACACACCTGTCTCTCAGCTGCAAAACAGGAATGCAGCTTTGGTCCCAGGGGCTATTGTGAGACTGACTGCTGTGTGAACCGTTCCCACGGTGTGGGCTCACGCCCATGGGCCTTCTATGCCATAACACAGCAACCCTCAGTGTCCAGAAGGCCTGACTATTCTACAGACAAAGACCCTGTCATGACCAGTCAGGGAAACTCACATGGCTGAATTACCACAGTCGAGTAGCTAGACCCAAGCTGTGTTTTGTGTGTGTGTGTGTGTGCGTGCGTGTGTGTGGAGGGGAGGGGGTGTTTGTTTTATTTTGTCAGTATAGGGTTTCTCTGTGTAGCCCTGGCTGTCTCTTCATGCGCTGCCAACCGCTGGCCCAAGGTGTTTTCTACCTCAAGCTTCAAGGCTCTGCACCACCCTGGCAAGGCTGCGTTGATGTGAGGAAATCTTAGAGACTCCGGTGTGTGTCGGCATTACAAAGAAGATGCAGTCCTGAAAACTGCAGCCTCCTATCCCACTACCACACGGGCTGTGTCTCCTCTGGGGGGTTTCAGGCACTCAGCATCCATGTCCTGAAAGGAGTCTTTTTCTTCCTGGGGTTCTTATCCATATGCTCAACCCCAGACCTAAGAGGTGGTCACTCCTTTCTACTTCTCTCTAGTTCTTCCTATTTCTCTCCCTTCTTGTCCTTATTTTCCTCCTCCTCCTGCTCCTTCTTGGACAGGATTTGATGCACTGGAGGCTGGTTTCAAACTCAAAAGAATTGGTGTAGGTGACCTTGCTCTCCTAATGCTCCTATCCAAACTTTCAACCACTGCAGCAGCAGCCTGGTGTATGTGGTACCTACATGGGACAGGCCGGGTAAGCACTGTACCAGCTGAGCTACATTCCCAGTTTTTGTTGGTTTGTTTGTTTTGAGACAAGGGTTTCTCTGTGTAGCCTTGGCTGTCCTGGGCTAGATTTGTAGACCAGGCTGGCCTGGAACTCACAGTGATCCTACTGCCTCTGCCTCCCTGAGGGCTAGGATTAAAGGCGTGCGCCACGGCTCCGGCTGGTCTTGTTTTTGTCTAACTGCACTAAGACCTTATTTCAGTTTCCCCGGCCTTTCCCTGGCTCACCCCATACGGGCATGGGGAGCTGCTTCCTAGTCCTAGGTGGGTCCTTGTGACTTCAGCACTCACCCTGCTGCTGTAGCCAGCCTACCCCCAACCCCCTTGCTCTTTAGTAAATCCTTCCTCACGAAGCTCCCTCAAGGGTTTCTTCTTTATCTTTGGTCCAAACAACTACAGACACATCCCGGCTGGCCTCTCCTGTCTGTTTCCAACTCTAGTCTACACCAAGGAACCCCAGGCAATTCTTTACATCTCTGCAGGCATAGCATCCTTCATCTAAAACTTCCTGGCCTCTGGGAGTCTGGGCAGTGCTTCACAGACTCCTGCTCAATATGTCAATCTTTTTTCTTTGGTTAGTTGGTTTTAGACAAAGGGTCTCTCTACATATCCCTACATAGCCACGGAGAGCCTGGAACTCACTATGCAGGCCAGACTGGCCTGCAGCTCAGAGATCTGCCAGCGTCAGGTGCTGGGATTAAAGGCATGTGCCACTACGCCTAGCCAACATGCCAATCTTTAAAAAAAAAATTTATTTTGAGATAGGATTTGTCTAATAGCCCTAGCTGACCTTACTCACTTTGTAGACCAGACTAACCTCACACTCACAGAGGTCTGGCTGCCTCTACTTCCTCAGTGCTAAGATTAAAGACATGTACCACCACACCCAGCTTTTTACTCTGTCTGTCTGTCTATCTATACCTACCGATTTTTGAGACAGGGTCTCATTCTGCAGCTTTGGCTGGCTTTGAGCTTGCTGTGTAGACTAGGCTGATCTCGAGCTCACAGAGATCCACCTGCCTTTGCATCTAACTCTTGAACCCATGCCTTTACTTAGTTCTGTGTACGTGTAAATGCCTGCAGGTATGTCTGTGTACCGTGTGCATGCAGTGCTAGGAGGCCAGGACAGGGCAGCAGACCCGCTGGTTGCAGTTACAGAGAGCTGGGAGCTGCCAAGAGGGAGCGGCCAATCAGGTCTTCTGACCATCTTTCCAGTCCCTATATGCCAATCCTCAATATATGAATTCTCTCTTGGGTTTAGGGGAGGGAGTTCAACTCCCTCTCTAAGACAGCGTTTCTTTGTGTAGGCCTGGCTGTCCTGGAACTTGCTCTGTAGACCAGATTGTCCTTGAACTCAGAGATCCATCTGCCTCTGCCTCCCAAGTGCTAAGATTGGAGGCATGCACCACCACTGCCCAGCTGAGACTTTCTCAAAAGCCCAATGTTTGGGAATGTAGCTTAGTGGCACAGTACTTGCCTACCATGAGCAAAGACTCTGAGTTTGATCCCTAGCACTGCAAATAAACAAACAATAAAACAAAGCAACAAAACTCTAACAAGAAATTCCAAACAAAATATTCTACATCATATTCCTCCTCTTGGTTCATGGGCAAATAATTTGCCATTAGCAGATATGAGCAAGCAGCCAGTCCCGTACTTGAGTCTTTAATAATAATATCAAATTGGCAAGGTATTTCAAATACCTTTTAAATTTTATTTATCTGGGCCAAGCATCTTGGCACATACCTTTAATCCCAACACTTGGGAAATAGAGGCCTTTAAAATCTGTGAGTTCAAGACCAGCTTGGTCTACAAAATGAGTTCCAGGACAGCCAGGGTTAGAGAGAAATCCTGTCTCCAAAACAACAAAACAAAACAAAATTATTTTGGGGGGACTAGAGAGATGTCTTGTTCTTCCAGAGGACCCAAATTCAATCCCTAGTACCCATAAAGCAGTTCCCGGATATCTGATGCCCTCTTCTATCCTCCATGGACACTGCTCACACATGGTGCACAGGCGAAAGAGCCATACATGTACAGTTTCAAAACTATTTATTTAAGCCAGGCTTGATGGCCCACACCTGTAATCCCAGCTCTCAGGGAGGCAGAAGTAGGCAGATCTTAGTGACTTCCAGTCCAGACTGGTCTACAAAGTGAGTCCAGGACAGCCAAGGCTACACAGAGAAACTCTGTCTGGGGAAGATAAATAAATAAATAAATAAATAAATAAATAAATAAATAAAATTTATTTAGAGCTTGGCATGGTGGCCCATGCCTTTAAACCCAGGACCCAGGGAAGCAGAGGCAGGTGAATCGCTGTGAGTTCAAGGCCAGCCTGGTCCACAAAGGGAGTCCAGGACAGCCAACAGCCAAGGCTACACAGAGAAACCCTGTCTTGAAAAAAACAATAACAAAAATTTATATTATTGGCTGCTTGCTTTTCTCCCTCTGCCTTTACATGAGTCCTAGGGATTGAATTTAGAAGACAGGCTTACATGGCAAACACTTTTCCCCCTATGCCATCTGGCCAGGCTTCAAACACCTTTCAGGAAACACCTTACTCCTTTGGAAGGCTACAATTACTCCACAGAGACCCCCCCAGCTTCCTGCTCACTTTAGTTTTTTTTGGTGAAATGTTTGACACTGACATTTCACACTCTCATCTCCCATCTTCTACAGAGCCGAGGGTAAACTGGAATCTGCTCCTCACCACCCACCCTTTATTATATTTTTCTGATTCTATTCACTCTAGGCAGGGAACCAAGGACAGGACAGAAACAATTTACCTCAGTCTATCTTGGTGAACCAGAGTTTATTGGGCTTACTTACAGGAACGTGGGTGACCCTCCCCCTGCCCCCGGCAAACAGCTGCATCACTGAAAAGTCCCGTCCCAACAAGGTGATACCCTCCTGAAGCAGCAGAGATGGAGTTTCCCCTTCAGTGCGTCTTCCGCACTCTGTATTCCCCAGACACGTAGCTGGGGTAGAATTACATGCAGCTTGTTAGGAAGCAGGGCAGAACCCTGGATGAGGGTCCGCTGGCCCTCCTCACTCCTCCCTTCTGTGAGGGAACACTATCAGATCTTGAGAGGGACACCTGCAGGCAGTCACAGCTGCTCTGACGGTGATGGTGACAGCCTGCAAGGCTGATGGCGTACACCTGTAATCCTAGCGCTTGGCCGTGGAGGCAGCTGGATCCTTAGCCACACACCAAAGGCTGGTGGTATTTAGTTACTGCCCAGCCTGCTGCTCCTTGCAGTGTAGTCAATAAACCTTTTTTCTTCAAGAGGACAACAAACAACAGCTACTATACAAACAAGATAGTAACCAGGACTGGGGAGATAGTTAGGTGCTTCTCTTCAAAGCATGAGGACCTGAGTTTGACGTCCAGAACCTAGATAAAAATGCTGGACGTGGTGGCACACGGGGACAATCCCAGTGCTGGGAAGGTGGGGCCAGTCTAGTCTAAGTGGTAGGTTTGAGTCCATGGAGAGACTCAGTTTCAAATTAGGGAGATGACACTCCTGAGGAGGACACCTGAGGTATTTCTTTGGCCTCCACATACACAAATGAACTTGCATGTGTGAGCACACACACATACACATGACCAGATGGTAACATGCATGCTACACCTAGAAGACTATGTATGCTCCACAATGCTCTCCAGTACAACCCTTTTCACACTGCCGCAGCGGCAGCGGCAGAGCAGGCCGCATCATCTTGTCTACTGCGATCTTTTTCATGTCTTAACAGTTGAGAAAGACATTGCTCAAGCGAATGGGGTGGGAAGCCAAGAACAGCCTGCTGCCAACACAGCTCACTGAACCAAGGACTCAAGCAATCACCGAATCAAGTGCTGCGATGCCAGGATGAGGCCACGCCACTGTCCGAGGGCTGCCTCCCCAATGCTCCCTTCCTTCCATCTGTAGGCACTCTCTTCTTCTAATCTTGCACCTTGTGTGAGTCCCATCTTGATGCACTCTTTGAATGTTTTCATTGCTGGGACTAAAAGCAGGACCTTGTTTACACTCCGCATGGGCTCTACCACTGACCTACATCCCTAGCTCCAGGATTGCTGCCTTCTGTTGACCACTGGGCCTTTGCACATCCCGTTAATGTATAAAATGCTTCAGTGGCTCCTGTTACTTCTGGACAAGGACCACTCACTGCTGAGACCTACGGGAAACTGTGCCATCCCATTCACTCTCTTCCTCCTCCATCCCTGTGACTCTCGTCTTTGCCACATTTGCCTTTTTCTCTGATGGCAGTACACCCTGGGTTGTTTTAATTCATTATTCTGGCTCTTGCCTAGTAGAGGTGTGGGCACAGCTTACAGATACCTGAACAGCTCCTCAGTGTGTTGGCAGGGTATTAACACTGAGACAGCCACCTACCTGTCACACAGCTGACCAAGAACTGACATCTTTTGAGTACACTTCTGTCCATTGTAGTTCCCCGATTTCCTTGTCCCTTTCTGTCCTCAACAGAGGACTCAAGAGTCATTGCAGATTCCTTCTTGGCTGCTGCAGTCAGTGACTTGTCCTATCAGGACTCAGTGGGGCCTTCTGCCATCTGATGTCACCAACAGAAGATCCTTTGAGAGCATCTTCCAGTGGCAGCAGCTTCTGGAGAAAGTTAAGACCCTCCAACATCCTCATCTTGGTGCTAGGCCAGACCGAGGAGCGAGCTCAGTGTCAGGTGTGACCAGTGAAGAAGGTGGCTGTCCTTTTGTAGGCTCTTCAGTCTGAAACCTCAGCCAAGAAAACAGCGACATCCACATGACCTTTGAACTCCTCAACCAAGACTTGGTCTACCAACTGTGTCCCATCTTGGAGCAAGACTCAGGATGATGACCAAAGCAGGGACCAAAGGTAGGTGTGCTTGTGTTGTGACCCCTAGGTGGAGCAGCCACCCTCCCGAAGCCCACAGTCCTCACAATCCACAAGGACTGTGCTGGGTGTGGGTCAAGAAGATGCCTTGGAAGGACATTCTGCAGTTAGACAGGGCCTGCTTTCCTCTGATGACAGGATCCTAGTAGCAGGACTTTCCCCAAAGCTATTCACATCCTTCCTCAGGGCCAAGGATGAATATAATCTTCTATGGCATTCCAGAAGATGTCCAAAGGAGCTCTAAGAAGCCAGATGTGGTGCTGTACATCTGTAGTCTCAGCACACAGAGTTGGAGGCAGGAGGGTCAGGGCAAGGATAGCCTCAGCAATACATCAAGTTTGAAGTCAGCCTGGGCTACCCGAGAGCCTGCCTTAAAACACCAAAAAAAAAAGGGGGTGGTGGTGGGGGGAAACGACACTAACATTATCAAAACTAGAATGGTTATTTATTTTGGGCCTTAGCAGAGTTCACCCTGTCTGATGGCAGGGAAACTGCTCAAACTCCTACTGCTGGTTTGTTCCTTGGGAGTATAACCGTGGAAAATGCCTGATGGTTCTCTAATGTATGAATCGCTGCCTGTGCTGCCACCTGCTGACTGCAGCACTCCCAGCCTTGCTGGGCCTGACTCGGGCCTTTCCAAGGCTCTCAGCTATGCACCCTGTGTCTTCGATTAATAACTTCTTTATTCTGGAAAAGCAAATCAAGTTCATATTCATATAAACACTGACATTACAAAGTACAGGGACAGGGGAAGGAGGAGACAAACTCTCTACAAATCTGCTAACACTGTCTCACCCAACACGACTGTAACGCTCTGCCTATAGCCAATCACTTATATAATAAACCACAGGCAAGATCTTCTCCGGAAGACACACTGCTTCTCTTTGAGATGGCAGGGAAAAGGGACCAGAAGGTGGGGTAGGAGGCTTTATTCTTTTGGCAGATCTTCTCAGTCATTATAGATATTGCTGCACTGTTAATAAAAAATATATGCTTCTCTGTAAAGCATTTAAAAAAAATCCAAGGATGAGATGGCTGAGGTCTCAGCTCAAGTATCTCCAAATACATGTCGTCCATTCATTCCCTGACCGTTCCCTGTGTTATTTCTTGGTTGTTTTCCGGATCAATGCCATTCTCTAAAAGAGACAAATTAGCAGTTAATATGGGTGAGAGTTAGGAGCTTCTGGAACATCAGATCCGCTGGCAAGTAGCAAGGTCTACACTCCAGGAGCAGCCCACAGGCTGATAGATGGTCAAGCGGCCTCTGGGCTCACTTTACGGACCAAGAGACCAGCACTGCTCAGCTGTTCCTGCCATCTTCGCACTCAGCTCATCAGCTCATCCCCACAGGGCAGATGTTTAGATTACAACAGAAAGGATGCCAGGCTTGTCAATAGGAGGCCAGTGCCACCACTGGACCAAGGACAGGGACAACTGGTTCTCAATCAGAAATGATGTCCTCACACTATCAAGAAGGGCAGAAAACAGCAGCTAACGTGGGACATAACCCAGAATACAGGCACCGCAGTCTCAGCACAAGCTCAGCATACTTCCTTTCTCTGACTGGGGTGGTGTATGGCATTCAAACTGGCCTTCACTAAGGCATGGGAGCAGGTGGGCACACCCACAGAAGGTCTGGAACCAAGAGCTTTACGTGACACCATTAGGTCTGAGAGGAAAACTGAAAGCTCACTTGCAGCAACACAGCAGCAGGGAAGCTGTGACTGAGCTGCCTCTGACCTCTGGTGCAGAGAAACTGGCTGTAAACAGGGGACTGACACTCCAGGAGGCAGCTGTGTGTACTCCCTCTGAGAAGCAGTTTAGGGACCAGTCCTGGCTGTCCCAGGCTCCTCACCTGTTTGTGAGCTTCTGTGGTACAAGCTTTTTTGTAGGGTCGGATTTCCTCAGAGCCGAATCCTGGTATCCACATGTTCCACTGGCGCTCTGCAAGGGAAGACAAGCAGCAGAGTGAGGCTCCAGCCAGCCAGGCAGGAAAGCTGCAGACAAGCCGCACAGACAGACCTGGGCTTCCATTACGAAGCACATGTCCTCTCTAGGTTTTTCTTATTGTTTCTGGTACTGGCTTAGTACATACTGGGCAAACACTCTACCACTGAGCTACGGTCCCAAAGTCCTTTAACCCTTTTAATTTCTTCTTGTTCTTTGAGACAGGGTTTCTCAAAACCTGTCTGGCTTGGCTGTCCTGGACTCACTTTGTAGACCAGGCTGGCCTTGAACTCAGAGATTCTCATGCCTCTGCCTCCCTGAGTGCTGGGATTACAGGCGTGTGCCACTGTGCCCAGCACAACAAGAGATAAGTTAGGAACCAGATTTTTATGCCTGTAATACTATACTCAATGCCTATTTTTCTATTTTAAGGTACTCTTATATTGTTATTAAGTATGGAGATAGGGTAAAATGCAGAAAGGAATAATGGTGTCCAAGTAAACCCTTCTGAATGTGAGAAATTATTCCCTCAGTGTATATGAATTAGGTCACCGTGGCCTGGAACTCACAGAGATCCACCCGCCTCTGCCTCCCTAGGGCTGGGACTAGAATAGTTTGTCGCCATGCCTGGGTAAAAATAAAAGCATAATAAAGATTTAAAACGTAAGGGATTAGATAGCCTGTGGCCAGCACAGGCAGATCGCCGTGAGGGCAGGCCTCCTCTAGAGTACATATGAAACTCTGCCTCCAAAATTTTAAAATGAGGCGAGAGACATTGTTTTTCAGAAGTCCTAGGGTCAGCTTCCAGATCCGCATCAGGCGGCTCACTTAATCCAGCTTCAGGGAACTCAGTGAGTTCCAGGCCAGCCTGGTCTACAAAGCGAGTCCAGGACAGCCAGGGCTACATAGAGAAACCCTGTCTCGAAAAACCAACCAACCAACCAACCAACCAGCCAACCAGCCAACCAGCCAACCAGCCAACCAACCAACCTTCTCCCTCGTTGTATAGACATGGGCCCCTTTATCACTCCATTAGTGTTCCCAGAGCACAGAAAATAGGATTTGTTTTTTAAAATTTCTTTTACTATGGACAGAGCAACTACTTAAATCAAACTGAAGTTGTGTGTGTTATATATGTATGTGTGTGGTACATGTATGTATCATGTGTATAAATAGGCTGTGTACAAGTGCACATGCTCCTGTTTGCCAGGGGCCCAGAAGACATCTGGTGTCTTCCTCTGTGACTTTTCACCTTCTTCTGAGACAGGGTCTGTCAGTGACCCCGAGACATACACTTCCCCAGCCAGGCTGGGTGTCAGCAAGCCATCAGTCTTCCTGTGTATCCCAGCTCCCGAAGGCTGAGATTACAGGCATGCAGAACCATGACTTTTTATGTGGGTGCTGGAGACCAATTCAGGTCATCAGTTGTCCACAGCAAGTGCTCTCACCCACTGAGCCATCCCTGTGTCCCCTAAACAGAAATGTAGTGATTTTACATCTTAAGTCACATCTAATGCACATAACTATTATGGGAGTAATTCAGGGTTAGTTGTAGGATATGCTTTTCTTTTTCAGTTTATAAACAATCTGTAATTTTCTAGGTTACCTGCAAGGAAGACTTTACGATACTCACTTCATGAAAAGGGCGACAGACTCTCAGGAACTAAGGCAGAAGGCTAAGGTGGTCCAGACAGAAAGCGAAAGAATGTTTTAAATCTAAAGTCCTGGGGCATCCTCCTACCACAAAGGGCTTTTTCTCTTCAATTAGGTGCTGCTTCGGAATGGTCTGGTCCTGGATTGAAGGTATCTCTGACATTTTCCCTGATGGTCCTACGGAGTAGTCACAGAGATACTTCAGAGAAATCACATACCTAGATGCAGCTGGACGTCTTTCACCTCCAGGGTGCTGGACTTGCGATGCCGAGCAAGCTGGCAGGCTGCTGTCACCACACTCTCAATGAAATCATCAGCGATCTGCAGCAGCATCTGGAGAGGGAAAATGGGAACAGTAACCATGTCACTGGCAAGGTAGGCTCCTGTTGCTGGGACAACTGTGTGCTTCCTGAATCACATATTTAGCTGGGCTGTGCGTGAGGAGTGAAGGGGACAAAACATCACTCAGTACAAGTATAGTTCATGCCTTTCTGAAGATGGTTTCCCTTCTTTCTGTTCAGTGGAGTATGACTCAAGCAGCCTCTGCCCCTGTCCTTTCTCCTGATTTACATGAAATAAAGGTGATTCCTAATTACTCACTACTCTCACCACATGAAGGGCTTTCTATTCTTTTACTTACCTTTTTTTTTTTTTTTTTTTTTTTGAGAGAGAGACAGGGTTATTCTGTTTGCCCTGGCTCTCCTAGAACTCATTCTATAGACCAGCTAGCCTTGAAGGCACAGAGATCCACCTGCCTCTGCCTCCTGAGTACTGGGATCACTGGTGAGAACCACCACCACCTGGCTCTTTTTTTTTTGAGGGGGGGGGGGCACATTTCTTTATTTCTTTATTTTACATATGAGTACTCTATTTGCATGTACATCTGCATGACAGAAGAGGGCAGCAGGTCTTATTATAGATGGTTGTGAACCACCATCTGGTTGCTGGGAATTGAACTCAGGGAATTTGGAAGAGCAGACAGTGCTCTTAACCGCTGAGCCATCTCTCCAGCTCCACCTGGTTCTTTTACTTCACATATATATAATTTTTCCTAACCCCATATAGTGTGTGTGTGTGGGCGCGCGTGCGTGTGTGTGCTGCCTGACATGGTTGCTGGGAATCAAACTTGGGTCCTTTGCAAGCACAGCAAGTGCTCTATACCTCTAATCCATTTCTTTAGGGACTCAATTCTTCTTCTTTTTTTTTTTTTTTTTTTTTTAATATTTGTGTGTATGCCTGATGAGAACACCAAGTATTCTCTATCAGTCTCAGACTATTCCTATGAGGCAATGTCTCTCTCTGAGCTGACCCTTTCTCAGCAAACTCTAGGAATCCACCTGTCTCTGCTCCTTGTAGAGCTGGGGTTACAGGCCCAAGAGGCTGCTCAGCCTCTTACACTGGTGCTGGGAGGTGATCTCTACTCCTCATGCTTATGCAGCAGGTACTCTTAACAGCCTAGGCCCCCTAGGCCTTTATCCCCAAGGAATCTTCTTGAAGGAAGATGCCACGACAAAGACCAACCTGCTCACTGCTGTGTAACTAAACAGCAGTAGAGGCAGGATTCAGCCTTAAGGGCCAAGTTCAAATCCTGAGGTCTTTTTTATTTTTATCTATTCATTTAAAAAAAATATTTATATAGATGAGTGCTCTATCTGCTGTATACCTGTTCACTAGAATTGGGCACCATTATAGATGGGTGTTAGCCACCATGTGGGTGCTGGGAATTTAAGTCAGGACCTCTGGAAGATCAGGCAGTACTCTTAAAGGCTGAGCCATCTCTCCAGCTCCTACCTATCCATTTTTTAAAACTGTGTTCTCCTCTCTCTAATGTTTCATGCATGGATGTATTGCCGACATGTCCATCTGTGCTTGGTGCCAGTAGAGACTTGGTGTCAGCCCTCCTCAAGCTAGAGCTATAGACAGTGTGAGTCACTGTGTAGGTGCTGGAAACTGAACTCAGGTCCTCTGGGAGAGGAGCCCTTCATAAAATTCTTATTTTTATTAAAAACCAAAAAAAAAAAACCAAAACACCTTTTTTTTTTTTTTTTTAGATTTTTAAATATTTTGCCTGCATGTACATATGTAAACCAGGTGTGTGACTAAACCTGTGTAAGTCAGAAGAAGGCATAAGGTCTCCTGGAGCTGGAGTTATGGATGGTTGTGAGCTACCATGTGGGTGCTGGAAATCGAAAGAATGTCCTCTGTAAGAGCAAGTGCTCTTAAACACAAAGCCACCTCTGGCCTCATATTGTTATGTTTTATGTATCCGTAAAAACGCATACATATGCCCTGTGTATAAGAATGACCCAGGAGGCCAGAAGAGGGCACCAGAAGATTTGGAGCAGGAGTTAAGGCAGTTGTAAACTGCCTGATACAAGTGTTGGAAGCCAAACTGAGGGTCCTCTGGAAGATCAGTAAATATTCTTTTTTTTATTATTCTGTTTTGTTTTGTTTTGTTTTTTGGTTTTTTTGAGACAGTGATTATCTGTGTAGCCTTGGCTGTCCTTGACTCCTTTTGTAGACCAGGCTGGCCTCGAACTCAGAGATCCACCTGCCTTTGCCTCCCTAAATGCTGGGATTACAGGTGTGTGTGCCACCTGGCCTGGCCAGTAAATGTTCTTACCAGCTGAGCCATTTTCCCAGCCCTAAAGCCTGCTCTTAACCACCATGCTGTATCAGCCCCAGGAATACACTGTCTTTGGGACCCATGTCCACCTCACCTCTTCCACGTCTTCATCCAGCTGCTCATTAGGGTCCACTTCTCTTACCAGGTCTTGTAATTTCTTCTTAGTCAATACCTACAGTGAATTTAGGGAAGATTTTTCGTAAGAATTAAGGAAGCAAATCTCCTCACACTACAGAAGACAGGCTGGGTTTAGTTTCATTTGGACAGCCCTACCTGGTGGTATGGCTACAAAGGCACACTCCAGACAGAAGCTGCCATGGGAGAGAGCAGTTTGGAAGGAGGGGAAGTGTGGTTTGGAGAAGAGGTGAGCATCTGATTGTCAGGCAATGCATTCAGCTTCATCATTCACACCCTTCTTCCTTGCTCTGCAGAGAGCAGTTCGCAATTCTCTGAACACCACACTGTGCCCTCTGTTGCTGTTAGACATATTCTTCCCTCTTCCTATATGCTCATCTCAGGGTCTCCTTTATGATGCCTTCCCTAGCCTGCCCGTGTAGGAGGAACCACACCTGCTTTGGCCTCTTCTGTACTCTGCATATCCTTCTGACACTGCAAATTTATAAACTTACCTGTATCTGATTTAAAGGCCTAACAGTTTGAGCTGGGTGTGGTGGCACACATCTTTAAACCCAGCATCTGATATACAGAGGCAAGCAGATCTCTTGAGTTTGAGGCCAGCCTGGTCCACAAAGTGAGTTCCAGGACAGCCCGGACTACACAGAGAAACCCTGTCTCAAAACAGTCCCCTACCCCCGAAAAAAGGGCTAACAGTTCTATGAGGGCAACCAATATGTGGTCATCTCTATATGCCTAAATAATGGTAAACAGCTGGCGTCGTCACCCCTCTACTGTAAGGAACGCCATGTTACATCTAGATAATATTAAAACATAAGAGGGAGCTGAGGAATCAGTTTGGTTGTAGTGCTCGCCTGGCCTGAAGACCTGCAATGGCTCCTCAGCACCACACAAGAAGCAAACAACAAAACCCAACAAATAAAGTGTGTGTCCTCCACCCTTATTGTGAAACAGAGCCTCACTTCATAGTCCTGGGTGTCCTGGAACTCCCTGTGTAGACCAGGCTGGCTTTGAACTCAGAGGTCCGCCTGCCGCTGCCTCCTGAGCGCTGGGAATAAAGACTTCTCGTTACAGTGATTAAGGGCTGTGTGTGTGTGTGTGTGTGTGTGTGTGTGTGTGTGTGTGTATGTACTACAATGCACATGTGGAAGTAAGAGGATAACTTGAGGAATTAGGATCTCTCCTTCCACCATGTAGATGTGGGGACTGAACTTAGATTATCAAGCTTGGTAGCAAGCACCTTTACTGGCTGAGCCATTTTGCTGACCCTCTGTTTAAGACATGGTCCTAAATTTGTTTTGTAGTAGAGGATAAGGAACTCCTGACCATCCTCCTACTACCTCCTAAGTGCTGGGATTCCAGGTGTGAGCCACCACACCCACTGTCTTTTGCTCTTCTTCATAGTTAACACAGGCTGGTCTCTGCTCAGGCAACCCTTCCAAGCAGCTCAGCTAGTCCTTCTACCCACTCTTCTCATCCTTCATATCCAGCCTACAAGATCTGAGGCAAAAGTTATACTTCTTTTCTTGTTGCTACAGAAGGTGGAATCAGGGTCATAGGTACAAAGAGGGGAGATTTCAGAATCACTGCTGAAATGGCAGCAGTAAGATAAACTACAAAAAGGAACAGTTGAAGAGAACACTCTTATTTTAGGAATAAGGAGCCCATTTACTACGTAGATAATTCCTAAAATAGCTGCTATTGCTGAGTGTGGTGGTTCACTCCTATAATCCCAATGCTTGAGGGGATGGAGCAGGAGGATTGCCCAAGGCTTTAAGGTTGGCTGGGACTATATAGGTGAGTTCCAGTCATTCTTGGCTACAGACTAAAACACTAACTCAACAAAATAAGACCAAAACCCAGGCAGCTGCCATAAGAAAGTTTGTTATTATATGTATTTATATGGATACACACACACACACACACACACACACACACGCACAGCATATAGCCACATATAAGAGAGTAAAAACTGATACTGTAGATAGTAATTCAATAAAAATATTATTCCAGAGGGGAAAGACCTTCTTGAACAGAGAGAATGAATGTCTAAGACGTCTATCTCTGTATGTATTACAGATATAAATTTTAGACAGGGCCTACAAGGAAGAAAAGCTAAGAGTTACCTGATTATTTTCAGGACTAAGACGGCCGCCAGTCCCAGGAGTGCCTGGTATCTTTACCACAGTGGTACTATTGGCCATGGAGCCTTGTGGAGGGGTGCTGGCTGGCTCTGGTTTTATAGATGAGAAATTGGAGAGGTTGATTAGGGCTGAGGGGCCAAACTGGTTCATAATCTGCCGAGCTTTGGACTTCAGCTCATAGAGCTTATCAAGATCCTGTTTCTTTTTGGAGCTGTGAGGACCAAGGCCAATCAACTGGAAAAGGAAACAGAGACACTCGAATGACTCTAGAGACACCTGCAGCAGTGGGTGAGTTTTGAAAGTAACATGAAATCTGTCAGACTTTGAGTCTTAGCTGAAAGGGCGAACTGTGACACTGACATTAAAATGGTGGAATAAAGATGTTCATTGCTCTCACCTGGTTTTTAGAAACCATCTTGTCTCCAAAACAGAAATGAAATAGGTCACAAAAATTGAAATAAGGAAAAAAGCAAATGAAACGAACACTCTTATTCACAAAAATAAGCAAGACGTTTTTGAGAAATGCATACAAGCAGAATACTGGGTTATGCACTTACATGCAGTATTTTTTAAGTATCAAATAATGTTAAATTCAAATAAATAGAAGCACAATCACACACTTGAAACTCAGTCACAAAGCTTAAGATAATAATTAGTTCACTTTTAAAACATGTTGAAGCATTTCAAAACATGCTTAAGTCCAAGGCAGGGCTCTGCCCAATAAACACAACTTTTAGCAACTGTTAAAAGCTCTGCTTTACCAATAAAGAACTTTCCCCTTGTTTTTTTAGGCTCTCTTCAAAACATGCTGAGACCCTTGCCTAAAGCAGCCATAACTCCTAAATCTTAGTGCCACTAGGCTGACTCTATGGACATTAGCTGTGGTGTCAAGATCAGAAGCACATTCACCAAGTTCTGCCCATGGTGTCCTCAAAGAGTTTACTTACTGCTATCTGAGTGTCTAGATCTTTAATTACGTCAGCAACAGCTGTAAGCCCGCTGTAATGAGAGGCAGCCATTTTCAAAAGCTACCTGTAAACAGATAACTAGGATCAAGTACCACCCTGGCTACAGAAGTATTCCAGCTACTTAGCATGGTGCAACTTCACCAGCCTCAATCCGGAGGAAGATGCAGCTCAGTGACAGAGTGCTTGCCTAGTAGTGTGAGGCCCTGGGCTCGTACCATCAAGACAGTACTGTAAAGTCAGGGATGGTAGCTGAGGCAGGAGAATCTTGGGTTTGAGGGCATAGTCTGCTATCCAGTAAGCTGTTTTCACTCCCAAACAACAGAATTATATACTGTATGATTGGGAATTCAATTAAATAACCAAGCTCATCCTCCTTCAGCCAATCTGCCACAGTTAATCTGGGGATGATAGGAGAATGGCATGTCCTAAAGGCTTTTCTTTTAAAAATCCTGTGCCTCAAACAGAATCCAGCCTTTAACCCCATCACTTGGGAGGCAGAGGCAGGCAGATCTCTGTGAGTTTGAGACCAGCCTGGTGTACAAAGCAAGTTCCAGGATAACCAGGGCTACACATGGAGAAAACCTGTCTCGAAAATATAGACAACAAAAACAAAACAAACAACAAAACAGAATTCAGTTGCTACCCTATCACCATACAAAAAGGATCAGATTTTCCAGAGTATAGTGGGTATCATGCAATAGGTGAAGAACCATCACTTCCTTTGGGAATCTGTTAGCTGCTGTCTTTTGTTGTGATTACTTTTTTAAGTTATGGTAGATGTTTTTAACCCCATCACTTAGGAGGAAGAGGTAGGCAGATCTCTATGAGCTCCAGGAGAACCAAGGCTACACAGTGAGATGTTGTCTCAAAAACTGAAAGAAAAAGGAAAGGAATGAAAAGAGGAAGGGTGGGTGACAGGAATAGAGAGATTCTACGTAAATGTCACTTCTGAAATGTTCAGGAATCTAAATATTGAGACAAGACACTGGAGTCCAGGGGGAAGAAAAGCCTGTGACCACAGTGCTGGACCTGACTTAATGGCTGGGTTTGTACCTGGCTTGCGTCTCTCCTCTCCGGCTTCCAGTTGTGTCTGCACAAGTGTGTGTTTCTTAGTCTATATGAACTAAAAACAATTATTTGTGATCCAAGACTAGAGAGCAAAAGAAAAGTTTTTTTGTTTTTTGATGTTGTTTTGGTGTGAAGAAAAAGCTCATTTTTGGATAGTTGAACTTGTATAGGTTTTTTTTGGGGGGAGGGGAGTGTTTATTTTCAAGACAGGGCTTCCTTGTGTAGCCTTGGCTGTCCTGCATTCACTTTGTAGATCAGGCTGGCCTCAGACTCAACAGAGAGCCGCCTGCCTCTGCCTCCCTGAGTGCTGTCATGGAACCTAACTGGTGATTCATTGAGTTTCTGAAATGAAAGCACGTGGAAGAGTGTGTACAAATACTAATATTTTTAAATATTATAAATATTCATATATTCCATTCTCTTCCAAATCATAGTTACCAAAGTCAGTTTCGTGAGGTTTTGTTTTGTTTTGGCAGGAACTTGGCTATGTAGCCCTGACTAGCCTTGAACTCAGATCTGCCTACCTCCAACTCCAGTACTGGAATTAAAGATTAAAGGTATCAGCCATCATGCATGGCGGGGTTCCTTTGCTGTTTTTGAGATGGGGTCTCATGCTCTGACTGGCCTGGAACACACCACACAGATATTAACCTCAAACTCAAGGAGACTCAGTCTGCCTCTGCTTCCCAAGTGCTGGGATTAAAGGTATGTGCCACCATCCAATGGCAAAAATCGGTATATTAAAAAGTTTTATTCATCTTGGTAACTCAATATATTACACATACATTTTAACCATTTTTGTTTCTTTTTTATTTATTCATCTTTATTTTATGTGCATTGGTGTTTTGTCTGCACATATATCTGTGTTAAGGAAGTCAGATTTCAGAGTTACAGACAGTTGTGAGCAGCCATGTGGGTGCTGGGAATTGAACCTGGGTCCTCTGGATGGTCAGTCAGTGCTCTAAACTGCTGAGCCATTTCTCCAGCCCCTTGTTTTTTTTTTCCTCTTTTTTTTTTTTTTTAATGAACTAATTCAACTTACATCTCGGTTGGTTTTATTTTTTATTGTTTGTTTTTATATAGGGTCTCACTATGTATCCCAGGTTGACCTGGAATTCACTATGGGACAACTGCACTCATAATCTTCTTGCCTTAGCCTCCCAAATGCTGGCATTCCACCAGACTCAGCTCTTTTCTGAGACAGTTTTTTTCTAGACCCCTGGGTAGTCTGGCACTTGCTAGTACTCTAAATTGACTGTGAATCTGCTGTGATTCTCCTGCCTCATCTCTCCTACAGCAAGTGCTGAGATTACAGTATGGACCACCATGCCTGACTTCTAGAATCACAATAGAAAATTTTTTCTATTTTATCTATTTTTTGTTTCCTGGGGGAAAAGGACAGTCAGAGGTCATAGTATGGAGGTCAGAAGTAAACTGTAGGGCGTTGATTCTCTCATTTCACCACGTGGATCAAACTTAGGTAAGGTTAGGATTGGCAGCAAGCACGAATTCTCTGAGGGATCTCACTGGCTCTAATGACTAGAGTTATTTTTGAGCATTTTTGTTTGTTTGTTTTTTTAAGGAAGAGACTGGATAGTTAAGATAGGATATTTTGCCTAGTATGTATGAGGCTGTGGGTTTGCTCTCCTGCCCAAGGAGGGATGGAGGGAGGGAAGAAGAAGCCTGCAATCCCAGCTACTTGGGATACCAGGCAGGAGGATCACTTAAGCCCAGGCGTTCAAGAGCAGCCTCGGCCACGCTGTAAGAAATACATACATATATACATATATACATATGTATGTATATATGTATGTATATATAGGTATGGTGGTGAGAACCTATAATCCCAATCCTTTTGAGGCAGAGGCAGGAAGAAGTTCAAAGTAGTGTTGAGCCACCATAGTCAGTTCAAGGCTAGCCTGGGCTACATGAGACACTGTTAAAAAAAGGGGGGGGGAAGCAAAAATATAAAATATAAAGTAATAAAGGAAACAGTGAATTGAAAAATGCTAACAGTGCTGTGTGGTGACGTACGCTTGTAACCCAGCACTTAGGAGGCAGAGGCAGGTGGATCTCTCTGAGTTTGAGGCCAGCCTGGTTTACAGAGGGAGTTCCAGTACAGCCAGGGCTACACAACAAAACCATGTAAAAAAAAAAATTAAAAATGTACAAAGAAAGAAATGTAACAGCAAATAGTATGCAGGAGGCATGTAAGAGGTACAGTGGAAAACCCAAGTCAAGTGAGCTCGCTGCCATCTTCGACCCTAGCTCTACACCTGTTTTAGCGGCTGACCCGGTGCCTTCAAGCAATATAACAAGCAACATAAGTTTTAAATTAAGTCCATATGTGAGTATTTCAAGACATCGCTAGCACGCCTGTTCCAGAGTGCAGACCACAAACTTGATGTTGGGTTGGGATGTAGCTTAGCTGCTGGTGTGCTTGCCTAGCATACGAGAGCCCACATAAACAACACCACATAAACTTGGTGTAGTGGCACGTGCCTGTAATCCCAGCACTCAAATCAGTCATCCTTGGCTAGTGACCCTGTCTCAGAAAGACAACTGCGGGTAGCTGAGGAGGTGGCTCGGTGATTAAGAACATATCTGCTCTTTCAGAGGATTAAATTCCCAGCACTCACTTCAACTGGCGTGTGACCACCCAAAGCTCCCAGTTCCAGGGGCCTGACTCCTCTGGGTTCCAGAGACAGCTGCATTCACATCATTAAAATAATTAAAAAAGGGAAAGAAAATTGAAGTATTTTGTAAATACAGGTAAGAATGCTAACTTGGCAATAAATTATCAATAATTAAACTATCAAGCTGTGTATTGTGCACACCTGTAATCCCAGCTTTCAGGAAACTAAGGCAACAGATTGACTACAAATCTGAGGCTAGTCTGAGGTACACAGGGAGACCCTAACTAAAAAGACAACCTCCTCCCAAATTAAAATCGACAAGGTGGTGTGATATGGGCATGCTTTCTCTCATGATTTGGTGTAAGTAAATTCTGTTGACTTTTATACAGGCTTCTGAAAATGGTACCAGGAGCAGGAGAGATGGGTCAGTGGTTATGAGCACTTGTTGCTCTTGCAGAAGACCAGCTTCAGTCCCCAGCAGCCACACAATGGCTCACAACCCAGTTTTAAGGGATCCAATGCCTTTTTCAGAACTCTGAGAGAATCAGGCACAGATGTACCTAAGCATACTGAGGCAAAATACTCATAATACACATAAAAATGAGGAGGCAGAGGCAGGAGGGTCTCTGTGAATCTGAGGCCAGCCTGGTTTACATAGTTCCAAAACAGTCAGGACTACATGAAGAGACTCTGCCTCAGTGTCCCCTCCCAATAAGAAATCAATCAATCACCCAAATCATCTCCCCTCCTCCCCACTTTGTGGATGGTCTTTCTGTGTGCTGGCTGTGTCTCCTCACCCTTAGTAAAAGACTGAAAAGACAATGGTACCAGCCAAGCAACTGGGAAAATAATAACTTCAAGTATGTTAAACTAATTTTTTTCATTTTCTTTAAAAACAATCTTTTCCCCCCCTTTATTTAGTGTGCTCATGCGGTCAGAGCACAATTTTGGAAGTTGGTTCTCTTCTTCCACCAATACTACTCAGGTAATGAACTCAGATCATCACTCTTGATGGCAATTACCTTTACCAGAAGAATCATCTCTGATCTGTTTTTTTTGTTTGTTTGCTTTGTTTTTGTTCTTTGAGACAGGGTTTCTCTGTATAATAGCCTTGGCTGTCCTGGACTCCCTTTGTAGACCAGGCTGGCCTTGAATTCACAGAGATCTGCCTGCCTCTGCCTCCCTGGTACAGGGATTAAAGGTGTGTACCACCTCGCCGGACTTTCTTTTTGCTTTTCCTAAATTCATGTTGATAATGAACTCCTCATCTTCCAGCCTCCACCTCCAATGTAATGGGATTATAGGCATATAGCTAGCTATGTTTAGCTCAAGTGTCCAGAACATCTAGCACACTAGCTGGCCATGGTGGCACACACCTTTAATCCCAGCACAAGCTGAGGCTGATGCATCTCTGTGGGTTCGAGGCCAACCTGGTCTACAAAGCATGTCCAGGACAGCTATGGCTGCACTGAGAAATCCTGTCACGAAAAACAAAACAAAAAACCCCCAAAACCCAAAACAAAACTAGTACATACTAGCAATTAACTGAAAAGTAAATCTGATGGAGCCCTAATTTTCAAGAAATTAAATATAACTTACTCTATTTTAAGGAAAGATTCTATAAATGTTCCATTTCTTTTTCTATCTAGAATATCTATGCTTCCTGCAAAAACACAGGAATTTAGATGTTAACTACTCCATTATAGAAGTATCCTAAAAGTTACAGTTCTGACTGTAAAAGGAGTTGGAAGAAGAGGAAGCTGTGTGTGGGGATGCACAACTTTAATCCCAGCACTCTGGAGGAAGAGGTAGATAGATCTAAGTTTGAGGCCAGCCTGGTCTACAGAGGGGGGAGCAAGTAGTTGGGAGAGGGGAAGCAAGGAGGAGAGGGGTGTTTTCATTCAATGATAGAGTTTGTATAAATAGTTTGTATTTTGCTGACATGTAGACTAGACAAATGGGGAGGGGGGCTACTAAGAAAAGTTCAAGAAAGTTTTAGAGGCACATTTTGGGCTAAGTCACTCAATACTGTGTCATCTAAAGCAAATTTCCTAACCTGTGTGGACACACATGTACAATAGGACTAACAGTATTTAGCTGTGGAGCTGTGATAATGAAGTGATGGAACACTGGAAAGTGCTTAAGTTGCCAGGTGTGGTGGTACACGCCTGCGATCCCAGCACTTGGGAGGCAGAGGCAGGCAGATCTCTGAGTTTGGGGACAGCCTGGTCTACAGAGTGAGTTCCAGGACAGCCAGGGCTACACAGAGAACCCTTGTCTTGAAAAACCAAAAAACCAAGCAAGCAAACAAAAAGTGCTTAAGTTGTGCCTGATTCATCTGAGTAAGGTTTTAGTCATGGATATTATGGAGGGAAATGACAGGGTCCAAGTCACTCTTCTAAAAGCAAAACCGAGAAAGTGTTCTAGGCCACACTTACTTGTGAGTTTCTCAACAGCTTATTGAAAAATAAACAGAATGTTTCCTCAGCCTGACAGTAGTGTTGCATGCCTTTAACATAATGCCAGCAACTTGGAAGACAGAGGCAGATGGATCTCTGTGAGTTCCAGGCCAGCCTGGTCTACTGAGCTAGTTTTAGGACAGCCAGGGCTACAAATCAAACTCTGTCTCAAAAAAGAAAAAGAAAGAGTTTGTTTCTTCACTTGTGACATTTATGGTACCTATGTCAATGCCATAATGGGAACCAAAGTATTAGAACCTGTAAAAATGTCCCTTCCGAGTTTGAGGGTAGAGATTCTAAAAGCATTTATTCAAGTAACTCCAACAACACATCTCTTATTTGCTGTACATGGCAGACTACTGTATAATCTAATAACTGGCTCAAGATGATCTTAATTGTTCTTTGGACCCTCTTTTCCTTACATGTAAAAGAATTCAAAAACGATCTTTTGCTACCCTTCCATCTATGAAAGTTTGCATGTGGTGCAGAAATCTGTGCTCAACGGGGGCTGAAAGGAATAGGGTTTAAGGCACTTATCAACTGAGTTCAAACTGCTTCCAACTTGACATCCGAGTCACAATAATGAAGAAAAACGAAGACGTTTCATGTGGGTTTTCTAGAGTAAGTATGTGACACAAGAAAAAGCCTAAATGCAAGAAGCCAAATAGGCAGCGCCAAGAAGTCTTCCCGAATTTATCTTTTTAATCTTTTCGGGTACAGAGAACAGATCGCTAAATCTTTTCAAACCTCTTTCCCGTGGAGGCTGATCTCCCAGCCACGACCCCTTTAGAAGCTCCGGTCCTCACATCCCTGTCCCTTCAGAAACTCTAAGTCTGAAAGCCCGGATCTTGTCCCCAAAGACCCAGTCTCCATCGCCCGTTTCTATTCCCTTTCAAATTCAAGTCTTCTCTGCTTGCTTCTGTCTCTCCGGTCCTTAAGTCTTTGCTGCCCTGGGTCTGATCCTTAGGAGCTGGGACTTTGCTGTCCCGCTTCGGTCTCTTAGGAGCCCGAGAGGACTCCTGAGAGCTGTTTCACTTTTACCTCTCTGGAGCCCGTGCCTTCACGCCCCGTTTCGTTCCTACCCTCGCCTCCTAAAAAGTACGGGGTCCTCACCATCCTGTCCCTCTCAGAAGGCTCTCTCTCCCTCAGACGCTGCAGAACTCACATCCGTCCCCGTCTCCTAAGTCTCGTTCGGAGTCCGAGTCCCCAACAGCCGCTGCTTCTGCGAACCCGAACCCCTCAAGTCCCGTCCCATGAGCCTGGCTCCTCACAGCCCCGTCTCTTCCACAACCTAGTTCTTCCAACACTGACCCGCCGTGGGTCTGGGTCCTGACGCCCTCCTCCCGCTCTTCGTCCTCAACTGCCAGGGCCCAAGACTCACAGGCAGCAGCGTCTATCTCCCCATGATAAGCGGAGACTGCCCCAGTGAAGCTTTCGTCTCAGCAGCCGGTCCGACTGCGCGGCCCTCCCCAAGCACTTCCGGCACCGCTCCCCGCCTCCAACCCGGAAACGCGCGGCTCTTCCGGCCGCCGGGCGCGCGCCTCCCTCGCGCAGGCGCGGACTTCCCCGCCACACGTGGTCGATCCGTGAGGCTGGCGGCCGGCTGAGCTGGTCCGTGTCGGCGGCGGCGTGAGGCTGGCTGGTGGCGTGGGCGAGGCCTCTGCGTCTCCCACCTCGGCGTGAATCCCTGCCCTAGGCGTTTCTTTCCGACTCGTATCCCTCCCTAGCGTGACCGGTAACCGACGGCCTCGGGCGGCTTCCAAGTCGCCATTTTTGGTTGGAGCCTTTGTCGTGCTGTGAGGATGGGACCGCAGTTCCGCATAGATGCCAGCTCTGTGACTCTCACACGGGAGTTGGCAGCACGAGAACTGGGGGGGGGGGGCTAGGGAGGCTGCTTGTGCCTGTTCGTTACCTTGTACCATAGTTAACAGTTGAGCGAGAGCTCTCTGTGAGGTAATGGTTGAGTCCCTCACCTGCAGTGTGTCACGTACGTGGAGGAAACCTGTGTGAAATGGACCAAGATTCAACCTAAGAGATGCAGGGTCTCAACCTGAACTGAGAATTCTCCCTCGAAAGGCCGGGCCTGGTCCTGTCCGTAACCATTAAACCGTAAGCCCTGAAGTTTGAGTGCTTTTCTTGGGTTTGGATTTCCCTATTCCAAATGGAAGTAAGCAACACGCGGTGCCAGCGTCTGACAGGGCTGTCCGTAAAAATGGAGAACCCACAAATAAATGTGTATGAATCCGATATTTCAGAGCTGTCAATGGTCCCTGCCCTCGGGTATCAGGAAGGTATCAGATAGGTTCCTGGTCTATGTACCTTTCCATCCTCATTCTGTCTCATCCACCTTGGTCCAGAGCCCAGGGTGCAAAGGCTGAGTTACCAGTAAGTGGCAAACTGTCTGTAGCTCTATTTTTCTTTTTCAGATTTGTGGATATGAGTGTTTGTCTCCATATATTTGTGTGTGTGCCTTGTGCATCTCTGGTCAGAAGTATCTGAAGCCTTGGAAACGTGATTCGGAGCTGCCATGTGGCTGCTGGCATTGAACCCAGAATCCTCTGCAAGAGCAACAAGTTCTCTTAAACCGTTGAGCCATCTCTCCAGCCCTAGTATTTTTTTTTTTTTTTTAATTATCATGGTTCTGTTTAGAGTTTGGCATATCAGTTTTTGAATTATTGTATTTACTCAACCTTTTTTTGCTATGTGCTTGGTGCATACTGTTGGGGAAGTCAGACATCCTTGTCCCTAAGAGTTTACAGGCACATGCACAAAAGGTAAGACTGTCAATAATTTAAGACTACCTGGATGGTGGTGGCCACGCCTTTAATTCCAGCACTTGGGAGGCAGAGGCAGGTACATCTCTGAATTCTAGGCCAACCAAGCCTACTAGAAACCATGTCTTACTGGGGGTGGGTGGGGGGAAGCTGGAGCTGGAGAGAGGGCTCAGCAGTTAAGAGCACTGTCTGCTCTTCCAGAGGTCCTGAGTTCAATTCCCAGCACCCACATGGTGGCCCACAACCATCTGTATGGGAATCTGAGTCTCTCTTATGGTGTGTATTAAAACAGAGCACTCATATACATTAAATAAATAATGAATATTTAAAAAATATCTGAGTGATGGCGGCTCCTGAGCCAATGCTCTGAGTAAAGAGAGCTTACTCATGGACTAAGATAGCCAACATGGCTGAAGCTTGGCAGGTGACGGGGAGAAGCAGTGAAGAAGTAGAAGGACTTTATTCAGTGTTTGTGGAAGCTGAGGTGTGAGATGCAAACACTGGTGATATGGCATGTTGGCTTGTGTCTTTGACCCCCACACTCGGGAGGTAGAGGCAGGTAAATCTGAGATTGAGGCCAGCCTTGTCTGCAGGCTAGCCAGTGCTTCACAGCAAGAGCATGTGTCAAACAAAGGGTGTATAGAAAAACCCCTTGATGGAGAGTCGATAGCACCCACCAGGCTTCCCGCCAGTTCCCGCTACACCTTTGTTTTGCAGGGTAAGAGCTGTTTATGTATCGCCTTTCGCACATTTCACTTACATTATTATTGAAGTATAATGGCCAACAGTCTGTATTTCTTGTTTGAAAAACTATGCGTATGCCATTGTGTCTGGCTTTCCTTCTGCACATAGCTTTTAATGTAAAAACAGTAAGGGGTGGGGGAATGGCTCACCAAGTGGGTAAAGAACTTGATGTACAAACATAAATTTCATCCCCAGCCTCCTTTGAAAAAGCTGGGCCTATAGGCTCTGGGAGCTGAAAACAGGAGGCTCCCTGGCGCTTGTTGGCCAGTATTCATGAGTTGAAGACCTTGTGTCAGGAATGACAGTGATTGAGGAAAAACATGAGACATTGACCTCTGGCCCAGACAAACAGTAAACCAAGGCTTACTGGGACATTTCGGGAATCCTGTCACTCTGGAAGCTGGATCAGAGTTAAGAGGGTGGTATAGACATGCAGCAGTATGAGCCCCCCCTCCCCCCCAATTCGTTCTTTTAAGAGCACCCTGGAGGCTGAAGCAGCAGGTATTAAAGTTCAATCCTGGGCTACATGATGAGACACTTGCTAAGAGTCCTTCCTTGGAGGAGACATAAAGCTTACCTTTTTCCCAAGGTCCGAGTGTTAATCTGAGGCATGATTCCACTGAAGTTTACTCTGGGCAGTCAATTAAGGGGGTTGCCAACAGGGGTGTGAATAATTTGTCCCCTAGATTTTACTCAGCATGGATAATGGCTGTCCTATCCATATGCATAGATACATCCCCTCCCCTAGTGTTCCTTGGTTTATACGCCAAAACTTTCCTGAACACCACATACAGTTAAGGAAGGCTGGGGCTGGAGAGATGGCTCAGAGGTTAGCTGCTCTTCCAAAGTTCCTGAGTTCAATTCCCAGCACCCACGTGGTGGCTCACAACCATCTATAATGAGATCTGGTGCTCTCTTCGGTCCTCAGCTCTGGAAAAAAAAAAAAAAGGAAGGCTGGGACTGGTGGTTCATTCTGGAGCAGCTGGATATCCACTCAGGTGAGTTTCCCACCCCCTCCAGGGGTTGTAAACAGTCAACAAACTGGATTTTTCTTTTGTTTTATTTTTTGTTTCTTTAAAAGATTTATTTACTATGTATACAGTGTTCTGTCTGTACGTAGACCTGCATGCCAGAAGAGGGCACCAGATCTCATTATAGATGGTTGTGAGCCACCATGTGATTGCTGGGAATTGAACTCAGGGCCTCCTCCCACCCATTTCTCCAGCCCTGGGGTGGTCTTTTGCAAGTTGCCTCAGCTGAACACTCCAAGATGGTGATCTCTTGGCTTGGGGGCTGAAACACCCTAAGTTAAAGTCTATCAGTCTTTGGGGTGATTTTTGTCTTCTGATACAGGTTTCCCGTGTAACTCAGGCCGACCTGGGAGTCCTGGCAGTCCAGTGTTTTTCTTTGTTTTGTTTTTTGTTGTGATAGGGTGTCATTGTAGCCCAGGCTAGCCTGTAACTCAACATGTATCCCAGCCAAACTAGAATTTGCTGTAATGCTCCTGTGTCAGCCTCCTGAAGGCAGAAATTACAGGCATGAGCCACCACACCGAACTTATTTTTAAAAAATACATTTTATTTCATCGAAGTCAGAATAAAGTGTCTTTCCATGTTGGCACAGGGTCCTGGTCGGGTTTTTTTGTTGTTTTTTTTTAATTAAAGTCCCTCCCCGAAACCTGGAATCTAGGTTCTAGACGATCCAGTTGCTCCGGTTTTGCTTTTACAGCCACAGGCTCCTATGCGTCTCTGTCAGAAGACCCGCGTTCAATTCCCAGCACCTATATGACAACATAACGTCCAGGCTGGACGGCCACGAGCGTCACTACACTGCACATTTTCAGTTTTGATGGGTTGGGGCACCGTACATCTCCATTAAGCATCCCCTGGCTCCAGAGCCGGATTTCCCCGGAGGACCTTCCCACCGCGAGCTGGGAGCAGCTGCTATTGGCAGCCGCGCCGCCTGCCTCTCCCTCCGCGGCCGCCAGCGCCTTCCCGGCAAGCACTGCTCTCATTTGCATGCTGACTCCCGGCCTTTCCTGTCCTTCTATACAAAAATCAAAAGGACAACCGTTTACTTTGTGAAGGCACCTCTGGGCCTCGGAAGAGTCGAGAGCTCTCTCCTTGGTTTCGGTAACGTAAGCTTGAAAGTTGGCCCGACCCCGAGCTCACCTTCACCCTTAGATGGGTCCGCTGACAACGCCACTCTGCCGCGGGGCCCGCCCGGGCAAAAAGGGCTTCTGTCGTGAGTGGCACACGCAGGGCAACTCGATTGCTCTGCGTGCGGAATCGACATCAAGAGATTTCGGAAGCATAATTTTTTGGTACTTGGGCAGCTGGTGATCGTTGGTCCCGGCGCCTGTTCTTTCATGTAGAAAAGAAGAGCGGTGTTGTTACGCCCATCCCAGGGCGTAACTGTGTTGTATTCCATTTTTCCCTTATAAGAAAAAGAGGCTTTGGAGTCTGTCGTTGGAGTATCTTATGACCACTTACCAATACATAGCATAGGTATGTAGTTTATCATGGGATAATCATGGGGTTTATCATACTTATGTGGTTTATCCTGGTGTTCTGTCCTGTGGGTACTGGAAATTAACTGGCCTCTTCTGGAAGAGAGACCTCTGAGCTAGCTGTCTCTCCAGCTGTTTTTCATTTCCTTTTAAATTTTTATTGTTTGCTCTTCCTGCGTGTGTGTTTGGTAAGGAGGGCATTGGGTTCCCTGGGATTGGAGTTGAAGACAGATCTGAGCCACAGGTGTGTAGGTGCTGGGACCTGAGCTTGGGATCTCTGGAAGAGCACCTAGTGCTCTTAACCAACAAGCCATTTCTCCAGCCCCTCAACTGATTCTTAGGAGCAGGTATGGCTCTGCTTCACAGATTAGAAAACTGAAGGTTTCACTAGATTTTACAGGCAAAAGGAATATCCCACTTTGAAATGACTTTGTGAAATTTCCTCCTTCCATACACATTTCATACACCGTATGTATATTTAAAACACCTACAGATTCTGATGTATATATTACATTTGTCCATATCCCTTTTAAATTTTTGTTTTATTTATTTCTGAGACAGGTTCTTACTGTGTAGTCATCATGGCTGGCCGTGTTCTCTCTTTGTAGACCAAGCCTGGCCTTAAGCTCACAGAGATCAGCTTCTTGGGTGCTTAGATTAATTTTTGTTTATGTGTATGTGCGTGTATGCCACGTATGGCGGTCATGAGGATTTTTTTTTATTTTTTTTTCCAGAGCTGAGGACCAAATAGGGCCTTAAGTGCTCTACCACTGAGCTAAATCCCCAACCCTGATCATGAGGATTTTAAGAGCTCACATGGTAGTTTTCTTCTGACCTTCATATGCCAGACATGGTGTGTCCCTTTTCCCCCATAAATCAATAAATAAATTAAATATCTTTGAAGTAGCTGGGAATGGTGGTACATGCCTTTAATCCCAGCACTTGAGAGGCAGAGCAGGCAGATCTCTGTGAGTTTGAGGCCAGCCTGGTCTACAAGAGAGCTCCAGGACAGCCAAGGCTACACAGAGAAACCAACCAACCAACCAAACAAACAAATAAAAATCTTTAAAGTTTTATATACACACACACATATTGACAGGGTCTCACTCTGTACCTCTGGCTGTTCTGGAACTCACTATATACACCAGGTTGGCCTCATCAAACTCAGATATCGGCCTGCTTCTGCCTCTGCCTCTCCACCCACCCCCCCCAAGTGTTGGGATTACAGGTGTGAGCCATTGCGCCTAGCTTGAAGCTTGATGGCTCAGTAGTTAAGAGCACTGGCTATTCTTCCACAGGTCCTGAGTTCAGTTCTCAGTAATCACATGGTGGCTCACAACCATCTATAACCATCTGGTACCCTCTCCTGAGGTGCAGGCAGAACACTATATAAATAATAAATAAGTCTTTAAAAAAAAAAAGCACTTGTTCAGTTCCAGTACTCAGCACTCCCACCTCTCCTGGCCTCCTTTCAACTAGGTGCAAATGAGGTATGCAAATATACATGTAGAAAGACGCACACATGCATAAAATTTAAACAAATTACTGTCTTAAAAAATTATGCTGTGGAGGCGGAGGTAGACAAGATCTCTGTTAGTGAGACCCTGTCTCAGGGAAGGAAGGAATGAAGAAAAGAAAAAGTGGGGAGGAAGAAGAATGGAGTTCCTATGGGCTTTGATGTTCCTGCATTGGGCTGGGAGGTAGTCACAGGCTCAGGGAGCTTACACTCCAGTGGACAAAGCTTCATGTGTGGCATGGGCTCAATAGCTGGTGTGGACTAAGGTCCCATGGGCAGCTGAAGCACTGTGGGTAGGTAGGTGGTAAGGGCCAGTAGAATATTAATAATTCTAACAGCTGGAACGTCATCTTTTTGTTGGTGGTGTTTTTGGACTTTGAGACAAAGGCTCACTATGTTAAGGAGACTTGCCTAGAACCCATAGAGATATACTGGGATTAAAGATTTGTGCCACACACCCAGCTCCAACTGGCATCTCTCTCTCTCTCTCTCTCTCTCTCTGTCTCTGTTTTTCATTTGTTTGTTTGGTTTGGCTTTTCGAGACAGGGATTCTCTGGGTAGCTCTGGCTGTCCTGATACTCCCTCTGTATACCAGGCTGGCCTGGAACTCACAGCTATCTGCCTAACCCTGGCTCCTGAGTACTGAGATTAAAGGTGTGGGCCAATAGTCCTGACTCCATCTCCCTGTTACATATTACGATCCTGAGGTTGAAACGGAGTTTCACGAGCACAGTGCCAGCAGGACTTGGCTTCTTGACTTTGACCTTGACTCTTAGCTGACTCTTAGGCCGGAAGTCAGCTTTCCCTTTGGTCCTGCACTGGAGTGCAGATGGGCCTGGGGTGGATGGGGCAGTGACTCACCTGTTTCCATCTGCATTAGTCTCTGGATTTTTTTTTTTTTTCCACCAACTGGCAGAGCTTCCTCCCTTTCTGATTTTGCCTTCTTTTCTGATTCACTCCCCATCTGTTACTAGTTTCTGCTTTCTGAGGGTGTGGATGATACAGAAGGGAGGTGCAAGCTGTGGGGGTTGGGAAGGTAGGAACAGAAGTGCAGTAGTCCCTAGGGACACATTACTCTGAGCATTCTGTGCACCAGGGTGTCCTCTGTGACTGACAACCTGTCCTTGCCCTCACAGAGAGGGTATGTATTGTGGAGGGGAGCAGGTACAGGCAGGTGGGAGCTCTGTCAGGTATTGGTAAGGACATTAAAAGAGATGTGGAAAAGAGTGTCCTTGAGGACAGTGAGGACAGGAAAGGCCTCAGTCCTGGGAAAGAGGCAGCTGAAGATTAGGAGGAGTGTCTCAAGTGGGGAAACTGCATGCCTTCAAATGCCATGGACTGCCTGTGTTCAAATAAGTGAGAGGGCCACTGTGGGGCTGGGATGCAGTTCAGTGGCAAGTTGGGGGCGGGGAGAGGCCAATGTGAGGCAGCAGAGGGACAGAAAGAAACCAAGTCAAGAGGTCAGGTAGACTGAAGAGAAGTTCAAGTTTTATCCTAAGGACCTGTGGGGCATTAGAAGACTTAATACTAGGGCATCAGGTCAGGAAGTGGGAAGACCACCAGGAAGCTCTGGCTGTAACAGAGCCCTATGAGGATGTCAAGACCAAGCAGGAGTACGGAGAAGAGGGATGGGTTCAGTTTTGTTTTGTTTGTTTTTTGAGACAGGGTTTCTCTGTGTAACCTTGGCTGTCCTGGACTCACTTTGTAGACCATGCTGGCTTTGAACTCACAGCAATCCATCTGCTTCTGCCTCCCTGAGTTGCCGGGATTACAGGTATGTGCCGGCTGTGCCTTTTTTTTTTTTTTTTTTTAATTGCTTCCTGAGACAGTATCTAATAAGATGGATTAGAACTCGCTGTGCAGCCCAGGCCAGTCTCAAACTCAGAACACTTCTTGCCTAGCCTGTCCAGGTATTAGCATTATATGGGCATTAAAAATGTATTTATGGGACTGGAGGGACGGCTCAGCAGTTAAGAGCATTGGCTACTCTTCCAGAAGACCCTGGTTCAATTCCCAGCATCCACATGGCAGCTCACAACTGTCTGGTCTGTAACTCAAATTCCAGTGGATCTGACTTCTTCACACAGACATATATGTATGCCAAACACCAAATATACATAAAAATAAATAAAAATAAAATGTATTTATAGGAGCTGGAGAAGATCCTATGTCAAACAAAATCAGATAGATACACTTAAAACATTCAAGTCTCCATCCTCCTCCTTCCAAAGATACGGCCTGAGATCACCTGCTAACGTGCATACAGTCTCCTGACAGACGCCCCTTCAGAGAATTTGGCTTTTCCATTGTTCAGCTTCCCTTTTCATTCAAATAAACAAAATACTCTCCTAACAAAATCAGTTATCAGAACACAAGCATGATGGAAGGTCGGACAAAACTAGATTGGGCACCAAGTATCTTTTTATCCCTTTGTGGCTGTGTTTGGTGGGGTTCCTAGGGGATGAAGCTAGCACTTCACACACACGCTAGACACATGCTCTACCATCGGGGTCCTCTGCTACTTTTTATTTTCAAACAGACTTTTCTCAGGTTACCCAGACTGGCCTTGAACTCACTGTGTAACTCAGACTGACTTGAATTTGTGATTTTTATGCCTCAGTCTCCCTAGCAGCAGAGATTGTGGGCGAGCACCACTGAGCTGGACTGTAAAGCACTTTCTTAGCTTGCACCAGACACTGGGTTTGGATCCCAGCCCCACAAAACCAAGTTGAAACTAACACCTCTTCAATGCTTAAGAAACACTGTTTAGTGAATATATATATATATATATATATATATATATATATATAATCATTCAGAATTGTGTATTTATAAAAAATCATGAAGTTAGACAAGGAAAATTAATAGAAAAATATTGGAAGGAAGTATGTCAGTTATAAATAGAAGTACAGTGTTTTTCCATCCTTTATGCATTCTGCAGTTTTCCACAGTGAACATTTAGTTACAGGAAGAATGATTAAGTGGTGATGGTGGGGGCAGTCTTTCACATCACTTTCCTCCTAAAGCCAAAATAGTCATCTTGTTACCTTGTTTTATTGTTCCCTTCATTGCTGCTAAATAAATAAATGAGAGTTGTCTCTACTCAGTGTTTTCTGCACATGCTCCATTTGCTGCCACCTAGCCTCCTGCCCAGCCTCAGAAAGGACTCCACCCCAGCGGGATCAGCTCTCAGATGCTGAACCCAATGGCCGCTCCTTTTCCCTATTCCAGTTGTCTGCATCTCTGATATTGTCGACTGTGGAATTCCTCTCTCCCTCTGCCCAAGAACCCACACTTCCCAACAGGTTGGCCACTGAGGGTTCCTTAAGCCTTGGTGCTAAGTCTGGGCACCTGCCTCCCACCCTCTTTCTGTTATGCTCATTCTTTTCAGGTGATGCTGTTTGCTTTTGACTTTGGTGGTCCCATAGATAGATCCCATATCCCACACACTAAATAAATCTTAAAAACAAGCAAAAGACTAGAGGCTGGTGATATCGCTCAATTGGTAGAATGCTTGGCTAGCATTTGCAAAGCCCTGGGTCCACCTGCAAGCACCTCAGAACCCGGGCATGATGTGTTGGTGTGTAATCCAGCACTTGAAAGGCAGAGGCAGGAGGGGCAGGAATTCCAGGTCATCATCTACGATAGTGTTGGTTAACACAGTACTGAGTCCTCTTTTACTGAGCACAGTGGAGCAAGAAACCGCAAAGATGTTAGGGTTAAGGGAGGTGTGACCCGGCCATGTTCTCAGGCTGCTAACACCAAGTCTGGAATTCTGGTTCTCTCATGTGGCAATCTAGTTCTGTAGTTTGATTCCTGTCCACGGGTGGGGTGAGCTAAAGATCTTATTTCTTATTTTTAAATGTGTGTGTGTGTGTTTGTGTGAATGCAGGTGTCACTCTGGAGGCCAGAATAGAAGTTGGATCCCCTAGAGAAAGAGTTATAGGTGATAAGGAGCCACCCACATGAACGCTGGGAACCCACTCAGGTCCTCAGCAAGAACAGAATTTTTCCTGCTTGCTTTCAAATAAAAAAAAAAATCCTGTTAAAACCCGCTCACATACTTATATATCTTTAAAAAACGACATTTATTTAGTGTGAGTGACCCACTTACCTCCTCACACCCATCATCTCTTCTTTTTGCTTGATTTTTTGAGACAAGGTCTCACTCTGCAGCCTTGTCTGGCCTAAAACCCATTATGTAGACCAGGCTGTCCAGGGATTAATGGGGTGTACCACCACGCCCAGATGTTCATGTTTAATGATGAGAATGAAAGGTAGAATAACATTGCTCTCTAAACCAAAAGCATCTTCGCCAAGGCCTGACCACACTGTTTTAAAGGATATATATATATCCTTTATATATATATATTTATATATATATATATATATATATTTTTTTTTAAGATTTACTTATTATGTATAGTGTTCTACCTGCATGTGTGACTGCATGCCAGAAGAGGGCACCAGGTCTCATTGTAGATGGTTATGAGCCACCATGTGGTTGCTGGGAATTGAACTCAGCATCTTTGGAAGAAGTCAGTGCTCTTAACCTCTGAGCCATCTCTCCAGCCCCACGACACTGTTTTAATGCTTGTTAATTAATATTACTGCCTCCCCCAAACTTCTCTACGTACTTTTCAAGTATTATTTCATTGTATATTGTCGATATATTCCCTACAGAAAATAAGAGGCTTAGAGTTCGCAAGTCACTCTACAATTGTACACTTTCCAAGGAAGTCCAAACTTGAACCCAGAACCCGCACAAGCAGGAAAGCCTGGGTCTTCAAAGAGCCATGGTTTGGACGCAGGAAGGGGTTACTGATTTGTGCTCAGCCACAGCTTTTTATTCTACTTTGGTAACCTGATAAAGTGCAAGCGCCGGTACAGAATGTGGGGAGAGAAAAGCCCTCCAGAAGGGCCAAGACGAGCTGATCTCTGCATCTAAGCCTTATTCAGTGCCTGGGATCTCCCACGAGTTCTCTGACACCCCCTCTCAACGGCCGAAAACCTACGCTCACGGGCCGCCCGAATCGCTCGGCTGAGCGGCCCACAATAGGGACGCGTCCCCTTTAAGGCGGCGGCTCGCCCTCGGCGGCGGCCGGAAGTGTTGGAGCCCGGCTTGGCGGCGGCGGTGGCGGCGGTAGCCGTGGCGGCTTGTGCGCATGCTCCGTCGCCCGCCCGCCCTGGCCGCTCGCCGCCCGCCCGCCCGACGGAGACGGTGAGGAGGGGGAGGGGTGGGCGCGCGGCG
>NW_026591598.1:10494833-10535447 GCF_907164565.1 Psammomys obesus | reverse complement strand
TGGGGGGACGCTGCCGCTGGGTCCGCCCGAGCCGCCGGGCCGCCCCCAGCGAGGCCGGCCGGGCCTGGGCTCCGGGCCCCGCGAGCCGCGTGCCGGGCGGGGCCGGCGGGGGGAGGCTCGGCGCCCCCGGACCGAGGGGCCCGGAAGTCCTCGCGGAGGGCCCGGGGGGAGCCGGGGTACCCCCCCAAGTGCGGGGTCTGGCGGCTCGGGCCTGACGCCGAGGGGCTGGGTCGCGCCCGGGGGAGGGGTCGGCGCGCCCGAGGTGGCGGTGGTGCTGAGTGTAGGGAGTGCGGTCCAGCCTTGGCCAGGGGGAAAAGGCCTCGGCCACCGGACCTAGGGACCAGGAGGCAGGTCCTTTCGAGTGCTAGGGGAGGAAGGAGCGCCCTTCCCAAGATGAGGGCCTGTAGGAAGGAGAAGGGTCCACCCGAGGGCTTCAAATCTGGGGTACCTCCGGTCTCCAGGTGGAGAGCAGGGTGGTCCTCTGCCTCGGGGAATGAGGGGAACCTGTGGTTATGAGGGGTGCTGAGAATTATGGCTGGGAAGAGGGTACCCCTTGCTTTCAGAAATGACGGGGAAATTGGCCAGGTGTCCTCTAGCTGAAAGAAAAGAGAAATGAGGGCAGGATCTTACCCAAGGGTCTTGACCTAGGGATCAGAGGAAGGAAGGCCTGGCTGTCCAAGGAGCAGGGAAACCTTGAACTTTCTTAATGAGACCTGTCATGGTGTCTAGGAGAACCAGGAAGAGTCTGGAGATTCTTCCCATCTGCCCAGCCTTTGCCTTGGCTAGTGTGATGGAACCTTTTCATAAGGGTTTGGGCCTATCGCTCCTAATTTTTCAGTCATAAAATAACTTGTTTTTCATTTATACTTAGTTATGCTTAATCAAGTTCAGTGATTAACTACATTCTCCTGAGCTTCAATAGGGTTAGTTTGGGCCCTGTTTTGTTTCCTTAGATTCTAGAGGGATGGATAACTTAAAAAAAAAAAAAAAAACATATCCATTTATTCCTCCAAACACTTACTTAGAATTTTCCAATTTGTGATCCATATAGAAATTCATTTCCTTTGGATACTTCCTGCAAAAGTTCTGGGTAATGACCTTGGATTTATTATATGTGAGTTCACTTTGGCTCAGCTACTGAGTGCATAACAAAGGGGTGGATTTAATGAGTTTTGTGTTTAAGTAATAAAGTTGCAACTTGGAGATGTTTTTTGTTTTGTTTTTGGTCTTTTGATTGTTTTTTTGTTTGTTTGGTTTTGTTTTTTTGAGACTGGGTTTCTCTGTGTAGCTCTGGCTATCCTGGAACTCACTCTGTAGACTAGGCTGGCCTCGAATTGTTTTGTCTTTGAGACAGGGTATCTCTGTGTAGTCCTGGCTGTCCTGAAATCTGTGTAGACCAAGGTGGCCTCCAACTCAAAGAGCTCCACCTGCCTCTGCTGGGATTAATGGCATGTGCTGCTGCCACAACTACCTAGTTTGCTTGCTTTCCTTATAGATTGGGTCTTACATAGTCGTGGCTGGCGTCAAATTCACAGGGACCCATCTGCCTCTGCCTCTCAACACTGGGGCTCACTATGTATCCCATGTTAGCTTTGAGCTCACTATGTAGCCAGGCTGGCCTTGGACTTTTAGTAGTGCTGTCTCGATGCCCATGTGCTTGAATCGTTATACCAAACTGATGGCTTGTTTTTTTCTTTCTTTAAAATTTTTTTTTTTTTTCCCTTGGGATCTAACTTTGTAGCTCTGGTTTGACTGGACTTGCTATGTAGACTAGACTGACTTCACACTTGTGTGTGATATTTCTGCTTCTGCCTGTCCTGGGCTGAGATTTTAAAGTTCAGATTTAGTACTTGTCATGATGGCACATGCCATCAGCACTCACTTGGAAGGCAGAGGCAGGCAGATATTTGAGTTTGAGTTCTGCTACATCTCAAGTTCCAGGACAGCCAGGGCTACATGTAAACCCATGTCTAAAAAAAAAAAAAAAAATTACATTTGTGTGTCTGCACACATCGTGAGCATACCATGGTGTATCCCCGGAGCTCAGAGGACAACACAGGGTTTGGTTCTCGGCTTCTGAGGACCAATCTCAGGTTTTCGTGTTTGGCAACAATAGTCTGACTTTACCTGCAGAGCTATCTTGTCAAGCACCTCTTCCCCCACCTTTTTTTTTTTTTTTTTTTTTTTTTACAAAGGTCTTGTGTAGCTTTTGCCTTCTTAGGTAACAGGATGACTTTGATTCCCTGACCCTTCTGCTTCTACCCCCAGGGTGCTGACTTACATACTTGTGCCTCTATGCCTGGCTTCATGCTCACTTCAAGTTTTTAAAAATTTATTATTCTGTATGCAGGATGTTGGAAGGGGGTACTTGTGCTGTGGTATGGGTGTAGTTGGAGGCTGGAGGATTTTATGGAATTCTTTTTCACCTTTACATGGATGGGGTCTATCTAATAGGACTCAGGTAACCAGGCTTGCAGGGCAAGCACCTTTTGATGGTCACTTTTTGTCTTGAGAATAACTACAGAGCAACAGTGCGTTAGCACTGTAATCCCAGCGCTCTGTAGGCTCAGCCAAGGGGCTTGAAAATTCAAGCCCAGCATGGACTACCTAGTGAGACTCTTGTCTCAAAACAAACACCCCAAGAGACTTGAGTGTGATGGTTCTTGTCTGCAGTTTCTGACCTTGAGAGGTAGAAGGGAGAGGATCAGTAGCTCAGGGTCATCCTCTGCTATATAGTGAGTTTGAGACCAGCCTGGGAAACTTTGTTTCAAAAAGCCCAAACCCAAACCAAAGCAAGGATAACAAAACTACAGAGCAACTCTTTTGCTGCAGGTTGAACCTATGGTTCATGCAAGCCACTGCCCCAGCTGTACTCAGCTTGCAATACTTGTTTCCACATAAACTGTCCAAGTTTTAATAGAATTATGTTGTGTTTTTGTATGTTCTCATAGAATTACAGAGCACACAAGGTGTGTGAGTTCAGGAGGGATATTGAAAGGCCTCTGGTGGAATCCCCACAGGATCCTCTCCCTCCTCTTGTCTCGGGAGCGTTCGTTGTTATAAACAAGGGGCGGTTTCCGTTCACACAGGTTAAAGAGATGACTTTGCAGTTAGCCATGCTGGTTTGTGGTTACTCACTAGAAATGTGTTGGAATGGACTCTCTTCTGCCACTAAAAACATGTTCTAGATGACTCTAGTCTCAATGTTTAGAAACCAGAACATTCTTCTTAGGTTCCAAGGTATGGAAGGAATCGGGTGAAATACAAGCTCTGTAGCGGAGGGTGTTAATGGACAGTTTAGCCACCCCCTTACTCAAGATGTCCAAGGGAGCTTAACCTTACTGGATAGAAGGTTGAAATCAGAAGCACCATTCTGATTCTCCTATGGCCCATTAATTTACCTGAACTATTAATTTTTTAAAACCCTATAGCTGGGTGGTGGTGGTGCATGCCTTTAACCCCAGCACTTGAGAGACAGAGGCAGGCAGTTGGAGGCCAGCCCGGTCTACAGCGTGAGTTCCAGGAGAGCCAGGGTTACACAGAGAAACCCTGTCTTGGGGTGGGGTTGGGCACTTAAAGTACCTGAAGACAGTCTTTGACACTGAAAGGGAGTAGGGTAGTCCCAGTACTACAGGGAAGGAGGATTGCTAGAAGTTTGAGGCTGGCTAGCTTGGGCAACATATTGAGTACCAAGTCGGGTAGCTATTATATAACAAGACCTTGTCCCATCCTTCTGCCTCTCCCACTACCCCCCAAAATTAAATCTCTGATCTTTTTTTAGTGGAATAAATCTCCCGATTGGGAGTCAAAATTATGCCTCAAGTGTTATTCTATTTGCTTCTTTGAGATTACTTTTTTAGCTGGATGTGGTGGCGCACACCCTTAATCCCAGCGCTCAGGAGGCAGAGGCAGGCAGAGCTCTGTGAGTTCAACGCCAGCCTGGTCTACAGAGAGAGACTCTGTCTTGAAGAGAAAAAACAAACAACAACAACAAAAAAACTTTCTTGTTTGGGGCTAACCTCAATCTAGTGAGTATCAGGCTAGCCAGAGCTGCATAGTAAGACCCTGTCTCAAAAAACTAATACAAAACAAAAAGATTTATTTTCTTTGTTATGCATATGAATATTTTTGCCTGTGTTTATGTATGCCATGTGTGTGCCTAGGGAAGTCAGAAGAGGGCATCAGACCCCCCTGGAACTGGAGTTAAGGTCACTGTAAGCCCCTTTCTGGGTGCTGGGAATCCAATCTGGATCCTCTATAAGATCAACAAGGGCACTTAGCAGATGATGCATCTCCATCTCGCCAGTCCCTACTTCAGACCTTGAAGAGCTGCTGTTTTAGCATGCAGCAAACTCAGAAGAGTCCTTTTAAAATTGTAATGTGAAGCTGGGCACAGTGGCACACACTTGCAATATCAGAATCTGGGAAGTGGAAGCAGGAGGATCGTCCTTAGTGAAATAGTGATTTTTAAGGCCACCCCAAGTCACCCCCAAATTAGTAAACCTGTAGCATTCCAGCAGCTCTGGAGGCTGCTGCAGGAGCATCCCTTGAGCTAGGAGTTAGAGACCAACCTGGTCGGCAGAGCAGAACCAACCTGTGGGAAAGAATAGCCCGCACTTGTACCTAAGCCTTCATCTCAGTGCCCAACAACCCCCACCCACCCTCTCTCCCACAGAGGAAAACGAAGCATGGTGGGAAACGAGCACAGACAAACCTAATGAAGGAAGTCACTGGAAGGCCTTTCCAAGGGAGCGGTGCTTCAGATACCTCCAAAGGGTTAACAGAGAGTAGCCGGAAGGAAGGGACAGATGAGAGGCACAGTCCAGGAAATGCTGCATGTTTGAGAACTGGAAACAGTGACGGGATCCCACAGGTACCAGCTGTGAGAAGCAGGGCTGCTTTGGAAGACTTTGTAGGCCACTGTAAAGCGCTTGTACTTTATTTTCATAGCAACTGGAGAACATTTACGTCGTTTTTAAGTGGGAAAGTGGCCCATGGCCTTTACAAGGATCACTTCAGTTGTTAATGTGGAGAATGAATTGGAGGAGTCCAAGACCAAAGATTAGGATATGGAGAAAGGGCTGGAAGAACTCAGGTAACACTGTGGCTTGGCAGTCCAGATATGGTGTTGACAGCACAGATGGAGAATGGGAGGTTCACACACACACACACACACACACACACACACGATTGGATTTTGTGGTTGATTGGATTTAGAAAGAAGGCAAAAATAACTCCCAGGTTCCCTTCTTTTGAAAATGGGTGGAGGGTAGCATCACTTAGGAAAACAAAATCTAGGAGCAGGTTTGAGAGATTATGGTTCAGTGCTTTAATAGAGGCCAGTAAATACAGGGTTATAGAATTAATTTTAAAAGTTGAATGGAATTAGAAGCCAGATACGAAGAAATTTGGTTAGGTTACAGATACATGAAAAAGTGAATCAGCAGATGTAGCAGCATAAAAGCTGAGGAGAATGGTGGAGGCTGCTTAGATAGACCGGTGCGGAAGCAGAGAAATCCTGTTTCTAAAAACCAAGAAAGGATGGAAGGGGGGGGTGGTGGTTGGGAGGATATGAGTGTCATACACCTCTAATCCCAGCACTCTGGAGGCAGAGGCCAGCCTGGCCTACAAAGCGAGTCCAGGACAGCCAGGGCTACACAGAGAAACTTTCTTAAAAAACCAAAAAAGAAAGGAAAGGAACCACGAGCTCTGGATTATAGTTCAGTTGCTAATGTGCGTGGATGGCCCTGTGTGCAGTCCCCAGAAGCAGCAGAACGAACAAGAAGATACAGGACAGCTGTGGCTGCAAAGCCTGCACAGGTGACCGCAGCGTGGGGCAGCATGTCAGCACAGGAGGGACAGGCCACATTTGGGGGAGATTCTGAAAGGAAGTGCAGGGATGATGGCTGCATAGAGGAGAGAGCTTTGCATCGGGCCTTGAAGAAAGAACATTAGGGAAAAAGTCCTAGGGCTTAGTGAATAAAGAGTCTTAGCGATCTAGAAGCACGTTAGTGTATGTTTAGAGTGCCCAGTGGCTGATACTGCTGGAGAGGAATGCTGTAGGTAAAATGAGCATACTGAGGCCAGTGAGGTCCACTCTGAGCTGCACCATAAATATGTGTATTTTTGGCAAACAAGGCTGACAGAGCTACGGAGTAACTTAAGTCTCAAGTCTCTGGCTGCCAGTTACACAATCCAGTTAGCATCCATGATCGACATGGCTGGTCTCCCTATACTTCCATATACTCACTTAGTAAATTCAGTGTGTTTTCTTATATTCTCCACTGACTGCAGTTTCTCTTTCCTCCTCCTCCTTTTTTTTTTTTTTTTTTTTTTTTTTAAAGACAGGCTGTTTTCAAATGCTCCATAATCTTCCTGCTTCAGCCTCCCAAGTATTGGGATTATGGTGTGAGTCACGGAACCTGGCCCCTCTCTCTTTTCGGGTGTAGTGGAAAGGATTGCAGGCATGCTCTGTGTTACAGCACCTGCCCACCACGCACAAGCTCCTGAGTCGGGTCCCTGGCACTGAAAAAAACCAATTTCCTGAGTTCTGAGGGCAAACAGCTATAGGATAGCCTTAGACCCTCTGAGTTTTCATAAAGATCGGGACAGTGGACCCAGCAAGATTGTGCCATAGGTAAAAGTGCTTGCCATGCAAGCCTAAATCCATGGTGGAAAAAGAGAACTGACCCCTGAAAGTTGTCCACTGACCTCTGCATGTGTGCCTTGGCATGTGGATTTTCATACAAACAACAATTTAAAAAGGAAAGATTGGGTTAGTACTTTAGGTTGAAGGAACACACAGTACTTGGTGGTTTCCTCAGTGGCTCTGCAGGGGCTGCGAAAAGGGTCATCTCCATTCACTCTGAGGAACTACGTGTTGCTGTGACCCATGTGGGGTGCATACCTTAGTCCCAGCTCTCCCAGGGAAGCGGGAAGACTGGCAGGAGTTCAGGGTCCTTCTCAGCAACATAGCAAGTTCCAAGTCGGCGGAGGCCATTTGAGACCCCATCTCTAAAAATAAAACAAGAACATAAAGTTCTTAGAGCCAAGCTTGGTGACTCACACCCTGAAGTTCCAGCACAGCAAAGCCGAGGCACATGGATTGCTTAGAGTTTGAGAACAGACTTCAGAATGAGACCCTGTCTCAAAAAGAAAAGTTCTGGGTGGGAGAGCTGGCTCAGTGGTTAAGAACACTGTTCTTCTGGAGGACCCAGGTTCAATTCCCAACACCCATGTGGCAGTTCACAACAGTTCCAGGGAATCCAACACCCTAACAGATATTCAAAAGCAAAACACCAATGCACATAAAATAAAAATAAATTATTACAAAGAGAAGCCTTGTGGTGGTGCATGCTATAGGATCTCTGAGTTTGAGAACAGCCTTGTCTGCAGAGGGAGTTCATTAACAGCTATCCAGCTGAATTCAGATACTTACTATTTGTGAAGGATAGAGCACTATTTGTAATGTCATATAGCTGATAAGTGATACTTGCACTTAAAACAGTTACGACTCCTACTTTGGGATGGAACTAGTCTGTTTTGTAAAGTGAAAAACAAGCCAGGTGTGGTACATGCTTGTAACGTCAGCACTTGTGACAGAGGTGGGAGGATGCGCAAGTTGAAGCCAGCCTGGACTACTTACTGAGAATGGCTTCTCAAAAACAAAATGAAGGTGTTTCATCCCAGAACTCAGGAGGCAAGGCAGGCTCATCTTTGAGTTTGAGGCCAGCCTGGTCTACATATTGACTTTCATGTCAAACAGCATTATATAGTGAGACCCTATCTCAAAAACAAAACAAAGAAAACCTCCAAACAACATGGACAAAACCTTAAATTCTAGTGCTGTTAATTTCTGTGTTGTGTGTAATCCCTCCCAGTGCTGATAACTCCCCAAGCTGCCAATGTGATGTCTCTAATCCTGAGATGCAGTTAGGTCTGAGAAGCTGGTAGAGTTGGCACTGGCAAGCCACTGGTGAATCATATCATGAAAACATACTAAGAACTGTGTCTGCCTCTGTCAGCTCCCTCTCAGCCCTCATTCTTCGCAGAGCACAGTGGTTCCATGGTGCTCAGCACTGTTCGCTTTCTTGGCACTCCTTTCCTGTAGTTGTGTCTTTCAAGATGAAGTTACTCACGCTTCTTTTTTCTAGCAGCAGCCCCAGCTAGCTGACTTCATGTGAAAGATGGCTAATGCAGAAGTGAGTGTCCCAGTGGGAGATGTGGTTGTGGTCCCCACTGAAGGAAATGAAGGGGAGAACCCTGAAGACACTAAAACTCAAGTGATCTTGCAGCTGCAGCCTGTGCAACAAGGGTAGGTGGCTGAAGGTTCCGCTATTCTGAAAACGCGTTATGGGAGGCCTAAAGGATAGGGAAAGAACTGTACAGCACGGACAGTCAGCGTCAGTCAGAGCTACCTGAGTTTCCATTTCCTTCCGTCATCGTAGAGCTGTTTCCTCGTGTACCTCTGTGTCTTTATAGTGTGAACTCTCTGAGGGTGAGTTACATGGCTCCCCCATTTTCTCTGTTCACACTGTTTGGCACAGGGCCCAGGCATATTTCTCAAATGTGTTGTTGACCCAGAGACTGAGCACGGCACCTCCAAAAATATTTCTACCATGAGCCTCAAACTCTCATGGATTGGCAAATTACCAAGCTTGGTCTATCAAAAGTATCCACCACTACCACCACATGATGCCTTATGCAGGTGCTGGAAGATATAGAGAACAAGGTCCTCGCCAACATGAAGCTTGCACTCTAGCTGTAAAAGCCAAAAGTGCATGTATGTAAAAATGGAATCCCTTCAAAAAACTAAGCAAAACAACGGCAACTATACACACATACACGTGCGCATTCACACACACACACATATACACACTCTTGGGGCTGGAGCAAAGGCTCCACAATTAAGACCACTGACTGCTCTTAAGGGGGACCCTGATTTTGTTACCAGTACCCACACAGCAATGGGCACTGTATGTATTTGGCGTTCATATATGCATGCAGGTATTCACTTCTAAAAGTAAATTTCTTTTTAAAAAATCACAAAAAGAATTCAAACAAAAGTTTGAATTGTTGTAACTGGCCCAAAAAGGGTGGTTGGGAGAGGAAGAAAGAAAAAGAGACTTATGGCATGGCATGATGATAACCAAATAGGGTAGCTGGTTCAAAAGCTGAGGGTGGCAGCAAAGTGAGGAGATAAAGGAGAGTTTGATGCTACATACTCTGTCGTTTATTTATCTTTTGAGACAAGGTCTTACTGCGTAGCACAGATTTTTCTTTGTATTACAGACCCTTCCTCCTGTATTAGGATATATATAACACTGCTTCCAGATTTATGTTTGTTTAATATTTTTTAATTTTTAAAAAAATTTTAAAAATAATTAATTTTATTTTATGTGTATTAGTGTGAAGGTGTCAGATCCCTTGGAATTGGCTGTACAGACAGTTGTGGGTGCTGGGAATTGAACCTGGGTCCTTTGGAAGAGGAGAGGGTGCTCTTAAACACTGAGCCATGTCTCCAGCCCTTACTTCGAAATTTTTGAGTGTGTCTTTGCATGGGAAAGATACATGAATGTGTGCATGAATGTAGATGCACATGAGAACCAGAGGAAGGCGACAGATCCTGGGGCTGGATTACAGGCAGTCATGAGCCACCAGATATGGGTGCGTCCTCTGAGAACAGGCAGTATTCTTAACGACAGAGCCATCTCTTCAGCACAGTTCTCTTTTTGTTTTTGAAAGTATGATCGCTGGTCTCAGTGACATATGCATGTAATCTCAGCCCTCTGGGAGGCAAAGGCAGGCGGATCTCTGTGAGTTTGAGGCCAGCCTGGTCTAGAAGTGAGTCCAGGACAGCCAGGGCTACACAGAGAAACTATGTCTCAACAAACTAAAAAACAAAAGAAAAAAAAAAAAAGAAGAAGAAAGTAGGATCTCAGGCTATCCTTGAACTCACTACAAAGTCCAGGCCGACCCCAAAGTAGCAGTCCGCCTATCTCAACTTCCCAAGTGTTGGAACTGCAGGCGTGCAGTACTGAACTGGACTTATGTTTGTGCTTTTCCAGGTATTCATTACATATACATTTTTGCAGGAAGGCATTAGGCAGCAAAGGTAGGCTGGAGCAGTCTTTCCGTATGTACCCCGGGAAGCCGGCACAGTTCATGAGAGGATGCTTAAGCTAGACCTACAACATAACCTTTGTTTCTCCCATCTACAGTAAAACAGCTACAAGGCTTTTGCTAATTCTAGGGAAGGTCTGGGGTATTCTCAGTGGTGAAGCACTTGCCTGACATTGGCCAGGCCCTGAGTTCACACTTCCCTCACTGTAAATGATAATTCCCAGAGCTTTGCATAGGAAATAGGATAGTCACAATGTGCTTTCTTGAGAGAGACAGAGACAGAGAGACAGGGAGAGAATGTATTGGGGAGAAGTGGGGCACAGTAGCAGATGCCTGAAAGTCCAGTACTCAAGGCTATGCTCAGGTGCATAGCAAATTTGGGGCCAGCCTGAACTACATTAAGTCTAGCCTCAAAACAAACAAAAATCCAATGAAAAAGACCCAGTAACTACTGACGGTTCTGGAGATGTCACTGAGTGTCACAGCACTTCCCTAGTGTGCGGAAGGTCCGAGTTACATCTCTAGCATCTCAAGTAGAATGGAACCATTCCAGAATGGTTGTACACTCTCAAATCTCTTTATAACAGAGAGCTCAGAGGAGATATTCACATGTCGCCATTCCTCACTTCACAGGCCATTTTAGATTTTTTTTTTTCTTTTCTGAAGGGGGGGTTTCAAGACAAAGTTTCTCTGTGTAGCCCTGGCTATCCTGTATTTCCTTTGTAGACCAGGCTCTGTCAAACTCACAGAGATCCACCTGCCTCTGCCTCCTAAGTGCTGGGAATAAAGATATGCACCACCACGGCCGGCTCCATTTTGGATTAATAATAGTTTTTCTTTTGATATTATTCATTTTTGTTTGTTTTTAATGTATGTGGGTGTTTTGGCTGCATGTATGTTTGGTCACCATGTGCATGCAGTGTCCACAGAGGTCAGAAGAAGAACTAGAGTTGGTGCAGGTTTTTTTTTTCCCACCAATATTTAGGTGCTGGGAATTAAACCTAGCACTCAGGAGACAGAGGCAGGCAGATCTTTCTGAGTGAGGCCAGCCTGGTCAACATAGTGAGTTCCAGGACAGCCAGGGCTGTATAATTAAATCTAATCTCAAAAATAAATAAATAAATAAATAATATTTAAAAATAAGCCCAACCCAGGCTCTTTGGAAGAATAGCCAATGCTTTTAACCACTGAGCCAGCTCTCCAGCCCCTTGTTTTATTCTTTTGAGATTGGGTCTTACTGTGTAGCTCAGGCTGGCCTCAACTTGATGCAGTATTGCTTTAGCTTTCTTTATTGTGGATTACAGACATGAGTCATCAGGCTCAGTGGTTTTTATACTTAAAGCATTATCTTCAGTTCATTCCTTATTCATTAAAGAACTATTTACTGAAGATACTGTATTGCCCTGTTGGTATATTTAATGTCAGGCTTACATAGTGAACAAATGAACAATATGTCTATTCTAGATTATCTCTTCGGGGAGACATAGATAAATAAGAATTTGGGTTTTTTTTATTTATTTCTTTTAATTGTATTAGTATTTTGCCAACATGTGTCTGGTGCCCTTGGAGGTGAGAAGAAGGCAGGTACCCTAGAACTGGATTTAGCCATGAATGGGAGCCAGTGTTTGGGTGCTAGGAACTGAACTGGGGTCCTTTGCAAGAACAACAGAACTCTTAACCACTGAATCATCTCTCCAGCCCCAAGATGTTTTGTTAAATACTAAATGTGTTGTGACAAAAAGCTCAAAAATAGTTGCACCAAAGAGGAGGAATGGATGACTATACTGGAGGTAGAAGGAAAATCATCTTTATTTACTTTAATGATTTATTTATTTTTATTTTATATTCATTAGTGTTTTGCCCCATGTGTCTGTGTGAGAGTGTGGGTCCCCTGGAACTAGAGGTACAGACAGTTGTGAGCCACCATGTGGGTGCTGGCTGTCCTCTGGAAAAACAGCCAGTGCTCTTCACTGCTGAGCCATTTCTCTAGCCCTTGTTGTTATTGTCTTTTTTAATTATTTATTTTTATTTTAGGCGCATTGTTGTTTTGCCTGCACATATGTCACTGTGAGGGTGTCAGATCCCCTGGCAGCGGAGCTACAGACAGTTATGAGTCGCTATATGGTGGCTGGGAATTGAAGCCAGACCCTCTAGAAGAGCAGCCAGTGCTCTTGCCTCTGAGCCATCGCTCCAGCCCTGTTATTGTTTTTAATTAGTACTCTTTTATTTGGTTTCTTCATACAGTTTTATAACTACCATTAAAATTATATTGAGAACCCAAACCCTTTGGACACACATCAAACACATCACAAACCTAAACATAGCTGTTCTCGAATTAACCTCAACACCCAGTTCTCTTCTTCCCCGAACCCCAAGATGGGGTTTCTCTGTGTAGCCTTGGCTGTCCTGGAACTCTCACTGTAGACCAGGCTGGCTCCAAACTCACTGAAATCTACCTGCCTCTGCCTCCTGAGGGCTGGGATTAAAGGCATGTGCCACCACTGCCTTGAAGTCCTGAGTTTTATTCCCAGGAATGCAAAAAAAAAAAAAAAAAGAAAGAAAGAAAGAAAAGAAAGAAAGAAAAAAGAAAAATCCCAAGTAGGAGCCTGCCATGATGGCACTGCTGCAGTCTTTTCAATACGGTGGGGTCTGAGGAATAAGGATCACTGGACTCCGAGGCCAACCTAGACAGCCTACTAAGATCTTGTCCCAAAATAAAAAGTGAAAAAATCAGAAATAAAAATGTATGTCAGGGCCTTGCAGTGGTGGCACATGCCTTTAATCCCAGCACTAGGGAGGCAGAGAAAGGCAGATCTCTGTGAGTTTGAAGCCAGCCTACTCTATGGAGTGATTTCCAAGACAGCGATGGCTACACAGAGAAACCCTGTCTCAAAACAAAACAAAAAAGTAGCTCAGGAATAGCACCGTGGGCCAGCATGTGAGAGATTCTGGGTTTAGTCCCCAGAATTGCAAAAACCAAGAAACGCAAAATTTAAAAGTTTAAAGAGGAGAATCACTCGATTACTCTGGTAGGCATGTACAGGATTCATGAGATAGGGGGGTAAGTTGTTCTGGGCTGGCCATCATGAGGCCTGAGTCAAAGTGGTAGTGATGGTACTAGAGATAGGAAGGACAGCTGGGGCTAAAGAGTTCTGTGTGGGAAGATTTGACTGTGTAGGAACTGAGGGACAAAAGCAGAAATCCTGCAGAAGGGCTAGATACATAGCTCAGTGACAGAGTTCCTGTCTAGCATGCATAAGGGTCTAGTTTAATCTCCTTGAGTACAAAAAGAACCAAGAAAAGGAAAGAAATGGAAGCAATCACCACCCCATCCCAAGAGCAGAAGAGAGAGGAAGAGGTCTCGTGCAGTGGCAGGGCCCATCCAGAGTGCAGGTGACAGCGCTGGCAAGGGTGGAGAGCATGGGGACAAGAGGACCGCTTTTGTGTTGTTTACTTAGGCTATTGAGACAGCCTCCTGCCTCTGCCCCTCAAGTGCTGGGATGGCAGGACCGTGACACTACACCCAGTTCAGGAATATGGTGATTGTTGCAAACGGAAGGTTCTTTGAGATGGAAGTGTCAGATGTACCTTTTCACTCAGCAGTCAGCTGCACTGTGGTATGAGGTTCAGAGGGGAGGTCTGTGCTGGAGGTGTTGCACGGAGGTGGATCAGCGTCTGTGCAAAGAGGAGTGAACAGGCTGGGTTTCAGGAAATAAGATAAACAAAGCCTTAGACAGGTTGCGGATTCTCAGGGACAGGTTCATCTTTGTTTCTATAAATGTGGTTTATGTCTATAATTTGGTTCTGCTGCTCTGAAAGACTAAAACACTAAAAACAAAACAAAACAAACAAAAAACCGCACCGATGCTATAAATGTCTAGATTTCAACAAGGGTCGCCTGTTTCTGGGTCACCCTGCCACTGCCCATCTTGCGCGCTGCTGGCTCTGCTTTCAGGCGGACTTTATGAAAACCCGTCTGCACTTGTAGCAGCATTCACTGTATTTAAAGCAGTGGTTCTCACCTGTGGGTCAAGAACCCTTTGGGGGATGAATGATCCTTTCATAGGGGTCGCCCACGTCCACTGGAAAACAGACATTTACAGTATGATTTGTTTTGTGTGTTTGTTTGTTTTAGAGACGGGGTTCCTCTGTATAGCCCTAGCTATCCTGGAACTAGCTCTGTAGACATGGATGACCTCAACTCAAAGAGAATCACCTGCTTCTGCCTCCCCAGTGCTGAGATTAAAGGCCACCACCACCCAGCTATACATTATGGTTCATAACACTAGCAAAATTACAGTTATAAAGTAGCAGTGAAAATAATTCTATGATTGGGTGTCAGCACAACATGAAGAATTGTATTAAAGGGTCCCTGCATCAGGAAGGTTGAGAACCACTGATCTAAAGTTATTGAGGAAGCGCTGGAGAAATGGCTCAGTAGTTCAAGAGAACGTGTTGCTCTTCCAAAGGACTTGTAGAATAAATTATTCTGTAAATATTAATTAACACTGGAAATTAATACAGGAACATTTTTCTTGTGTGTGTATGTGTGTGTGATTAAAGCATGTGCCATCACTGTCCTGTTCAAATATTTTTTTAATTTTAATTTTTTAAAAGATTTATTTATTATGTATGCAATATTTTGTCTGCATGTATACCGGCACACCAGGAGAGGTCACCAGATTTCATTATAGATGGTTATGAGCCACCATGTGGTTGCTAGAAATTGAACTCAGGACCTCTGGAACAGCAGCCAGTGCTCTTAACTTCTGAGCCATTTCTGCAGCCATGTTTTATTAGTTTTTACAATTTATTTTTTACTCTGTATCCCTATAGCAGCAGTTTTCTTTAACCAGCTAGTTCCCCAATGATTGACACAGAGAGCCTACAATTTATTATTAAGCTGTAGGCACTATGTTGGGCAGATTTTGAGCTATTCTAGTTCTACGACTAAAACCCACAAAAAAGCCAAACACTTAGCAACCTGATGACTTCCAGACAGCTAGTCTGTCCTCATAGTGCACTTCCTATGACCTCCTGCGCCTAGTCTATCCCATCCAGCCACCAAACTCCTTCCTCCCTCTCTCCTGCTTCATCTCCTCCCTCATAGTCCTTAGAGACCCAAAGCCTGGGGAACCTAAGCCCTGCCTACCTCTCTTCTGTCCAGTCACAGGCTTCAGCATCTTTATTAACCAATCAGGGATAACTGAGGAACATTCCTTACATCACATGGACGCAGTAGATGGTTCAACATTCATAACAATGCTTATGGCGACTGTTTCTGACATGAACTCAATGGCAGGCTCTTTGACCTCCAGGAGCAGCCTTGCTAGGCCACAGAGGAGGACATTGCAGCCAGTCCTGAAGAGACCTGATAGGCTAGGGTCAGATGGAAGGGCCTTCCCTATCAGTGGACTTAGAGAGGGGCAGGGAGGAGATGAGGGAGGGAGGGTGAGATTAGGAGGGAATGAGGAAGGGGGCTACAGCTGGGATACAAAGTGAATAAACTGTAACTAATATAAAAAAATAAAAATTTAATAAGAAACAACAATGCTTATAGCAGAGTGGTGACAGCTCTCAGGGCCCTGAAATCAACATCTGAAAACACAGTGCACAAGACCCTCCCCCAGCAAGGACCTCTATGAAGCAGCTCACACACACCTGTAACACACACACACACACACACACACACGGATTCACACAGGTGTGTGCATGTATATAAGCAGTCAGATGGTTTTACACACATAAGTAACAAATCTTTAAAGTTATTAGGGAAAGGGTAAGTGTAATACAGTAGCAAATGTAGCAAGACTCAGTTTACTTGGGGTGAGTTGTTTCCTCTTCCTGGCAGGAAGGCTAAATAGTCTGGGCCTCTTGGAGTTTAAGTACAAAGGGAAACTTGTCAAAGCACTAAAGTTGTACAATATACACTTATTTACTCCTTTTCATACAGATTCAAACAAATATCTTAATCCCATGCTGTGAATATTAAATTTTCATGACTTATGTAGTTTGTTTATTCCAATTTTAGTATATGTGCTGCCGAAGCGAGCACTGTAGTTTGTTTATTAATGTACACTTTTATAATAGGATTTATGAAGCCGGGTCAGAGAACAACGCAGCAGTTGTAGCTGTTGAAGCCCACACAATACACAAAATTGAAGAAGGAATTGGTAAGTCTTTCTGCCACTCTATTCAGTACCTTTGGTTGAGAGTGTCTATGTTTTTGCTTTGAAATCCCTGGGGATGGAACCCAGGATCTTATCCAAGCCAAGCAGGTTCTCCACTACTGAGCTGTGCCCCAGCCTATCATTTCAGGCCTTTTGTGCCTTATTTTCTGCCCCCACCAACTCAGTGTACCCATTGACACTGCCAATTAAGATGACAAACATGCCAGGCATGGTGGTGCGTTGGTGAGGGTGTGGGCCGAAGCTGGAGCTTGTAATAAAAGGAATCTACTGCATTTGCTTTGGAATCAGCTCCTTGGTGGTCTTTGGAGTCCGAGAGACTTGGGCATAACAGCAAAAGCTAGGCATGGTGCTGCATTCCTGTGATCCCAGCACTCAGGAGGCAGAGGCAGGCAGATCTCTATGAGTTCCATGCCAGCCTAGTCTACAGAGTGAGTCCAGGACAGCCAGGGCTACACAGAGAAACCCTGTCTCAAAAAACCACTAAATAAATAAATAAATAAATAGATAAATAAATAAATGGAAGGAAGGAAGGAAGGAAGGAAGGAAGGAAGGAAGGAAGAAAATTCTCACAAAGTAACTGAAGCCTGTAGATTGGTCCCTGTTATTAGGTGAGGCTCCAGCTGAAGAAGTATTGCACTGTTATGCCCGGATCTTAAAGTCCCCAAAGACCGGGAGCCAGATCATGTATGTAAGAGCAAAGAGCTTTATTTGGGCTTAAGCTGGTCTCTCCACTGTCACCAACACAGTGGATCACAGAGGAGAGCCCCAAGCAGCTGCATGGCAAGATTTTTATTTGGGGTTTGAGCGAAAATCTGGATGATATTCAGCAAGGGTGTTACAGAGTGATTGGCTAACTAACATAACATTGAGTGAGCTGTCTATAGACCTCAGGAATGTTAGGTCGGTGGGCTGCCCAGCACAGATGCCCCACCCTGACATAAGATGCCTTCCCATTCTTGTGGTTCTCCTCAGGCTATTCCTTGGGTAGGGAATATTTTGGCCTTGTTTCTGGGACTGATGACCTTTGGGGGACAGGGGTCATCAGGCCTGGTCCTTTCAGTACTGATTGGGAATTTGTCAATGGAAAGAAACTAAGCAAATTTGACTTTCTTACATTTCTCTCTGTGTTCTCGGGAAATTCACTTCTGTTTCTGAAGCTCATCCATTTATATGTGAAACATAGGAAATAATTCCCATCTCAGAAGATTATAGTAAGAAAATGCTGGGTGTGTTGTCTCATGCCTGTAATCCTGGAACTTTGGAAATAGTGGTAGCAAGATCAGGAGTTCAAGGCTGTCCTTGGTTACATAAAAAGGTCATAGCAGCTTGAGGTATACAAGATCCTATCTCAATGAACAAATAAGCAAAAGAATTATAATATTAACACAAAGAAAGGTTTATGGTAGGATCGATCAGACAGTCTGAGGAGTACTTGCTATGGAAGCAAACCTGCAATGTGAGTTCAATCCCCGGAACCCACACGTTGGAAGAAGAGAACACATTCTTCAGAGTTGCTTTCTGATCTCTACAGTTGTGACACCATGCCTCCCCAATAAGAATAAATTGTATACTGCACTGATGTTTTACCTGAAAGTATGTCTGTGTGAGGGTGTCAGATTTGGAGTTACAAGTGGTTGTGAGCTGCCATGTGGGTGCTGGGATTTAAACTTGGGTCCTCTGGAAGAACAGTTAGTGCTCTTAACTGCTAAGCCATCTCTCCAGCCCTTTAAATAATGTTTTTAAATTAAAGAGAGAGAGGGAGAGACTGTATCTTTAGTGTCTTAACACATTGTTAGCTTGGTAAGGCATAGCTGTTATGTCAAACTTCAAAGGTATCCTAGGGCTGAAGAGGCCACTAAGTTGTTAATAATCTTAACTCAGCTGTGAGGACCTGGCAAGCAAGCAAGTGGTGTACAAACTTGCATGCAGGCAAAACACCCATGCACACAAAATAAAATAAAAATTTATTAAAGTTCTTTTGTTTGTTTGTTTGGAAAGGGTGCCCTGTTAGTGCTGGGGATATAGCTATTTGGAAGAGTGCAGGATCAGTAATCTGAGATCTGAGGTCATCATTGCTGTATGACTGAGCTACATGAGACCCTATTCCTCCCAAAGGAACCAAAAAATATACATGTGGAATTTAAGTTTAGGGAAGAATTGTTCAGTAAATATCAGATTACTTTTTCCATTTTCAGATGCAAGCAGTATAGAAGCGAACGAGGATATGGAAATTGCTTACCCTATAACCTGTGGAGAGAGTAAAGCTATCCTCCTCTGGAAGAAGTTTGTGTGTCCAGGCATAAATGTGAAGTGCGTGAAGGTAATTGTCTCCTGTCCCCAGGTTTTGTTTCAGTGCCTTATGTGTCTTTCACCAGATGAGCTTCTGCAGGGAAATGTAGGCTCTGATCTAGGGTCTCAAACATGTGAGGCAGTGTTCCGCCACTGAGCTATGTAAACTTCCAGGTTCAAACAGTAGCTTCTTCTTTTGCAGCTGTTTTTTGTTTGCTTGTTTGTTTGGTTTGGTTTGGTTTTTGGGACGGGGTTTCTCTGTATATCCTTGACTGTCCTGGACTCACTTTGTAGACCAGGTTGGCCTCGAACTCACAGAGATCCACCTGTCTCTGCCTCCCTGAGTGCTGTGATTACAGGTGTGCACCCAAGCCCGGGTCATACACACACATTTATACAACACATACATTGTGCTGTAGTAAATGAAATGAAATCATATGTGACATGCCTTGAACTGGTATGCAGCATAATAGGCTTTGTAATGGAAGCTTTGATTTCTTTGAGAACTCAGGTATGTGATGTAAATAGGTTTTTTTTTTATTCTCAAATGTGGGATTTTAGTTTGGGCTTTAGTTTGTCCATACTTGATAGTTGCCTCCTGTGGGGAGTGGTCTCTGCCAGGTGGTAATGGCGGAGAAGGGTGTGGTCCAGGACTCTGAGGGATATGTGGCAGTTTGGAGAGACCAGAGATGGACAGAAAGGAACATTTCAGTGCAGCAGCTGGGAGGAACCTGCTTGCTCTGTTTGCTGTTGATGGAGATTGGTATAGCCCCCCAAAGAACCCATAGACCCTAATCAGCCAGGAAAAGTATAGGAGTCTGTACCCCCCCCCCCCATTAACCTTCTCTTTCCTGCCTATGGTCGGGGGGTTGGAAGGAAGAGGAGTTAAGGAACCCTAAATAAACTAGAGTTTAAAAGCAAGCCCAACAAGGCTTTATTCAGAATAGTTATGGATAAGAATAAGCAGGTGTCATAGATGATGCCTGTAGGATTTATTTAAGTTGGAGGCCAAGAGGTGATAAGTGGGAACCCTGTCTCAAAACACCAAAAAAGGGTTCAGTTCCCAGCAACCACATGGCAGCTCAGGACCAGTGTATAAGGCCAGTATAGGGGATCTGTCACCTTCAGCCTCTGCCAGCATTGCATGTGTGTAGTGCGCGCGCGCGCACACACACACACACACACACACACACACAGGCAGGCAAAATACCAAACACATAAGAAAAAAATACATCTTTGAAAGGGTCTTTAGTGTGTCTGTATTGTGTGTGTAGTGCTGTATGTGTGCAGTATGATATGCCGTCTGTGTGTGTGTGTGTGCCTGTGTGACACCTGCTGCCGTACTGAGTGTTCCAGGCTAACCAGGCTTCTGGCTTCTAGGGGATTGTTCTGTCTGTGAGTCCCATCTCACAATAAGAGTGCTGGGACTAGCCGGGTAGTGATGGCACATGCCTTTAATCCTAGCACACGGAGGCAGAGGCGGGTTTGTCTCTGTGACTTTGAGGCCAACCTGGTCTACAGAGTGAGCTCCAGGACAGCCAGGGCTACACTGAGAAACCCTGTCTTGAAAAACAAAACAAAAAGGGTATGGTAACTACCGATCCAGTTCACCGTATCTACCGTTAGCGTGATTTTTGGGAGAAAACTCAGTTTGTTGTCTTGCACAATTAATACTTTTACCGGTGAGTTCTCTCCCTTGCCCATCCATCCTCAGTGCTAACGTAGATCTCTTGAGGTTACCTGAGCAACCTCTAGAGCAGTGGACCCAGCCCCTGCTTCACAGTGTGCGTGGATTTGTAGATGCTGTTTTGTGTATTTATTTCTCACCCTCACCTTTTGTAACTGTCCGAGGAAAGGACAGGGTACTGTTTGGTTGGCCCCCTAGGACAGAAGGATGAGTGACACTGATGTGGCTTGTCATTTTTTTCTGGGCCCATTATTTAATTCTCTCCTTGTTGACCTACCTGCTCTGACACTGGACCACTTCGGATTGTTCTTTTTCCTTTAGTTCAATGATCAGTTGATCAGCCCCAAGCATTTTGTTCATCTGGCTGGCAAGTCCACTCTGAAGGACTGGAAGAGAGCCATCCGTCTAGGTGGCATCATGCTCAGGTGAGTGCTGGTGACAAGTGCTTAGTCATGGGAGAATCTTCTCTTTGACCTGACACTGTGTCCTCTCTGTGGGGTTCGCGTGGGCGGTCTACACTGTTTGACCTTCATCAACTTGTCCTTAATTTTTTCCCTTTGTGATACGGGACGGAACCCAGGGCCTCGCGCATGCTAAGTAAAGCCTGTACCACTGACTTATACCCCCTGCAGGCCCTCACTATTAAGTCAGACTGACTAAGTCTTCCCAGCACCTAGATTAAAGGTTTCATTCTTTTTTAGTTTTTCAAGTCTCATTTAGTTCAGGCGAGCCCTGAACTTGCCATTTAGCCAAGGCTGATTCTGGCATGTCTGGCTTAGGGTGTTGATGTCATGAGGTTAGTTGGACAGGACCCTTTCTTGGCAGAGAAGCTCCAAGCTGATAGAACTCCCTGACATCCTCACGTGGAGGCAGCAGTCTAGGTGCTGAGTGAGTGTAGTTGCCATGACTGACAGAACCTCAGATGACCTGCTAACGTAGAAGACCACCGTTGAGAAATGCCAGGCTGTTTGCCATCACTGTCTAACAGCAACAAAGGTCAGGGTGTGAAATAGTGCCCACTCATCTTGGTTCTCCCCAGGAAGTTTACTGTTGTAGTTTTCCCTCCTGGATGCATTAGTTAGTCTTCCTTGACTGTTTACTGCTGATAGGAAAAACGTGTCATATGTGAAGGCTGTGGCTGGAGAGGTGACTCGGCTGTCTGCTCTCCCAGACGGTGTAGGTCCAGTTCCCAGCCCCCACCCGGCAGCTCACAGCCAGCTCACAGCCTGGAACAACTCTAGTTCCAGGAGATCCAGTGCCCTTCCAGCCTTTATAGAGACTAATATGCGCGTGGTGCACAGACATACATGTTGGCAAAGCCTCCGTACACATAAAAATTTAAAGAACAAAATTTTAAGGTCAAGAATTAGAAGTGCCTAGCTAGGTGTTGGCAACTTTAATGCAGCATTTGGGAAGCAGAGGCAGGAGAATCTAAACTTTGAGGTCAAACTGTACTACATAAAAAGTTCTAGATCAGTCTAGCCTTACTTAAAGAGACCCTGTGGCTGGGCTGTGTTGGCTTACACCTTTAGTCCCAGCCCTTGGGAGGCAGAGGCAGGGGCATCTCTGGGTTGGAGGCTAGCATGGTCTACAGAGTGAGTTACAGGCCAGCCAGGGCTACACAAAGAAACCCTATCTCAAAAAACAAGACAAAAAGAGAGGCCAACCCTGTATAGAAACAAAATACAAACAAGGGGCTGGTTCCAGTGGGTACAGCTTCTCAGGGTGGAGACACATTCTCAGCAGGTCCCAGGCCCTGGGTTCCTTAGAGTTGAGTAGTTTGACAAGAATAGTTTTCTTTACCTTTCTGTTTTGTTCTTCTTGACTTATTTCATGTGCCCAGGGAAACAAGCCTGTGCCAATTTTCTACAAATGTTAAAAAGACTCAGAATGCTGAGAGACCTGTTAGTGAAAGCCAGGTGACACAATGACGGAGTGTACTATAATTAAAATGCTTCCTGGTTTTTTCATGGTCTGTAATAGCAGGGTTTCATGGGTCTTTTCGCAAGGACATTTTCTAGCAGGGGGGTTAGTAGCAATGTTGTATGTATACTTCTTCTTTTTTTGGTCTTTTGAGACAGGGTTTCTCTGTATAGCCTTGGCTGTTCTGGACTCTGTAGACCGGGCTGCAACTCGCAAAGATTCAACAGCCTCTGCCTCCCCAAGTGCTAGAATCATAGGCCTGTGCCACCGTACCCAGCCTCCAGGAGACTTCTTAGTTTCCTAAATTTTACTTACTTTTTGATGTATGTATGTATTTATTTATTTGCTGTTAGATTGAGCTGACTGCCTCACACTAGAAATTCCAGAATGGTCTGTACCATGGCACCATTGCTTCTAGCAGCTAGAGTCTAGCCCCTTATTTTTTCCTTTTCTCTTTCTTTTTCCTTTTCTCCTCTCTTTTTATTACTCTCTCTGCCTCTCTGTCTTCTGAAAGGTTATATCTCTAAAAGTGCCAGTAAACTAAGTATTCTGAAACAGATACTGCCAGGAATGGTGGGTGGTGCAAGTCTCTTCTTGAGAGATGGAGACAGGGATCCAGGGTTCAAGACTGTCCTCTGTAAGATAGTGAATTGAGGCCAGCCTGGGCTACCACCTGTGTCTTCCTAGTCTAGGAATGTCAATTCGTCAGACTCTCTTACAGAATCCTAATTCTGGTGTCATTTCTTAGTTGTACTAGGGTGTAAACCAGCACTCTCATCTCGTAATCGTTTTATTTTTGTTTGTTTCTGAGACAGGTCTCAGTGTGTAGCCCTCAATATGTAACCTAGACCTTGCTGTATAGATCAGATTGGCCTTGAACTTATGTTTGGTTTTTAATGACATTCCTGAGGTTCTTAGTGCATGCAAGCTTGGTGAAGAACACTGATACTGAGGAAACTCAGAAGAGAGATAGTGGTGAATGTGGGCAGGATCAAGAACATTTTTATAATTCCACTTCGAATTTTCACAGTTCAATGACTTCAGATATTACTAGGCTTCTCTAGTCTTCATCATGGACTCAGCAAGACTGTCCCGTCTGCCCTCTGGCCTAGTTCTCATAGGTGAAATGCAGGCTAAAACCGCTTCTTGTCTCCCTCTGAACAGGAAAATGATGGATTCTGGACAAATCGATTTTTACCAGCATGACAAGGTTTGCTCCAATACCTGCAGGAGCACCAAGTTTGACCTTCTCATCAGCAGCGCCAGGGCTCCAGTGCCAGGACAGCAGACAAGTGTGGTGCAGACCCCCACCTCGGCCGATGGTAGGGGGTAGGAAACCACCTGGAACCCACTGTTCTCACCAGCTCTTAGCTCTGCACTCACAGCTTCTCCCTTGTGGGTTTGTTGATTGGCTTTGCTTCTGAGACCCTGTCTCACCGTTTAGCCCAGGCTGGACTTGAACTTGCTGTGATTCTCTTGCTTCTGCCTCCCCAGTGCTGGGATCACACACATAAACCACTGTGCCTAGAGTCCCTGCTGTTTCTCCGTCTCCAGTTTTTAGGAGCGTTGTTGTTCTTGGGTGCTTTGTTGTTCAGCATTACAGCAATCTTGGGTGGGCGTCTAAGCCCTGGAAACAGATTCCTTTTTTCCTCTTAAAATGACTCATTTTTGTTTGTTTTGAGGCTAGGTTTCCATAGCCCAGGCTGCCTTTGAACTTAAGAACCTCTCTTAACCTCTACAATTACAGGCTTGACTCAGCCATATATGGCTCACTCTGTCTACTCCTTTTTTTTTTTTTTTTTTTTTTTTTTTTTTTTTTGGTAGGGAAGGAGTGGGGTGTGGTGGGGTGGATCACCCAGAGATCCATTGCTTCTGTTTCCTGAATGCTGGGATAAAAGGGGTGTGCCTCTACTCCCAGCATGCCTGGCTATCTAAATTGATTTTTTGCTTGTTTGTTTGTTTTCTCTGTGTAGCCTTGGCTGTCCTGGACTCACTTTGTAGACCAGGCTGGCCTTGAACTCACAGAGATCCACCTGCCTCTGCCTCCCTGAGTTCTGAGGTCAGGGGTGTGCCCCCACTGCCTGGCCTTAATTGATTCTTTTTTTTTTTTTAAGATTTATTTATTTCATGTATATGAACACTATTTTCATGCATAGCAGAAGAGAGAATCAGATTACATTACAGATGGTTGAAAGCAACCATGTAGTTGCTGGGAATTGGACTCGGGTCCTCTGGAAGAACAGCCAGTGTTCTTAACCACTGAGCCATCTCTCCAGTCCCCTTAATTGATTCTTGTTGGCTAACTTTCCATTTTTTTTATTACATTTTTGTTTTTCTGTTATCATCATCATCATCGGTATTGCCTGTGTATACTAGGCAAGTGTTCTACCTTTAACTTATATTTCCAGCATTCCTACTTCTTTCTTACTGCATAGCAAGCATTAGAAAGCTGGTTCTGTTCTTGCAGTACATATTCAGTGCTCTCACTTTGATGCCAGGTTGAGTAGAGACTAGAAAGGATGATTAGAATGACAGTAGAAATGGCGTGACTGAGAAGGCTGTGTGCATCAGTGTTCTGCATGAGTGAGACCCAGCTTCTAACCCAGACTTCCTCACGGATGAGTAACCTGGGCCCACACTGACCCTCAGGATTTGTTTAGACAGGGTCTTCCTATAGACCCCTGAGTGGCCTGGAATTTGCTGTGTGGACCAGGCTGGTGTCAAATCTAGGGCTAACTGTCTGGGTAGTTGTTGTTGTTTGTTTGTTTTGAGACAATCTGATTATGTAGTCCAGGCTGGCCTACAACTTGCACCTCTCACATCTGCCTCCCGGGTGCGGGGGTTTCAGGCCTGTGACACTGTGCTTAACTGACCCTTTGTGCTTTTGAATTTGGGTCTGAGAGTCTTCTTATCACCTATGGGAGAGGGAGGAGGAGAGAGAAAGAGAGGAGAGGGGGATGAGAATGTACATGGATATGAATTCTGACAGATTCAGTCATGGCCTCCAGAGACACCATAATTTCGTAAAATGTATCTTGACTACTTGGCACCCAGGCTAACTGCAAACTCATGGCTACCTTTCTGCCTCGGCCTCCTAAATGCTGGAATTACAGTCCTGACCCACCTCACATGGCTTTGTGAGATTGGTTTTGGTTTAGGTTTTAGTGAACCTCATATTCTGAGAGTAATCAATAGGTGAGTAAAAGCCAAATTTCTCAGGGCCTTAATGCCCTTTCAGGAAAGTATCTAGTAAAGAATTTTCATGTATCTGACTTTTTTACTTAAAAAGTAAATATTCCAAAATGATTTCTTTCCTTTTTATTTGCCAAAACTCCTTTGTTTGATTGCCCGTCCTTTTATTCCTTTCTTTTTGCTCTCCTCCAGGATATAAGGTTCACATGTCTATATCACTGTCTGTGTCACTTTGACTTGTCTCAGTTCCTGTTGAGGTTTTTATAGACAGTTGAAAGGGGAAATGTGTGTATGTGTGTCTGTGCCTTTTTTTTAAAGATTTATTTTAAATTGTGTGTGTGTGTATGTGTGCGTGTGTGTGTATCTGCATGCACATGTGGGTGTCCATTGAAGCCAATAGAGTTAGATCTCCTTGGAGCTGGAGTTACAGGTAGTTGTGAGCTGCCTGACATGGGTGCTGGATCCTGAACGAGGGTCCTCTGCAAGAGCATCATGTGCTTTTAACCACTGAGCCACGTCTCCAGTCTTATGTCCATGTCTATTATTCATGGTCCTTTCACCTACTTTTTTTTTTTTTTTTTTTTTTTTTTTTTTGCCTCTGTTCCTCTTGCTTTCTCCTCCCAGACTGATTCATTAGCTATGGCAGCTTCAGATATTCTAGATGCTTATTATCAAACATGTTTATAGTAGGACTCATGACAAGTACACTGTTTTAAATGATCCTAGGGCTTCCTCATCCTCAGTAATTCTGGAGTGGGCAGCCTGGCAGGTCCACCTACCTTCAGTCACTTTGTAAAACATCTGCCTAGGAAGCAAATTGCCCTTGTATGGTTTTCTGGTTTTTTGTTTTGTTGTGGTTTGTTTTTTTGAGACAGGGTTTCTTCGTGTAGCTTTAGCTGTCCTGGAACTCACTCTGTAGACCAGGCTGGCCTCAAACTCACAGAGATCCACCTGCCTCTGCCTCCCTGAGTGATAGGATTAAAGCTGTGTTCCACCGATGCCCGGCTTATTCTTCTCTTTTTCTATTCAGAGTAAGAAGAAAGCTTTTTCCTTTGCAAGGCAAGCCTTTTGTTGTTGTTTTTTTGTTTTTTTTTTTGTTTGTTTTTTTTTTTTGTTTTTTTTAAGAAAACTCAGTGTACATCCTGGCTTACCTAGAGATGTAGATTTTAAACTATGGGCATGTAGGCGAGAGGCAGCATGTTAAAGCCATTAGGTCTTCTGGTCTGTGAGTATGAGGGAGAGGACAGCCCTGACTGTTTTTCTGACACTGACTTGTGTTGTCTCTAATGGGCTCTGCTTAGGTAACATCACCCAGATCGCCATCTCAGAGGAGAGCATGGAAGAGGCCGGGCTGGAGTGGAACTCAGCTCTCACTGCCGCTGTCACCATGGCCACAGAGGAGGGCACAAAGAAAGACTCAGAAGAAATTTCAGGTACTCTCCTGTGTAGCTCAGGTCCTTCTGCAGGTCTGTGATCTTGTTTATGTACAGTACAGACCTTTTTCCTGTCTACTGGTTTTCCTCATAAACATGAGTACTAGTGAGAACTGGCCTCATCTCCCTTCAACCCTAGCAAATGTCCTGCAAGGTCACATTTTACACAAGGGAAGTGAGATTTAAGGTGGTCTGAGAGTCATATTTTACACATGGGTAACTGAGATTTAAGGTGGGCTGAGGCCATTCAGATACTATGTGTCAGAGCTGAACCATTTGACCATGTGACTCCATTGTGTATGCTTTTCTTCCAACTCTCCCCATCTCTGGCACATTTCTTAGGTAAATCAAACTTGGATTTGGTATAAGGGAAAATTAAGTGGCAGGTGGCATAATACAGTGATTATTAATTTCCTTAGAGGGGACCAGGAAAGGCTTCATTTTCTTCTGCTGATTATTCACTTAATAAATATTTGTTGCTATTTGCTGGGTACATACATGAAGAGACTTAGCCACCACCATAGGGAAATTTACCGGCCCTCCCACCCAGCTGTTTGGTTTAGTGTAAGCTAGAGGTAATATCTTTAATACATATTTAGCTTAATAGTAAGTCTTATCTAATTGAAAATAAAATTAAAATTGAAATTAATCAAGTAATGCTTAGCCTTAAATATTGAATGCCTATTTAATATTTAACTGAATATCTTTACTGGAGTGAGATCTGTTTTTATAGCCAGAATCATAACAAATCAAGATCATGACAAAGTGAGATAATTATCCCAAGCCCCTAGTGACTGAAGGGGCTAATAATTTGGCACCAATTCATGGAGGCAGCTAGGCTTTTATGTTTTAATATAGAATCCTTCTGAATTGAAATCAACTTTGTAGATACATGCTGAGGTCTCTGGGTAATGTCTTTGTTTACCTTCTGTCTTACCTGTCTTGTGCCAGAGGACACTTTGATGTTCTGGAAGGGGATAGCTGATGTAGGGTTGATGGAGGAGGTCATCTGCAACATACAAAAGGAAATAGAAGAGCTTCTCAGGGGTGTTCAACAGCGGCTCATCCAGGCTCCCTTCCAGGTCACAGGTAAGTACACTGAACCTGGAAATAGCCATCACTTCTCACAACTCCGAGGCAAAGAGTTCATTATCTTGATTTTACAGATAAGAAAAGTAAGGCTTGTAGAAGTTCAGTCATTGTTTGTCATGGTTCATGACGGTGCTGTGTTTTTTATATGGTCCTAGGGATTTAACCTGACCTCACCATGCTAGGCAAGCACCCTTCCACTGAGATGTATCCCCAGGCTCATTCCGTTTTATTCATCAACTGGGTTTCAAACTTCAGTTTGGTCAGACCATGTTGTTTTAAAGATTTTTTATTTTTTAATTGTGTTGTCGTAAATGTTTCTACTACTACAGTAAAGCAACCTAACGAAAGCAACTTGGGTGTGTGTTGGGGGAAGGGTTCACTTTAGCACCTGCTTCCAGGTAACACTATCACTGAGGGAAGTCAGGGCAGGAACTGAAGCAGGGGCCATGGAGGAGTGCTGCTTACTGGCTTGCTCCTGAGGGTTTGCTGAACCTGCCTCTTTTTTTTTTTTTAAGATTTATTTATTATGTATACAGTGTTCTGCCTGCATGACAGAAGAGGGCACTAGATCGCACTGTAGATAGTTATGAGCCACCATGTGGTTACTGGGAATTGAACTCAGGACCTCTGGAAGAGCACACAGTGCTCTTAACGTCTGAGCTATCTCTCCAGCCCCTGTGCCTACCTTTTTATAGTGTCCAAGACCACCGGCCCAGGGGGGACTCCACCCATACTGAGCTAGACTCTCCCACATCAATCGCCAGTCAAGAAAATACTTCCTGCCAGGCATGGTGGTAGCTCATGGCTTTAACCACAGCATTCTGGAGGTAGAGACAGGAAGATCTCTGAGTTTGAGGCTAGCCTGGTCTACAGAGCTCCAGGACAGCCAGGGCTACATAGAGAACCCCTGTCTGGAGGTTTGGGGAGAACGCATCACATACTCTTCTGTAGAGCGCTCTGGTGGGGCTGTTTTTCAAATTGTGGCTTTCCCTTTCAAAATGATTCTAGTTTGTGTAAAACTAGTTTGGGTGTGTATGGGGTGTTCCTTATGCTACTTTAATGGGTTCCTGTACATACCACCCTCCTCTGCCTCAATCCCTTCCAAACCCCCAACACTAGGTAGGCGAGAAAGAAAGTTAGGGGAGAAAGGGGGCTTAGACCTCTTTAGACTGCTTGCTGATCAGGAGCGTCAGGTTCCTTGGGGCAAGTTTGGATTTTTCCATCAGGATTTTCAGTGACTTCTCTTCTCTTTGCACACTTGACAAACCACAACAAACTGCAACTAGCCAACTGTAGTGGAAGTTTTGGGTTCTTTGTAAACTCAGCTATGTTATGTAAATATGCTTTTGTTTTACTCCCAAGTGTGGGATTTTAGTTGGGCTACAATTTGTCCACACCTGCTAATTGTCTGGGGTGGGGCATGGCTCTTGCCAGCTATTATTGTCCTTCCAGGGAGAGGGGCTTGGTCTAGGGCTCTGAGAGAATAAATATGAGAGCCTAGACAGAGAAGTGGTGGCCTTCCGTGTTGGCCTGTGGCGTGGAGCAGTTTAAGAGACCAGGGACCGTGACGAGAGATGCTTTGGGCCCAGCGGCTTGAAGGGCACTGCTGGCTGCATCCGCTGTGCTCAGAGATGGGCCATAGAGCCTTAAAAGAGCCCTTCCACCCCAGAGAGCTGGGAGAAAGCTTTTAAAAAACGAGCGCAGCCGCCAAAACAACACCAGGAGGCCCAAGCAGCCTGTCTTTGGAGCACCCCTGGGCACTCTCAGGGCTCTGCATTTGTCCCCGCTGAAAGGTTCCCAGAATTTCAGAAGTCACACACTTGCAGAAACTATGTGCACTGACAGAACCACACTCCTGCTGGAGAACAAGGCAAATCATAGCCCCCTGCTGTGAAGCAGCCCCCCCCAACCTGGCATTCGAAAAAAAAAACATTCACATAACTTTTTTTTTTTTTTTTTTTTTGAGACAGGGTTTCTCTCTGTAGCCTTGGCTGTCCTGGACTCACTTTGTAGACCAGGCTGGCCTCAAAACTCACAGAGACTCTCCTGTCTCTGCCTCCCTGAGTGCTGGGATTATAGGTGTGCATCATAGCTACAAAGCTGTTGTTTTTTTTTTTTGTTTTGTTTTTTTTTTTTTTTAAAGAAACCAAAATTCTCACTACACATGTGTATGTGTATGTCTACATGTCAGTATGTGCACACAGATGTGTGTGCTCATGGAGGGCAGAGGCATAAGCTCCCCCTGGAGCCCACAGCTGTGCACTACCTGACATGGGTGCGGGAATTGAACTCAGGTCTTCTGGAAGAGCAGCGTGTGCTCCTAACTACCGAGCTGTGTTCTCCAGGCTTTCGAGATGCTAAGTACACACTGTACCCTATAGCTACTAAATTGAGATGCTGGTAAGGTCTTCAATTCAAAGCATCAGCTGCTTAGGTGGGGGTACAGATACGGAGCTCAGGAAACACAGAGCTGGGGAACGACGTGGCGTTCTCAGCGCTTGTGTATGAAACCATTGAGTGGGGCACACTTCACCAGGGGCTCAGCTCCTTGGGGGACTAAAAAGGCAGACACCCTGGTATATGTCTGTAATCCCACCACACGGGAAGTGGAAGCTCAGGACTTTGAGGCCAGCCTGGGCTACATATGGACCTTGTCTCAAAACACCAAAAGCAACACATAGAACTTGGTGGAATAACTATTGAAGAGTATATGTGAAGTGGTCCTAGGTAAAGAAGCAAGTTTTGTATAGGGGGTAATGGTAATATTACTAGCAATATTACATACAATAGTGTGTGTGTGTTGTTGCTGTTTGAGACCGGGTCTCTCTGTATAGCCTTGGCTACCCTATGTAAACGAAGCTAGCCTTGCTGTTTTTTCTGCCTCCTGAGTTCTAGGAAAGGCATATGCCACTACCCATGGCCATTTACTGATTTTGTTTTCATTTATTGATTTTTTGAGACAAGGTTTTACTCTGTAACCCAGGTCGGCCTTCAGCTCAAAGCAGTGATCTCACCTCAGCCTCCCAAATGCTAGGGTGTCAGGTGTGAGGCATCATACCTGGCTTGTTGGGTATTTGGAGATGTGGTCTCACCATGTTGCCCAGACTGATCTTGAACTCCAAGGCACAAATGGTTCTCTTGCCTCAGCAGGAGCTACATCTGTCCACACCACACCGTGCTTTTGCCATCCTGTTTTTTTAAACCATGGGTCAAAACTTATAACTAGATACAAGGTTTAAAGTTTTTTGTTGTTGTCCTTTTGTGGGTTGTTGTTTTTTGTTTTTGTTTTTTAAAGATTTATTTCTTTATTATGTATATAGTTTCTGCCTGCATGTACACCTCCGTGCTGGCAGGGGGCACCAGATCTCACTATAGATGGTTGGGAGCCACCATGTAGTTTCTGGGACTCGAACTCAGCACTTTTGGAACAGCAGCCAGTGTTCTTAACCTCTGAGCCATCGCTCCAGCCCAGTTTGTTTGTTTTGAGACAGGTTTTTACTATGTAGCTCTGGCTGTCTTGGAACTTGCTATGTACACCTGGCTGGCCTAAAACTCACAGAGAGCTGCTTGCCTCTTGTTTTTCAAGTGCTGAGATTGACTGCATGCACCACTATGCCTGGATGGGTTTTGAGACAGGGTTTCTCTAGGTAGTCCTGGCTGTTCTGGAACTCACTCTGTAGACCAGGCTGGCCTCAAACTCACAGAGATCCACCTGTCTCTGCCCCCTGAGTACTGGGATTAAAGGTATGCATTACTACTGCCCAATGGGAATTTTTTTTTTTTTTTAAGATTATTTATTTCAGGGTTGGAGGGATGGTTCAGAGCACTGGCTGGCTGCTTTTCCAAAGGTCCTGAGTTCAATTCCCAGAAGCCACATGGTGGCTCACAACCATCTCTAATGAGATGTGGTGCCCTCTTCTGGCGTGCAGTTGTACATGCAGGCAGGATACTGTATACATAATAAATAAATCTTGAAAAATAATCAGAACTGCTTTTTAAAAAATATATGTATCATTTATTTCACTCATTTATTTTTTTAATTTTGTTTGTGTCATACTCCTAGCACTGTTTGCTTTTGTAGAGAGATCTTCAAATATTTTACAAAGTCAAAGTTGAATACATGTGATAAATCTGGGTTTAAAAAAATTACCAGGTCAGGATGGAGAGGTGGCTCCGCCATTGAAGGCTAGGCTCACAACCAAAAAAGTGCCAGGCATGGTGATGAGCACCATTTAGTCATCAGAACTAAAGAAGTGGAGGTAGGAGTTCACGGCTATCCTGAGCAAGTTTGAAAGCAACCTGTCAAAACTACCACAACACTAGTTATTGAAATGTATTCAAGAGAGTCCCCCAATTTCTTGCTTCTTTTTCTTGTTGCAGGTGAAGGAGGTCTGATTGAATCAGAGTCTAATGTAGCTCAGGATGGCCTAGAACTCACTCTGTAGCTTAGTCTAGCCTTGAACTCCTGACCATACTGCCTCTGTCTCCCAAGCGCTGGGGTTGCAAGCATCCACCACTATTCTTCATTTGGGTTCTCTCAGATCTGTACCTAGCACAGCAGGGAGCTGTAGGACGTTTCTGTTTTGACTCTACAGACCTGTGCTTTGTTTCAAATAGACGCTGCTGTTCTGAACAACGTGGCGCATACATTTGGCCTCATGGACACAGTCAGGAGAGTTTTGGACAACAGACGGAAACAAGTAGAGCACGGAGAGGAACAGTTTCTCTATACACTGGCAGGTACGTGGAACCCACTTTTATTTTTTAGTGCCTTTTTAGAGGGTTGGCAGGTCACCATTCTAATAATCCAATAATGTTGGTGGCAGAGGGCACAAATCAGCATTCCTTTCACACATTATTGGATGGCTGTTTTTGCTAGTTGTAGGCTTTGTACATTTTTTTCATGGCTTTGCCATTTTTTTCATAATCATAAATGTTGCCTGGGGAGATGGCTGGCTGAGTTGTGAAGTGTTGGCCGTATGCTCAGAAAGACTTCATGTTCAGATCCCAAATACGGACATGAAGAATCCAGGCTCTAGGGCTGGAGGCGTGCACTTCCAGCCCCAGCAGTGGGAAAGCAGAGACAGACAGGTGCCTGGAGCTCATTGGCCACCTGTACACATGGGCACATCCCCACACTAACATACACGCACTCCACAAACGCACACTGTGCAGACAAAGCAGTTGGAAACTATGGGCGCTTTGGTATTTAACTTTTCCAGCTACTTTGTTCATTTCCAAACAAGACTCAGAAATATAATACGGGCACTCTGGGAGGCAGAGACAGGCAGATCTCTGTTGAGTTTGAGGCCAGCAGGGTCTACAGAGTGAGTTCCAGGAAAGCCAGAGCTACACAGAAACCCTGTCTTGAAAAACCAAAAAAAAAAAAAAGAAGAAGAAGAAGAAAAGAAAAAAAAAGACACAAATAGATAAAGAGAAGAGAATGCTCGAGTGCTCAGGTTTGTAGGTGTGCTGGAAAAACAGAAGAATTTCTCACTTAGACGTGGGGAGAACTGAGAAAATTTTGGGGGTGGGATATACCTCCATTGTAAAATGTGCATTTTGCTTGTGCAATGCCCTGGGTTTGAGCCCAACAGCTTCACAAGAGAAAGGAAGAGTATGAGAGAGAGAATATGAGAATAATTTTTGGAGGAGATGAGGCAGGTTCACAATGCAGAATGAGTACAGTTATAAGTTACTAGCCTTTAAATATCTGAGAATATGTTCTAGGCAGTTATAAATCAAAAGGAAAGAAAATTTCTCTAGCATTGGTTTGGCGGTGCATGCCTGTGTCACCTCAGCTACTCCAAGACTGAGTAGGAAGAGCCTCAGTTGAAACCTTCATGGTCTAGGTAGCGATGTCAAGGCCTTCCTGGGCAATTTAGTGAACTATTTATTTAATCAACTATATAGAGCTCTTGGGTTCAACTGCCAGTAATGTCAAACATAAAGTGGGCATGGTGGCACAGGCCTTTAATCCCAGCGCGCCAGAGGCAGAGGCAGGTGGATCTCTTGAGTTCAAGGCCAGCTTACTCTACATAGTGAGTTATAGGACAGGACAACTAGGGCTACATAAAGGGACCTTGTCTCAAAAAGACCACAAAGTAAAATAAAATAATAATAAAAATATTTTTAAAATAAAGGAAAATAAGTGAGCTAGGTATTATACCTGTAATGCCAGCAGTTGAGGATGAAGCAGGAGGATTTGAGATTATCAGCCTGAGCTACATAGCAGTCTTTTTGGGTTGTTTTGTTTTGTTTGTTTTTGTTTTTGAGACAGGATTTTCGTGTGTAGTTCTGGCTGTCCTAGAACTTGCTCTAAAGACCAGGCTGGCCTCGTACTCGCAGAATTCCTGCTACCTCTGCTTCCTGAGTACTGGAATTAAAGTTGTGCCCACCACTGCCCAGCTGGTTTAAATGTTCTCAAATGATAGCTTTGATACACTATTTAAGTCAGCCAGTGAGCCGGCCAGTCTAACCTAATTTGGTGAGTTGCAGGCCAGTGAAAGGCCTTGCTCTTCCTGTGGATGACATCTCAGTTTGTCCTCTTGCCCGTACAAGCATCCACATACACATGGATCTGCACATGCTCAAACATACACACATAAAAACCACAAAGGGTCAAAGAAAAATGTCATACTATGCCTTATAAATATGTACAACTCAAAATATATATGCGTGCTGGAGAGATAGCTCTGCAGTTAAAGTATACTTCCTCCCAGAGAACCCTGTGTCTGTTCCTAGCACCTATACCAGGGGGCTCACAACCACCTGGAACTCCAGCTCCAGGGGATCTCATGCCCTCTCTGGCCTCCACAGGCATCTGCACTCATGTGCACATACTCACACACAGAAGCACACATAAAGAATTTAAAAAATTAATCCTTGCAAAATATGTGTCTGTGTATGTCCATGCCGGGAGATGTAGCTCAATGCTAAAGCATGTCCTTAGGATGCTCATGGCCCTGAGTGTAAATCGCACACCTGTGGAAAGGGAAAAGGCCATGGGAGGCTTCTTTGATTTGTGTTGGACAGGAGGCGAAATTTGCAGAGGGGTGTGTGTGGCTGAGAAAAGTAAGAGCACAGTTTCAAAAGACTCGGAACTGTTATCCCACCCATAATCACACCGTTAAATGCAACTACTGAAGGGTTAATCAGTAATTAACCCATCTCCACAAGTCATGGGAAACAATGGTGTGATTTAGCTGAGGTTACATAGTGCAAAACCATGACAGGACCCTGTGTCTCCCAACCCCTGGTTAATGTTCCCAAGATGACATTTCTTTCTACAAAGTCTGGCTGTTTGGATGTTTTTTTTTCCCCCTCCCACAGATTTGGAACGGCAGTTGGAAGAGCAAAAAAAGCAATCCCAAGATCCCAGACTGAAATCTCAGACAGTTCAAAATGTGGTACTAATGCCTGTGAGCACCCCAAAGCCTCCAAAAAGACCCCGGCTCCAGCGGCCAGCCTCCACCACCGTCCTGAGCCCTTCTCCTGTCCAGCAGCCTCAGTTTACTGTCATCTCACCCATCACCATCACCCCCGTGGGCCAGTCATTCTCCATGGGCAATATTCCAGTGGCTACCCTCAGCCAGGGCTCCAGTCCTGTGACTGTGCACACACTGCCTTCTGGCCCTCAGCTCTTCCGCTATGCCACAGTGGTTTCCTCTGCCAAGAGCAACTCATCAGACGCAGTGACCATCCACCCTTCATCAAGCTTGGCACTGCTGAGTTCCACCTCTATGCAGGATGGGAGTACCCTGGGCAATATGGCCACCATGGTAAGCCCTGTGGAGCTGGTGGCCATGGAGTCTGGCCTGACTTCAGCAATCCAGGCTGTTGAAAGCACCTCAGAGGATGGGCAGACCATCATTGAAATTGACCCAGCCCCAGACCCTGAGGCTGAAGACCCTGAGGGCAAAGCAGTCATCTTGGAGACAGACCTGAGGACTGAGGAGAAAGTGGTGGCCGAAATGGAAGAACACCAGCATCAGGTCCACAATGTGGAGATTGTGGTCTTGGAGGACTAACTGGGGATGGGGCCAAGAGCTATGTTTTGGTTTGGAATTTTAATTATGTTTATTTTTATCATTGTCCCATTCATTTCCACATAGAACCTTTTTTTAAAAAAAAAAAAACAAAAAACAAACTACAAAATCTTGTTGTAACTGAAAATGTTGGGTTCCTCCTACCGTCTCATTGACAAAAGGACAGAACAAGCTACCTTTCCAGAAGTTAGGAACAGGTCACCCAGTGTCCAGATCATCTTTCCCGAGGAAGGTCTTGCTTTAAGGGGAGGTGTCAAAATAACCAGGAACCCTTTCCAGAATAGTCTGTGTACACATGATGGTTTCATTCTTGTAAAGGTGCATTGACCAAACTCTGGAACACAGATCTGACACCAGAAGATGACCCGCTCTCCTCTGTACCCTGGATACAGCCTCAGAGGCTGGTGCAAAACTCTGAAACAAGAGGAAGTTGACTGCTCAGAGCAGAAAGGAGCATGCCATCAGCAGCTTAGAGAGGGAAGTGCTTTGACAAGGAGGGGCCAAGGAATGGCCTTAGGAGGGTTCTCTGATCCCCTCGAGCTTTCTGAGGGATGGGTACCATTTTGAGAAAAGGCCAGTGGCATGCAGAAGGGCGTGCCACTTCTGCATGTGACAATCAAGGGATTGTCACAGCTGTGCTTTTGGGCTAGCTCTCCTCGCCCCCAGCCTTGTCAAAGCCCTTGCCCTCCTCACCGTGGATCATTAGTCCATTCCTTTGCAGATTGGGATGTGGTATAAATTGTTCTCGTTCTTGGACTGTGGCTGTCATGAGAGTGGGGCTCCAAGGTCATCACTTCTGTTTCTTGACTCCAGGAATGGCAGAGTTCCTCATGCAGACCAGCTGCTATTTTTGGTGGAACCCTGCATGCAAGTGTGTGTGTGTGTGTGTGTGTCCGTGTGTGTGTGTCCATGTTTTGGCTTTGGAACCAAAAGCATTCATTCTCTTGGTGCTTCCCCTTATCTTCATCCTTCAGTCTCCTGGCTCCCACGCTCTGCAGCTTTTTGGCAGATTGGGAGAGCAGTGCCAGGTGCCTGCCTGCCTTCACTCCCTTTGAGATCCGCTTCTACAGTTTATACCACAGATGTTCCTGTGAGATACTGAACTCATAAAACGACTTAGGTTTGGCAGGGAAGACTGGTAACACCCCCAGCCTTTCCTGAGGCACAGACTACATGTCTCCTGAGTGAGTGAGCTCCCTGGGAAAGAAACATTATGACATTATAAGAAATATAACAGGAGTGTCAGTAATGTCTGGGGCGGGCTTTTTCCTAAATGTTGCCTGGACATTTAGAACTTTTTCACTTTCTGTGCTGTGATCCCATCTCCTTGACCCTCTTCAGTGTTTGGGGAAGAGTGGACAATTTCTGATTTCTTAAACTGTGTTGTTTACTGTGGTGGGGAAAATACAAACCTGCTCTGGCTGACTTAAAGAATGGGTCAGATGAGCATACATCTTAGGAGTTGGAGGATTTATTATTATCATTAAAAGTAAAAATTTGACTTTAGTTTCTTAAAAAAAAATAGAGAAGGATGCTTACTTAACCCCATCTTCCCACCTGCAGATTCTGGAGACTTTGTAAAGCAACTGACAACTATCTCTCCCATCTTACATGGCCATAAGCAGCCAGGGAAGCCCTCACTGCTCTTTCTAAAGACCCTTAACAGTGGAATTTCTGTTGATGGGCTCAGTGGTGAATGCCTATAATCCCAGCACTCTGGGAGGCAGAGTCAGGAGGATCTCTGTGAGTTTGAGACTAGCCTGGTCTACAAAGTGAGTTCAGGATAGCCAAGGCTACACAGAGAAACCCTGTCTTGAAAAACAACAAACCAAAACAAAAAGAGAAGTATTTATGAACTCTCTTCAGATTTGTTTCAGCTTTAAAACTGGACTTTTCTTTTCAGGATATTTAACTGGCTGGGGACAAAGCTCAGTTGGTAAAGCGCTCACCTTAGCATGAAAGCTTGGGTCCAGTCTCCAGCGTGAAATTAGCTGGTACCGGCCACATACCTTTGATCCTAACACTTGGGAAGTGGAAATAGGAGGCTTAGAAATTCAAGGTCATTCTCAGCTATATAGCAGGTTCAAGACTGACATGGGCTACATAAAATCATGTCTCAAAAAAAATTCTGTTTAGAACAAGTTCTTGGTCTCTTACACATTTTTAGTGAAGAAAGTGGAATTTATTTCTGACTTCCTTAGATTTTTGTTAATCTATAGGAATCTTTATTACACTTATTTATCCGTGTGTGTGTGTGTGTGTGTGTGTGTGTGTGTGTGTGTGTGTGTGTTGGAAAGCTTGCTCTGGTGTATATGTGGAGGTCGGAGAACAACCTGCAGGAATCAATTCTCGCCTTCCATCAGTGGGTCCTGAGAATTGAACTCAGGTTGCCAGGCTTGGTTGCAAGCACTCTTATCCACTGAGCCATCTTGCCAGTCCTAAGTTACTTGAACCTAGAAAGCCACATCTCATTCCTGTTGTGCTCTCTATGAAGTCATTTATCTTTCTCACAGATGGGGAGGACCAATTCAGGACACGGGAGCCCTAGAGAATAGATACAGGCTCGCTCAGGCCCTTTCTTTTGCATTCATCTCAGCTGTTGTAGCATTAAAGGCCCTGTGAGCATCATGCTTCCAAAGTCAGATTTCCTTCACGAGACAGAGCCTGTTTTACTTTAAACACTTTTTGGCAGGTGGATTACATGAGCTTTGCTGTTTTCCTAGTCTTCCAGTTGCTGTCATTGTGAGCTGCTGTGGTGTTTGTGAGGATGAGATCTCCCACAGCCCTGGTCTAGATGACTTCAGATGGGGTGATAACACTTGCAAGTTACTGATATGTGAATAGGCAGTTGCAATGAAATTACTCCTCAGGCTGACTTGATGGTAGCTATCTTTTCTCCAGCCTTTCATTAAATAAACATTTCTAAGTACCATCTATGTATAGTACTGCTCACCGATTGCGCCACCGAGGCCCCAGCATGCACCAAGAGGATGCGGACTCCGTGCTCAATGCTGACCTTGCAGACAGTCCCTGTTCTCTTTTTGTTGTTGTTTTGTTTTATATATATATATATATATATGTGAGCTCTCTGTATATCTTCACAACAAAAGAGGGCATCAGATCCCATTACAGATAGTTCTTAGCTATCACGTGGTTGCTGCGAATTGAACTCGGGACCTCTGGAAGAGCAGCTAGTGCTCTCACCAACTGAACCATCTGTCCAGCCCCTTTTTATTTATTTGTTTGTTTGTTTGGGGTTTTTTTGGTTTTTTTTTTTTTTTTTTGGTTTGCTTGTTTTATTTGTGTAAATGGGTGCTCTGGACAATCTCTGTTCTCAAGGAGGCTATCCGCAGGCCTCTTCTGCAGTGAACCATACTTGAATGTCCTTGGTTGCTTTTGTAATCCTGTTTCATCTTGAGCATTGAGAAGCATTCTGAGATCTTAGTTCCTAGGTTCCAGCAGGCTGCAGAGTCAAAGTGGTGAAGCCACCCCTAGCGAGATACTGCATCACATCATTGTGTTGGGGTGAATGTAGCTTTGGAGTTTGGGCCTGCAGTTAAGAACAACGGATCAAGCACCTGACTCAGCTTGGAGTATGAATGGGGTTCAGCAAATCTGAGAAGTCTCTTGGAGACGCTGTGTGCTCAAGCTTATTTTCAAATATTTGGGCTTATGTCTACAAGAGGAAAGTTCTCCAGCCCCGCCCACTGCTTCTGCTGTGAGTGTGTGGGAGTGTGTCTCCTGCGAGCACCCACTGAGGCAAGCGGAGTCATGCCTGAGTTTCTGGCGATCGTCAGATGGGACCTGGGGCTTACTCACTGGCATGGCTTAGGGTTTCCCTGGTAGAAGGTGAAGTTCTGTGTAGCCCTGGCTATCCTAGAGCAGACTGCCCTGCACTCAGATTCACCTGCCTCTGTCCCCCACATGCTGGGATTAAAAGGCGTGTCCACCACACCTGGCTCTTGTTAGTCAATTTCTAGGCTTCCAAAGAGTAGTGTTGCATGCCTTTCTGTAATCCCAGCACTAACGGGCAGTTGCAGGAGGAAATCTTCAAGACTGTCTCACAAAACAAAAACGTAGGCTCCCACACTTCAAAACACAGTTATTCTGCTTTTTTTGTAGCATGCTTAATGGACAACAGACATTTAAGAGTCAAAGCCACTTTGGTGTGGATTTCCCTTACCTCCTGCCATTGTTTTTGTGAGAGTACCAATATAAATGAAAATATCTTGGAAGTTAATATTCAGATGATGCTTTTCATGTTGGTGTTTTATCCCATTTCATGAAAGACACTGAAGGTAAGTGTGTATGGAAAGTACAGAGTTTATTTACAAAAGTTTTACACTGTGTGCGTGTGGTGTGTAGCGTGCCTGGGTGCAAGGTATCTTGGTGACAGAACGACTTTTTTTTTTTTTTTTTAATATTTATTTATTATGTATACAGTGTTCTACCTGCATGTACACCTGCATGCCAGAAGAGGGCACCAGATAGTTGTGAGCCACCATGTGGTTGCTGGGAATTTAGGAAGTGCTCTTAACCTCTGAGCCATTTCTCCTGCCCTCCCAGATCTCTTATCTCTCTTTAATCATCGTGTGTGTGTGTGTGTGTGTGTGTGTGTGTGTGTGTGTGTGTGTGTG
>NW_026591598.1:10456527-10494823 GCF_907164565.1 Psammomys obesus | reverse complement strand
GTGTGTGTGTGTGTGTGTGTGTGTGTGTGTGTGTGTGTGTGTGTGTGTGTTTAGGAGGGCCACAGCACACATGTTCATCAAAAAACAACTTACAGACGTTTTGTTATCTCCATCCACAATATGGTTTCTAGGAATTGAACTCTGGTCATTATGCTTGACAAAAGCCTTCTTTTTGGTTTTGATTTTTTGAGACAGGGTATCTCTGTGTAGCCTTGGCTGTCCTGGATTCACTCTGTAGACCAGGCTGGCCTTGAACTCAGAGATATCCCTGCCCCTGCCTCCCTGAGTGCTGAGATTACAGGCATGTGCCCCCACATCTGGCTGACAACAGCCATCTGACTGGCTCCAGACTCCTTTTTGAGAGAGAGGGAGAGAGACAGATCTGTCTCACTTAGGTTGTCCAGGCTGGCCTTGAACAAATTCAGCCTCCTAGGAAGCAGTGATCACCAGCCTATACCACCAGACCTGGTTTGGGGACACCTTTTGTGTTGTGTGCTGTGTACACAAGGTTAGTTTTCCAGAACACAGAGTCTAAGAGCATATCTGTGTCTGGGGAGGTAGCTCACTGGCATAGAGTACTTTCTGTGCTAGCTTGAGGACTTCAGTGTGAATTCCAGCATCCATGCCAAAAGCTTGATGTCGCCTGGTGCACACATATAACCCGCTGCTGTGTGGGCAGAAATAGTGTTGCTAGGGTTTGGCAGCTGTGAGTCTAGTTCCAGGATCCATGAAAGACCTTGTCTCTACACCTGTTTCATTCCCTGTTGAGGATCATGGGCTGTGTTAAGACATAGCTCAATTTCTGAATAACTTCTGCTGTGTGGGATTTCACTTCTTCACAATTACCTGGAATTTCTATGATGTCTGGTAGGCCGCTCAGAGGTAACAGCTGCCTTGTAAAATTGCCCCTGGACCCTCACACTGGATCTCTAGTCTTCTGAGAGCCACAGCCTGGAACGTGCTCCATAGGGATCCGTCCCTAGTGTGAGAACAAGGATGAACAGTATGTTTGGATGGATATGAACTCGTGTGAAGGTAGCTGGCTGTGGTGGCCCACACCTGTAATCCAAACAAGACTGACTCATTCCCAGAAATCCAAACTAAAAGTCAGTGTGTTGTATGCCTGTCAATCCCGCACTCTGGAGGTTAAAGACAGTGCTGGCTACATACTGAGTTGGAGGCTAGCCTGAGACCCTGCTTCAAAAACAAACAAAAGACATGACCTAACAGTATTTCCTCACAGAGCCCTCAAGACCTGTCTTACTTGGAGCCTGGCCCCTCCACAGAACTTCAGCTCCTCGAGACCAACTGGTATCTCCTTATTTTGGCAATGTATTGTTTTGCTTCTGCAATCTCTTAGGTCAGTCATCCCACAGATAACTGCCACGCTCATTTCCTTAGTTCTTTATAGTGTCTGCTCACTTGTTATCAGAAAAGCTACCCTACCACCCACCCTATGAAAAATGGCAACTCCTCCACCCCTGTGCTCTGTGCTTCCTATTTTCTTTCACTGCTTTGCTTTTTTGTTGTTGTTGTTGTTGTTTTGTTTTGAGATAGTGTCTCCATGTAGCTCTGCCCAGCCTGGAACTTGCTGTGTAGATCAGGCTAACCTTGATTCACAGAGATCTGCTTGCCCCTGCCTCCCATGTGCCTCTGTTCCTTCCTTCCTTCTTTTTTTTTTTCTTTCTTTCTTTTTTTTTTTTTTTTTTTTTGGGACAGGGTTTTTCTGTGTACCCTTGGCTGTCCTGGAGCTCACTGTAGACCAGGCTGGGCTTGAACTCACAGAGATCCATCTACCTCTGCCTCCCAAGCTGTTTTTGTTGTTGTTTTTGATACAGGGTTTCTCTGGGTAGCTCTGGCTGTACTAGAATTTGCTCTGTAGACCAGGCTGGCCTCAAACTCAGAGATCTGTCTGTCTTTGTCTCCCAAATCCTGGGAGTAAAGGTGTCTACCACCACTGCCCAGGGGCCTTTGTTTTTGTTTTTTGACTCCAAGACTTTCAAAGAAAAACAAATACTATTGTAAACCTTTTTAAAAATATATTTATTTTTATTTATGTGTTATGTATATGTCATGTGTGTGCAGGTTCCCTGGGAGGCATGAAGAAGGTGATATGTCCCTTGGAGTTGGAGTTACAGGTGTTCCCCAAGTACCTTGACACAAATTAATGGAACTTGTGTTCTCTGGCAAGCAGGAAACAGTTCTTAAATCCTAAAACAATACAGGGAGGAGGTAGCGCATACCTTCGATCCCAGCACTTGGAAGACAGAGGCAGGCAGATCTCTGAGTTGGGGGCCAGCCTGATCTACAGAGTGAGCCCAGGACAGCCAGGACAATTTAGTGACACCCTGTTTCAAAAACAAACCAAAGTAATGAATAAATTAGTTTAAACATTTTTATTTTAGCATAGTGTGGTGGCACATGCTTTTAATCCCAGAACTTGGGAGGCAGCAGAGGCAGGTGGATCTCTCTCTCTCTCTTTCTCCCTCTCTCTCTGGTTTTTCAAGACAGGGATTCTCTGTATAGGCCTGGCTGTCCTGGACTCATCATGTAGACCATGCTGGCCCCACATTCACAGGGATCTGCCTGCCTTTGCCTCCCCGAGTGCTGGGATTACAGGCTTGCACCTCTGTGCCCGACACAGTGGATCTCTTGTGAATTTGAGGCCAGCCTGGTCTACATAAGAAGTTTGTGAGTGTTTTGCTTGCATGTATGTAGATACACCACATACCACACACATACACCAGATCTCCTGGATTTAGAGTTCCAGATGGTTGTGAGCCACTGTGTGGTGCTGGGAATCTCTATTTTTGTTTTGTTTTTTTTCCAAGACAGGGATTTTTAGATATCCCTGGCTGCCCTAGAACTAAACTCTCAAGCTGGCCTCAAACTCACAGATTTAAGGATATAGTGGTGTGCTAACACACCTGGAAAATTTTATTTTATTTGTAATTGTGTGTTCATGTGTGTGGATACATGTGGAGACTAGGTTCTCTCCGGTCCTTGTAGGTTTTAGAGAGAATCTCATGTAGGCAAGACTGGCTTTGTAGTTCTGCCTCTACTTCCTAAGTCCTGATATGACAGGCCTGGCTGTCATTCCACGGCTTGTTAGATTTCTGTTCTGTGTAGAAGTTAGCCTATAGGACCACTGAATTTGTTGCCATTATTATTATTATTATTATTATTATTATTATTATTATTCTGCCTAGATTTACTGTAATGACCTTCTAATTCCTGACCTCTCTTTTCCCACAGTGCACTGGGACTTACTATACTATTAATCTTTTAATAGTATTTGTGGCAAAGCAATGAGGTCCTTACGTCTTTGCTTAATTCTCCAGGCTCATGTGGTGCCACACTCTTCATTAAGAGCCCGCCACAGCAACCATCAGTCCTCACCAGCGCCAGCCTCTTCCTCATTTTGGGTCTTGGCACACATTGTCCTCTTGCTAGCTTCCTTCCTCCTCTGGCCAATACCTCATGGTGCTTCAAGTCTGGGCTACAGCTCATCCCTCAGCAAGAGCTTCGATGTTCTGAAGAGGTCATTTGCCTGTACTTCCTCATTGAACTTTGCACAGCTATAATGGACTCACTTTGAATAGCCATTTGCATGGTTTCAATTTCCTTAATTAGTCTATAAACTCTGAGGGAAAGTGTGCTGTAAGCCTTTCTCTCTATCACATTGTAGAGCCCTGAACAGATGCTGTTAAAAACGCTCCAGTGGCAGAGCTGAGAGAGAACCTAAACTCGGTTCCTGTATAGTATTCTTCTCCCCACGCCCTGCAATACAGTCATCCCCTCCACACTGCCCTTCCTCCTTCCCAGTGATTAAACATATCAGATTGGTGTTTTCTGGTTATTTAGGAGCCTGTGAAAGCCAGTCTGGTAGACTAACCCAGGGTAAGCGTTACTCTTTCCCCCCAAGAAAATTTTAGCATTTAGCTGGGAACTCCTGCAGAAGGTAATCTTACAAGAGCTAATCAGAACACCAATATACATAAAGTAAAAAGGAATGAATTAACTAGGAGGGCCATGGGAAGAGAGGAGGGATGGACAGTGGGGTTGGGAGGGAATGAGGGAGGTGGCTACAGGTGGGATACAAATGAAGAAACTGTTAGAAGAACCCCCATCATCTCTTAATGAGATCACACAAAAGGAACCTACAGTATACCAGACATTTTCTATGGCTTTCATTGGTTTTTACTTATTTATTTTTATTTTCAATTTTTTTTTATCTTTATTTTTGTGGTAAACTTGTTAGGCAGGTTGTGTTATCCTCTTTCTTAAAGGAAGGAATCTGAGAGGTGCAATCATTTTTCTAGTGTTGTGCATGGGCTAGAGAGACCAGTATTTAGACTGTATTTAGACTCATGCTCTTAGGAGATAAATACTGGTCTAATTCTCTTTTTTACAAAACCTTGCTGCCTCCAAGTGTAGGCAACTACTGATACAGTTTCTATAGAAGCCTGGGCCATGGGGTTGGCTGGCTGGTTATCCTTCATAAAAAGCATTACTAGAGGGGCTGGGGAGGTGGCTCAGAGGTTAAGAGCACTGGCTGTTTTCCCAAAGGACCAAGTTCAATTCCCAGCCCCCATGTGGCAGCTCACAGCTGTCTGTAACTCCGGTGCCAGTGGAATCTGACACCCTCACAGACATACATGCAGGCAGAACACCCATATACATATAATAAAAATAAGTGAATTAACTAGGAGGGGAATGGGAGGAGAGGAAGGAGGGAAGGAGGGTGGGATTGGGAGGGAATGAGGGAGGTGGCTACAGTTGGCATACAAAGTGAATAAACTATAATTAATAAAAAAAAAGTAGAGCAAGAGAAACTGAAAAAAAAAAAGCATTACTAGGTTTCTCTCGTTCACTTAGTGGGAGCTCCACTCAAACTGACATTTTAACATGCACTTTGGTGCCTGATCTTACTCACTTAAACCACAGGCGTGTGTATAAGCAGCAAAAAAACGCCGTGCACTTTGAGCGATTTATGAAGTCAAGTCCAAGATTCTTGGCCTTTTACTCCTGAGCCCATCAAAGCCTTGTCTATCTAGCAAGCGGATGGTATTGGGCTAACGATGTTGCATTGCTCATGTGCCCACCGTAGGCAGCAACAAAGCCTATCATTAAATAGCTCTGTACAGAATGACTTTTTGTAATTAAAAATGTCTTTGGATAGTACATGCCTTTGATAGCAGCACTCAAGAGGCAGAGGCAGGCAGATTTATGGGTTCAAGGCCAGCCTGGTCTACCTAGTGAGTTCCAAGACCCAAAGGGGCTTTTTTTTTGGGGGGGGGGTACCCTGTCTCAAACAAACAACCCAACAGAATAAAGAACAAAAACAACAAAATGTCTTTGTTCATCCTTCATCCTTTGGATCACCTCTGTATCTTAGCTCCTGAACACATGATTTCTTTTCAAACCCTCGAAAGGACGATATTATGTTCTTCTTTGTGTCAAAAGCACCGGTCTATTTATTTATTTGTTTGTTTTCGAGACAGGGTTTCTCTGTGTAGCCTTGGCTGGTCTGTACTCGATTTGTAGATCAGGCTGGCCTCGAACTCAGAGATCCGCTTGCCTCTGCTTCCCTGATTACAAGCATGAGCCAGGGCGCCGGGCGGCAAGGGTCTATTTGATAGCTTGGTAGCATGGGCAGAATGCTTAATCTCGGCTTTCCCAGCAGTAACAGGGGAGGTTGATAGCCACTTTGAACTTGGTGAAAGCTTCTAAGTTTAATGTGTCGAAAAGCACTTAATAACAAAAGCCCTGCACACAGCAGGTACCGGAATAACATTCATTTTCCTGTTCTCAGATCAAGGATATTTCCTCCTAGGGTCCCACGGGACTTTATAGGTGCGCCAGAAACGGTGGAAGTCTGTGCGAAATTGTGTGCGTATGTGTGAGGTTTTTTTTCTTTTCTTGGAAATAAAGCCCAGCGTGAAATAGATTTTGGGGTCAGTGACTTCTCTGCAAAGGGACTGTGTATTTTCTTCCTCCAAAGCCAAAGGGAGGGCAGCGGGGGCCGGCTTTTTACTACTTAGTGGAAGTACTGCTCCTGGGTGCTCTTTGCAGGTCCCTGAGGAAGGAGCGTGACAACAGTCCCAAGGAAGGGCGGTCTCCAGGGCCGACCTCCACGAAGTTTTCCCCGCGAGCTCTCAGCACCTCGCTGGTGGCTCCCTTTCAAATTGGGGGAGAGTTGTCAAGTGCAATTTTGAATCAGGGTCCAAGTCCTGCACGCTGCAGAGGCCTCTGCCACATCACGAGACGGGCTTTTGCACGTCTTCTTAAGACAAAGCGATTCTTTCCCAGGTGTTTGGCAAAGAAGCTCCAGCCGCGACCCAGGCCACCCAGCGCTCCTAGGCCCCAAGCCGCGGCGGTGGGGGCGGGGAGAGTGCGCGCGCCGCTTCCGCTCCTCCAGCCCGCCAGAGGGCGCCACGGGCACGCTCCTGCCTTCCCGAGGTGCTCCGCGCCGGGCCCCTTCCGCGTGGGTGAGTCAATGTGAGAGTCAGCGCTCGCGCCGCGCGCGCCGCCCGTCTCTGCCGCTCGGCTCCCACATTCCGGCTGCGAGGGGCGGGCGCGCGCGCGCGCAAAGGCATAGAGACGGGCGTTGAGCTCTCCGGCTAGAGCGTCGCCGAGTCGGAGCCGGAGCCCGAGCCGCGCGCTGTGTCTCCGCTGCGTCCGCCGAGGCTCCGAGTGTCAGGGACAAAAGCCGCCGCCGCGCCCTCTGCTCCCGCCGCCGGGGCCCATCCGCCGCCGCCGCCGTCCTGAGGAGGAGTCCGCCGCCGTCGTCACCAGTGAGGATCCGAGAGCCATGTCGGCCAGCAGCCTCTTGGAGCAGGTACAGGCCCAGCCCGCATGTCTCGGCCATTGTGTGAGGCGAGACGGAGCCCGACTAGGCCCGGGCCCGCCGCTCCCGGCCGGGCCGCGGCGGCGCCTCTCGCGGGCCGGGACTCGGGCTTCGGGCCGGCCGCGCCCTGCGCCTCCCCGCCTGGCCCGCTCCTCCCGCTCCTCCTCGGGCCTCGCCGCGCTCCCTCCCGTCAGCGGCCCGAGCTTCCCTTCCTCGTTTCCTCCTCCTCCTCCCCTCGTGTCGCCGCCGGCGCTGGCCGGGTGACCGGCCGGCCTGGCGCTTTCCCCGCCTCCCCCTCACCACGCGTCCCCCCCCGGGCCTGCTCCTTTCTTCCCTGCTCGGGCCCCGCTTTCATTTGTCTTTCCCTTTCCGTTTTCTTCCCGGACGACTCGGCTGCTGCTCGGCGACGTCCCCTCCTCCCGCAGAGACCAAAAGGTCAAGGAAACAAAGGTAAAGCCCCGCTCCGCCGGTGGCCGCGGGCCGGGAGTGGCGGGGCCGGGGGGGTCCCTCCGCCAGGCGGTGGGGGCGGGGTCTCGGGGACGCGCCCCGGGGAAAGGACCTTTCCGAGGCCGCTCGGTTCGCAGGTGCCTCGCGCGGGGTGTTCGAGCCTTTTCGGTGTGTTCCCGCAGCTGGCGAGCAGCTTTTTTTCGTTAACAACGAGTAATTCATGAGCGGGTGGGGGTGGAGTGCATTTTGAGAGGCACCAGGTCCTTAGTTTCCCGTAGGTCTTAGGAGGCCTTTGTTTTTCCTCCTCGTGGATCACTTTTCTGGAAGTAACTCGCATGTGAGGGGAGAGAGAGAAAACCGGAGGGAATTGAAATTCGAAGGAGCCAATACACTGACCTTTTAAAAAGATCAGCTTGCTGTGGGGTGGAGAGACTTTCGCTGGCGGATCTTGCTTCAGCCTTGGCGCTGCTTATCGTCATTCCACGGAGGTTCAAACTCGGTGGCTCTCTGAACTAGCGTGGTTTCTTCCTGGCGAGGCTGTAATTGACAGACTTGGAAGGGAGCTCGTCGGACCTGGACGTTACTAATTTGACTTTTCCCCTCTAGTACAAAATGGATCTGTGCATCAAAAGGATGGACTAAATGATGATGATTTTGAACCTTACTTGAGCCCACAGGCAAGGCCCGTGAGTAGTTCATCATTTTCTATTATCTGAGGATCTGAGGGTGCAGGGTAGAGTTAGGTTTCCTCTGTCTTATCAGTGAGTCTCACTTTTGTGTTGGGGGTAGTGGTTTATTCTCTTAATACTTGTTAGCTTGTTATAAAACGTTTATTACAAATATTATAGGCTGTGTGGTCAACAAAGCATGTGCTGAGACCATTGGACTGATACATTTCATTGTATAAGAACAGTAATACTGGCCTGAGTAATTGTCTCATTTGTCAGGAATGTGTCAGTGCAGAACTTAAGAATGTTGGCCAGTGTTTAATGTTCTGACTGCACTGGAGAAAACAAAATTTTCTTTTTAGGAAAATTGTGTTAATAATGTACTGAAGAAATTCTAGTGTATGACTGCCTGAACTTCACCGATGTAAAACTACTATTTCTTTGGTCTCTAATGAGCTCTTTGTGTATTAAAACTATTTCAAAGTGAGAGAGTGGGACATTTGTGTTTATGAAATGAAGTTAAAAGAGGTTAAACGCTGTTGAGCTCAGTTGACACTCAGACCAAGAGTGATTGTAGATGCAGGTAGGGGCCAGGAGCTTAGCTCAGTGGTAGAGGGCTTCCGCACTGGTAAAGTCCTCATTGACACCAAGACAACTTTGAGATACATGAAATGTTTTTGATGGGAAGGTTAATTGCATATGTATTCAGATAGTCTTACTATGAACTGTACCAAAGGAAATTTGTTTGACTCACCAATCTTGTTCCCCCATCTTAAGACAGATACAGATTGTTAGTTAACTTAAGTCCACAGATTAATGTATCAAAAGAACTGAAAATACTGTTTTTAAGATAATGTAGCATAGATTCAGAAGTTCATGGAACATTTATATAAAATGTTGAATGTACTCTGTAGGAAGGAAATACGTATTTTCAGTAACTTGACGTACATGTGTATATTCAGGTTTGGGCCTGATTTTTATGTAAGATTTTTGAGATAGCCTATCTAAAAATTTTCACATTGAGAGTACAAAAACTGTCTAGGAAATGATAGGCAAAAAGTTTCCACAGTGGACAGCCAGCTGATCAAGAAAAGCAGGGAAGGAAGTAGAGGAATGAAACTATTAGCAATTGCTGTTAATGAAATAGTTTGCTTTCCTTTTTTTTTTTTTTTTTTTTTTTTGAGACAGGGTTTGTCTGTGCAGCCCTGGCTGTCCTAGACTCTGTAGACTAGGCTGGCTTTGAACTCACAGAGATCCGCCTGCCTCTGCCTCCCTGAGCGCTGTGATTACAGGTGTGCATCACCATGCCCAGCTTAGTTTGCTTTCCTAATCAGTATAACAGAGAGAGTGGGAACATTTAGAAACATAATTCTGGTTAGTTATTATAAAGTATTGTGTAATTTAGGTTTTTAAGCTCTTGGCATGTGGGAACTTGCCATTTCAGATCCATTCACCTATGTCTTGGCATAATATGTGCTAGTGAGAGCATTTTTTTTTTTTTTTTTTTTTTTTTTTTTTCTTTAGGAAATAAGCTGAGGCTTAAGTGACTTGTTTTTTGTTTTTCTAGAGCTGAGGACCAAACTCAGGGCCTTGTACTTGCTAGGCAAGTGGTCTACCACTGAGCTAAATCCCCAGCCCCCGACTTTTTTTTTTTTTTTTTTTTTTAATTGAGATGTAGTTATAGATCTTGAAGAGTGTTGCTGTTTTTTTGTTTGGTTGGTTTTTGTGCTGTATCATCAGGAGTAATTCTCAGAGCTGTGTATGGTGCTTTCAATTCAAGAACTAGGGAGAAAAGAGGCAAGTAGATCTTTTGAGTTTGAGGCCAGTTTGGTGTCAGAATTCTGGGCTAACCTGAGTTTAGTGATGCAAGTCTTTAGCATTCAAGAGGCAGAAATAGGTGGATCTGAGTTCGAGGTTAGCCTGGTCTGCAAAGCAAGTCCAGAACAGCCAGGGTTACACAGAGAAACCCTGTCTCGAAAAACCAAAAAGAAAGGAAAAGAATGATTAAGGCTTTCACAGTAATAATCTGTATCCTTGTTGTGAAGAGTCATTTATATAATTTTATATTTCTAAATAAAGTTATAGAGTTACGTCATATTTTCTACTTCTAGTGTAGAAAGTAGTGTGAATTTCAAATGATAGCCATTCATTTTATAAGTGAAGTGAAACACCTCCCCTCATATTTTAAGTTTTTTTGGAAACCTCTCTTTCCCTTTCAGATTATTATGTTTATTTAGTTAACATTGTTAGTTTATGAGGGAAGAATGCTTGTCAGGACATTTGGACTAGAACTTGAAATTTCTAGTTCTTTCTCCCCTAACCCCCCCCCCCCAAATTTTTCTTACCCACATATAAAATAAATAACTGGGCATGTATGTGCCACCATACAGATGTGGAGGGCAGAGAACAGTTTGCAGAAGTTGGCTGTCTCTGTCCACTATGTGTGTTTCAGGGATCTAACTCAGGTTCCTAAGCCTGACTACTCCTTGAGCCATCTCACTGACTTTTTGATTTTTGACACAGGGTTCTCTGTGTAGCCCTGGCTGTCCCGGGACTCACTGTGTAGACCGGCTGGCCTTGAACTCACAGAGATCTGTCTGCCTCTGTCTCCCTGAGTGCTGGGATTACAGCCATGGCATGTGTGTACAAGTCAGAGGACAACTTAACAGTGTCAGTTCTTTTCGCTGTATGGGTGCTGGTGATTGAACTCAGGTTATCAAGCAATGTTGCAAATGCCTGTACCCTTTGAGCCATCTTTTGACCCTTTCTTAAGGATTTATTAATTTTATGTATTGAGTGTTTCTCTTGTGTGTGTGTATGTGCAGCAGTTGTGTGCCTACTGCTTGCAGAGGTCAGAAGAGGGCATTAGGTTTCCTGGAACTGAAGTTAAAGGTTGTGAGCCACCACATGGGTGCTAAGAACTGAATCTGAGTGCCTTTATCCACTTTCTCTTTCTAGCCTCTACTTTGGTTTTTTCAAGACAGGGTTTTTGTGTAGCCTTAGCTGTGGTGGATTCACTTTGTAGACCAGGCTGGCCTCTAACTCACAGAGAACTGCCTGACTCTGCCTCCCCTTTTTTTTTTTTTTTTTTTATCTTGTTGGACATATTTGGTTAGGCCTCAAACTCATTGTATAGCTAAGAAGAACCTTTACGTCTGTACCCTTCAATTGCTGGGATTACAAGAATGTGCCATGTAGTCTGGCTCTTTTGCTGTGAATACTGATCTTCTAGAATTCCTACTTTTTAAATCCAGTTATCTCCACTGGACCTGGATTAGCAGAAATTAGAAGTTGCCCACCTCTTTGGGATGTAGAGTAAGTCCCCCTGTTATGAAAAATAAAGCTGGGATATAGTGATGCAGGCCTTTAATCCTAGCACTTGGGAGGCAAAGGCTGGAGGATCTCTGGGAGTTCAAGGCCACTTTGATTTGCCAGAGCTGCATAGTGAGAACCTGTCTATAAGCAACAACTGGCAGGCTTGGTAGCACATGCCCGCTTTCTTTTCTTTGTGTACGTGGTTTGCTTGCATGTATGCCATGTACCACATGTGTGCACTGCTCACAGTAGAAGGCATTGGATCCCTTGGACTGTAACAGATGGTTCTTAGCTTCCATGTGTGTGCTGGGAATCAAACCCGGATCTTCTGGAAGTGCTGAAATATTCTTAACTGTTGAGCCATCTGTCCAGCCCCAGTGGCATACATAGCAAATTCTAGAATATCCAAAGCCATATAGTAAGACTCTGTCTCAAAAAAACAAACAACAAAGCTCTGTATTTACTGTATCTGCTTGACTTTGCACAGCACTGCAGGTGTGGTGTGACACCCCTCTAGTCCCAACATTTCAAACTGAGGCAAGAAGATTGCCTTAAGTGTGAGGCCAGCTGGGCCTCGTAAAACCATAAGGTTTAACAGGTTAGTTATCACATCAAAATTTCATATAGCTCAAAAATGCCAAGAAGTTTACAGAAAGATCATGTGACTGAGCTGTTCCCTTTTGTAGTGATGGCTCAAATCCTTGAGTTGTGTTTGATGTGGAAGGAAGTGTCCTATTTATATATATATGTGGTTTTGATGTATCTGCCTTTTTTTCTTTCACAGAATAATGCATATACTGCCATGTCAGACTCCTACTTACCCAGTTACTACAGCCCCTCCATTGGCTTTTCCTATTCTTTGGGTGAAGCTGCTTGGTCTACTGGAGGTGACACAGCCATGCCCTATCTAACTTCTTATGGACAACTGAGCAACGGAGAGCCCCACTTCCTACCAGATGCAATGTTTGGGCAACCAGGAGCCCTAGGTAGCACTCCATTTCTTGGTCAGCATGGTTTTAATTTTTTTCCCAGTGGGATCGACTTCTCAGCATGGGGAAATAACAGTTCTCAGGGACAGTCTACTCAAAGCTCTGGATATAGTAGCAATTATGCTTATGCACCCAGCTCCTTAGGTGGAGCCATGATTGATGGACAGTCAGCTTTTGCCAATGAGACCCTCAATAAAGCTCCTGGCATGAATACTATAGACCAAGGGATGGCAGCACTGAAACTGGGTAGCACAGAAGTTGCAAGCAGTGTTCCGAAAGTTGTAGGCTCTGCTGTTGGTAGTGGGTCCATCACTAGTAACATTGTGGCTTCCAGCAGTTTGCCTCCTGCTACTATTGCTCCTCCAAAACCAGCATCGTGGGCTGATATTGCTAGCAAGCCGGCAAAACAACAGCCTAAACTGAAGACCAAGAATGGCATTGCAGGATCAAGTCTTCCACCACCCCCAATAAAGCATAACATGGATATTGGGACTTGGGATAACAAGGGTCCTGTGGCAAAAGCCCCCTCACAGGCTTTGGTTCAAAATATAGGTCAGCCAGCCCAGGGGTCTCCTCAGCCTGTAGGACAACAGGCCAATAATAGCCCGCCAGTGGCTCAGACATCAGTAGGGCAACAGACACAGCCATTGCCTCCGCCTCCACCACAGCCTGCCCAGCTCTCAGTCCAGCAACAGGCAGCTCAGCCAACTCGCTGGGTAGCACCTCGGAACCGTGGCAGTGGGTTCGGTCATAATGGGGTGGATGGTAATGGAGTAGGACAATCTCAGGCAGGTTCTGGATCTACTCCTTCAGAGCCTCACCCCGTGTTGGAGAAACTTCGGTCCATTAATAACTATAACCCTAAAGATTTCGACTGGAATCTGAAACATGGCCGGGTTTTCATCATTAAGAGCTACTCAGAGGACGATATCCACCGTTCCATTAAGTATAATATCTGGTGCAGCACAGAGCATGGTAACAAGAGACTGGATGCTGCCTATCGGTCCATGAACGGGAAAGGTCCCGTGTACTTACTTTTCAGTGTCAACGGCAGTGGACACTTCTGTGGAGTTGCAGAGATGAAATCTGCTGTGGACTACAACACATGTGCAGGTGTGTGGTCCCAGGACAAATGGAAGGGTCGTTTCGATGTCAGATGGATTTTTGTGAAGGACGTTCCCAATAGCCAACTGCGACATATTCGTCTAGAGAACAACGAGAATAAACCAGTGACCAACTCTAGGGACACTCAGGAAGTGCCTCTGGAAAAAGCTAAGCAGGTGTTGAAAATCATAGCCAGCTACAAGCACACCACTTCCATTTTTGATGACTTCTCACACTATGAGAAACGCCAAGAGGAAGAAGAAAGTGTTAAAAAGGTAACCAGCTATCATTCGGACTATGGGGAAAGAGGAGGCATTAGAGAAGATAAGAAAGGTATTGCAGTGAGTGAATGGTTAATAAAAGCTCTGTAAATAATGGTGTCATTTAGCGGCTTAAGGCTTTATGGGAGGATAATTGGTCTTTTGAGCCCTAGTGTGAAGGAATGTGAGCATTAGTGGAGAGCAGAAACAATACAGTTTGAACTTAACTGGTATAGACAGAGGTAATTGTAAAGATACAAAAGGGATAATTGCAGTTGTGGTATGATGGCAAAGGGAGGGATGGAGGATGCAGTCTACAGAAAGTATGATGTCTGTGTTGGAGTTAGGATTTGCCTTTGGTGTTTTTTTTTTTTTTTTTTTTTGTTATTTTCAAGAATTGGTGTGTTACCACCCCTGCTTCTGACAGTTGGCATTACTGTCTGTCAGAACTTTTTTTTACTCTTTGTAGAGCTCACTTTATTTTTCCTTTTCAGTGATAAGAATGAACCAAGGATATACTAGGCAAGCCCTCTGTCACTGAACCACACCCCCTGCTGTAGAAAAGTCACTTGTTATTATATAAAACTTAAAACAGGTTTAGAAGCCTTGGAGAAATGCTCAGCAGTTATTAGCACTCGCTGTTCTTGAAGAGACCCAGTTTAGTTCCTATCACTCACATGGTGGCTCACAACCATCCATAAACCCAGGTTCCGGGGGAACCAACAGACATGCATGTCCAGCACATGCATTCTTGTAAAACATTCATACACATAAAGCAAATCTCAACAAAACAAAACCCCACTTTGAAAAAATCCCGGGGGCTGGAGAGACGGCTCACTGGTTAAAAGCATAGTCTGCTCTTCCAGAGGACCCAGGTTCAATTCCCAGCAACCACATGGCAGCTGTCTGTAACTCCAGTTTGAGGGAATCTGACAACCTCACACCTATAAAATAAAATTAAATAAATTAAAATCCCTGTTATTTCGATTTTACCATGTATTTATTTTTTTAAAAGATTTATTATGTATACAATGTTGTGTTTTGCATGTACACCTGCATGGCAGAAAAAGGCACCAGATCTCTTTATAGATGGCTGTGAGCCACCATGTGGTTGCTGGGAATTGAACTCAAGACCTTTGGAAGAGCAGACAGTACTCTTAACCTGAGCCATCTCTCCAGTCTGGTTTTACCATTTATTACTCAATCACTTTCTTTTGATATTTTTTTTTTTTTTACCAAGTGGAGTGATAAAAAATGAATCCCAACTAGAGTGATTTATTTTAAACCATGTTTGCGAGAAAAAAAGAAAAGGGGAAAAAAAGCTGGTGGTTGGTGATGCACTCCTTTAATCCCAGTGCTCAGGGAGGCAGAGGCAGGCAGATCATTGAGTTTGAGGCCAGCCTGTGCTACAGAGTGAGTCCAGGACTATAGGGCTACATGGAGAAACTCTTTTCTTAAAAAAACAAAACAAAACAAAAAAACAAAACCAGAAAAAAAAAGTGCTCAATCTTGGAGTATTGTGTATATGTAAATTTTAGGGCCACAGTGGTGTTTGTTTTTGAAGATTTATTATTGTTATGTGTGTTTATGGACATGAATATCTGCATGTCCACCACATACATACCTGCAGAGACCAGATGAGGGTGTTAGGTACCCTGAAATTGGAATTACAGGCGCTCGTAAGCTTTGCCATGTGGGTGCTGAAGTCAGATCCAGGTTCTGGAGAAGAACAGCTAGTGATCTTTACAACTAAGCCATCTTTCCAGCTCATTTGTTATTTACTCATCTTGGCTCCTGATTGATGTGTACAGGTGTGTTTCTGTGTGTGTATGTATGTGCACTACATGCAGGCCTGGCACACACAGAAGAGGGTTTCAGATCCCATGAAACTGGAGTTTACTATTGATTTATGCTGACTTAATATTTGCCCTTCTGGTGATTGAATCCAGTGTTGAATTTTTTTTTTTTAGTCAGTTCTCTGGATGGAATGAGGCCCTTGAGCATGCTAGGGAAACATTCTAGATGTAAGCCCCTGGATCTATTTTGACTTTTAGTCAAGGATTCAGTTCACTGGAGTGGTTCAGGGAGTAAATTGAACTTTGAGAGAGGGTCTCATAGGTTAGGCCTCAAAATTCCTTAACTGAGGATGACCTTGAATGTTTTAAACTATTTTATCAGATTTTTGAAACAGACTCTCACTGTGTAGTCCTCCATGGTCTGGAATTTATTTTAAGTATTTTGTTTCTGTGTATGTCTGAGTGCCACAGTGTTGTGGACAGTTGTGAGCTGCCATGTGCTGGGACTTGAACCCTGATCCTGTGCAAGAACAAGTGCTCTTAACCGCTGAGTCTTCTCTCCAGCCTCAATAAATACGTAGCCTAGGCTGCCCTTGAACTCATGACCTTCCTGCCCCTGCATCTTTAAGCAGTTCCACACTCTTTTTTGTTGTTGTTGTTGTTGTTGTTTGTATTTTGAGACAGGGTCTCTCTGCCTATCCTTGGCTGGCCTGGACCTGGCTGGCCTTGAATTCACAGAGATCCTCCTGCCTCTGCCTCCCTGAGTGCTGGGATCACATGCATACACCACTGTGCCTGACTTCTAATTTTTTTTAAGTTTATTTTAATTGTGTGTATGTGTTTATGGTGTGTCCCTGCCCACATAGAGAGGTAGAGGTGCACAGATACACAGTTGGTTCTCCTACCTTTATTTTATGTGGGTTCTAGGACTCAGACAAAGTCTCTTGGTTTATTTGGCCAGCACTTTTACCCATTGAGCTAGTATTTCTGATCCTCCTGTCTCCACCTTCTGGGTGCTGGTATCAGAGCTACCACCACTGCCACCATGTCCCATTTATATTGCTTGGGATTGAACTCAGGGCTTTGTGCATGCTAAGAGAACTACTGAGTCAGCATCAGTTCTAATAATATGTTAGGTGTAAGATTCTTATCTTAGAATCAACTAGCCTTATATTGTTTTCCTAAAATGAATGTAATAAAAGTTGTTAAGTAATGTTTAGGGCTGGGGTGCTAACTCTGCTGGAATGTTTGGGGAGCATGCACCGGACCTTCGGTTCTATCCCATCCCCCATTGAAATAAATAGGGTAATGGTTCATTTCCCAAACCATGCATAAAGGCTGAGATGAATGAGTAGCCTAACTGTTCTGGTGAAGAAAACACCAGTTAAAACTAAAGCTTTGATTTTATTTGTGTCCCATTGCCTTTTAGTTAATGTTCTGTGGGACGAGAAGGCTCGCTGTTAGCTCTGTTTCTGTTTCAGTCAGAATTGACTGTCCTTGCATCATTGACTGTAATCTCTTATTATTTTATTAGACTTCCAAGAAAGTTTCATGAGAATGGGATTCATAATTCATGAAGGCACTACTTTAGGCATGTATGCCTTTTTATTATTTACAAGATGGCAGAAGACTTGATGTCAAGTAGGGTAGCAATGCAGTGACTTAGGAAGTAACTAGTGAAGCACTTAAACTTATACTGAGGATGATATCACAGTTGTTCTAAAGGTCCATGGATCAGAAATGTATCTTGGCAGACCACACTGAAGTAGAGATGGCCTTTATTGCCAACCATTTTTACTGAATCATTCTGTCACCTGATGTAATTCAGTGTCCTGAAACCTTCAAACATTGCATTTGTCTGGCTTTATATTTCCAGTAAGTTTTAGTGATAAATCTTTTGGGTGTCTCAGTCCCCCTAACTCCTGTCTCTAGCCTTGCTGGCCTTCTCCTGATCCTCTTGTGCATACCTCCTGAATGCTGGGATTATAGGCTAGCCATATCTGGTTTGCAACTTTTTTTTTTTTTTTTTAAATCTAAAACATTTTTGTTTTGTTTTTGGTTTTTCGAGACTGTCCTGGACTTGCCATGTAGACTAGTCTGTTCTTGAACTCACAGAGATCCACCTGTTTCTGCATCCTGAGTGCTGGGATTACAGGCACGAGCCCATGCCCAGTTAAAACATTTTTTAATTGTTGAGAGAGAGCTAGAGTGAGTGAGAGCAAGCACACACCCATGTGTGAAACTGGCGGTCAGAGGCAACTTTTAGGGGTTGATTCTCTCCACCATACAGGTCTTTGGGCCTGTCTTTATCCACTGGGCCATCACACTGGCCTGGTTCACAACATCTTCTAAGCACTGAGTGCTCGTCACTTATTTGCATACCACACCACGTACTGTGACATCAATTTTTGTGGCTTTGGAACCTGTTAAAACTTGTGATTGGTTTTACTCTTTGTGTGTGTGTGTGTGTGTGTGTGTGTGTGTGTGTGTGTGTGTTTTTCCTGGACTCGATTTGTAGAACAACTTGGCCTTGAACTCACAGTGATTCACCTGCCTTGCCTCCCTGAGTACAGGGATCAAAGGCGTATGCCATCAGGCCTATCGGATTTTACTCTCTTTTGAGACAGCCTGACTGTAGCCCAGGATGTCCTCAAACTCAAAGCAGTTTTTCCTTAGCCTCTCAAGTGTTAGAATTACAGGTGTGCACCATTGCACACAGGTTTTATATTTTCTTACTAAATGATTAGGGTGGAAATTACCATACATGTGGCAAATGCCTTTACTCACAGCATTTAGGAGGCAGGTGAGTTTGAGGCCAGCCTGGTCTCCTTAGTGACTTTGAGGACAGCCAGGACTACACAGTGAAGTCCTGTCTTAAAAAAGAAAGAAAGAAAAGGAAAAAAAAATACTGTTGGTTTTCATTTATTCCTTACTTCAACACTTTGAAGTTACTTCCTTAGACCCACCAAATGGACATCCAGTTCCATTTGTGGGTGTATTTGTATATTCAATGCATGCATGGAAATCAGAAAGACAACTTGGGAGGAGTTGATTCTCTTTTTCCACAGTCTAGGAATGTAGCTCTCTTTGTAGAATGCTTGCTCAGATTGCACAAAGTCCTGGGTTCAGCTTCTAGCACTGAATAACTGAGTGGCTCATGCCTCTAAGCCCAGAATTGAAAGGGAAGCAGGAGGATTAGAAAGAAACTCAAAGTTACCTGTAAGGCCATTCTGGGCTACATGGCACTCTTGATCTAAAGGAAAAAAGAAATGGAGGAATGTGAGTGAAAAATCTGCAGGTTCAGCATCTTTGCTCTGTATGTTGGGTTGTTTAGTGTGGGGGGTGGGCAATGGCCAAAGAAGCTTAGATCCCATCCCTTGGAATGATGTAGAGGTGGCTACAGCTTTTGAAGCCTTGTATTGAGTTCTCATTAGTTCGGGGGACAGTGATGAAGGACTCCTAGCTCTTTTATTTTCTCATTTATTTTGTGTTTGTGTATACATGTTGGGTGCATGAGCCGCAGTGTGCATATGTGCAAGACAGTCTGCTGTGGTTCTGATACATTTGTGGTTCCTGGGTCATGCTCAGGTCAGTAGGCTTGATGGTAAGTACTCTTACCTGCTGAGCCGTTGTTGACCAGATTGTAGCTTCTGAAAGAAGAAAAAACTAGTAAATTAAGGCAAGCAGAAGTGGTGTCTCTCTGTTTTTCTGTATTCACTATTGACTCTAAAGTCTGCAAATGAGCCAAGAGGAAAGCACTGAGTGTGGCAGTTTAGATGGCTCCTTCACCAGAGGTGGACAGTAAAGTTGTTGCTGCCCCCCTTTGGACACAAGTGTAGCTCCAACAAAGGTAGTGCAGGTATCTCTAATTCTCAGCACCCTCCTGAGTAAACAAGCCCTAGCCTGACCTAGTGTTAAAGGACAGTTAGAACATGGGGTCGCCTGAAAGGCTATAGAACAGTGTATGTTAACATGCTGTTATGGGGCCAGCAAGGTGGTTCAGTGGGTAAAATGCTTGTTGTGTTAGCCTGACAACTTGAGTTCAATCCCTAGAAACCGTGTTGTTTTTTTTTTGTTTTGTTTTGTTTTTCCATAAAGGTGGAACAAAAAACAAAACAAACTTCGAGGATGGCTCAGCAGAGGACCTGAGTTCAGTTCCCAATACCCATGCTGGGTTTCTGACAAATGCCTGTAATTTCAGCTCCAGGGAGACAGATCAGTGCCTCCAGTCTCTGAGGGTGCCTGCACTTACTTGCATAGACACACATAATTAAAAATAAAATAAATCTTTCTTTAAAAAGATTTATTTAATTTATGTATATTAGTGCTTTGTTTTCATTCACACCAAAAGAGGGAATCAGATTTCATTACAGATGGTTGTGAACTTCCATGTGTTTGCTGGGAATTGAACTCCAAGACCTCCAGAAGGGGAGCCAATGCTCTTAACTGCTGAGCCATCTCTCCAGCCCCTAAAATAATCTTTTAATAAAAAGTGGAATGTGGTAGAAGACGCTAGATGTCAACCTCCAGCACAGACAAGCGCACCTACCACACACTCAGCTGTACGTGTGTGCGTGTACATGCACATAAAACACCAAATACATGGAGGAAAGAATCAGCTTTACAAAGTTGCTCCCGACCACTGCATGCATGCATTCCCACACAGACATATGTATACACAAACAACTTCTTTAGTGTTGATGTTACAATATGTAACCAAGTACAGAAGAGACTAGCAAGACCAGCTAAGGCTAGTATCACTAAAAAGTTTTATGGAATGCTTAATTGCATGTAGATCTGGAAGGATAAATATCGAAAGGTGAAGGGGAAAAAAGGCAGATCACTGAGGCTTGCCTGGTCTCCATAGTGATTTTTTAGGACAGGGCTATGTAGTGAGACTTTTTTTTTTTTTAAATCCAGCACAAAAATTTGAGTTGCTGGAAATAGAGGAAACTGTTTTCAACTTATTTGCAGTATAGCTGTGGTTTCGATATCTGTCAATTCAGCTGACTGGATTGGAAATACTTCAGGGTTAGGTAGTGGTGGTACACATTTTTTATCCCAGCACTCAAGAGGCAGAGGTAGGCAGATCTGGCAGTTTGAGGACAGTCTGGTCTGCACAGTTTTAGGATAGCCAGGGCTACTCAGAGAAACCCTGTCTCAAAAAAATTTTAAAAATATTTAAGGGGTTGTATTCAGTAGTAGGGAACTTTCTACATACAAGGCCTTGGATTAAGTTTCTGTCACTTACAGCCTTTTCTTGTCATTGTTCCCTGAACAGTACAGGACAGTAGTTATTTACAAAACATCTACATTTGATGTGTGATTAAGGGGTGATTTAGAGTGTATGGGGCTATGTTGCTCGTGGTGAAATGTCAGCAGAGCATTTTCAAAGTCTTCCATTCTGACTTCAACACCGGCCGAGAAAGTGTGTAGGAGGGTTGTGTTGGTTGTATGCAAACAGTGCAATTTTCTTTATTATTAATTTTATCCTGTGCCATTTTCTGTAAGGTACTTGAGCATCCCTGGATTTTGTTAGACAGTGGGGGGAATTCCTAGGACCCTCATGGATTATTCAGGTTGTAAGTTTTTGAGTTTTTGAGATAGGGTCTGGTATAGTCCAGAATTTGTTACTTGGCCAAGGATGGCCTTAAACTTGGTGATTATCCTGCTTCTGCTTTTTGGATGCTGGGTTTACATGCATGTGCTGTCATGCCTGATTTTATGTGGTGTTGGAGCTTGAACTGAACACTTTGTGCGTACAAAACAAATACAGCCAGCATAATTGTAGCATCAGTCCTCTGGTAGGTCTTAACGAACATCAGAAACTGCCTGTTACGTATACAGATTTTGGTCCTGTCACCTTTTTTTTTTTTTTTTTTATTTAATTTTATTTTATGTGTATTAGTGTGAAGGTGTCAGATTCCTTGGAATTGGTGGTACAGACAGTTGTGAGCTGCCATGTGGGTGCTGGGAATTGAACCCAGATCCTTTGGAAGAGCAGACAGTGCTCTTAACCACTGACCATCTCTCCAGCCCTGGTCCTGTCACTTTTGTAATGCATGAAGTCATTTAGAGAAGATAGCCTTGTGTAAGATTCAACTCTATGTGAGTTAATTAATTAATTTGTTTATTTATCTATTTATATTGGAGACATGCTCTCACTGTGTAGCCCTGGTGTTGCAGAACTCTGTAGATCAGGTTGCCTTGAAACTCAAGAGAGATCACCTACTTCTGCCTCATGAGTGCTGAAGTTGTGGGCCACACTGTGCCCTACATGAACTTTAAAGAAAATCAGTAGCTGGAAAAATGGCTCGAGAGCTTTAAGAGCACTTGTTGCAGATGAACAAGATGAACCGAACCAGGTTCGGTTCCTATCAGCCTAGATGATGCCTTACAGTCATCTTAACTCCATGACACAAAAATAAAATAATTAAAAAAAATTATGTGTATGTGAGCCTGAATGTGTCTATACCACACACATGCAGGAACCCGAAAAGGTCTGAAGAGGTATCAGATCTCTTAGAATTAGAGTTCATTTGATGAAGGGTTCAAGGGTTGTGATTTAATGATAGGCAGCAGGAGTAAGGAAGAGTGCAAATGGTTCTGCTGAGGTGTCATAAGGCTGTAGTCTACTCCCTTCTAGTTGACACACAAACTATAAAGTTTTGTCTCAGCAGAGCTAGAGTTAGATCATAGACAAGTTCTTGGGTAATTGAGTCATTTATATCAAAAATTACTTAAGGTCCATGATCCAGCAAAGGGATAAGGATGTGGGCACTGGGTAGATGCGGAGAGAGCATTTCCTCTCCATCCCCAGCAGATTTTTTTTTTTTTTTTTTTTTTTTTTTGTGAAAAAGCATTCGTGTGTGTTTGGAAGCGTACACTACAGCACACATGCAGGTCAGAGAACAAGTCTGTGAAGCTGGCTCTGAACCCTTTTATGTAGGTTCTGGAGATTGAACTTGGTTGTCAGACTTTGTTTTTCTCTTTGTAGACCAGGTTGGACTTGAACTCACAAGGGTCTACCTGCCTCTGCCTCCCAAGTGCTGGGATTAAAAGTGTGTAGGTGTGTGCCACCACACCCAGCAGTCAGTCCTCAGGCTTCTGAAGCAGTCTTCACTTGCTGAGCGTGTCTCGTGGGTCCCTTTGGAGTGTGTGTGTTTAACTATTATTTTTATTTTATGTGTATGAATGTTTTGCCTGCAGGTATGTCGGTGCATCAAGTGTGTATAGTGCCTTTGGGGGATAGAAGAAGGTGTCGGTGCCCTGGGACTGGAGACTGGAGCTGCAGGTGGTTATGAGCTGCCATGTGTTGAACCCAGGTCCTCTGGAAGAGTAGCTAGTGTTCCTATCAGCTCAGCCATCTCTCTCTCTCTCTCTCTCCCCCCTTCATTAATTAATTAATTAATTAATTTGCTTATTTATTTATTTATTTTTGTGGGATGGTTCGTATTATGTAGTCCTGGAAATTACTTTGTAGACCAGACTGGCCAGATCTACCTGCCTCTCCTGAGCCCTGGGAAAAGGTGTGCCTTCCACCATACCTGGGCCCTGTTATTTTTGAGACGGGTTTTTTTTTTTTGGAGCCTATGCTGGGATTACAGGCCCAAGATAACTTTTGAGTTGCTTGAAAAGGGTTTAAAGCTGTATCTATCCCTAAGTTCTATCTCCAGAATTACTTAAGTTTTACTAGAGAAGCATTCTAAGTATTTCTTACAGAATTACAAATGAAGAACCATGTGTAGTGGAACATATCTGTAGTTCCTGTTACTTCAAAGGCTGAGGTCCAGGTCCAGTGCTTGAGCTTAGGCGTTAAATTAAGGGTTATTTTTCTACACCTGCTATAGCTCCCAAATAATGAGGCAGAGCTGTTACATTTATAAAAAGCTTTAAAGCTCTATAGCTAGGCAGATTCTCATCTGTTCTAACCTGTCAATGCTGGTCTGGACTTACTTGTCCTCTAGTCTCGTTCTGGCCTCTCCTGCTCCATCTTTGTCCTCATGGCCTTTATTGACTAGTTCAATTTATTTACCAGTAAGAGATGATGGAGAACAATTTTCATACAACATTGAAACAGGAGATTCAGCTCTTTATTGACCAGTAAGAGATGATGGAGAAAATTTTCATACAACATTGAAACAGGAGATTCTTTAGTGGTAATGACAATACCAGAATCTGTTAGCATTTAGATCACTGCCAGTTCAACAATTACAATCAGATATACAGGGACACACTTTAATACAATGTGAATGAAAGTCACCTCTGTACTCTGGAGTTAGAGGCAAGCATGGAGAGTTAATTGTCTGTCCTCTCCTTGTCTTTTTCCGTTATGTTGCCTAGGCTGGTCTCAAACGATCAGCTTGCTTCAGTCTCCTGAATAAGTCAAACTATGAGTGGTTATTGCAGTTGCCTCTGGTCCTGAAATGGCTTTTGAAGTGTGTGTGTGAAAGATGAGAGAGTGAAAGAGAGAGATTATATGCTGCTATATGTGTGGGTGCCTGAGGAAGCCAAATAGACTCATTAGATCTGGAGCTGGTTTAAAGACAGTTGTGAGCCACCGTGTAGATATTAGGAGCCAGGCTTGGATCCTCTGGAAAAACAGCAAGTGTTCTTACCTGCTGAGCCATCTTTCCAGTGTCCAGTTCCTCTCTCCCATTTGTAAGTTTTAAACTTGAAAATTACCCCTTAGATATCCTGAGTTAGTTGCCTATCTGTGACTTTGAAAGTTGTGGCCATGTTCATTTGTTTGTTTGAGAAAGGGTTTACTCTAGCTCAGCCTGGACTTTAGCTCACTGTGTAGTTGGAGGATGACCTTGAACATGATCCTGCCTCTACTCCCCAAATGCTTGTGCTGCTGTGCCTTCCCTGATAAAATCAGCTGTGAAATTGTTGCAATTCACATGTAGCTCTTTGTTAGTGGAGAGCCAAGTAATGATTCTGAGACCAGTCAGGCTTGGCAAACAATTTAATTTGCTTTAGAAAGAGCATTTACAATTTTTACTGTTAGTTACATTTTAAAATATTCTTCATCTTATCACCTGAGAAATTGTCAAATTTATTCAGGGACTAGACAGATTTTGGGGTTTCAAACTTTCAGTTAAGTGTATATAAGAATTAGGCTATCGAATACTTGAAAAGTAATTAGATGATAGGAAAGTGAGTTTGTGTGTGTGTTCTGGCTATGTTTTTTAGCCCAGGCTGGTCTTGAACTCATAAAATTTTTTCTGCCCTTGCTCAGAATGCTGGGAATATAGGTTAAGTCACCATGCTATAATTAAGTTATTAATGAATGTGTTTATTTTATCCTGGTTATTCCAGAACTTCAGCCAGTTGAGTGACTGTTCTGCACCTAGAAAAACTGAAGAGGGGATGAGAAGATACTTTTCATAAGCATGCTTTAACGCTGAAAAACTGATAGGGCTGTGCTCCTCGGCCTGTGGAAGGGAAGCGTAGAAGTAGTCTGTTCATCCAGTCACAGCACTGAAGAGTTCAAATTGGTTCCTTCAGAACCAGTCAGGGTGTATTTGGGGAGGTATAATCACAACGTTAATAAAATTGTATCAGTGAATGTGAGTATGATTCAGCTGTGTTTTATGAACACTTAACAAGTAGGGAGAGCCTGGGAGTGTAAGTTGATGGTAGAGGTGGCCTCGCACACACAAAGCTTTGGGCTCAATCTTCAGTACCACAGAAAGAAAAAGGAAAAAGGAGAGAAAGAGAAGTAAAATGGTATAGAATTGGGCAAAGTGGCACACTCTCTGGGAGGTTGAAAATCTCACAGCGTGTGAGTGAAAACTAAAAGGTGAGAAGAAGGTCTGAAAAGGTGGCTCTGTGGTTAAGAGCACTGCTTCCCTTCCAGAGGACCCAGGTTCAATTCCCAGCACCCACATGGCAGCTCATAACCATCTGTCGCTCCAGTTGCAGGGGATCCCATATTCTCTGAAGGCTCCAGACATGTACATAATACAGTTATGCAAACAGACAAAACCACACAAAATGATAAAAGAATAAAACCATGAATATTTTGTATGGGTGTGCATGGGATGGCTTGCTTGCTTATGCACATTGTCGGGTATCTTCCTCTCTTTATTTTTGAGACTGCATTTCTCACTGGACCTCCAGCCTACCTGATTGGTCAGTGAGAGCTCTCTGGGATCTGCTTCTCTGCCTTGCCTTTCCTCCCTGCTCTGGGGTCATGGATGCGTACAACATTGTTTGGCTTTTACGTGAGTTTTGGGATTCCCCAAGCTTGTACAGGAAGCACCTTACTTGGCTTTGGAAAGGTGTGTATGTGTGTGTGTTTGTCATCCAGACTGGGTCTCTGTATTGCCTTGGCCTTGGCTGTCCTGGAACCCACTCTGTAGACCAGGTGGCTGGGGCTGGCCTCGAATTCACAAGACATCCTCCTGCCTCTGTCTCTCAGTGCCTGGAAAGGATAATTTTAAAGAAGAAAGGCTATTCAATTAGAGGCAAGTGGAGGCCAGTCTTTAACTACAGCCTTGAGGAGGCTACGGCAAAAGGATTTCAGCTAGTTTGAGGTTAACCTGGACTACAAATTACAATCACATTACAAATTAGATTTGTGCAGGCAAAACACCAATACCCATGAAGAAATGTCAGAGTGTGTGGGTGCGTTTGTGGTACACACACATATAATGTGTTCATGCGCACGCGCACACACACACAGTTGGACCTGCGCTGCTATTTGAGGCATCGGTTGAGGGTAAGGGTCAGGAGAGTTGGGTCTGTGTGTTTTTCATAGAGTAGAATCGAACACCTTGTGGCTTTCAGAATATTTATTCTTGTGAGCAAATTTTTGATTTTATAATTTTTTTTTTGTGGGTATTGGATATTGAACTCAGGGCCTTGTGTGAGTACTAGACAAGCTCCCTGCGCAGAGCCAAATTTCCAGTTCTGCAATCAAATTGAAAGTGAAAAGCAGGGCTGTAGAGATGGTTCAGTGGTCAAGAGCACTGACTGTTCTTCCAGAGGAACTGGGTTCAATTCCCAGCACCCACATGGCAGCTCACAGCTGTCTGTAACTCTAGTTCCAGGGGTTCCGACACCCTCACATGCAGACACTAATGTACATGAAATAAAAATAACATTTTAAAAAAATGAAAAGGGAGCCATGAATGTCTGTAATACCAGTTCTTGGGGAGGCAGAGGCGGCTGCTTCTCTGAGTTCAAGGCCAGCCCAGTCTACAAGGAGAGTCTAGGACAGCCAAGGCTACACAGACAAATCCTGTCTCAAGAAAGAAAGGTGTCTCAAAGGTTAAGAACTCTGGCTGCTCTTCCTGAGGTCCTGAGTTCAGTTCCCAGCAACATAGTGGGTCACAACCACCTATAATGAGATTTCATGCCCTCTTCTGGTGTGCAGGTGTACATGCAGACAGAACACTGTATATATAACAAATAAATCTTTAAAAAAAAAAAGATGCTAGCCTGGTGCTTGAGATCCTACCACTGAGCTGTATCTCTGATTTTTTTTCTTATTAAATATTTTAAATACTGTTTTTGTTTGATTTTTGAGACAGGGTCTCTCTCTCTGTAGCCCTGACTGTCCTGTAATTCACTGTAAGCAAGCCTGTCCTCAAACTCACAGATCTACCCCCTTCTCTCTTGTGAGTGCGGGATTAACATGCTGAGCTTTAAGTGCTCTCAGTAAACATTTTGATAAAATTAGATGTATGTGTTAGGGTTTGGTCTCATAGTGTAAGCAGAACAGGTTAAAACTTTCTTGGTGTATGCTAAGATATAACAAGCACCATTTTATTTAATAGTCAGCCAGCCTAATTTACATTGCAAATTAACGTGAGTTAGGTAAATAAAGACCTGTGTTTTTTTTTTTCTTTTTTGTTTTGAACTTTTAGATTTTAATGGTATTTGGGAGTGAACTAGCAGGCTAGTTTTAAAAGTTTAGGTTGGCAGTCAGCTGCAGTGGTGTACCACGCCTTTAATCCCTGTGGTTAGGGAGGCAGAAGTGGATCACTGAGTTTGAGGCCAGCCTGGTCTACAAATGGAGTCCAGGACAGCGTAACCCTGGCTGTCATGTACTCACTCTGTAGACCAGGCTGTCCTCCTGCCTCTGCCTCCCCAAGTGCTGGGATTAAAGGCGTGGGCCACCTGGCCTGGCTAGTTTCAAGTTTATGATGACCCTCCTGCCTCAGCCTTCCCGAATAGATATATCCAACCACACTCATTAAGTTTTGTAAATACTGTACACATAATTACCAATTTTTTTAAAATTTGGGGCAAGAGGTTGTAGGTTCTGTTGTATAAAGTTTTAATTTAGATAAGTTTTAGCTAACTACTTGAACTCTTTTTACTTCCTTAGGAACGTCAAGGTCGTGGAAAATAAAAAGTGGTTCTGCACAGACTGCAGCAACGGTTGCATCTGCTCATCCCAAGAGGACACAGTGACCTTCAAGAAAATTAGGACTTTTTCTTAAATTCATTGACTTCAGAGACGATTGCAAACTTGCAGTTTAAGTATTGGAATTTCACAAAAGACATAGGACTTAACTGGAAAATGGGGGAAAAAAAAGGAAAAAAAAAAAAGAGAAAAACCTAAACAAAAATTCCCTCTAGGTAGTTTAGGTAAAAAATGTCCCTTTTATTTTGGCTTTGGTTGTGATTCAGAGCAAAATGCTTATGGTTTTTTGTTTTTTTTTTTTTTTTTTTTTTTTTTCTTTTTACTATATTTTTCGGATTTTTAAGTCCGTAAGTGCATACAATTTTCTCTAATTTTTAAACCCTTTCCTCCTCCCATTTTGACATTTGCACTTGGAGAACACTTGAGTTGCGCAGATTTTGGGTGTCCACCCCAGAAAGTGGGAATTTGATTTTTTTCCCTTCCGAACTGGAAGAAAATTTTTATGAAGAATTTTGTCTAGGAGAGTTTAATAACAGTGTTACCCAAGGTTGTGTCTGTAAGGGTGATTCATTTTCTCTGACCCTTTGTTACTCAAAAGTAAAGTACTAGGAGCCCTAAGAAATGTTCTGTTCTTGTACATTATACTGATTAAGTCAGGATTAATTTGATTTCCGAGCTAAGAACAGTGGTAAAAACTTGTTTTCAGAAATGCATTTTGGAAGAGAAAATACTGTAAAACATGTAGTGAATGTTTCTTCAGTTTCTTGTTCAGCCAATGAGGAAAGGGCATTGCCTTTCTTTTTACCATTAATCACTTCTCAATAAACGTGAGATCCTGTTGAGCATCACTTCTAGCACCATTTAGTATTATTTGAGTCTGCTCTATCTTGGGGAGAGATTTTGAAATGTATGGAGTTCTGAGAGGTGAAATAGTGACTCATTTTAGAAAGTCTGGGTTAGAGACCCTGTACGTTATTGCATGCCCTTTATCTCAGCACTTAGGAGGTGGGAGCAGGAGGGATAAGGTCAGACGCTATCCTGCATAGCAAGTTTGAGGCCAGGTGGGCTGCATGAGACCCTGTCAGCAAAGTTTGTATTGGAAGCACATAGTTTGAGCTTCCTTTGTACCTAAGGACTGGACACCCTGACTCCTGTAAACCAAGGTGTGGCAGTATTCTGGTTCCTCATAGAGAGAAAACAGCACTGCTAATCCACTCAACAGTATTTGCATTTTATTAGGTGTTATGCTAATTGCATAGGAACCTCACCCCTCAAAAAGAGTATCCAAAAATACAAGTACCCAGTATCCAAAAATACAAGTGTCTGGTTCAATTTATGGCTACTTGAGACAGTATTCCTCAGGGATGCAGGTCCTAAAAGTGAAATTCTAGTGGTTTGCTATTTGCAGGCTTTGATCACAGTGGAGTTTGTTTTCTCCGTAAGGTTTAAAGGGCTTCTCTCCTTTAGAGAGTGTTTAATTTTAAGATGTCCCAATTATTGATAGTTAAATGTGTGAAAACTCTATAAGAAGAGATTGTGAAAATGAAATCTAGTACTATGGATAGTATTACCCTGGAGTGCCTGGTCCACACTTGCAGGCTGCTAATGAACTCAGTAGTGCTGGGGTATAGCTTAGTTGGTCCTTCCTAGGCGCTATGGAGAAAATTCAGTGTTGATTTCTAGCCTTATAGTCAGCACTTGTATTATCAGAGGCACAGTAAGATCGTCTAGATTTTTTTCCTGCTAAACTTTTTATTATAAAATGTATCTTCCCCCAAATTGGAGTTCTCAGTGTTTTCATTAATTTAAATATACAAAAGATCCAGAGAAAAGCAAGTTTACCTGTGTTTTTTCCTACTTTATTTAGGTTGGGCATGAGATGATGATTTTTTTTTTTCCATTTAAAATGTTAGCACCTCGGTGTTTGAAGCTGTTGCTTCCCAGTCTTTTTGTATCACAAACAAAGTGTCAATTTCCTGAGTATTGAGGGCCTTAAGATTGCTGAATGCTGGGGGAGTTCAGGACCTTGGATTTGGTTTATTAAAATTGTTTTTCCAAAAATCCCACCTTTTTTTTCTCATCTAAAATTTTAGGCTCAGGAAGGGGATGTAGTGTAGTGCAGCTGGTACAGAACTTGCCTAATAAAAGCCTGTGGTTGATTGCTAATACTACATCCACAGCAGGGTGGCAGCACCCAGAATCCTGGTACTGGGCCCAAGGTTAGTGGGTAGGGTTGAGAGCAGGAAGATCAGAATATTGGTCTTGGTTACATTACAAGTTCAGGACCAACCTAGGCTCTAGGAGACTGGGGGGGGGGGGGTGCTTCCTAACTGCTGAAGAGCCTGGTCTAAAAGCTAGTTCACTCTGAATGCGGCTAAACTGTTTCTCCCACTAAACACAGTTTTCACTAGCTGGGCTCACAGCATGGTTCTGTTTTGTCACTTGCAAGTGTCATGACATTGGATAGCTATGCTTATTTTACTTCGTTGAAAGGGGAATCAGTCTTACATCATGTCAGAGTTCGGAGAATTTAAAAATTTGAATATAAGCGAAATGCATGAATCAGATCTGCTCACTTCATTTTAGTTATATTTGATAGCACGTCCTGTTTTTAAAGCTTATTTTTTCAAAAACAATACATTTCTTCTATTCACTCAGCTTCCCTCTAAATGTTAACATTCTGCATAGCCGTAATAAACTTTCCAAACTAGTAAATACCCATAAAGTACTATCAGCTAAGCTACAGACTTAAGTTGTGCCTGTTGTCTTTTTTCTGTATCCATACACTATTTAGAATCCCACAATGCATTCTGTTGCCTTTATTTTTTAGCCTTGGCTGCTCTTTAGTCCTTGCTTTCTCCACAGTACTGGAGGTGGAGCTGGAACCTTACATGTGTAGTATCCTGCCACAGAGTTCCATCTGTCCGGAGGTTTGGCTGAAATTGTGCAGCCTGACACTGAATTTGTAATCCTGTCTTGCCTTCCTCAGTAGCTAGGATTACACAGATAGGTGTCACCAGACATGGTTTCAGTCATTTTCCAGATTGGATGTTCTGAGAGTGCTAGCCAGTTTAAAAATGTCTTTAATTAGTATTTATTTACCTGATTAATTTCATTACCAGATCGAGGTTTTTCTTTGTCAGGTGACTCACATAACTGTGTCTCTGTAGTGTGTCCATTACACGACGCTGATAAGATTCAACTACCAATGACGTCCCTAGATCACTTGGTTAAAGTGCCATCTGCCAGACTTATGCTCTGATAGTTTCCCTTTGTAGTAACTTGCAGGGAGGAATATTCTTGAGGCTGTTTTCTGATCCTAATTTTGGCATCTGGATTTCTACTGACTGTAACAAATACTACTGTGGATTTGATCAAATGTTAATTCACTACTTCTGTTCCTTTAATTATAATCAGCAAGAAGGGTGTATGTCCTATTTTTTTATTTAGTTATCATTCTGGGTTAGTCATTTCTGCAATTTATATTTTTGGCTAAATTGTCCCAGCTATAATCAGTAGAAACATAAGTTGACTCCGGAATTTATTATTTTTTAGTTCAGTGTTGGGAGTTGAACCCAGGGCCTTATTCTGCTATCGCCCTCTCCCACTGAGCCATATCCCCAGCTACCAATGTGTGTTTTTGTGACAGTGTTTGTTTAATCCCTGTAACAGTTGTAGATCTTTGTGTAGCCCCTGGCTGTCCTGGACCGTCTTTGTAGACCAGGCTGGCCTCAAACTCACAGAGATCCACTTGCCCCTCCCTCCTGAGTGCTGGGATGACAGGCCTGTGCCACCATGCCTGGCACTCGTGGGTCTTTTTAGTACTTCAGGCTACTCCTTTTTCCTTAACCCAGCTCCATTTTCCCCAGGGAATTCTGGTTCTTATTGGAAAGTGTTTAGATTACCCGTGGTGGTTTTTTGTTTTTGTTCTTTAAGCAATTCGTCAGATTGCAATGGTTTACACTTTTTTATTTTGGTTTTGTTTTGTTTTTCGAGACAGGGTTTCTTTGTGCAGCCCTCGTACTGCAATTCACTCTGCAGACCAGGCTGGCCTAAAAACCACAGAGATCCACCTTCCTCTGTTTCCTGCGGCCCAGGCTTAAAAAAAAAAAAAAAAAAAAAAAAAGCCTGTATTCCCAGCACTTGGAGGCAGAGGCAGGTGAATCACTGGGTTTGAGGTCAGCCTGGTCTACAAAGTGAGTCCAGGACAGCCAAGGCTACACAGAGAGAGACCTTGTCTCAAAACAAAAACGAAACAGTTAACAGAGCAGTGCGTGGTGGCGCAAGCCTGTAATCCCAGCACTCAGGGAGGCAGAGACAGGCCGTGACTTCCAGGCCAGACTTGTCTACAGAGTGAACTCCAGGACAGCTAAGGCTACACAGAGCCTTGAGAAAACAACAAAAACCTGTGTCAATGGGGCTTTGCATTGGAGGGTACTTTTATTTGGCCTCATTCTAGGATGGGGGTTAGGGGTTTAGGATGGGTTGGTTTTCATCCTATAATCTTTACCTTTAGCATGCTGCAAGTTGTGGTTTCCATTCCTCCTCTGGGAGACGGCAGTGTAGTAGAGTCTCCCGTGCCTTCTTGGTACTCGGAGAACACAGGAATACCTTCACGTACTGAAGATGACGTGGTCCTTAGGCTTCGGATCCGATGAATCCATTCGAAGTGGTTTTCCTGCACTGGGAGCTGAATTGCTACAGGCTGTGAAACTCCTTAACCCTGAGGCCTTCAGAATAGCTGTAACACAGGGCAGCGGCTGATGGGTTTGCAAGCGGAAAGCCGACTGCTGGAGCTCCCTTGGCTGGGCTCACGGGGGATGATGGTTCCCTCCGGCTGGGTCTGGAGGCTGTTTGCGGAACCACTCTGGAACTCCACCTCTTTCTGGCGCTCCTCGTGCTCCACAGGCGGCGCTCTGCCGCTGTTCCTGTCCACTCCCCCTCCTAGCCAGACGGCTCTGGGGCCCTCAAAGTGGTCTCGCTGCTTCCGCGCCAGGGCAGCCTTTTCCTAGCCAAACGACTATTCCCTTGTTCATTGCGTGTGTAGATCAGTTTGTGGGAATCGGTTCTTTCCTCCGCCATGAGGGTCCGTGCATCTACCCTGTTCATCAGTCTTGGTACAGCTCTTTACCCTCTGCGCTGTCTCTCCACCCCCGAAGATGACATTCTCAAGTGCTTCTTGAGAGTTCTCAACAACGCTGAGAGTGGGAAAGCCCCGCTTGCTGGCCGAGTTGTCCTGTAAACGAGCGGCAGCCGCCGGGGACGTCCAATGGTGCTGCTTTGTCTAGTTTCACTGGAGAGATGGCTCAGAGGTTAGGAGCACTGTCTGTCTGCTCTTTCGAAGGTCTTGAGTTCAATCCCCAGCAACGATCTGTAGTGAGATCTGGTGCCCTCTTCCGGCTTACGCGCAGACATTGCACACAGAGTAAATGGGAGGGAGGCGGTCCTACCTGCCGGACGCTTCGCTTTGCGGTGGAGCTTCGCTTTTGCTGTTCGTTTTTCACGGCTTCCCTTTCCTGGTGTGATGACCTGAGCTAGAGTCCTCAGCACTGTAAAAAAATCGGGTCGCAGCTTTGGGAAGGTGAGGATAAGAGGATTCCTTTGTACTAACCTTTAAATTTTTTTTTTTAAAACTTGCTTTTATGGAAGGCTGGAGAAGTGGCTTAGTATGTAACTGACTACGATTCCAGAGGACCTGGATCCATTCCTAGCATCTACGCTTTTAACTCCAGGTCTAGGGGATCTGGCGCCCTCTTCTGGCACCTGCACACGAATACTGCACAGACAAGGCACATACACATTCAAACAGCCCAAACTCGCCTTTTTAAAATTAAGTTTGTCAGCCGGGCAGCGGTGGCGTAGGCACGAGCACTGCCAGCACTCGGGAGACAGAGACAGGCAGATCTCTTGAGTTCAAGGCCAGCCTGGTCTACAGAATGGGTTTCAGAATAACCAGGACTACACAGAGAAACCCTGTCTTTAAAAATAATAATAATAATTAAAAATAAATAATTATTGCATTTACTGAGTCAGTGTGTGTGTGTGTGTGTGTGTGTGCGCGCGTGTGTGTGTGTGCGCGCGCGCAGAGGACAACCACTTCATCGTATGGTTGCCGAATACCCAGCACAGTCAGGCTTGGTGGCCGACTTGCCAGCCTGGGAGACCTTGCCTTAAAAATGAACTGCAGGTGGCATCCTGTTCACTCATTAACTTAACCACATTGTTCTTTACTCTTCCTTTTTACTTTGGTTTTTTTTCCAGACAGGACTTCTCTGTGTAGGCCTGGCTGCCCTGGATTCACTTTTTAGATCAGGCTGGCCTCAAACTCACAGAGATCGGCCCGCCTCTGCCTCCCGGGTGCTGGGATCACAGGCGCACGCATCACCAGTGTCCAGCTTCTTTGCTCTTTTTCAGTGTCTCCTGCTGTCTCTAACCACTCGGCCTTCCCTCCCTCTCATCCCAGTCTTCTGGTGTGGCCAGCAGAGTACGCTGCTGCTGGTCCTTAGGTCCGTAATGTAGCTGACCTCTGGCAAGGCATCTCCCCCACCACAGCCCTACCACATGGGAGATGGAGTCAGGGGAATCCTGAAAGCTGATTTGACTGGGCTACATCATAAAGCCTTGCCTCAAGACACCAGGGCCAGTGGCAAGATGGTTCAGCGGATAACGGTGCTGGCTGCCAAATCTGATGACCTAAGTGTGATTCTTGGAACCCACATGGTAGAAGGAGACGACTGACTGACTCCTCAAGGTTATCCTCTGACCTCCACGTGCACACCGTGATACTACATGTCTGCAACAAAAGAGAGATAAGCCACTGCCCATAGCAAGCCCATCCAGTCTTGTGTCCAGACATTTAGATGGGCCAAATCCACCTCCCAAATGCTCCTGTGTTTCACTGTTAGCATGGCCATGTCACTAGCTGTTTTATCCATGTCTGTGGCCCAAACCCAAAGCCTTCCCTGATCTGCTCCACCGAGTTAATAACCAATTCATCCTTCCACTTCTGTGCTGCCTAGTTTTATGCCCTTATGACATAGGCTAGAGTCATCTAGAACCCCGACGGATAAAGTGCCTCTTTAAGATCAGGCTGTAGGCGGGCCTATAGGGCATTTTTTTTTTTAACCTAGTGATTGATGGGGGAGGGCCCAGGCCATTGTGGGTGGAGCCATCCCTGGGCCAGTGGTCCTGGGTTCTAGAAGAAAACAGGCTGACCAAATCATGAAGAACAAGCCAGTGAGCAGCACCCCTCCATGGCCCCTGCGTCAGCTCCTGTCTCCAGGTCCCTGCCCTGACTTCCACCAGCGGTGAACTGGGATGCAGAAGCGTCAGCCTCCCTGTCTTAGGGTTCTGTTGCTGTGAAGAGACACCATGACCACGGCAACTCTTGGAAGGGAAAAACATGAACTTGGGCTGGCTTACAGTTTCAGAGGTTTAGTACATTACAGTCATGGTGGGAAGCGTGGCAGCAATGAAGCGTGGCGGACACGGTGCTGGAGAAGCTGAGAGGTCTACATCCGGATCTGGACCCAAAGGCAGGAAGGAAGAGTGACCCTGGCCTTGGCTTGAGCCTCTAAAACCTCAAAGCCCTCAACGAGAGAGACTTTGTGTCAAAAAGCCAAGAAGAAGGACTGGGGAGATGAGGCAACTAGCAAAAGTCTTTCTTTCCCCACTGCTGTGCTAAAACCTGTCAAATGCAGTGTGTGTGTGTGGGGGGTGGCTGGAGGTACAGTCCATCGCGGTGGGAAGCCTGGGTGGCAGGGGCCTGAGGCTGCCGTCAGGAGGCAGAGTGACCGTGGCTGCGTCTACTTATCCCCTTTCTCTCTTTTATACAGACCTCAGCTCAGGGCACGGTGCCCCCCACGGTGGGCGGGTTCTCACCTCCGTCACCCTCATCAAGGTGGTTCCCCCTCAGGCATGCCCAGGGGTCTCGAATCAAAATGATGTTAGACAACAGACATTAGTCAGGATGCTGTGCAAGTGCGAGGCTCCGAGTTCGAATTTCAGCACCTATGAAAAAGAACAGGCACGGTCAAATGTGCTTTAGGTCCAGTGTTGGAAAGGCAGACAGGCCGCCTTTCCACCTTGGGGACCAGCCTAGTCAAACCGGCGAGCCACAGGCCCCAGTGAGAGACTGCCTCAAAATCAAAGTGGGGCCAGCAGCTTGGCCAAAGGTCCTTGAGGCCTGACATTGCTAGAACCCACAGAAAGGTGGAAGGAGAGAACTTACTCTACAAAAGTTGTCCTCTGACTTCCATGTGTGTTCTGTGGCACATGAGCCATCTGTTTTTCTGTTTCTGTGTGTCTGTCTGTGTGTGTGTGTCTGTGTGTGTCTCTCTTACACACACACATACACACACACACACACAAGATAAAAAAGAAGATTGTGAGTTTCCTGGATTCAGAGACACCGAGAGCTGTCATACTCGGGACTACCTATAGGTGGCACTGAAGTAGCGTTTCTGAGCCAGCCTCTCAGCACAGGCTTTGCAGTCTGAGGTGTAGCTTGACCAGTGAAGATGGCGGCCGTTAAGCAACTTTTCATTTTTATTTATTAATGTTGCTCGCGCGCGCGCACGTGTGTGTGTGTGTGTGTGTGTGTGTGTGTGTGTGTGTGTGTGGTTTGTGTGGCAGGTTCTCTCTCCCAGCATGGGATTCAGGAATGTAATTCAGGTAGTCCAAGCTCCTGTGGCAAGCATTTTTAACCACTGAGTCATTCATATCCTCAGCCCCCTATTCAGGGATTTTTTTTTTTTCAAGACAGGATTTCTCTGTGTAGCACAGGCTGTCCTGGCACTCACTAAGTAGACCAGGCTGGCCTCAAATTCAGAGATCTGCCTGCCTCTGCCTCCTGAATGCAGGGAGTAAAGGCGGCACCACCACCACCAGGGACTTTTAAGAAAAGACACAGATGGGCCAGGAAGACTGTAACCCCAAAGGGAGATCAACTCTGTCATAGGACACGTACTGTTCTGCCATTAGGAGCTGGAAAAAGGCAGAGTCCACTTATTTGAGGCATTGGGGAAGGGTCACAGAGGTGACCTTTGAACTGGGCCTAGAAATGGGGTAGGGATAAAGCATGGTGGTTAAGGGGCCTGGAATTTGGGAGGCTTTATCTGGTGGGAGATATTTTCTAGGTAGAGGGAACAGACTCATGAGAAACTGGGGGAATTGGCTAGAAAGTGGGTTAGCCTGAATTTGGTGTCAGAAAAAGTGGAATGGGGAAAAAGCCTTGCTGTTGAGAATTTATCTTGTATGTGTGCGGTGTGTACTCGTGTGTGTGTGTGTGTGTGTGTGTGTGTGTGTGTTTGAGTACTGAGCTCACCCATGTGTGCTCAGAGACCAGAGAAGGACCTGCTCCACCATTCTCAGCCTGATTTCACCTATTGCTTTGAGACAAGAGTATCTTACTTGGAGCTAGTCATCCCCAACGATCCAAGCAATCCTCCTGCCTCAGTCGTGGGCACTGGGATACCATACCACGCAGTTCATTTTTTTTATGGTGCTCTAGAACCAACAAAAACAATTCATGACAACAGAGGGAAGAAGGGTGGTTCCAGCCAGACACTGGGTTGGGGGTGGGGCAGAGGGACCCCTCTGGGGTCTTGATCTGAGAGAGGACACCTGAGCAAAGTGTGAGAAAATGTGTCCAGCACAGGCCTCAGGCCATCGGTTGAACCCCTAGCATTTGGGAAAAAAAAAAAAAAAAAAAGTCCAAGATGTAATTTATTGTGTGGAAATTATGTCAGAGGAAAAAAAAAATGCAAGAGAAGTTTGTAGAAAGGGAAGATTTCTTCTAGCTTAGAAACAACAAGAATGACAGGACAGAACAGACCCATACTGGGAGAAGGAACTGCAGGGGAAATGGAGACAGAGGACTCAGGAATCATCAGTAAATGGCTTTGGAGAGCATTTGCTATCTGTTTACAAAGCAGGGGGAAAAAAAAGAAAAATCCAACAACGTTGGGATTATATAATTGCGCGAGCCATGGTGAGCGAGGTGATTGTCAAGTGTAACATGAGTGCTCTATTTTGGGGCCCATGCTGCCTCTCTGGTCCTCCGTCCCCTTCGGCTAATGTGATTGCGAGTTGTTTTGCTGGTTCTTTTCTGTGGGAGGCGGCTGGGTGATGGGAAGTGACACCAACGGGGGAGAGGCAGAGTGGGATGTTGGATTACTCTTCTGCTGGGCTCTGCGGGTCACAGAGCATCCTCGAACACACGACTCCTCACAGGGTAGCTTTGTAGGAGGGAGGCTAGGCATCCCTCAGGGCCACCGACATGATGTCTGCAACACAAATGACTCCGTGAACTAACCGAGGCTGAGAAGGGTAGGTTGTCAGATAGATGACAGAAGCAAAGAGAAAACTGGAGAACTTTGTCCAGAAAAAAACAGGCTCTTCCAAGTCCCTGTACTGTAGGGTGTCTGTTTCTGCAGCTTACATATATATATATATATATATATATATATATATATATATATATATATA
>NW_026591598.1:10439541-10456517 GCF_907164565.1 Psammomys obesus | reverse complement strand
ATATATATATATATATATATATATATATATATATATATATATATATATATATATATATATATATATTCTGAGATAGGGTTTCGCTGTGTAGCCTTGGCTGTCCTGGACTCACTTTGTACACCAGACTGGCCTCGGACCCACAGAGATCCACCTGCCTCCGTCTCAGCAGTGTGACACCACTGATCAAATGGATGTTGATGGCTTAAAACAGAAAGTGTGGTGGGTGCTGGCAGGATCAGGCTGTAAAGTGATTAAGGAAAGAAAGAAAGAAAAACACAGAAAGGGGGACATGTAGTGAGATTTTTTTTTTTTTTTTAAACACAGCCCTGTTATAGGAATGTTTTTGTTTAATCCCAGGTGTGGGATATGGGGCCGCTTCAGCCTGTTCGCAGCAGCTGACTATGAGGTCCCAGATTTTGCCAGCTGCAGACAGTTTACGTTCGGAATTCTGGGGATTCTTCAAAGAATATATAATATGGAAGCCTCAAGAGGGGCTACTGCGCCCCTGCTGCTGCCTCCCCTACTTCTCACCTCCCTCTCCCATCCCACCCTCCCTCCCTGTGCCCCCCTCTGCCCCCACACTGTTGGTGATTGCTTTTTGTTGCTGTTTGCTGGTTGGAGACCAAACTCTCTCCAAGGAACCCAACACCCCTAATCATCAGGAAGTTAACAATATCTGAGGACCCTTTCCCATCTAACCTTCATTCTTACCTTCCTAGTGTTGGGGGGGGGGGAGTTGGAAGGAATAGAGAGGTAGAAGAAAAAAAAAAAAAAAGAACCTAATAAAGTAGCCAAAAATCCAGCTTCAAGTGCCCCCTCCCCGCCGAGTGCTGGGATTAAAAGGTTGCGCCACCACGCCCAGCTAAGATTTTTTTTTTTTTTTTTAATGAATGTGTACTGTGCATGCAGGAGCCTGGAGAGGCCAGAAAAGGGTCTCACACCCCTTGGAACTGGAGCTACAGATGGTTGTGAGCCACTCTGTAGGTGTCAGGAACTGAGCCCAGGTTCTCTGGAAGAGCAGCCAGTGTGCGTTTATCACTGAGCCAACTCTCCAGCCTTAATTTTATTTCCTCTGATACTAGGGAGGAAACCTAAGGCCTCGAATATGCTCAGCAAGTGCTCTATCACTGCGCCCCACTCCCACACCCCAATTCCCTATTTTACAGTTAGGTCTGACCATGATCAAGACTTTTAAATTTTTTAAAAAGATGTGTTTATGTATATGGGCGTTTTGTCTGCGTGTGCATCTGTATGGTTTTAATCCCTGAACCTGAACCATCGAGAGATAGAACCCCTCTCTCTCTCTCTCTCTACAGGATCTCATTCTGTAGCTTAGGCTGGCCAAGAACTCTGTAGCACAGGCTAGCCTCAAGCTTGACATTCTCTTGCCTCCGCCTCCTGAGCAATGGATTACAGCTGTGCGCCATTGCCATCCTGTCCTTCTTGGGAAATGATGATTTTTCGACAGTGTTAGCTGCTCCTGTGGGACTGAGGGTAAGAACAGGGCTTTGGTGGCTGTGTCATCCCTTGAGGAAGCTGTTCTGGGGTGTCCTGTGGTCATCCCTAGAGGAATATCCTCTGGGTACGACAGTCCATGGGTAGTGAAAAAAACAGGGTTCCAGGGAGATGAGACAAGGCTTCAGAGATCACCCTTTCACCTGTGTGTGGTCTGTTACTGCTTTTACTCCTTGGCTTCTGCCTCTGTCATGGATGCCCTTCCTTGGAGCTGAATTCTGCACTGTCACCCATCTCTTCAAGTCTGTCCTTCAGCCTGACACCAAAGCTTAGCTCTGAGGGGACATTAGATGTGAAGGAGGAGGGCTAACAGCAGAGGAGGGCTCTGCTGTTAAAAGCACTGGCTGCTCTTCCTAAAGACCTGGGTTCAATTCCCAGCACCCGTGTGGTAGTTCACAAGTGTCTGCAACTCCAGTTCCAGGGATTCCAGTGTTCTCTTCTAGCCTCCATGGGCACCAGGCATACACACAAAGCAGCCACACATGTAAAAATTTACATTCATTTATTTAGTTTTTATTTGTAGAGTCAGGGTTTCTCTGTGTAGCCCTGACTGTCTTGGAACACTCTTTGTGGACCAGGCTGTCCTCGAACTCAGAGAGATCCACCTATCTCTGCCTCTCGAATGTGAAGGACGAGGCTCCAGGCAGGAGCGGTAAACTCTGTCCCCTCTCTATGATCCTTCCTGCAGGCTATCTGAGACACAGCCCCTTTGTTGGTTTGATTTACAGGGCAGTAGTGTGTATCCAGTTGTGTTGTGTTTTCATTGGCTGATTTCATTTTATCTTTTTTTGGGGGGGCGCTTACAATGAAAGTCCTCCTGCTACTGAGGGACACCCCACTGCCTCCCCCACCTTGTGGCAGATTTAAATCCCTCAGTTGGCAAGTCAGAGGAGACCATCAGAGTTCAGCCTCAGCCTCCGCATTTCCTCCTGAGCCTTTTGTAGGGCTCCGATGGAGGATGCAGGGAGCGGGGCAGGAATCTGGGGTGTTCCCCGTGGCTCTGCTGTCACTGAGAGAGGTCTTGTGAGCCTGTGCCTGACACCCTCCACCCTCTGCAAGGCACCACAGTGCTCAGCAGGAGACCACTGCCCTGGAAAAGCACAGAGCAGAGGTGCTGAGTCAGTTTGTGCCCTTGGGCCCTTGCACCTCTCCAGAGCTCCTGCTCAGCCTGCAGCTAGCTCCAGAGATCTTGTGAATGCAGCGCCCCCCCCCTCCCCATCTTCCAGGGACACATTCCCAGACTGCCAGGGGACGCCTGAAGCCAGAGGACCATACCTGCCGTATGCTGGTTTTTGCTTTTTGCGTTCCCTTATGTGGAAGTACCTACGGAGGCTGAATTTATAAATTAGTAACTCGGAAGGTACCAAGGAGAAGGGCCCACTGCCTCTGGGGCACTAAGAACTGCCTACCTGGCAAAGCAGTCCCTCTGGCCCCGGCCCTGGCATTCATGTTCTGCTTAGACCTCATATTTCCTATTTGTTTACACGGTAGCGGGGTTGGCGCTGTGGTCTGGGTACGGTGTGAGTGTGTGTGTCCCTCAGGGATTCACGAGTTGAAAATTAATCCCCATTGTGTGGGAGTAGAAATCAAATATGAATGTGGGCTTTAGAGATGTGGCCTTGGCAGATGAGAGGAATTATAGATGGCTGTGGGGGAGAGGCCCATGATTGAGCCCGGTAGAGGGACTAGCACACAAGCTCCTGTGCAAGAGTGCACACACACACACACACACACATACATGCGCGCGCGCGTGCACACACACACCTGTCTCCCTTTACATAATGCCTTCCACTGCTTATAAATCTGCAGGCAGGCTGGGGAGATGGAGTTTGGTTCCCTGAAGCCCATGCAAAGCTGGAGGCAGCAGCTGGAGCCACCGCATCCATAATCCCAGCCTGCCTATGGGAGGATGGAAAGCAGAGACTCCTCGGAAGCCTGGGGGGCAGCTAGCCTGCCGTGTGCAGAGGGGGAAATCGAGTGACGTGTGAGTGAAGCTGACACCGGGGTTGGCTTCTGCCTTCCACGTGAGTACCAAGGCACGTGTGTGCCCAAATTCAGGAGCAAGCACAGATATAAAGATCAAAACGATAACAGCGGAGCCTGTGAGCGAGAAGGCCACCACCAGATGCAGCCTCTCGGCGACACACATTCGGAACTGTGAGGCAAAATAAAGCCTTTCGCTAAAGCTCACAGTCTGCCACTGCTCTGCTGGCAACAGGCGGCGGGCTAACACAGACAGGAGGAGCACTATTTTAAAAAGCGGCCTGTGGCGGTGAATCGCATGTACAGCTCACTTATGAAAGAAGCGCCTTGGGATGCTCAGGCAACTGGCTGCCCTTGCAGAGGACCTGGGCTCACTTCCCAGCACCCACTCGGCAGCTCACAACTGCCTGTAACTCCAGTTCCCGGGGATCCGACACCCTCCCACAGACACACATGCTGGCAAAACACCAATGCACAAGAAATTTAAAAAATAATAATAAATTTTAAAAAGAAGAAGAAGAACAGGAGTGGTGACTGACACATACCTTTAGATATAGCTCACAAGAGGCAGAGGCAGGCAGATCTCTGTAAGTTCGAGGCCAGCTTGGTCTACAGACAGTTCCAGGACAGCTAGGGCTACACAGAGATACCCTGTTTTGAAAACAAACAAATATCTGGTGGGCGGCCTGGCATGCAGCAGGCCTTCTCTTGGCCTGGAGGCCCTGCCCTCCCACCCAACAGCAATCTTGTTGCCAATGTGACTTTTCTCAGAGCACAAGGGTCCTGACTCTGCTTCCTTTTTCATCAAAAGGCCAGATCTCATGGCTCCTTTGCAAGGGCTAGCCTTCATGTCCCACTCTGGGGTGGGCCTTCCTCGGGAGCTACTCCATTTACCAGGAGTTTTAGGCCCAGAGGCAAAGGGGATGTTGGCAGCATGGCTGGCCAAAGGTTGGGCTTTAACTCTTGTAGGGCCTGGGGTCACAGTAAGTGACTGCTGAAGTCCCAGTTTAACATTTTGGGGGGAGCACTTGTCCCCTGCCAGGGCAACAGGGAAGCTCTGAATTCGTTTTGGAGAAGAGTTTCCAGATGTCTGATTTTGACTGGCAGCTGAAGCACACTTGGCACCTTTCTTTAGTTCCTTCACCCTATAAATAACCATTTAACATAAAAAAAAAAACAAACAAATAAACAAAAAGAAAGACAAAGGAAAAGAAAGAGAAAAAGGAGAGCTCCCAGCATCCTCTACTGTGAGCAGGGACCCTTGCTCTGTCTTTCTCAGACCACACCTACCTGGGCTCTGGTTGTGCAAAGCTGAGGAGCGGAGGCCAGGAACTCAAGATCTCGGGGCCAAAGAGGTGGCTGTGCACACAGTGTGTCTGGGGTGGGGGTGGGGGCTGTCAAGAACTTGGCTGTGGCTGGTGTCTGCAGAGGGAGATGCTCTGTCCTCCCTGAACTTAGGACCTGGCGGGAGGCGCCCAGCCCAGGGTGAGGAGGATCCTGTTAACCGGTCAGGGCTTGAGAGCTGGCTTGGGTGAGGCTGCGGTGAAGACCTGGCAGTCTGCGTTCCTCTGTCACTGTGGAAACAGACCGGAAGAGACCGGCAAGCTGTGGGTCCCGCTCGAAGCGACTCACCCTTCCAAATGCAGGAGGGACGGCAGCCCAGCCTCTGCTCAGCCCCTCCATCTGCTCAGGTGAGGAGGGACCTGCTGCAGACCCTCTGCGAGATGCCGCCGCGTGGAGATTCGTGCACTTCTTCCCTTAAAAGAAGAGAAGTTTGCTGGATTTGTTTTCTGCTTGTAGAAGATTAGACGGTTTCACAAAGGCTGGGCGGTGGTGGCCCACGCCTTTAATCCCAGATCTCCGGGAGGCAGAGGCAGGTGGATTTCCGTGAGTTCGAGGCCGGCGTGGTGTGCCCAGTGAGTTCTAGGACAGCCTGGGCTACACAGAGGAACCCTGTCTCGAAAAACCAAAAACAAACAAACAAACAAACAAACAAATAAATAAGAAGCAAGTCCTGCATGGTTGCTTTTTCCAGGAGCCTGCTTCCAGCTTAGTGGTGACTCTCTATGCTCCGTTCCCTTAGCATTGGTATCGGGGCTCCCAGAATCGCTGGGCCTTAAGAACTTGGCAAACTTTGCCTTCATCCCTTTGCTGCTGCTCAGTATAAATCTCCTCAGGAAGGAGAGGGGAGGGGGAACAAGATAATAAGGGGAATGCGTGCTCACACTCCTACGCCCCCTACAATAAATGAATTAAAAAAAATAAGTCCCCACATCCTTCACACACTTACTTGGTTCTTAAAGATTTAATTTATTTATTATGTATACAGTGTTCTACCTGTGCACCAGAAGAGGGCACCAGACCTCCCTAGAGATGGTCGTGAGCTACCATGTGGTTGCAGGGAATCCAACTCCGGACATTTAGGGAGAACAGCCAGTGTTCTTAACCTGGGAGCCCTCTCTCCAGCCCTAGACTCAACTCTTGAAAGGGATCCTCCTTGCCTCCACCTGCCATGTTCTAAAATTACAGGAGTGTGCCACTAGGCCCAGTTGACTGACCTCATGCCCTGTCTTGGAAATTGAGCGCATAGTAAGTTTGATCAGGCTTCCCAGAGAAACAGAACTGCTCAGGCGGGTGGGAAGATGTCTCAGCCGTTAAGAGCACTTGCTGTTCCTGCAGAGAACCGGGTTCAGTTCCCAGCACTCACATGGACGCTCATAACCACCTGTGACTCCAGTTGTGGGCCCTGACTCCCTCTTCTGGCCTCCACGGATTCCTGCACACAAGCGGTACACATAAACCCATGCGGGCACATACACATAATAAATGTTTTTTTTTTTTTTTTTTTTTTTTTTAATTGGCTCATGAGATCATGGAGTCTGCCCAAACCCAAATCTTTGATGTAGACTAGTAGGGTGGAGACCCGAGAAGAGCTGATATAGAAATTCAGGTCCAGAAGAGAGCTGTCTGTCTGTCTGATCCAGAATTCTTTTGCTCTCAGCAGCCCTCACCTACTTGGGGAGGCCTACCACACTGTGCAGAGCTTTCTGATTTACCCAGAGGCCTCTGCTTTGTATGGAAACCTCATCTGATACACAGCATCAGCCAGGACAGGCAGGGAAGGAGGGTGCATGTCTGGGACCCCAGAATTTGGGAGGCTGAGGCAGAAAGATACACAGTTCAAGGTCAGACTCAGAAACATAGTGAGATCTTGTTTCAAAAGGCCAGGGGCGGGGGTGGGGATAAAATTCTCCAATTCTGGGCACCAGACAAGTTGCCACACAATTAATATTATCTTGTATTACACACACTCACACACATGCACAGTATGGTTTTACATATATGCAAAACACTCATGCAAACAAAGTAAAAATAAAACTTAAAAAAAGGCTGCAGTAGCACTTGAATGCAATTCTTATGTCTGCACAGTAGCTTTTTTTTTTAAGCCGCTCATGGTGGCACACACCTTTAATCCCAGTGCTCAGGAGGCAGAGAGGCAGAGGCAGGTGGATCTCTGTGAGCTTGAGGCCAGCCTGCTCTACAAAGTGAATTCCAGGGCAGCCAGGGCTGTTACACAGAGAAACTAATATACATACATTAATATATATTACTTTATATTATTATAAATTATATTATAATTGATATATTAATTAATATACAAATATACACACTATAATGTATCATTATATATATATATATATATATATATATATATATATATATATATATATATATATATATATATAAAATGCCTGTGCCGGGCTGGAGAGACGGCTCAGTGGTTAAGAGCACTGTTCTTCCAGAGGTTCTGAGTTCAATTCCCAGCAACCACATGGTGGCTCATAACCATCTTTACTGGGATCTGATGCCCTCTTCTGGCAGACAAGTGATCCATAGATACAGCACTCATATATGTAAAATAAATAAATCTTAAAAGAAAAAATGCCTGTGCCACCATGCCTAACCCTACCTTATTTTTATTCATTTTATGGGTTTAGGTATTTTGCCTACACATAATGCCTATGTACCACCCACATGCCTGGTGCCTGAAGAAGCCAGGAGAGGTCATGGGATCCCTTGGGACTAGAGGTATAGAAGATGGTTGTGAGGCTTCCCTCTACCCCCAGGTGAGTGCTGGGAATTGAACCCAGGAACACTGGAAGAGTGGCCAGGCCTTTTAACCTGCTGAACCATCTCTCCAAACACTCCGTTTAATTTCTTTGGAAATGGGCAGTTGTTCTATTGCTCCATCTGGCCTCAAATTGACTGGGTACCCCAGGATAGCCTGAATCTTTGAATCCGCCTGCCTCTGCCCTCCATGTGCTGGGATTACGTGTACCACTAAGCCTGGCTCCCTGCGTTAGTTTCACCTGCTGCCCTCTTGCACACTCTCCATTTATTCATCCACTCATCCAACCAGCATCTTTTTCTTTCTCAAGACAGGGTTTCTCTGTGTAGCCCTGGCTGTTCTGGAACTCTTTCTGTAGACCAGGCTGGCATGAGATCCACCTCCCTCTGACTTCTAAGTGCTGGGATTAAAAGCATGTGCCACTAAGCCTGGCTTTTTTTCTTTTTAAAATGTCATGTTTCCTTGGGTTGAAGAGATGGCTCAGTGGTTAAGAGCACTGTCTGTTCCTCCAAAGGACCCAGGTTTAATTCCCAGCACCCACATGGCAGCTCACAACTGTCTGTAACACTAATTCCAAGGGATCTGACACCTTCACACTAATGCACATAAAATAAAATTTAAAAAAATTATCCTTCCTGTCTGGGTGGGCGTTTTGGTTACACTTATGTCTGTGACCACATATGTATCTGGTGCCAGAGAGGGAACTGGATTCCTAAAACCAGAGTTACAGGCAGTTGTGAGCTTCTCTGTGGCTGCTGGGAATTGAACCCTGGTCCTCTTGAGCAGCCCGAGTTCAGATCCACCAAGCCATGTCTCCAGCCCCTGCCAACGAGTGTTTCTTAAATACCTGCAAGGAGGCAGTCTCCATCTTTGGGTTGGGGACACAGTGATAAATAAGAGAGACGGGTCCCTATCTCTCGGGGTTCACAATATAGTGTTGGGAACCAGCCGAAGCTAGTAAGTGACCAGGATAATACTCAGGAGGTGACTCACGTAGGGAAGGGAAGCAGAGAGAACAGAGACAACGGAGAGCAGGGTGGATGGGATTTATCTTGGATGCAGGCCTGCCGAAGTGGCTGTTCAAATGCTGCCCTGAATGCTTACTGACCGCTGACGGTGAGGATGACTGACTGTCCCAGGGTTTCAGGGCCTCAGAAGCTTCAGTGGGAACTCCAGGAACAGCGTGCTCATGGGTTATCCTACCTCCTCAGTGAGGGCGGAACGGGAAACGCCAGCTTTGGGTTGTCAGACCCATAATCCGCCACTGTATCTACAGTGCAGAAGGGCTGGTTGATGGAAAGGAAAGAGTGCAGTCGAGTGGAGCTGGGGACGGGCAGGCGAGCAGCAGAGAGCGTGTCTCTTGGACAGTTTTCTTGTTCTTCTTGTAACCCTGCCCATGATTCATAGCCATCCCTGCCCCCTTGCAGTAGACACCCCCCCCCCCCTTGTCTGTTTAAATTAACTGCACGGATTTCTGGTTTGTGTAACCGGAGTCCCAGCTGACAACGGCCATAAATAACTTCAGCGCAGGAAGTATGTGTCTTCCCGAGGCATCTGCAGCGGGGGTACAGCTGTGGCTTAGGGACCAATTTCCTGCCCACTTGGCTCATTCCCAGGCAAACCTCCCTGAAATTGTTTGACTCAGTCCATGGTCTGTCTCTGCCACTTAGGCTCCAGCAGCTTCCACAAGGGGTCTCCTAATCCACCATTGTGTCTTTCAGGCTACACAGATTCACGTGTGCCTCACCTCACTGCTCCCTCGGTGTCTGACATACCCTTTCTGTTGGAAGTGCGAGGGTCCATTATTCTACACATATAAGGGCTTTGCACACCTGGGGGCAGTAAAAACTCTCACTAAGCACCAAAAAGCCCTCACACCATGGAGGGTGGCACTGCACAAAGCCTCTTCAAATTCATCATCTTCTGGGCATGGACTTCCCCAGAATTTGGATTTCAGTAGCCATAAAACCAGATCTTTTCTTTTGTCCATATTTTCTGTGCTGAGGGAGGAGGGCTGGGCCTCTCTCTCTCTCGAGGTTCAGAGAAAGCGGTTTGCTCAAGTTGCCCTGACAGTCTCCTTCACCTCCCCTGGAGCAGCCCGGGATCTGCTCTGCACTGACACTCTTGTGAGAGGGCAGGCTGTGGGTGACATGCTTTACCAGTCTGGACAAGTCGGGCAAATTCAGCTCCCTGGAGTCGCTGTGGTTGCCATGGCATCTTCCTGGGCTCCTCTCCGTGTAAACCTGGGGGCGAGCTGTTTGGACGGAAACAGGGAAAACAGGAAAAAAAATTCTCCCACTGATGCTGGCTACCAGTAGCACACAGCCAGCCTCTTCTCAGAATCCCTCCCAAAGCCTTGCAGGTGGGTCCCGGGGGCTGGGGTCTAAATGAGGAGGAAAATGAGGCCTAGGGTACCCAGCATTTCACCAAGTGGTTTCTGCCGCGGCCAAGGAGATCTGGATTCTAATCTAGACCTTGTAGGGATCATGTGACCCAGGGCCAAGCCCATTGGAAGCCCTCGGTGCAACTATTGTATGCGAACAAGGGCTGGACACACACGCACGAGAGCATTCTTTGGGTGTATTGAGGACTTTCCACTCCTGGGTGCTTCGGCAAAGCCGAAAAGAGGTTTGAAGCTCTGGGTCCAGGATTCCTCCTTGCTAAGTGAGAGCCGTGCTCTTCCCAGAATGCCTGCTGCTTTGTTAGAGTTGTCTGCAGCCATCTCACCCAGTGTGAGGCAGAAGGCCTGACCCAGCTTCTGTTTTCTGCTAATTCCCCATGTACCGTGTCCCTCTCCCACTCTGGGCCTCAGCCTCTCTGTCTCCAGGTGGGAGGAACACGGGGTTGTGCTTGTGGTCGCTTTCCGCTGCTGCCATCCGTGTGTCTGTGACAGGATGTGACTCCCAGGAGTCTCAGCACCGTGGCTACTGACACACCACCCTGGCCTACTACCAGACTGGCCCTTTGCAGGGACCGGGAGAAACGGACCAAGAGCAAGAACTCAACTTGGAGCATCATTATCTCCTCGGTGTTTGCTTCAGGCCCACGGCACTGCTCATGCTCTGCTGGGAGGGGCTGAGGAAGAAAGAAAAGGGAAGAAGAGCTCCTTGGGAAAACCTATGTGAACAAGGTCCAGAGCCAACATTTTCTTTCCTTTATTTTATTTAATTTTATCTTATTTTATTTATTTATTTTTGGAGACAGGGTTTCTCTGTGTAGCCTTAGCAGTCCTAGACTCACTCTGTAGACCAGGCTGGCCTCGAACTCACAGTGATCCACCTGCCTCTGCCTCCCTGAGTGCTGGGATGACAGGAGTGCGCCACCGCGCCCAGCTGCCGGCACTCTCTGCAGACCTTGTGTGTTAGAGCTTGGACGTCAGAGGTTGAGCACATCCTGTAAGTTCCACTCAGGATGGAAGGAAGAAAGGGGACAGGAATCCCCAAGTGTGGCAGAGAGGGTCGGGAAGCCAAAGGGGATCAAGAAAGAAAGAAGGACCCAGGAAGGAAGAGAGAACTGATTTCTGTCGAAGAAAAACGACAGCTTGGTCAAAAATCCAGGAGCTACATGGAGGCTTTCTTTCAAAGTATGCCTACCTCCATCATGAGACCGTGCCCCAGGGGGCTGTAAGAGGGATCCAGGATACTGTGTTCCCGGAGACATCCAGAGAAGGCTCTTCTGCCCACACGTGGCAGCCTGGGGCGCGGGCCTCAAGCTCCGGGGTGCCTCACCTTCTGCATACAGAACCCAGGCCCCCGCCCCTGCAGTCCCATGAGCCACAGGTCGGCAGGTCTGTTCACCTCTGCCCCCAAACAAATAAGCCAACAGTCCCGAAGCTTGGTTCATGTAGAGGTGCCCCCTGCCACGCCTAATGACCGGGTGCTGATGGCTGGGGCTCACGTGAGGGAAGGAGGGGGCCAACTCTGGCATGCTCTCCTCACCTCCACACTGCACCGGAGCACCGGTTCACCAGCACAAACGGCCTCTCCTTCTCCGAGGTGATATAAGCAGGGGGAAACTGAGGCCAGAGGAGTGTCTTGGGAGACGCTCTCTGACCTGTTGAGCTGCCTGCCACCAGGCAGAGCCCCGTCAGTCCGGCTTTCCTGAGTCCTAGATTACGCCGGGGTGGCTCTCCGTGCTCCCGCAAGTACCTCTGTTCCTCTCACTAAGCCCACTGGCTCATCCAGACGGGCTTCCGAGACGGTCACTACTGTCTGCGGTCGGTCGCCTGTCTGGGGTGAGTTCAATGGTGTCCTCCGCAAAAGTGTCACACATTAAAGGTAGAAAGAGGTAAAACCATGCTGGCCCCCATAGCCAGATGGCTGCCTACAAGCTGCCGGCCTGCCGGCCTGCAAGCCTGGATGCTGGGCCAACAGCCATGTCAACAAGAGATGGAGGTTAGCAGAGACGGTTGTGGAACTGGCAGTGTTGAGAGGCTGAAACAGGCCCAGCGAGACGGCTCAGCAGGCAAAGGCCACAAGGCTGCTAAGCCTGACAGCCTAAATTTGAACCCCAGGTCTCACATGGTAGAAGGGGAGAAACCAACTCTTGTAAGTTGTTCTTTGATCTGGCACACACAACATGCCCCATACACACACACACACACACACACACACACGCATGCACGTGCGCACACAAGATATAATTAAAACAATGTTTTTAAGATGGAAAAAGAAAGTGGTCAAGAATCAATCTCTGGGATACAGAGATGGCTCCGAGGTTATGAGCACTGGCGGTTCTTCCAGAGGACCTGGGTTCAATTCCCAGCACCCACATGGTGGATCACAATTGTCTGTAACTCTAATTCCAGGGGACCCAATGACTTCTTCTGGCCTCCGTTGGGCACCAGGCGCTCACATAGAAATACAGGCAGACAGAACAAAATAATAATAATAAAATTTCAGAAAAAATAATTAGTCTTTTAGAGGCTGAAAGTATAGTGATAGAGTACACGTTTACTTAATAGGTTTGGAGTTCTGAATTCAGTTTGCAACACTGAGAAAACAAAATAAGAAAGAGAGAATGAGCCTCAGTTTTCTGTTTTTTGTTCTTTTTTTTTTTTTTTTTTTTAGACAGTGTCTCCCTGTGTAGCTTTGGCTGTCTTGGAACTGTGGACTAGGCTGGCCTCGAACTCACAGAGATCTGTTTACCTCTGCCTCGCCAAGTGCTGGGATTAAAAGTATGCGCCACCACTGCCCAGCTAGTTCTGCTTTTAATGTAATATTTTTATTAAGTCTTCAAGGATTTCACACATACGTGAAATGGATCCTCACCGTATTCTCTCCCCAAGTCTCAAATCCCACTGTCAGCAAGCAGATGGTGGGTGCCCATCCTGTCTCTTTCTCTCAGTTGTTGGCTGCTCTCCCGACGAAGTGAGGAAACCTGGCCTCGGAATGGGGAGAAGTCGCAGGCGCTAATATGCAAGTGCTCTGGAAAGCCAAGAGTGCTTTGCGAATGAAAGTGGTTATTATCTTATGGTTATCTGTACGTTCCCCTTCCCTCCCGGGGCTCGAGGATGGAGCCGGACTGAAAGGCAGCCCAGGGGAGCCGCCAAGAGGAGAGCCAGCTGCTGTATTCTGCGGCAGGCAGATCTGTCTCTCTGGCAGGTGGGAGCCACATTCCCACGTACTAAATTGCTAATAGCTTCCCTAGGGAGATTCCTTTCAGCTCTGACTCCTTCAGTGAGAGTTCTGTCGCTGCCGTGGCTGACGCCTTCTGATGCCCTGGGCTGGCCCTGGATTTCCCATCCGGTTTCCCATCAGGTTTCCGTTTTGGCCCATGAAATCAGGGGTAGTGTTAACCAGCAAGCCCAGCCCCAGATTTTCAGTCAGATGTGGAGAGCACGGTCTGCCCTGAAGCAAAGGCGGAGAGGGGGACAGGGTGCTGCTCGTGCCTGCAATCCCAGCACTTACGAGGTGGAGGCAGGGGGATTGTGGGGCCAGCTCTGGCTATATAGCAAGACTTTCTCTCAACCTACCCTACGCCCCCCCTCCAAAAAAAAAAAAAAAAAACAAGACAAGAGTGGGGATAGACACAAGAATATTCTGCTATCCAAGGACGTGATCTCCTCTCTGTTTGGGGAGGGACGATGAGTGGAGGCAGCTGGTAGACTGGCCCTTGGGTCATAAACACCTGGCACCTCTGCCAAGAGCTGAGCGGAGAGTCCAGGCAACCTGATGATGCCAAAAATACTCACAGCCACTCAGGTAAACCTGGAGACGAGAAGGAATCCACTCACTCATTCATTCATTCATTCTTTCTTTCCTTTTTCTTTTGGTACAAAGGATTGAACTCAGGGCCTCATGAATGCCAGGAAAGTCCTATGCCAAGAAATATATCCATGACGTAGGAGCAGGGTATCTGTCGTTGGCTTGAGCAGGAAGGAGACCTAACCTCTGCCACATGGAATGAGAGCAAATGCTTGAGCCTGCAGGACTGGCTGGCCCCAACGTCTCCATGCCTGGTAGAAAGATTTACTTCACTTGTCTCTCTGTGTGTGTGTGTGTGTGTGTGTGTGTGTGTGTGGGCGCGTGCGTGCATGCCCTCGCACCCACACATGGGGAACAAAGCTGTTCACTTCATGGTAGCTGGAATGCAGAAAGAAAGAAGCAAGCTAAACAGCCTGGGACAAAAATCTCTCCCCCGAGGGGTGGTGGCAGCTTGACTTTAATCCCAGTACCTGGGAGGCAGAGGCAGGTAGATCTCTGTGAGTACCAGCACAGATGGTCTACAGAGCAAGCTCCAAGACAGCCAAGGTTACACAGAGAAACCCTGCCTTGAAATAAACATACATACATACATACATACACACATACGTCTATTCATAAAAATCTCCTCCTTCATGGGCACGTCCCCAGGGATCCCCTCCTCCCACTAGGCCTTGACTCTAAGGTCTCCACTGTGGCCACATAGACCATGCCACCAGAGAAACTGGCAAGGAACTGGTGAGGCAGTTCCTTGTGTGTTCAAGCCCGGGAAATCTCGAACTCGAGACGGGCAGGAGTAAGAACTGCTCCCTCCCTGTTCTGAGCCTGCGTGCCCTGGCACACACAGCTATGACCCTCTACCTCCTGATTCTCAAGGTAGTCACATAGCCGGCACCAGGGAGCAAATAGAGCATCGCCAGCATGCCAGCCACAGCCAGTGAAATCCATTCAACCCCAAAATACCTCCCTACTCCCCACATAGTGCCTGCGCACCATGGAATAAACAGACCCATATAAGCGGATGCACCGAAGATTGTCTAAGAGTCGCTGTTTCACTGAGCCACAACGCTTGACGGGTATTTCCGGAGAGGGCCTTCCTTCTCTGCAAACATTCACACCTGGACCCGCCCACCCAGCAGCCTTTCGGGTGGGACCTGAGCTCTGGCTGCTGCTGCAGCTGCCGCCACCTTCACTGCCACCGGAGCCAGCCTCTTCACACGGAAGGGTGTGGCTGAAGGCCAGCAGGTCTCCAGGACTTGGCCTTTGGCACCCGGTGAGGACTCCCACGCCTTAGTGGCCTGAGAGACTACTTCGTTCTTGCTCTCTCTGGTGTGAAACAGTCATCGCTGGAGTCTGGGATTAAAGGTGTGTGGCACCACGCCTGGCTTAATAATCTTTTAATATATATTGCTTCTGTTGGTTTTCTTCCTCTAGAGAGCCCTGGCTAACGAAGCCTGACCTAGTTGGGGTGTGTGTGGGTGTCAGTAAAGAGTTCACAGAGGAACTTGCACTATTTATTTATTTTGATGTACTAGATGATTAAGCCTTGGGGCACATCTCCTAAGCAAGCATTCTACCACTGAATTATATATCCCAGCCAAGAAATTAAGCCATTAATTTGAATTACACTTTAAGAATGGATATTAAGAGCCTGTAATAGTGACTTAATTTTTTTTTTCTTTGAGACAGGGTTTCTCTGTATAATCACCCTGGCTGTCGTAGGGCTTCCTTTGTAGACCAGGCTGGCCTGTAACTCACAGAATTCCACTGCCGCTGCCTCCCGAGTGCTTGGGATTAAAGGCGTGAGCCACTGTGCCCAGCTGTGACTTAATCTTTCAAGTGGAAGGAAAAGAATTTTTAAAGTCCTGATGGGGTGCTGGAGAGATGGCTCAGAGGTTAAGAGCACTGGCTGGTCTTCCATAATGGTCCTGAGTTCAAGTCTCACCAGCCACATGGTGGCTCATAACCCTCTATAAGTGAGATCTGGTGTCCTCTTCTGGCCTGCAGGCAGAGTAGAAATAATAATAAATATCTTAAAAAAAACAAGATTAAAAAAAAGCTAAAGTCCTGATATAGGAGGAAAAAAGAAGCATGATTTGTTGGACTGGGTAGGGAGGAGGCTGGAGGCCAGAAGAACCCTCTTCTCTTCCGTGTCCCAGCTTCTCCCTTTGCACCAAAGTCTTTGAGTTTATCAGGCCATTTGAAATGGTGTGGTGTGTGGTGTTCAGCATATGTGAGCAAAGCAAAAATCTTGTTCTCGGATGGTTGCGTGGGAAAGGCTGGGGTCCCCGTAGGGGTGAAGGTGGGGGCTCACACCATCTCTAGCTGACGGTGGAGCCGAGATGGCTGCTGAGCATGTGGAGAGAATGAAAAGGAGAGCGAACTTGGGGTCTTCTGGGTGTGTTCTTTTAAAATATATATGAGAAGATGTTAAAAAACATTTCTTTTCAGGTGTGTATGTGTGTGTGTGTGCTGGTGTGTGTGTGTGCATGAGTGCGGGTGCCTGGGGAGGCCAAAGGAGCCTGGTCCCCCGTCCCCCTGGAGCTAGAGCTACACGGCAGTTATGAGCTTCCCAACATGGATGCTGGGAACCAAATTTGGGTCTTTGGCAAGAACAATACCGGCTTTTGACTGCTGAGCCATCCCTCCAGCCGGTAGCTCTGTTCTTCCTGGGAAAGAGTAAGCTTTGCCTTGATAAATGACTTATGCCAGGGAGCGGGGGTGGGGAGGGAACGTTCCCTGCCAACCTGCCCTGGAACCCAGGACATTATCCAAGAGCATGGCAGTGAGGAGTCCCAATACAGTCTTATTCCCATCTGCCTTGACATCTTTATCATTTTAAATGTCTTGTATTGAGCACCTAACATGAACCAGCCCTGTCCTGGCTTCCGGGATCAACCAGACTTGGTCTCTCCAAGCTGGTGAAAGATCATACAGCAATAGCTATAATTTAGTGCCAACCCTCAGTTTTCTTATCTGTAAAGTGGGATGGTAATAAGACTCGGTGATGCCCGGAGCATAGCAATGCTTGTCTTGTGTCTTAGTCACTGTTTTAATGCTGTGAAGAGACAGCATGACCACAGCAACTCTTATAAAAAGAAGAAGAAGAAGAAGAAGAAGAAGAAGAAGAAGAAGAAGAAGAAGAA
>NW_026591598.1:10436828-10439531 GCF_907164565.1 Psammomys obesus | reverse complement strand
AAGAAGAAGAAGAAGAAGAAGAAGAAGAAGAAGAAGAAGAAGAAGAAAAGAATTTAACTGAGCCTGGCTTACAGTTTCAGAGGGTTAGTTCATTCTCATCACGGCAGGGAGCATGGTGGGATGCAGGCAGACAAGGTCGACAGAGAGAGCGAGAGAGAGACAGACAGACAGACAAAAAGAGACAGGGAAAGAGAGAGAGATAGAGGAGGACAGCCACAGGTTTGAGGGTAACCTAGTCTATATAGTGAGTCCAAGGACTATGCACTGAGACCTTATCTAAAAAGGAAAAAAAAAAAAAAAGACCCTTTGGAGAGTGTGTATGGAGAGGCTCATGAAACTCACAAGAATGAAAACTTTAGGAAGCTCAACAAACTTTCCACCACAGACTCTGAGTTTCTTGGCTCGGGTCACATGAACAGCAACAAGTTGCTGGGGAGAGGAGACTCCTCAGCCAGCGTTGGTGATGCCTGCAAGAGGTGCCAAGGATTTGCCTTAAGCTGTCACCTGTGAGTAGGTGGGGCTCTTTCTTGGTGATGAAAGTGCCCTAGAGTTAGATGCTCCAGTAGGTGACCCCACACCCAAGCTCCTTTCTGTAACTAAAGTAAACAACCACACTAGACTTGGATGGCTGGTTTCTTTGGGGTTTCCTTGCCATCGCTATCTGACTAGGCATAGACTTCCTGGGCATGCAGCCGTTTGTTAGGGAGAATGGTCTGGAACAGCTGAGGCTGTCCTAGACTCTCCCTGTTGACCAGGCTGGCCTCAAACTCACAGAGATCCACCTGCCTCTGCTTCCCAAGTGCTGGGATTAAAAGTGTGAGCCACCATGCCCGGCTGTTGTTTTATATGTGTGAGTGAGTGTTTGCCTGCATGAATGTATATGCACCATGTATATACAGTGCCCATGGAGGCCAAAAGAGGGGGTCAGATCCCTAGAGCCAGAGTACAGCTGTTGATACACCATGTGGGTGCTGGGAACTGGACTCCAGTCCTCTGCAAGAGCATGGAGTGCTTTGAACCACTGAGCCATCCCTCCAGCCCCCTTAACTTGCTTGTCCTAGTTAAGTGTGGCTGTGATAAAATGCTAAGACCAAAAGCAACTGGGGGGGAGGGTGCATTTGGCTTACACTTCCCCAATAGAGCCCATCCTCTAAGGCAGGAACTTGGAGGCACGGACTGAAAAAGAAGCCAGGGAGAAACACTGCTTACCAGCAGGCTCAACTTTCTTTCTTATGTAGACAATGTTCTGCCTGCATGTACACTTGCAAGCCAGAAGAGGGCACCAGATCTCATTTTAAATGGTTGTGAGCCACCATGCAGTTGCTGGGAATTGAACTCAGGACCTCCGGAAGAGCAGTGCTCTTAACTTCTGAGCCATCTCTCCAGCCCTCAGCTTTCTTTCTTATACTAGAATTACCTGTCTAGGGGTGGAAATGTCCCCAGAGGGCTGGATCACCCTCCACTCTCATCAATTAAAAAAAAAAAAAAATTACCCAAAGACTTGCCTACGGGCAAATTTTGGGGGGCATTTTCTCAATTAAGAGTCTCTCTTCCCAGAGGTGTTTCCGTCAAGTTGAGGGAAGCAAGCAAACAGACCCAATACAACGGTCTTTAATATCCGGCCCCCCGCGGAGCGCCCTGTCGTCCCTGGCTGTCTTCCATCCTTCTTAGCTGTAGGGTCTTTATATATGTTTTTCCTTCTTCTGGAATCTTCTTCCCTATTTCCTTCCTAAGTTAGTCTCCCCCACTCCTAAATTCACACCTCACCTCCTTAGGAAAGCTACCCCCTGACCCGGGGTTTCACAGCGCCGCTCCCTTCTCATGAAGTGTGGTTTTTAGACTCGATGCACCTCTTCCCCTCAGGGCTGTAAGCTCTGGGGTGGGGCCTTCATCTGGTTATGAACACCGGAGTACCTGGCTCCCTCAGAATACCGGTGGCGCTCACGAGCGGGGCGCAGGAAAGCCTGGCTGGCTGGTAATGTCTGTTTGCGGGTCTCTCTTTCGCTCTCTCGAGGTTTCACCAGCCGCCCAAGCAGCCTAGTGCTAGCTCAGGGCAGAGACCCAGACAGGGCAGTTGTGTTTCCAGTAACACACCCCACTGTTGCGATTCCAGTAACACACCCCACTGTTGCGATGGCCGTGACCTTTTCAGCGTGGTGGGATGGCAGTGACCTTGATGGCGGTTATGTCTGCCATCTCCTGGGCAAAGCCTTACAGGGCTCGTCTCCCCCCTGGGGTTGGAGCTGATTTTATTACCAGTTTTCAGTGGAGTCTTTTGGGGGAACCGGACGGTTTTGTTCTTGTCTCCTGGGCAGAAATCACTTGACAGTTCTAGGAGCCAGGAGTGGAGCGGAGCGCGCGCAGCACGGGGTCGCAGGGAAGAACCCTGGAGTTCCTCGCTCCGCCGTCTCCGTCTCCCCGAACCCTCCGAAGGCGGCGGGGAGGGTTTTCTTCATCTTGCAGATACAGAGAACGAACTTGAGAGAGCTAAAGCGACTCGCTCAAGGTTACTCCCCTGGTCCTTGCAGGGGCGGGAGGCGGGATTCGCATCCAGGTCCTCGGAAGTGGCGCGGGGGCGGGGCGGGAGGCGGGGGGGGGGGGGGACGCCCGGGGCCAGCCGAGCCGAGCGAGGGAGCGCGCGGAGGGCCCCTCCGGCCCAGCTCGGAGCCGGGGGCGCAGCGCCCGCCCCCCGATCGCGGGCGT
>NW_026591598.1:10417560-10436428 GCF_907164565.1 Psammomys obesus | reverse complement strand
TGTGTGTGTGTCAGTTTGGTAACACTTTGGGTGTCTGTCGCACACAGTTTGTGACCGGACAGTTTGACAGGAGCAGTGTGTGTGTTGGGTCCCCTGAAACCTCACGGGGTGGGCTGTGTGTTCTTCACAGTGCCTTGGGTCTTTGGAGCATTCGGCGGGGACAAAGTGCCCTCTCCATGCTACGGGGACACTCCCCAAATCACATTTGGTGTCATCTTTTGTGACTGCTGTGTGTGCGCTTGTCCCAAACCGTCAGTTTGTAGCTCTGTCTGAGACTGTATTTGCCCTGCTTCTTGTCAATCCCCTGAAGCTCGCAGGTGAGGGAGAGATCCGGCGTGGCTGTGGACACGTGTCTTTGTGCTGTGTGTTCTCTGAGGCAGCCCCATAGCTCCTGTGGACTGGGCATGGGTTCTCTCAGGAACTGTGGGTATGATTTCTCCTCCTTGAGGCCTGGGCTACAGAATGAGTTCAAGGCCACCTAGAGAATAAGCAAGACCCTGTCTTAGGAGAGAGAGAGAATAGGAGCTTGGGGGTCTCAGGGTGTAGCTCAGTTGATAGAGGGCTTGTGCAGCATGCAGAAACCCCCGGGTTCAGTCTCTAGCTTGCCGTAAACTGGGTGCGGTGGTCCTCGCCCCCGGGGGTGTGCAGGCAGAAAGCCCAGAAGTTCCCAGTCATGTCTGGTTACACAGAGCGCTTGAGGCCAGTCTAGGGTAATGAGCGTGCGCCAAGGTTAAGTGGTAGAGCCCTTGCCTACCAACGTGCAAGGCTGAGTTCTGCCTAAATTGCCAAAAAAAAAAAAAAAAAAAGTCTCCAACTTATCCGGATCGGTGGGCACATTGACGTCAGTAAAGCATCTTTCCCCTCACATCGAATTAAGGGCTCATAGCAAATAAAGGTTCTCGTTGTCCCCTCTGTCTGCTGCCAAGGTGCCAGGGGGCCGCTGGGAAGGGCTCTCAGGCCACACCTTTGAGACTCGGGAACGCTGAGACAGCACGTGTCCCTCACCTCTGTCCCCTCTATCGCTGAGTTTAGGGCTTCAGAGGCTGGACCCCCAGCCAGAAGATGTTCCAGAAAGATGATGCCGAGCGGAGGTGAAGGTCACGGCTGTGGGTCAGGTGGTACCCACATTCTACCCTATCCTCAGTGCTTCCTACTGATGTGGCTTTTGGCCAAACATCTCAACTTGCCTGAGCCTCATTTACCGCCCTTAACAAGGCATGATGATTAAAATAGTCTGTGAGAGCCGGTCCGTGGTGGCACAAGAGGCAGAGGCAGGTGGATCTCTGTGAGTTCAAGGCCAACCTGGCCTATAGAGTGAGTGCTAGGATAGCCAGGGCTACAAAAGAGAAACTCTGTCTTGAAGCAGACCCCCCCCCCCCACAAAAAAAAAAAAAAAAAAAGAAAGAAAGAAAACAAACCAACAAAAAAATAAAACACGAATAGGCTGTTGGGAAGATTAAATGGAATCATTCTGGTAATGGCCTAATAGCAGACACCTGGAAACATACTAGGTCTTTGGTGTGTGTTGGGGGCTGGGATTAACCTGCAGAGCTGCAGCTGCTGCAGGTGTACAGAGTGGGCAGCTGCTGGGGCCTAGTTGTCTATAGTTTCTACATTGGGAACTATGTCCTGCTTCTGTCCCGCAAGGGCACAGCTCTTTAGCAATCAACAACGATAATGGCTGATGTTAATCATTGCCACACCTGTCCAGCCTCAGTTTATTTATTTATTTTTTTGTTGTTGTGTTTTTGTTTTGACATAGCCTTGGCTGATCTGAAACTCACCCTGTAGAGCCAGGCTGGCTGGATCACCTCAGGAAGATCCCCCTGCCTCCCCTCCTCTCCCCCACCGGTGCTGGCATTAAAGGTGTGTGCCACCGCACCTGGGCCTCACAGCCCAGACTGAGTATGAGCCTCACGTGGCCTCTTAGCTCCTAACAGCCATACTCCAGGGACCCATGGTGAGTTGCAACCCCAGGATCAAATGCAGCTTCTTATGGATGTGGGATCCAGGGCAGGGACTTGATGTAGCCGGAGCAGGTGATGCCTGGCCTGAAGGAGGAGCTGCAGCTGGCTCTGTGGAGAGATGGGCTGGGGGCATCTCAGGCAGAGGTTGCTGCGTAGAGAGTGTGAGGTCCAGGAGGGAGTGGGGAGTCTCTTCTGGGGCCTGGGTGGCCACGAAGCCAGAGAGGCTGCTGGACAAAGGCATGACAAGGCCTGAGAGTGGGGTCCTTCTCCCTGGGGTTGTTGGGAACATCCGATGTGTTCTGAGCTTCCATAAGGCCTGATGAGTCTTCTAGCTCAGCCTCTGCCATTCAGGTTCCCAGGGAGGTGCCGATGATGGAGGAGTGCTGTAGACCCCAGGGACAGAGGGAGTCGATGGGGTCGGGGGATGGAGTGAGAACTTGAGGGGAGGCTGGAGACAGGCCAGGGTGGCTGTGTTAGGATGGACGGGTGTGCTGGGGATCTGGCTGCTGGGTTGGAGGTGGACTTGGAGTCTGGACGGGGTTCTTGGCCCCATGCTAAGGCCAGCCATGCTGGGAAGTCAGGGGGCTTTTTGGGTGTTAGGAGAGCCATCTAGGAAGAATGCTGGTCAAGACGGCGGTGTTAAGAGGGTAGACTAGGCAGGCAGAGTGGGTGTGGGGGGATCAGAGGCTGGTGCCAGACAATGAGGGGAGCCCTGTGACCCTGGACAGGTAACCAAAACCCCTACCTCAAGCCTCCGTGACCTTTCTCTGAAACTCAAGCCTCCCAGACCTAACAGGAAGAAATTGGCCCGAGGTCTTTGGATGAAAGCGAACAGGGAGAGAGCGAGCTGCAGCCAGGGCCTGCTGGCCTTGCCCAAAGGCTGCCATTTCCCAGGTCTTAGGATCACTCCCTGGGGAGTGTGTGTGTGAGTCACAGAGACAGCAGAATGAGTGGGAGGAGTCACCAAGGACACAGAAGCTCTCCTGAGCTTCTCCCAGATTCCAGGGATTCTCTAACCTGCACCGCGGTCCTGCAGTGGGACTTTTATTCTCATTCATGGCAGAGGAGACGCCTCTCGCCACAGAGGCAAGCTTTTGTTCTGTGACAGGGTCTTCTGTAGCCAAGGCCGGGCCCCACCTTGTACAGTTGAGGATGAACGTGTGATCTACACCCTCCCTCCCCAAGTGCTGGGGTTCCAGACACACACCACCACGCCCACCTTAGACTCGCATCTTTCCGAGCCCCCAGACCACCCTTAATCACTCTGCCTGTGGGAGGCCTGGGACGCCTGGGGAGCAGAAGCCAAGGCTGTGCAAATCTCTGAGGCCTCAGTGTGTGATGCCAGCAGCCGCAAGCTCGGACATCAGGGCAGGAAACGGACATTTTCTGGGAGAGTGAGCGTGAACAATACATAGGTTCTGTCTCTGTGCCCCTCACAGGGTGAGTGTGAGGAGGTCATGAGGTGTGAACTGGCACTGGGTGTTTAGTAAGCGTCGTCTCAGAAGCAGTTTCTGTAAATCCAGCCCTGCGGGGGGGGGGGGGGCGCAGTGGGGGGGTGAGGCTCACCCCTAATTCACTCAGTTGACATTTAATAAGTTGAGGAGGAGCTTTGCGTGGATGCCGCAGGGAACCTTTATCAGGCCAATACTAGAAGCTTTCTTTTACAATAAAGATAACTAGATAGTTACTTCAGGACCTGAGGAGACATTTCAGCAGAGGTTGGTATTTCCCATAATCCCACTGCAGGGAAAAGCTTAATCATTTATACGTGTCTGCTTCTATTTCCCATCTCTGCTTCTCCACACACACAGACACACAGACACACACACATACACACACGAACGCAGAGAGATGTAGGCACACAGACACATACAGAAACACACATACATTTGTCTTTATGAAATCAGGATCACGTAGCGACATCAGGTGTGCGGACTGTGTGTGATTAGGTGTGTGAAGCTAACGGGGAGATTCTCCTCAGGTAGCCCACACTGGGCTTGAGTTTGTGATCCCCTGCCTTCTAAGCTAGCTTGAGACACAGAACTGAAACCTTATTTCAAGATAAAAAAACCAAAGGGAGAAGGGAAACCGTTTTTGTTTGTTTGTTTTTAAAGCTGGTTTGGGGCTATAGAAATGGCCGTTGTTAACAGTGCTGGGTTCCAGAGAACCCAGGTTCAGTTCCCAGCTCAGCTAACAGCTGTCTGTAACTCCAGTTCCAGGCTATTCATCCGACCCCCTCTTCTGGCCTCTACTGGCTCTGCATGAGTATGGCCCACAGACAATCTGACAAAACACTCATTCACATAAGATAAAAATAGTTATTCTTTAAAAGCCCATGGACATTGACGGCTACATTGTGAATGCATTCTACTGAGCAAGTTGGGTTTTTAAACAAGTATTAGCTATTTTTCTTTTTTAAAGATCTATTTATTTTATGAGTATAAGTATTTTGCCTTCATGTATGTACATGTACCGTGTGCATGCCTGGCTTCTAAGGGTCAGAAGAGGGCATCGCATCTCTTGGAACTGGAGTTAACCGATGGTTGTGAACCTTCATGTGGGTGCTGGGAACCGAGCCTGGGTCCCCTTTAACCAACAAGTGTTCTCAACCTTGAAGCCATCTTCCTAGCTGTGTCATCGTCATTTTCTCCCCTACCCCTTTTTAAAAAAAAAATTAGATTATTTATTTAATTTTACACGTGAGTGTTTTGCTTGCATGTTTGTTTGTGCACCATACATGCATGCCCGGTGCCTCTGGGGGCCGGGAGAGGGAACCACACCCCGGGAAACTGGAGTTACAGATAGTTGAGAACCAGCCAGTGGGTGTGGGAAGGGCTCCTGGGGTCTCTGTAGAAGCTGCTGTGCTCTTAAATGCGGAGTCATCTCTCCAGCACAGAGGGGACGAGTTGGGGGTCTCCTTTCTTTCTTTTTGGGGAGTGTATGTTCAAGACAAGGTTTCTGTGTATCCCTAGCTGTCCTGAACTCACTCTGTAGCCCAGGCTGGCCTGAACTCACAGAGATTCATCTGCCTCTGCCTCCTGAGTGCTGGAGTCAAAAGTGTGCACCACCATGCCCGGGGGCTCAGGGTCTTCTTAAAAAAGAAAAAATTAACTGGTGTGTGTATGTCTGTATGCACGCTTGCCGTGCGTGTGTGAGGGTGGCCGCAGAGGCCAGAAGAGGGCTTTAGATCCCTCTGGAGCTGGAGTTACAGGCAGTCATGAGCTGCCTGCTGTGGGTTCTGGGAACTGAACTTGGGCCTTCAAGAGCAACAAGGGCTCCTAACCACGGAGCTATCTCTCCAACCCCTTGTTTTTCCCGCCCCCATGACACTCTAGATGGTGCTTCAAATATATATGTATATAAAATCGCACACATACACATGTACATATGGTTTGTTTGTGGTTTGTTTTTGTTTTATGAGACAGGGTCTCTCTGTGTAGCCATGACCACCCTGGAACTCACTCTGTAGACCAGGCTTGGAGATCCACCTGCCTCTGCCTCCCAAGTGCAGGGAGTAAAGGCCTATGCCACCACCTCTGGCTTCTCTGGATATTTTGAATATGTGTGGTTGTGTACCCTCCCACTATCTTTGTATGGACTTTTCCTGAAGTCGAAGCTCTTTAAGAAAGAACTGGCTCCTGTCCTGTGTAGAGCCTCCTGTTGCTGAAGGGATAAAGCGGACCCTAGAAAGCCAACAGTGGAAGTTTTGGGTCGGAGAAAAAGACAAGCAAAAATTCAGGCTTCCCCACCCCAGCTGGAATTGCGAGAATGACTCTCAAGTGGCTGTGACCTGAGGGCTCATTCCCTGCATATCCCCCCTACTGAACCCCCCCCCCCCCCCCCGCCGCCCACCCCACCAGATGTCTGGACTTTGAGAGGCAAGGGCAAGGCTTGATTTCATTAAGCTCAGGATCCTGGGACTTTGAAATCAAATTGGCTACCCAGAATATCCTCACATGCACAGGAAGGAGGGTAATCGCAGGGTAAGACAGAAAGCCCAGCTTAAATTAGCGATTTGCTGACATGCAGGCTGATGCGGCCCCATTTCCAGTTGCGGGCTGCAGGGTGGGGTGGGGGGTCTGGCTGTGTGCTCCTGATTTAGAACTCCCAGCACAGCTGCAGAAATCAGCTGCTTTGTCTCGGGCCTGGAAGGGCTCTGGAGGAGCCTTGTCCTCCACAGCTTTCCTAGCCTCCGTGAGGCTTGAAAAGAAAGAGCCTCAGCATCAAAGGCCTAGGAGGTCAGAAGAAGTCCTACTCAGGAACGGCCAGAGGCTCTGTAGTTGGGAACCCATGCTGCTCTTCCGGGGGACAGCAATTTGGTTCTCAGCACCCACCTTGGGCAGCTCACAGCCCCCCGTAACACCAACCCCAGGGAATCTGACATGCTCTTCTGGCCTAAACACTTGTATGAGCATACACACACACAGATACATACATGCAAATACTTGTTTAAAAATTTGTTATTTTCATTTACATATGTAGACATTTGCCCTGCTTGTGTGTTTGTTACAGATGGTTATGAGCCACCATGTGGGTGCTGGGAATCAAACCCAGGTCCTCTGGAAGAGCAGCCAGTGCTTCTAACCACTGAGCCATCTCTCCAGCCCCACACCCCGTTTTAGGAAAAAAAATTGTGAAAACAAGAACAAAAACGTCATCTGGACTCATGCCTTTGATCCCAGTATTTGGGAGGCAGAGGCAGGCAGGTCTCTGTGAGTTCCAGGCCGGCCAGGACTTCGTAGTGAGAGGCACTGTCCCACAACAGAACCAAAAACAGCTGCAGCAGAGGAAGGGTAGGCCCTCTTCCTCTTCAGAAGCGAGTCTGTTACCAAGGGCAAGGCTTTGAAACACGAAAGAACTGCATTTATTTCGAGGTGCTTACTGCTCCTGTAGAAGACACCGGGTAGGTTCCCAGCACGCGCACGGAAACTCACAACTTCCTGTTCCAAGGGATCTGACTCCCTCTCAGGCCTCCAAGGGCTCTCTGCACACACATGGTCCACACAGATTCACACAGAGGCACTGCATGCATACACATACAAAATAAACATTTTGTATGTTTGTTAAAAATGTTCATTATTATTTATTAAAAATGTTTATTGTTATTAAAAATAAACATTTTTGAAAGTACATTTTTATTACTTATTTTTTGCATGTGGGTTAGTGAGCTTGAAAAAAAAAAGGAGGTTAAAGAGAGAGAAAGAAAGGTGTTTTGGGGATGGAGAGATAGATCGACAGTTCAGAGCATCAGCCTGGCTTCAATTCCCAGCCTCTCCCTGTTGGCTCACAGTGGTCTGTACCTCTAGTTCCAGGAGATCGGATGCCTTCTTTTGGCCCGCACGGGCATCAGGCATGCACATGGTACACGGACATACATGCAACACACGTGCACACAAAGAAATAAATAACTGAGTTAAATTTTTTTAACAACAACAGAAAGAAATGAGTCCTTTTAAAACTTTGTTTGATTCAGAGTCTCACTTAGGCCACACTGCTGACACACACACTATCTATCTATCTATCTATCTATCTATCTATCTATCTATCTATCTATCATCTATCTATCATCTATCTATCTCCTATAGATATATAGATCTACAGCCAGTTTAACTAGTGCTGGGAATGCACAGGGCAGTCCTGGGGACTGCTGACCCTGAGCTAACAGAACTCCAGATTTCCTTGGGGGCAGTGCCAGTCTCTGGAGAGGCCGGTGAATGGCTTCAGATCAAAATCTCTTGTGCTCTTCCCCGGAGCCTGTTTTCTCATCTATGAACTGGGCATGACAGTAAAATACCTGCATCGCCAGCAGGTGGCGCCGTCCTGCCAGTAACGTTTGCTGAGTTTGAGGCACGCTTCAGACGCTGGGACAAAGCTTCCGTCCAGACCCAGACACAGTCCCTTCCCTCCGGGAGCTGCCGTTCCAATGGAGAAAAGATAAACAATAAATTAGTAGAAGACAGACACGGGGCTAGGGGCGTGGTTCCGTTGGAAGAGCGCTTCCCTAATGTGCTGGGGGGCCCTGGGTTCAATTCCCATCCTGACACCAACCAGGAGTGGTGGTGTACAAATGAAGCCTCAGTCCTAGGGAGGTAGAGGTTCTGAAGTTCAAGGTGGGGCTAAGCAATCAAAACCAAACACCACCCACAAGCTAAACAGGCGAGGGAGATGGAGGCGGAGAATGCAGCTGTGTATGGGAAGCGACAGGTGAGCAGAGGCCGGTCTGGGGGAGGGTTTTTCAGGCAGAAGATGGCTCTGATGCCTGCGTGCCCCGCTGAGGCTTGTGTGGCCCTCAGCACCCGGCCTGACCCCTGCAGGCATCGTTGGTGCTCTGATGCCTGCGTGGGCTGGCTGCCCAGCGCCTGGGACTCGGGGACAAAGATTAAGTCAGGAGAGAAGCGGCTGGTCCTGGCCAAGCCAGATGACCCTGCAGGGCCTGCAGGAGAGCATCTGCTTCCCCTGGTTACAACCGGTATCCTGCCAGAGTACCCAAAGTGCTAGATGGGCAGGTAGCCACGGGGCACGCCTGATTCCTTAGGCCTTGTCACCCCAGGTCACCCAGGGCATCCTAGCAAAACTTAGTATGTGGACTTGGCCAACGCTAACCCTAAAGGCAGGGCAGCCGTACTTCCCGGCTCAGCTCCTGGCTTGGAAGATCCGAGTCGCAAACTCTCACTTAATCTTCACAACACCCCTGTTAAGCAGGATCGTTTTGGCTTTCAAGACAGGGTTTCTCTGTGTAGCCCTGGCTGTCCTGGAACTCGCTTTGTAGACCAGGCTGGCCTCAGACTCACAGAGATCCACCTGCCTCTGCCTCCCGAGTGCTGGGAGTAAAAGCGTGGGCCACCACCACCCAGCCACGATGGGTTTTATAACCTTGACCCCCACAATACAATCATGTCCTCTTCTGGGTGAGGGGTGAAGAGAGCCTCATTCGCTGGCCCTGAGCCTAGCCTGAATCTTTGCTAGTTCTGCCGGGCCCGGGGGCGGGGGAGGGGCGGGGATAACTTCCGTAGTTGTTTGTGGGTGGGTTAAGTCTGATATCGGCAGAACAGTCTCCCACTTGGAGACCCTCCTGAGTCATCTTCCAGGGGCAGGGGATGGTCTCAGTGTTGTTCTAAGAAAAAATATTTAATTCAAAATTTTTTTTGGGGGGGGGGTTGCTGCTCATTCCACAGCATGGTCAGAGGACAACCTTGTGGAGTCCGTTCCCTTCTGCCACCTTGACCTGGGTTCCGGGATCCAAGCTCAGGTTGTCCGGCTTGGGTGGCAGTCACCTTTACCCTCAGCCTTCTCAGAGGTCCTCGGTGGTGCTCTGAAGGCCCTGGAACGGCTCGGCTAGGGCTCCCACACAAGGTCACGGTTAATCTCCTCCGTTTAAACTCGACGATTATAAAACTTCTCACAGCCGCACCTGAGTTTGATAGCTGATCCTGTAGCTTAGCTGAGTGGTGGCACAAAACTAAAGGTCGGACAGGGCTGTGTGGCCTCGGGCAGGTTCCTTTCCCTCTCCCAGCCGCCTAGCTCTGGGGCAGGGCTCCCTGTGCAGTGACGTCGTTTAAGTCCCATGCTTAGAAGAAGGGGGCTAAGTGGGTGATAAAGAACTTTCCAGTCTTGTCATCACTGCCACTGCCACCGTGTTGAATGAATAACACCAGCCACCTCAATAAGATTAGAGGACATTGTTTTGGGTTGGATAGACTTGTAGCCAAAAAACAAAACAGAACACTTTTTTTTTTTTTTTTTGAGACTTAGCCTCATTTTTTAGCGTTGGTTGCCCTAAAATCTGTCATGTAGACCAGCCTGGCCTCAAACTCTTAGAGGCCCATCTGCCTCTGTCTCCTGAGAGCTGGGATCAAAGGCATGCACCACCATGTCTGACTGGCCTCACACTCTTCTGGGACTCTAGGTGGGTGCCATATAACCCCCTCGTAAGCCTCCAGGGTCCATCCTGGGAGCTCCCGATGAGCATACCTAAACCCTGTTCACCTCTTGAAGCCCTCCTCCCCGTACCTCCCAACCAAACACCGTATTTGGTTGTTTCCACCTTCTTAATACACAACCGGAATTGTTGACCTGTGAAGCCTTGTGGCGATAACTTCAAACAATAGCAGGGACGCAGAAAATAATCTGTGCTTATCAGGTCGGGGAGTTGATTGATTGTTGCAGCCTGCCTCTAACCCAGGGCTGGACAGGGGCAGACAGAGACAGGCAGATCCGAGGGCTCACTGGCTAGTCAGCCTAGCGAAATGGTCAGCTCCAGCTTCTTTGAGAGACCTTGTCTCAAAAAAAATAAGGTGGAGAGCAATAGAGGAAGATCCTGGAAGAGATCCTCTGATCTCTGAGTAAGCATCTTGGCTCAGTAAGGGAGGTTTTATAGAGGTGGTGCCATCACTGTTCTCCCTCTCTGTGGCTTCTCCTCCCTCTCTGGTTTCTCCCTCCTTTCTGGATTTTCCCTGTTTCTGGCTCCTCCCTCCTTTCTGGCTTCTCTCACAGGGCAGAAACTGTGTTTCACCCATTCTCTATCCTGTTCCTAGCTCAGTCCCTGACCCTGAATAGCCATCACCACGTATTTCTTAAATCTCTAACTGGCGCTTGGGGCCCCCTGTAGAGTTGCTGGGCTCTCCAATAGAAACCCATGAGCCAAACCCACGAGCCACCAGATAAAAGGAAGTGAGAGCCAGCAGATAAAAGGAAGTGAGCCGTGAGCCCTGATCCAAGCTAGAACAGCAGGCCACTGCCTCTCCAGGGCAACCAACCGCTGGCTTTTCACTTACTTTAGTAACTCTTGACTCCGGGGAGCTTTTCTCTGATGGTTGGTGACAGTGACCCCTGTGTCCCCCCATCAAGGCAGGGACTGTTCCTTCCTCCCCCTCTCCATCCCTTCCTTCCGTGTGCTCTCTATCAAACCCTGGGCATCATTCATACTAGGCAATTATCCTACCACCGAAGCACACGCAAACCTCCATGCTCTACTTCAAACACCCAGCTGCTCACCTCTCTGTCTCTCTGTTCCTATGAGTAGGTGTCTCCCTGTTCATACGGTTTGTAGCAAGTTCATGCCCTGTTTCTATAAACCCAGGCGCGGATTGCCACACTGAAAAACTCTCCCTACTCCCCTCCTTTCTCTCTCTCTCTCTGTCTCTGTCTCTGTCTCTCTCTCTCTCTCTCTCTCTCACACACACACACACACACACACACACACGTACCTAGTATCAGTATCAGTATCAGGGTGTCATACCTCAGAGACCAACCACCTTGTTTTTTGAGATAGAATTTCTTACTGGAACCTGGAACCTGGCGGGCAAAGCCTTGGCTTGGGCAGGCTGGCTGCCCTCCGTCAGGTCCACACCTGGCTTGTCTCTATGACTCCTGGGGATTGAACTCAGGTCCCCATGCTCACACAGAAATCGCTTCCCTAACTGAGCTTCTCCTGGCGCTTCCATGGCAGCTGGGTAAGGCCCACCCCACAATCCAGCCATCCTGAAGCAGAGCCAGGATCATCAGGGGCTGGAGAACTCGCCGAGGGAAGCCAGGCCTTTGGCCCGGTTATTGGTAAGTATAGTCTCTCCTGTTCAGCTCAGGGGCCCTTTATTTCCGTGTCCCAGCCATAATCTTCCCCTGTGATGAGCTCGCTGGGCTTCATTATAATTAACCACTTTCCTTCCCCCGGCTCTGCCAAAACTGAGACAGCTAATTAATTTCTGGCCAAGTGCCATCCCTCTTAAATGGTGGGCAGGGACACAGCTTGCCATCCTTGCTGCCCAGCCTGGCTTGTTTTGTCCTTTGGGAGAGCAATCACCCTTTGTCTGCAAATAGAGGGAGCTCCAGCTGGCTCCTGGCGGCTGCCGCTGGCTTTGTTGCCTATTCTCTGTTCCCCCACAGTGAACCCTGCCTTTCACAGCTTCAGAGCCTTCATTTGTAAAACAAAGGGATTGAACTTGACCCCAGGGAGAAAGTTAGAGTAGTGTTGAGGAATGTGAGTTTTAGAATCCCAGGAACCAGCGACCCAATTTAAGGCCTATAGTCAGCTTCATCTCTTTGCCCTCAACCTTCTCCACATGTAAAGGGGTTAATGATAGGCCCCTCTTGTGTCAGTAGGTTTGTTCAGTGGGAGAATGAATGACCTATGTCCCTAGCAAGAAAACCCATCCTGGGGCATAGTGGTGCATGCCATTAATGGAGTTCAAGGCCAGCCTGGTCTACAGAGTTCCAGAACAGCCAGGGGCTACACAGAGAAACATTGTCTCACAAAACCAAATGTAACTAAACAAAACAAAGAGTCTGCACATTAGACACACACCCAGCGGCCTTAATGGTCTATATGCACAGGCCTGTGGTCACAGCACTCTGGAGGACTGTGGGAGGTCGAGGGTAACCTGGGCTACAGGGCAAATCCTGTCTCCAGCAGCATGTCCAGGTACCTGTTAAAAAAAACAAAACAACAACAAACAAAAAAATAAAGCCCTAGAAAAACAAAACTCTCCCCTCAAAACCAATGCAAGAAGCATACAGAATTTCTTTCAGAAGGCTAGGGGCCTAAACTCGAGGAGGTGTGGTCAGGCTCTGGGAAGATCCTTCCCTTAGGGAGCTGGTCTCTGGCAGTTCTCCCCTCCTCCGTGCCCTGTCACCCTGTCACGCCAGTTTCCCCCTCTGTTCTCACAAGGGCATGGTCCGTATTTCCTCGTGTTCCTCTGTGTGTGTCCTCTGTTCGTCTTACAAGAGAAGGGGTGCAGAGCAGCTCCGCTGGTGAAGAAGCTTGCTGCTAAGCCTGATAAGGTTTGCTAGCTCAAGGCCCCCAAAGCCAGGGAGCTGAGGAGCTGAAGCCTAAGCTAAAGTCAGAACTTGAGCTAAAAGCTTCTTCGTTTTCTCCAACCGTCTTAAATAACCCTCAGCTCAAAATCCCCCCATCCTTTAATCCCTGTTTAGCTGGTTTCTTGCTCTTGACCTAGCATTTTTATTAAATCTTGTGTACAGAAAGCTCTTGGAGGGCTGGAGAGACAGCAGAACACTGTATATGTAACAAATAAATAAATTTTTTTTTTAAGAGAAAAGGTGTGTGCTGGCGCACACCATAATCACCAGCTTACAATAAACAGGAAGTTCTTGGAAAGTTCAGGGTTTTACAGTTCACAATTTTGGGGTTCACAGTGGGATCAAGTATCCTGCAGCACCTGTGTTCAGTCCCAAGCTTGAAAACAAAGAAAGAAAACCTCAAATAGGGATAGAGATGGACAGGAGGTGTAGCTCAGCGCTTTTCTGCCAGTGCAAACAAGGCCCTAGTTTCAATCCCAGTACTTGGGGGGGGGGGTGGCAAAAAGTTGATAGCCCACCCGAATCTGGTATGGCCTCATTGTTTCCGAGAATAAGGACACATTGTAGGGTCTCAGGCTGACATGGAATCCTGGGTACAGTAGTCAGCTCACCCTACACCCGAAGGCCTACTCTCCTCCACCGTAAGGTAGGGAAACCACGCCACTGATTTCCCAGGCTTCCTGGAGTGATTAAATGAAGATGATCTGTGTCAGTGTCACGGTTGAGTTTGGTGGCGTGTGTTGGGTACCCGGGAGCAGCCAGTCAGGGTCATGCCTGTGGTGGAGGTGGCAGTGGTTGGTACAGAGTCTGCCGTCTGTGGAACTCCCCTGGGCAGGCCGGTCACCAGACCTGGGGGTCATGGGAACTGACAATGCAGACGTGTGAGACCCTGGAGCCTGCTGAAAGCCCCCGGAGCCCCTGGATTTCTGCTGGGCCTTGGCTTCCAGGAGCCCGGCTCAGAGAAGACAGCTCCTGGCCTCCCTGAAGTCGGGAGGCCGATTCTGTTCGGCCTCGTGCAGCCTCTCCAGGCCCCACCATCTATAAAGTGGAAAGGAAGTATGTCAGAACCTCTGCCAGTCTGAAGGCCAGACACAGAGCTCTGCGTCCCAATCACAAGTCCAAAGTCAAGTTGCCAGCTTGGCTGTAACCCTCTCCCCAAGCCTGTGCACCGGGAGGGGGTCTTTCCTTGCCTCCTCCTTGGGATAAGTTTCCTGGAGTCTCAGAGTTAGAAGGAATGTTCAGAGTGGGGAGTCACAATGCTCCAGACAGTTCCCATCCAGGAACGGGGTCTCCCAGCTCCCGCAGGCTCCTGGCACCCCTCAGCTTGTGCCTGCACCACCCCCATCGCTATGTCCATCTCCACATGGCCTCCTCCTCCCTCGACCTCATAGGAGGACGCTTCAAGTTTGGTCCCAGCCTGTAATGCAAGTGTTCACACCCCAGTGCCCTTCATTTCGTCCGCAAATACCCTTTCCCCAACAACCTCACATTCACAAGGACTGGGGGCTGGGCCATTAGTGTGTCTCTTAGGGGACACTACTTCAGTGAAGGTAACCACCGTAAAGGAAGGGTCCACCTCAGTCCTCAGCCTGCATCGTGGAGGTACAGGGAGGGGGGAGTTTCAAGACTTTTGTCTAAGTTTAGATTGGGATCCCATGATTCCATGAACCAGGAAGAATGTTGGCAAGTGGTAGAGAAGTTAATAGTTTAATTTCCTTCTTATGCGGTACTGGGGGAGGATTGTTCATTCGGGAGGAGCCACGCAGTTGCTAGGTCATAAGTGAAAACTAATTTGCATGCTCTGTGAGGTAGAAGATGAAGTGTGACCCCGACCCCGACCCGTTCCTGTACAGAACTTGTCCGGGGCTCCTGGTATTCCCACTTGAATATTCCTCTGGCTCTGAGTCTCCAGGAACTTTATGCCAGGGAACTCATCAGTTGGTTGTGCCCACAGAGGTTTTGCCACAGAATTATGTATGATAACAGGAGACTGGAAACAGCCTTTGAATCCTTCATGGAGGATTTCCAATTGGCTTTTTCCAGGATGCATGGTGAAGTGAGTTCAGCCATGTCTAGTCTGTCTGTCTGTCTGTCTGTCTTCATTTATTGAGACAGGAGCTCATGCTTAAACTCCCTCTTGTAGTCAAGGATGACTCTGAATCTGATCCTTTTGCCTCTACGGAGGCAGAGGTGCTGAGACAGGGTCTCACTATGTAGCCTCACTCTAGCCTTGAACTCACGATCTTCCTGCTTCAGCTTCAAGTGTTGGGATTGCCGGCCTGGACTGCCAGGCATGGACCACTGTCTGGTTTTGTATGGTCCTTGAGCTAAAATTTTCTTTTTATGTCTTTACATAAATGAGGCTGGAGAGGTGGCTGAGCAGTTCTCTTTCAGAGGGCCCAGGTTGTTCCTTTTCTTTTCTTTTCTGTTTGTTTTGTTTTTCAAGACAGGGTTTCTCTATGTAGCCCAGGCTGTCCTAGACTTGAGTTGTAGACCAGGCTGACCTTGAACTCACAGAGATCTGCCTGCCTCTGCCTCCCGAGTGCTGGGCTTACAGGTGTGCGCCACCGTTCTTGGCTCCATCTCCATGTCTTATACCCACATGGTGCGTCCCAAGTGACTATAACTCCATTTCTGGGAATATGATGCCCTTTTCTCGGACTCTTTGAGTACCAGGCACTCAAGTGGTGCCCAGATATATATTCAGGCAAAACACTCAGACACATAAAAAACAAAAATCCACAGACCTAGTGGATTCCCGGTAATGACTATTACTAATTATCTAATATTCATTCTCTGGCCATGTGCAGAAAAGGCAATTACCAAAAATTATATTAATTTGTATACGAACACAGAAAGATGGCCACCGCGTGTTGCTAAGGTTACAACAGTCTTTGAGCATGCTCCTTTCCATGGAAACATGACATCTGGGTGCCGGCACAGTATCTGTAAGGATGATCAGCTAATGTCGGTTTTTGGGCCTTCCTTGAATCTGTGTTTGAATATTCCCCAGTAAACAGCTGTTACACCTGAGAGCTGAAAAAGCGTCTTAGGAGGAATGTTAATTGTAAGTAATTCAGCAATCCACAGTGGGTTTGGTTAGGGATCAAAGTAGTTTTCTTCCATGCAGGCCGAAGCCACCATGTTGAGTCTGCGTCCTGAGGTCCCACGAGGTCAACTGGACTGTTGCTGCTGCTGTTGATTTCGGTTTCATGCCCTTGTTTTGGAGAAAAACAACATCATTGCCACCTCCATTTAGTTAACATCAAATTAGCTCCCTGGGATAAATGAGTTGAAGATTCCTCTTGCCACCTGCAGGGTTGGCTCACTTCAGACTCTGGGCAAAGAGGGTCAGGCCCAGGCATCCTTCAGGGCACCTCGGTAGGTCCAAGATGAGGAAGGAGGAGGGAGTGTTCATGGAGAAAGAAGATATACCCTGATTTGAACCCTTTGGTCTGTGGCTCCTTACTTCTGAAGATTAGGGTACCTTGATATCTTCCCACTGGCACCCATGAATGAATCAACGTGCCCACTCTTCCTGTCCTTACCCAGACTGCTGGGAGCAGGAAGGCGGTCACAGGCCCTTCCTGGTGTGGAAGAGAGACATCTTTACAAGCATCCAGTCCACAGAGGTGTCCAGAGCACCTGCTCTGTGCCTGGTGCTGCTGTAGGCACCAGGCTTTTAGGAGAGTGAAACAAATGTCATTCCTGCTCTTGGGGTCTTACATTTAATTGTTAAGGAGTGTGTGAGGGGCACAGGCAGCCCACTAAACGCAAAGGGGAGAAGCTCAAGCCTGAGTCCAGCGGGAATGCCAGCCTTCGGAGTAGACCGCTAGGCTCTCGCCAGGCCTCTCCCTGACTGCGGCCTCGACAAGTTCATTACCACACTTGATAAATTGAGGTCTATAATTGCTGTCTACCCCATGGAGAGCTGTGGAGATTAAATGATGCAAATGGCTAGTCTGTGTGCCTGGCTCACAGTAAATGTCCAATAGATGTTTATTATCTATTGAAACAACCCAAAGCAGAGGCGCCCTGGCTGTCCAGAAACCCTGGGCAGAGGTAAGTGTTTTGTTATGAGTAGCCTTTTTTTTCTTGCTCCCCAGGCCTGCCACTGCCTGTGATGTTATTAATAGGTCTGGTTATACCTGAGCCATGAGCAGGTTGTCTCCCAACTACCCAGAAGGGCCCGGAATGTGTAAAAAAAAATAGCTGAGTTCTGTGGCCTCCTGTCCAGACCTCGTGTCCTGTCTCCCCAGGGCAGGGAGAGCCCAGGTGATAACGTGAACGAGAGAGCTATGGGGCAGTGGCTTTGAGCTAGTGCTCTGGGAACCATATAGATCTGAGTCTGAATTCTGTCACTGTTCCTTTCCTAGCCACACATCTTTGAGATCAGCAGAAAGAATTTTCTTTTCTTTTTTTTTTTTTTCTTTTTTGACAGAGTTTTACTCTGTAGCCCAGGCTGGCCTTGGCTGGCCTTGAACTCTTGGCAATCCTCCTGCTTCAGTCTCCCAAGTGCCAGAATTACAGACATGTACCATCAACCCAGTAGAATAGTATTTACCCAAGGTTGCAGTGACTGGGAGCAGAGATAATGCGTTCACTGCTTTTGGCTTAGTGCCTGGCTCTTGAAAGAAGAGACACTCCAAGAATTTCATTTATCTATCTATCTATCTATCTATCTATCTATTTATTTATTTTGAGGCAAGGTCTTGCTATGTTGCCTTGCCTGACCTGGAATTTGCCCTGTAGATCAGTCTCAAATTCATTGAGATGTACCTGCTCCCTGCTCTCAGATGCTAGGATCAAAGGCATGCGCTACCAAATCACTCCAAGAATATTTGCTTCAAGAAATTGCCAGGCAGTGGTGGAGCATGCCTTTAATCCCAGCCAGCACTGGGAGGCAGAAATCTACTGAGCTCTGTAAATTTAAGGCCAGCCTGGTCTACAGAGTGAGTTCCAGCACAGCCAGGGCTACACAGAGAAACTCTGTCTTGAAAAAAACAAACAACAAGAAAGCCAATAATCAACCAAATAGTCAGACCTCGAGAATGCCTTGTACAAAGGAGGGGAAGTTTTGACCACCTCTGTGCTCTCAGGATCAGGCACTTGCTGCTGTGACTAGCCACTCTGAATTTGCTTGGGGAGAAAATCCTTTAGGCTCAGTGTGCCTGAGGGCTGGTTTGAGCTGAGGAAACCCCGCCCCAGAGCCCAGGGAGCAGGTATGGATTCACTAATTCTGGTTATGCAGCTGAGCAGATCTCCTCACAGAGCACACTCAGTCTCCATCCAAGGAAGAAAAATCAGTCGAAGTGGTGCCCATCCTCCTGCCTCACCGCTGGTCTGACAGAAGATTGAGTTTTGGGCTCAGAAGGTGTTCAGGCCACTGGTGTTCTTTTGTCTTTTTGGTTTTGTGGCTTTGTTTCTTTTTGTTTTTCAAAACAATGTTTGTCTATCTAGTTCTGGCTGTCCTGGAACTCACTCTGCAAACCAGGCTGGCCTCAAACTCAGAGATCTGCCTGCCTCTGCCTCCCCAGTGCTGGGATCAAAGGCCTAGGCTACCTCTGTCCTGGATGCATGGTGTTTTAAGAAAAGGAAGAATTCTGAGGTGGCACTTGGGAGCAAGTGCCCAGGCAGCTATGTAATTCAAGATGAACTGATAGAGATTTTTTTACTTGGAAAAAAAACAAAACCAAGAAAGAAAAGAAAGAAAGAAAGAAAGAAAGAAAGAAAGAAAGGAAGAAAGGAAGAAAGAAAGAAAGAAAGACCCAAAAGATTTCCTAAAAGCATAGAAGAGTAGATAGTGGTTCAGACAGAGCTTTCTCTGGGTTTGGTCCAATGGGGGATTTTTGTTTATTTGGTTGGTTGGTTAGTTTGGTTTTTCAAGATATTGTTCCTCTGTGTAGCCTTGGCTGTCCTGGACTTGCTTTGAAGAACAGGCTGCCTTCGAACTCACATCCACCTGCCTCTGCCTCCCTGAGTGTTGGGATCGAGGTGTGCGCCACCACGCCCTGCTTTAAATTTTTATTTATTTTTTTGGTCCTTCTCTTCTCTTCTCTTCTCTTCTCTTCTCTTCTCTTCTCTTCTCT